>NW_027411977.1:84261400-85461400 GCF_047663935.1 Musca autumnalis
GGTTGCTGCGTCTATGAGAAATCGCGCGTACCATTTTAGCGAATATTTTCGAACTTTTGTGGGGGAGGTACCGAAAGGAGTGGACCTATAGGCACCACCTTCGAATTTCATTTCATATTCGAAGAAATAGACGAACACAGTATTCGGTTCCAGTTTTTGACAACTTTCGGGCTGTTTTCTCAAGAAGTATGGACTTGCCCCTGATAAACTTTTACTGTTGTAATTAAGGCAGCGAATACAAGTTGCTTCAAAAAAAAAAAAAAAAAAAAAAACAAAGTGATTCGAGGGCAGGTCTTAAAGTGAATATATCCAAAATTTTGTGTGGCAGGTACCCGAAGGAGTGAACAAATATTGTCTATATTCGAGCCTGATCTATATCTGGTAGATATATTAGGATGTGTAAAGTATGGACCATATCGGTCACTCCCATCAAGAGTTATCGTGCGCACAACTTTTCCGAACATTTTTGAGCTTTTGTGGGGGAGGTACCTGAAGGAGTGGACCGATATGGCTTATCTTCGAACCTTAACTAAGGTTACACAAAATATTTCGAAGGCCACATTTTGGACCGAATCGGCAGATCCGTTCGAGAGTTAGCTTGCGCTCCAACCACTACTCACGGTGTCATAGAGGTTTTTTGTACCTTTCAGACTATTTTCTCAGGAAGTATGGACTTGCCCCTGATGAAACTTATAGCGTCGTATGGAGGGCAGTGAATACAAGTTGGTACAGCGAAAAGCAAAGCAATTCGAAAACAGGTCCTAAAATGAACTTTTCCGAAATTTTCTGTGGGAGGTAACCGATTGAGTCCATATTGGAACCTCATCTAAGTCTGGTAGAAATTTCACGATGTGCAAAATATGTACCAAATCGGTTACTTCCTTTAAGAGTTATCGTGCGTACAAATTTTCCGAACTTTTGTGGGGAAGGTACCAGAAGGAGTGGGTCGATATAACACATCTTCGCACTTAAACTAAGATTGCACAAAATATTACGAAAGCTAAATTTTGGACCGAATCGGTTGATCCGTTCGAGAGTTATCGTGCGCTCCAGCCAGCCAGTCAGACAGACGGACGGGCATGGCTAAATCAACTCCGAATTGTCTGAAACAGATTTCGTCCAAACATACTTGGGGTCTAAAACCATTATTTCGATGAGGCACATTTTGCCCGTATGAAAGTGTATATCGAGCCCTTCCCGCGAAAAAGGAGTATGCGACAAAAAGCAAATTTTACAGGAGACGGTTTTTATTGAATAACTTCTGATCTAAGTAAGATTTTTTATTAAATTTTGGCATAGTTCCGTTACTAAACCCTATTTAATAAACAAATAAATAATTTGTGGAAAATTGATGCTGACATTTTGAAGCCGGAATTTCGGGGTTTTTTGATTTTTTTTAATAATTTGGACGCGCAACAAGATAATATTCAAAACACATAATAGGATTATAGAACTCGTGATTTTACGTCGTTTAATGCATATCTCATGAGTGTGCTCCTTACAGCATCCTAGTAATTGGAGTCTAAAAGCCAATATTTAATGCGTGAATTTTTCTAAAAAAACCTATTTTTGCGTTTAAAATTTTTAGTTTTTTTACGCGACGGATCTAATGAGACCTTCCGCGATCGATCTCTTGAATATGGTCTTTCCATTTAAGTTTTCTATCCAGGATTACCCCCAGATATTTAACTTTATTGGAAATACTGATTGTCTTGTCTTCAAAGTGTCCCAGTTTTGTTTTCTAGTGCAAAGACATATTTCCGTTTTCCGGCTTTAAGTAAAGACCTCTTGGTCTAGCCCAGTTGTACGCGGGTATTAGGGCTGAATCACCAACTAACATTTGATATTGCATGAATAGTAGGCGGTAAAAATGGGGTTTTCTCGGATCCCCTGTCGATTGGTGCATGAAATTTCGAATAAATACGATCGCAGCACTTCAAAAAATGTTTATAAGATGGATCCAGGTGGCTAATCATGGTACTATGCGTATGAACCAGAAAAATAGCAGCAATCGCCAGAAGATGCTGGAACTAGCGTTCAAAAACCATGGTTTGGAGGTGTCTCAATTGAGTCACCGTAAACAACCCAACACACGGTCGATATCGCTATGACTTTTTTACAACCTCGTATCCCTGTATGATAGTTTGATGAGTTTTTACCTAAGATTACATAAAATCTTTATAATAAAAAGTTTCAGCACAAAAAGGTTTTAAAGTTTTTATTTTTTCAGATGTACAGTAATGAAAATGAAGTCCGAAAATTCTACCAAAGAGTCAAGCATCAAACTGATGGCTTTGGTACAGACACATCCTCCTGTAGAGACCAGCAAGGTAATTTGGTAACTAAAACATATAGTATGGTCAGGGTATGGAAAGAACATTTTTCAAAACTGTTGGTATCCAATAGCAGCGAAGACGACGAAGATACCACAGACCCAATCCCAGAAGATGGTATTGAATGTACACCGCCCAGCCAAGACGAGGTAAAGACAGCAATAAATCGGCTAAAGAATAATAAGGCAGCAGGAGCCGATGGCCCACCAGCCGAGCTGTTCAAAACCGGAGGCGACACGCTGATAAGGTGTATTCATCAGCTGGTTAGCACCATTTGGCAGGAAGAACGAGTACCCTGTGCCCCGTCCACAAGAAGGGAGATACGACTGTATGCTCTAACTATAGGGGAATAAGTCTACTCCCTATTGCCAACAAGATCGTGTCAGGGATACAGTGCGAACGACTAAAGCCTATGGTCAATGAGATAATTGGCCCATACTCCCTATTGCCAACAAGATCGTGTCAGGGATATAGTGCGAACGACTAAAGCCTATGGTCAACGAGATAATTGGACCATACCAATGCGGCTTTAGACCTGGCAAGTCCACCATTGACTAGATATTTACCCTGCGCCAAATGCTGGAGAAGACCCAAGAGATGCAGATCGACACCTACCACCTTTTTGTCTATTATAAAGCAGCTTTCGACAGCCCGCTGCGTTCAAAGGTATTCCAAGCAAAGCTCATCCGGCTTTGTAAAATGACTTTAACTGACACGAGGTCCTCAGTTAAAATAGGAAATAACCTCTCCGAAGAGTTTTATACCAAAAGAGGTTTCATACAAGAAGACAGCCTTTCGTTTGATCTCTTCAACATCCTGCTGGAAAAGGTTATACGAGAGACAAACGTCAAAAGAAGTGGCACAATCTACTCCAATAGCCACATGTTACTTGCTTATGCTGATGATATACACATCATGTGACGATCAGTAAAATAAGTAACTGATACCTTTATGAAGGTCGAAGGAGAATGTGCTAAAGTGGGTCTGGCGGTAAATGGTGGGAAGACCAAGTTAATGGTGTCGACGCGCAATGATTCCATTGAGCTCAGACCAACTGTGGAAGTTGGTTCCTATAATTTTGAGGTAGTAAAAGACTTCGTCTACCTCGGCACCCCCGTAAACACAACAAACGACATCAGTTGTGAAATAAAAAGAAGAATTGTATTGGCCAACAGATGCTACTTTGGTTTAAAAACAAAGCCACATCTCGTCAATCAAAAATAACGCTCTACAAAACACTGATACCACCCGTGCTGATGTATGGCTCCGAAGCCTGGGTACTTGCGCAAGCAGACATGGCAGTGCTTGGTGTGTTTGAGAGAAAAATTCTTCGAAATATCTACGGACCAATCTGCGTTGACGGCGAATATCGCATGAACCAGGAGCTGTATCTGCTATACAACGACAACAATATAGTTAAACGTATCGAGATGCAACGATTGCGTTGGCTACCCATATCATAAGAATAAGCGAAGATGAACCCGCTAAAAAGGCGTATAAATACGGACCGCTTGGCGGTGCACGCAGAATTGGCAGGCCAAGGAATAGATGGCGCAAACAAGTGGATGAAGAGATGAAAATGCGCGGTATTCCAGAGTGCGAAGCAGCAAAGACAAATGGAGATCTTTTCTTAGTTCGGCCTATGGAACAAATGTTCTGTAAGTAAGTAAAAGTTATTTTAGTCAGTAATAAGCAAAAGGTCATTCATTAGTGCAACAGGAAATTATTTTTTGAGAAATTTTGTTTCTTTATTTCATACGATTTTTCAAAAAAAAAAAAAAAATAAATAAATAAATAAATAAAAATTCAAAGTGGTTTGTGCGGAACCTTTTTATACCCTCTGCATTTATGCTAACGAGGGTATATACACATTCATACGGGCAAAATGTGCCTCATCGAAATAATGGTTTTAGACCCCAAGTATGTTTGAACGAAATGTGTTTCAGACAATTTGGAGTCGATTGAGCAATGTCCGTCCGTCTGTCTGTCTGGCTGGCTGGAGCGCACGACAACTCTCGAACGGATGAACCGATTCGGTTCAAGTTTTGACTTTCGTAATATTTTGCCCAAACTTAGTTTTATTTCGAAGATGGGCTATATCGGTCCACTCCTTCCGGTACCTTTCTTACAAAAGTTCGAAAATGTTCGGACAATTTGTGCGCACGATAACTCTTGAAGGATGTAACCGATTTGGTCCATACTTAGCCAATCGTGAAATGTGTAGCATACTTAGATAAGGTTTCAATATGGACTAAATCAGTCCACTCCTTCGGGTACCTCCCACACAACATTTCGGAAAAGTTCAGTTTAGGGCCATCTCTCGAATCGCTTTGATTTTTGCTTTAGCAACTTGTATTCACTGCCCCAATACGACGATATAAGTTTCATCAGGGGCAAGTCCATACTTCCTGAGAAAATAGCCTGAAAGTTGCAAAAAAAAAACCCTATGACACCGTGTGAGGTGGTGGAGCGCAAGATAACTCTCGAACGGGTCTGCCTATTCGGTCCAAGATATAGCCTTAGTAATATTTTGTCCAAACATAGTTTAAGTTCGAAGATAATCCATATCGGCCCACTCCTTTAGGTGCCTTTCCCACAAAAGTTCAAAAATGTTCGGAAAAATTGTGCGCACGATAACTGAAGGGAGTGACCGATGTAATCCATACTTTGCACATCCTAATATATCGAATCACTTTGATTTGTGTTGAAGCGATTTGCATTCACTACCTCCATTGACGGTAAAACAGCCCGAAAGGTGTAAAAACCCCCTATGTCACCATATGTGGCTGTCGGAGAGAACGATAACTCTCGAACTGTTCAACCGGTTTGGTCCAACATTTGGTCTTCGTCATATTATTTCCAAACTTAGTTTCATGAGCAATACTGGTCCACAACTTCCAGTACTTCTCCCTAATATTTAAAAAATGTCACTAAAATGCTAGGACGATATGACTTGAATGGGGCAACCAATTCGGTCCAAACTTTGGACCTCCTAATATTTTGTCAAAATTTAGTTTAACTTTTAAAATGGCCCATATCGGTCCTCCTTAAGGGTACCTCCCCCACAAGAGTTCAACATTTGTGTCTTAGTGCAGTTAATTCCTAATCCAGATTTTTGTCGGCAGGTTCAGATGTCCAAAAACACAACATTCAGAAGAGACCTTAAATACATTCGATCTGTCCGTAGGTGAAAGTTTCACTTCACATTGGCTGAGGGTATATATCTGTCGGCAATACCGACTGACACTTTTTTACTTGTTTTACAACTGCTTTTGCAGTTGTCGGGACGCCTACGTCACACAGGCAAGTTTTGGGATTTTGACAATCAATACATGAAGTCAACTGTCCTATCATTTGTAAAAGCAGGGTTAGGCTAAAAACTGTCAAAATTTCAAATGACGCCTGGCGACACTGCGCGTTGCCTAGGCCAGGTTTTTTAGTGACCCTCGTATAACATATTTAAAAACTGGGAGTGGTCGGGTTTTTAGGCCCCAACTAAGCAATTAAGGTCGAAGAAACAACCGCCATTGAATCACAAATTATTTTTCAAACCGATACATTCGTACAAATATCGGGAGATTCCGAAAGTCAACAAAATATGTAGCCTATTTTCACTGTGGACCATCTATGTACAGGGTTTAGGGTTAATTTGAACGAAAATTTCCCATGAGTTTTTTTTACTTTCTCCCTTAAGTTAAAACGCCGAAAGACAAAACTCACGTGGAATTTTCGTTCAGAATAACTCCCTTATTTCATTAAAAATTTGCATCAACAAGCATTGATGATAGTGGCTGTTCCATAACACCAGTTTGCACCGCGTCTCCTTGGACAATATTATTATTTTTAGTAATTATCCCGGGAGAAATCTTCGGCGTGAGAGGTAATTAAAAACAATTGAGCTAATAATCCATTTTAGCTCTAAATATTCCGTATGCTTTAGAAATCATAGGTTGCATATACCAAAAATAAATAATTTTCCTTTTCCCCCAAAATCAGGTAGGTTCTTCCTCCTTAGTTGAATTTTGACTTTTGAACAATTTGTCCTTTACGAAATATAAAATATGCTTGCGTTTGTTTTTGTATACCCTTGGGTGTGTTTGCTTTGCAAAGTTCAATGAACCCCATGCTCAACTTAATTGTAACTTAATTATGAAATTACTTTAACCATGACCCCAACTAACATTTCGTAGAACAAAATGTTTAACCCGCGCCAAAAACACACCTGCTTTTGTTATGGGACACCAACAAAATCTTACAACCAAACTTTTGTTTCCCTACGAAGATTCCCACACTTTTTACTTACTGAAACTACATCCTTTAACAACGACAAAACGTCCTTCTGACTTGCTCGTTGTTATTGTTGTTCGCTGTTGTAGTTTATGCTTTAATAAACTTTCCAAGTGCAAGGAAACAATAGTTCGAGGGATAGACAAATATCAAGCCCAACCAACCAACCAGCCACACATTCACCCCGCTCTCATAAAACCGCAATTATATTTTCATCGTTGGGTTTTGTGTTTCTTTTCCGTGTCCCCAACAATTCGAACCGCACATCCCACAGTGTTTGCTTCCTTGAAATTGTTTCCGCAAACTTGTGCAAAATGCAACATAAGTTGTTGTAAAGGAACATTCTCCGAAATGCAAGATTTGTGGGTGTCTGTCTCCTGTGAACGTGGAAATACGAGAAATGTCTGCGAAGCAAGCAGCTTAGGAACAATCAAAAGGATATACTTTCACAGTGAATAAGGAACAATGGAAAAAAGGAAGAAAACAAGTACTTAACCTGATTTTTCTATTTCTCAGTTCAGTTTTTACAGTCAGCTTTTGTTTGTGAAGTGCTTGCTATCCTTAGCGTTGGTGGATAATTATTTGCATTGCAGGGATACTGTTGTTGCCGTTTTTTTTCCTTGAAGAATCTATAAGACATTTCAGTAGGGTTGAAATTAATTTTAAAGAAGAAGATAATATTTGTTCTTAATTATTTATGAATACAAAAATCAATTTTCAAGAAGTGGGACCGATATAATTTTGGAGTGACTCCTTTCGATAATTTTCGTGCCAACCGGGGACCCTAGCATTTTTTTAGAGCCTTTGGGTCATAACATCAAGAAGCATAGACTTGCCCACGAAAAAGTGTGTGGTTGTTGTAATTAGAATCACAATATCTATCTTCGATGGAAATTTCAAAACAATCCTCAAATAGGCCTTTAACTCCACACTACAGAAAATGTTGTACCTTAATGAAGGAGGTTTGGTTAAGTTTAAGGATGAGAAGCCATCTAATAGTAAAGGTGACGGAGAGCGTTGGTCCCTTGTGTTCATCCTGAAAAAGTTGAAGATGATGATATAGTTTTAAGAGTAATTGTTTGATGAATTGAAGACGAAGAAGTGGTGAGGTAGGGATGAAACTCATCATTATCACTGTGGATATTGCTTGTTGGGTTATGGATGAAGAAGAAAAGATTTTGCAGAGTATTTCCGTGTTGATCGATGGTAGTGCTCGGACTTTGGTCTCACCGCTTCCCCAGTGGAAGTGGTGGGCACTTGCATCGCATGCAAAGATTACCCTACTCGCCCAGCAACTCCTGTGTGACCTGGCTTGGTGGGTCGGGGTCCTCGCACCCAATGTAGAACGAGGATTGTATCAAGGGCCTGCTGCTCCCCCCTTCCATTCGTACCGTTGTACGGATGATGAGATCTTGCAGCGTAGTCTGGTCGCCTTTTTTTTTACAAATAAGGTCCCTGGACTAGAGCGATATCGATGTCTAAGGTCGAGAGGTTTTCAGGAGTTGAGCAGCAGCAGCTTTGCAATGATGCAGATTTATCCGCACAAAGCTACGATTTTGCCGCCTCCTTCCTACTCATGCTTTGGAGGGATTCGGAAACATGACCTTTCTAGACCGTAGTTTACCAGCCTCCTCAACATCTTAGATAGTCCTCTCTAGACTTGTAGGTACCAAGCTTGATGACAAGTCCGTAGTAGCACGTTTTTTTCAGAAAGAGTCTATAGAAGCACCCGTTCTTTCAGAAAGGGTCTATAGAAGCACTCTTTCTTTCAGAAAACGTCTATTGAAGCACCTTCTTTTTCAGAAAGGGTCTACAGAAGCACCCTTTCTTTCGGGAGGGGTGTACAGAAGCACCATTTCTTTCAGAAAAGGTCTATAGAAGCACCCTTTCATTCAGAAAGGGCATATGGAAGCACCCTTTCTTTCGGAATGGGTTCATAAAAGCACCCGCTCATTCACAAAGGGTCTATGGAAGCACCCTTTCTTTCGGAATGGGTTCATAAAAGCACCCGCTTATCACAAAGGGTCTATGGAAGCACCCTTTCTATCAGAAAGCGTCTATAGAAGCAACCTTTCTATCAGAAAGCGTCTATAGAAGCAACCTTTCTATCAGAAAGCGTCTATAGAAGCAACCTTTCTTACAGAAAGGGTCTATAGAAGCAACCTTTATTACAGAAAGGGTCTATAGAAGCACCCGTTCTTTTGGAAAGGGTCTATAGAAGCACCCGTTCCTTTAGAAAGGGTCTAAAGAAGCACCCTTTCTTTCTGAAATGGTATATAGAAGAACCCTTTCTTTCAGAAAGGGTCTATAGAAGCACCCTTTATTTCAGAAAGGGTCTCTAGAAGCACCCTTTATTTCAGAAAGGGTCTCTAGAAGCACCCTTTATTTCAGAAAGGGTCTATAGAAGCACCCTTTATTTCAGAAGGGGTCTATAGAAGCACCCTTTATTTCAGAAAGGGTCTATAGAAGCACCCTTTATTTCAGAAAGGGTCTATAGAAGCACCCTTTATTTCAGAAGGGGTCTATAGAAGCACCTTCTCTTTCAGAAAGGGTCTATAGAAGCACCCTTTCTTTCAGAAAGGGTCTATATAGAAGCACCATTTCTTTCAGAAAGGGTCTATATAGAAGCACCATTTCTTTCAGAAAGGGTGTATGGAAGCACCCTTTCTTTCAGAAAGGGTGTATGGAAGCACCCTTTATTTCAGAAGGGGTCTATAGAAGCACCCTTTATTTCAGAAGGGGTCCATAGAAGCACCCTTTATTTCAGAAAGGGTCTATAGAAGCACTCTTTATTTCAGAAAGGGTCTATAGAAGCACCCTTTATTTCAGAAAGGGTCTATAGAAGCACCCTTTATTTCAGAAAGGGTCTATAGAAGCACCTTTTCTTTCAGAAAGAAAAGGTCTATAGAATCACCATTTCTTTCCGAAAGTGTCTATAAATGCGTCCTTTCTTTCCGAAAGTGTCTATAAATGCGTCCTTTCTTTCCGAAAGTGTCTATAAATGCGTCCTTTCTTTCCGAAAGGGTCTATAGAATCACCCTTTATTTCAGAAAGGGTCTATATAAGCACCCTTTCTTTCAGAAAGGGTCTATAAAAGCACCCTTTCTTTCAGAAAGGGTCTATAGAAGCACCCTTTCTTTCAGAAGGGGTCTATAGAAGCACCCTTTATTTCAGAAGGGGTCTATAGAAGCACCCCTTTTTTCAGAAAGGGTCTATAGAAGCACCCCTTTTTTCAGAAAGGGTCTATAGAAGCACCCTTTCTTTCAGAAAGGGTCTATAGAAGCACCCTTTCTTTCAGAAAGGGTCTATAGAAGCACCCTTTATTTCAGATAGGGTCTATATAGAAGCACCCTTACTTTCAGAAAGGGTCTATAGAAGCACCCTTTATTTCAGAAGGGGTCTATAGAAGCACCCCTTTTTCAGAAAGGGTCTATAGAAGCACCCTTTCTTTCAGAAAGGGTTTATAGAAACACCTTTTATTTCAGAAAGGGTCTATTAAAGCACCCTTTATTTCAGAAAGGGTCTATAGAAGCACCCTTTATTTCAGAAAGGGTCTATAAAAGCACCCTTTATTTTAGAAGGGGTCTATAGAAGCACCCTTTATTTCAGAAGGTGTCTATAGAAGCACCTTCTCTTTCAGAAAGGGTCTATAGAAGCACTTTCTCTTTCAGAAAGGGTCTATATAGAAGCACCCTTTCTTTCAGAAAGGGTCTATAGAAGCACCCTTTATTTCAGAAGGGGTCTATAGAAGCACCCCTTTTTTCAGAAAGGGTCTATAGAAGCACCCTTTCTTTCAGAAAGGGTTTATAGAAGCACCATTTCTTTCAGAAAAGGTCTATAGAAGCACCCTTTCATTCAGAAAGGGCCTATGGAGGCACCCTTTCTTTCGGAATGGGTTCATAAAAGCACCCGCTCATTCACAAAGGGTCTATGGAAGCACCCTTTCTTTCGAAAGGGGTTCATAAAAGCACCCGCTTATCACAAAGGGTCTATGGAAGCACCCTTTCTATCAGAAAGCGTCTATAGAAGCAACCTTTCTATTAGAAAGCGTCTATAGAAGCAACCTTTCTTACAGAAAGGGTCTATAGAAGCAACCTTTCTATCAGAAAGGGTCTATAGAAGTAACCTTTCTTACAGAAAGGGTCTATAGAAGCACCCGTTCTTTTAGAAAGGGTCTATAGAAGCACCCTTTCTTTCTGAAATGGTATATAGAAGAACCATTTCTTTCAGAAAGGGTCTATAGAAGCACCCGTTCTTTTAGAAAGGGTCTATAGAAGCACCCGTTTTTTAGAGAGGGTCTATAGAAGCACCCTTTCTTTCTGAAATGGTATATAGAAGAACCATTTCTTTCAGAAAGGGTCTATAGAAGCAGATTTTCTATCAGAAAGGGTCTATAGAAGCACCATTTCTTTCAGAAAGGGTCTATAGAAACACCCTTTATTTCAGAAAGGGTCTATAGAAACACCCTTTATTTCAGAAAGGGTCCATAGAAACACCCTTTATTTCAGAAAGGGTCTATAGAAACACCCTTTATTTCAGAAAGGGTCTATAGAAGCACCCTTTATTTCAGAAAGGGTCTATAGAAGCCTATAGAAGCACCCTTTATTTCAGAAAGGGTCTATAGAAGCACCCTTTATTTCAGAAAGGGTCTATAGAAGCACCCTTTATTTCAGAAAGGGTCTATAGAAGCACCCTTTATTTCAGAAAGGGTCTATAGAAGCACCCTTTATTTCAGAAAGGGTCTATAGAAGCACCCTTTATTTCAGAAAGGGTCTATAGAAGCACCCTTTATTTCAGAAAGGGTCTATAGAAGCACCCTTTATTTCAGAAAGGGTCTATAGAAGCACCCTTTATTTCAGAAAGGGTCTATAGAAGCACCCTTTATTTCAGAAAGGGTCTATAGAAGCACCCTTTATTTCAGAAAGGGTCTATAGAAGCACCCTTTATTTCAGAAAGGGTCTATAGAAGCACCCTTTATTTCAGAAAGGGTCTATAGAAGCACCCTTTATTTCAGAAAGGGTCTATAGAAGCACCCTTTATTTCAGAAAGGGTCTATAGAAGCACCCTTTATTTCAGAAAGGGTCTATAGAAGCACCCTTTATTTCAGAAAGGGTCTATAGAAGCACCCTTTATTTCAGAAAGGGTCTATAGAAGCACCCTTTATTTCAGAAAGGGTCTATAGAAGCACCCTTTATTTCAGAAAGGGTCTATAGAAGCACCCTTTATTTCAGAAAGGGTCTATAGAAGCACCCTTTATTTCAGAAAGGGTCTATAGAAGCACCCTTTATTTCAGAAAGGGTCTATAGAAGCACCCTTTATTTCAGAAAGGGTCTATAGAAGCACCCTTTATTTCAGAAAGGGTCTATAGAAGCACCCTTTATTTCAGAAACACCCTTTATTTCAGAAAGGGTCTATAGAAACACCCTTTATTTCAGAAAGGGTCTATAGAAGCACCCTTTATTTCAGAAAGGGTCTATAGAAGCCTATAGAAGCACCCTTTATTTCAGAAAGGGTCTATAGAAGCACCCTTTATTTCAGAAAGGGTCTATAGAAGCACCATTTATTTCAGAAAGGGTCTATAGAAGCACCCTTTATTTCAGAAAGGGTCTATAGAAGCACCCTTTATTTCAGAAAGGGTCTATAGAAGCACCCTTTATTTCAGAAAGGGTCTATAGAAGCACCCTTTATTTCAGAAAGGGTCTATAGAAGCACCCTTTATTTCAGAAAGGGTCTATAGAAGCACCCTTTATTTCAGAAAGGGTCTATAGAAGCACCCTTTATTTCAGAAAGGGTCTATAGAAGCACCCTTTATTTCAGAAAGGGTCTATAGAAGCACCCTTTATTTCAGAAAGGGTCTATAGAAGCACCCTTTATTTCAGAAAGGGTCTATAGAAGCACCCTTTATTTCAGAAAGGGTCTATATAGAAGCACCCTTACTTTCAGAAAGGGTCTATAGAAGCACCCTTTATTTCAGAAGGGGTCTATAGAAGCACCCCTTTTTCAGAAAGGGTCTATAGAAGCACCCTTTCTTTCAGAAAGGGTTTATAGAAACACCTTTTATTTCAGAAAGGGTCTATTAAAGCACCCTTTATTTCAGAAAGGGTCTATAGAAGCACCCTTTATTTCAGAAAGGGTCTATAGAAGCACCCTTTATTTCAGAAGGGGTCTATAGAAGCACCCTTTATTTCAGAAGGTGTCTATAGAAGCACCTTCTCTTTCAGAAAGGGTCTATAGAAGCACTTTCTCTTTCAGAAAGGGTCTATATAGAAGCACCCTTTCTTTCAGAAAGGGTCTATAGAAGCACCCTTTATTTCAGAAGGGGTCTATAGAAGCACCCCTTTTTTCAGAAAGGGTCTATAGAAGCACCCTTTCTTTCAGAAAGGGTTTATAGAAACACCCTTTATTTCAGAAAGGGTCTATTAAAGCACCCTTTATTTCAGAAATGGTCTATAGAAGCACCCTTTATTTCAGAAAGGGTCTATAGAAGCACCCTTTATTTCAGAAGGGGTCTATAGAAGCACCCTTTATTTCAGAAGGGGTCTATAGAAGCACCTTCTCTTTCAGAAAGGGTCTATATAGATGCACCCCTTCTTTCAGAAAGGGTCTATAGAAGCACCCTCTTTTTCAGAAAGGGTCCATAGAAGCACCCTTTCTTTCCGAAAGGGCCTATAGAAGCACGCTTTATCCAGAACGGGTCTGTAGAAGCACGCTTTTTCCACAACGAGTCTATAGAAGCACCCTTCCTATCAGAAAGGGTCTATAGAAGCACCCTTCCTATCAGAAAGGGTCTATAGAAGCACCCTTTATTTCAGAAAGGGTCTATAGAAGCACCCTTTATTTCAGAAAGGGTCTATAGAAGCACCCTTTATTTCAGAAAGGGTCTATAGAAGCACCCTTCCTATCAGAAAGGGTCTATAGAAGCACCCTTTATTTCAGAAAGGGTCTATAGAAGCACCCTTTATTTCAGAAAGGGTCTATAGAAGCACCCTTTTTTTCAGAAAGGGTCTATAGAAGCACCCTTTATTTCAGAAAGGGTCTATAGAAGCACCCTTTATTTCAGAAAGGGTCTATAGAAGCACCCTTTATTTCAGAAAGGGTCTATAGAAGCACCCTTTATTTCAGAAAGGGTCTATAGAAGCACCCTTTATTTCAGAAAGGGTCTATAGAAGCACCCTTTATTTCAGAAGGGGTCTATAGAAGCACCTTCTCTTTCAGAAAGGGTCTATAGAAGCACCCTTTCTTTTAGAAGGGTCTATGGAAGCACCCTTTATTTCAGAAGGGGTCTATAGAAGCACCCTTTATTTCAGAAGAAGTCTATAGAAGCACCTTCTCTTTCAGAAAGGGTCTATATAGAAGCACCATTTCTTTCAGAAAGGGTCTATAGAAGCACCCTTTCTTTCAGAAAGGGTCTATAGAAGCACCCCTTCTTTCAGAAAGGGTCTATAGAAGCACCCTCTCTTTCAGAAAGGGTCTATAGAAGCACCCTCTCTTTCAGAAAGGGTCTATAGAAGCACCCTTTCTTTCCGAAAGGGCCTATAGAAGCACGCTTTATCCAGAACGGGTCTGTAGAAGCACGCTTTTTCCACAACGGGTCTATAGAAGCATCCTTCCTATCAGAAAGGGTCTATAGAAGCACCTTTTCTTTCAGAAAGAAAAGGTCTATAGAATCACCATTTCTTTCCGAAAGTGTCTATAAATGCGTCCTTTCTTTCCGAAAGGGTCTATAGATGCACGCTTTCTTTCAGAATGGGTCTATAGAAGCATCTGCTTCTTTGACTCCCTTGTGTACGGCAGCTTGGTCGATCCACGTTCGAGATGAGGTTGCCCCTATGATGGAAGGTCATCTCATCTAAAGTCTGACATGATGCGAGCAACCTATGACAATCGCCGATGCGCCCATTGGGATCAGCCCTGTCGATGATTGCAATTCGCCGCGCAGTATTGGCAAAATTCTTCGGGATAGATGAACATGGTTCATGGAAGAGCTGAGCTTCGCGTTGTCTTTACTCGCCTTCGCAGAGGTACGAGGTTTCGAATAAGATGCACTGATTGAAGAGACTTAGGTCTCTCTCGAAGAGATCTTCTCACTAAACTACTTCGTCATACGACGCATACGACGCAGGTGAATAGACCGGCAATGATATCAAGGGCACCCTAACCCAGAGGATTTGGATACCCTCTTTGCTTTTTTAGTTCTTCTCAGCCTATTTTGAACGCTGTGACTTAGCCGTTTTAGACGAGGTAGTATCCTTGTTGAGACAAGCGGTTTCTTCGGTCACTACCTCCTTAGGCGTCTCGATAGGGTTTCTATTGTTGAGGTGGAAATTTCGCTGACAAGAAGTTCCCTCGTATTTGCTTGGGGGTAGTTCCTCTAGAACTTTCTCAAAAACTTGAGATCTTATCAGCTAAAATACCCTTACGCTGATAGTGTTCGGATCTTTATTTGCATACCGATTGCAGTATGTGACTGCCCCTCGGTGTACTTTATGGTCCATCATTGCCTCTTTGACTTTCGTATTTTTGGAGGTCTGCGGTATCAGTGAATCATCCGTCTTATTGACCAATTTTCTTCTTCTGTGTTTTTTGCCTAAGAATCAAGGTTTTGTCGCACTTGTCCAACGCTAAAACGTCCGGCACATGACTGGAGGTAGAGACATGTATCACTGTCGGGTCCATGGCTTCATCATCTTTTGTCAGTGATAAATTCTCCGAAATGTCGTCCGAACATTATCCCAGGTACCCAAAGGAATTGTCCAATATATACCTTTTGCATTTTAAATGTTCCGAAGGATTTCACGACTGAATGTTTCCCCCATACAAATAAATCTTACCGCCATTCTCAGGAAATTCCGAAATCTACACAAACGATTCCTTACTTATTTGATTTTCCATGATAAGGCCTGCAGTCTATAACCTTCCTTTGCTTTTTTAGCTTTCATTTGTAGTTTGTTATTAGTATTTTTAAAGTGATGTTATCCTGAAGATCCTTGAACATTTTTACCACTGTTTTTGGTAACTGTAATTATTATGAAGTCCATGTTTTAGTATTGCCCCCCTTTCCCTATATCTATATATTAAAGGCGAAGATTTAGACCCATTTTCCTACAAAAATCGTTGCAACATGGCATTTTATCATCCTTTGCAGTATTTACCTGGTTTTTCTTATGATTGGTCCTGCCGACTGTATCCCTCCCTTACTGCTTTCGGATTTCATTACTGATCTCTTCAAATCGATAGCAATTTGAATCCCCTTGACCATTGTTATCAAGTCCATTATTTGATTACAATAAAGCCCCCCACCAACATACTCACCCATATGTTCTTCGCCTACAATTGTTTTACGATTTACTTTGCACTTGCATACACACTCACCCCCCACACATGCTTGTATTGAATCCTTCCATCCCGCCAGCCAAGTTATTATCCTTGTTAGTAGTGTGATGGCAGACAATAATCATGGGTGTTGTTGGCGTTGAACTCTCTATTTGAGGTTGTCTACATTGCCACAGCGCAGGTACAAACAAAACGTAAAAAGGCTAAAACACCAAAGTTTCGAATCCGAATATTGGAAGCATGTGTAAGGTCGCTAAAATGGTTGCAGTTATAAAACGGCTCTCTTAATATTTTTGTAAATGTTAAAGAGAGAGAAACAGGGCGAACATCTATGCTTAAAACTCATATTTTTCTTGGGAATTAGAGATGAGGACGTACCACGATTTAATGTTTTGCGGGCCGGTATTGCGATTCTCTAACACATTTTTTGAGTTACCGACAAAAATAGGTAAAATTAAAATGCAGAATTATGAATCAAAATATCAAATAAAAGTTGACAACACTCTTGCTGTCGATAGAACTTTGCGACTGCTTTTTATTCGTCTCTAATTTACCGAAAAACATCGGTAATTACCGAAGTTATAAGCATTTTAATTTCACCGACAATTGTCGGTTACTCAAAAAATGGGTTATAGAATCGCACTACTGACCATAAAATTTTATATGATGGTCCGAAACTCTTTAACGTTTTAAGGTGATCAACTTAAGTGATTCCTAGATTATGTTCCAAGATGAAGTTTAAATCGAGTTTAAGGCTACTGATCGGACCGTTCTGTGGGTAGTCCTTGTGATCCTGACTGTAGGGAAAATCCATACTTCCTGATATAACGACGCAAGAGCTCTAAAAACCCTGCCAAAACCAACCATCTAACTAAAATAACTGATATGTACTTACGAATGGGGTATCTGATTTAGCCGAATTTTTACAACAACCTACTACTTTTGGAGACACCTATATTTTTCCTGGACCATAGCCGTAAAAACTTTGTGTAGAATGTAACCACAAATATCAATAAACATCTATCTAGAACATACGAACTCTGTAGAAATGGTTCTTAATGGTCAAAGTAGCAAAACAATTGCGATTTTTATCCTCTTTTCTCGGCTTCTGCTCCATAGATACTAAACCGTTCAAAATTCAAGAAAACAATCAACCACAATAATGTACATATACTGTCTATAAACGGTTCCTGATCCGAAAATAGCAAAAAACGTTCAAAAATATTATACAAAAATAAAATACAATTTTTATACTTTTTTCTCCAATTCTGGTGCACAGATACCACAGAACCGGTCAAAAATTAAGGATACAGTCAACAACAACATTTTACCTAATATTTCAATAAACAAATTTCTAGAATTTATGTACATTCTGGGAACGGTTCTTCATTAATAACAAACATTTCAAATTTCCTTGAGTTTTGAACAATCGGGTTCATAAATAACACACCTTTCAAATTTCCTTGAATTTTTAACAATTTCTTATTTCCAGACCCGAGTGAATTTCAGCTTAAAGCATAATTCGGAGAATTTTCATGTGTTCTAGAAAGTTGTTGATTGAGATCTTAGGTACATTTTTGTAGTTGTCTGTATCCTTAAATTTGGGAGGATCGGTATCTGCAGACCAGAACGGGAGAAAAAATATTATAAACGAATTTTTTAAAAAGTTATTTTTTGTTGATATTTTTGCCTTTAAGAACCGTTCGTAGACAGTTCGTACGTTCCGACAATTCTTTGCAGCAATCTTGTATATCTCCTAAGAAAACTATATACCGAATTTTTTGTAGTTGTCTGTATCCTTAAATTTGGGAGGATCGGTATCTGCAGACCAGAACAGGAGAAAAAATATTATAAACGAATTTTTTAAAAAGTTTTTTTTGCTATTTTTGCCTTTAAGAACCGTTCGTAGACAGTTCGTACGTTCCGACAATTCTTTGCAGCAATCTTGTATATCTCCTACGAAAACTATATACCGAATTTTAATCTGTAGGATAACACTGCGCAGCATTTTTAAGGTAATCTTGTGCAAAAAAATTGAGCTGAGGATTTTTTGAAAGTACAGACCCATACGACAAAGAACTTGGATTTTATTGACTTTTTAAAGCAATTCTGGGCTATATCTCTGAAACCTATGTGCATTTTCATTTGACCTCTGAAGCAAATTTGTAGATAAGGGCAAGAATAAAATATTTGGATAAATAATGAACTCGAAGAACAATATTTATTGCCTCAAATTTTATAAAATATCGAAAATTTCCATAATTTTTATACATTTCGCACCATATCTCCAAATCCTTTTTCTTCGGAATATATCATTGTTGTTAAATGCCTCTATCACGTTGTTTTCAGTATATTTTTATACGAAAATTTAATAAATATGCCAATAATGTGGTAAAAATAAACTATTGGTGTGAACTGTGTTTGAAATACGTATTGTAAAACATACGACGCAAAATACCGCTGAAACAACATGAAGTAAGCATTTTAGAGTTTCAGGATGTTTTAAAGAATTGCTGAGACCTTTACTTAGAATATTTTTGCAAAAGGTTACTTGGTTCAAATCCCAAGCTTTTAGCTGGTACTGACCAGAATTTCAGCTATTAAGTAAAATGTTCTATATTTTATCGATTTTGATGCCCTAAATGGAGTATTTCTCATGTGGTCTCTCAAAAGATAAGTTGTACTAGTTTAGGGATACAATATTGCCAAAGACAGCAAGGCCAAATTCCTATTCGTTTCTGAGATAAAGGCCCAATAAATGCAAAAAACTGTAGTTTTAGCCCGGTTTAGATGAGTCCATAAAATCCGAACTGGATCTGACAGGACAAAACCCTACTAGGGTTTTTGTAGTCTAACTATGTACATTCAAAAAATGCACACTAGACGTTGTTTGCATTTTCAGTGTTGCATAGTGTAATGTGGCTAACCTTTGAAAATACCGAAAATTCTATGGGGGCTATATCGGGAATTCCTTGCAGAAATGCCGTATATCCCTAACGATGACTATAAGACGAACTTTCCCCATTCGTGTAGAAAAGAGTTAAAAGTTTCAAATATCTGGGAGTTACAATAACTGAACAGTGGCAGTCCTCGCAAGAAATAAGATGCAGAATTGAACAGGCCAGAGAAGCATTTTCAAAATATAAGAGAGTACTTACGAGTCATGACATTAATCTTGAAACAAAGATTCGTTTTATCAAAACATATGTCTGGTCAGTGTTATTATACGCAACGGAAGTATGGACAATTAAAACTGCTGATATAAGAAGACTGGAAGCTTTTGGGGCATATAATGCGAAATCAAAAATATAAATTGCTACAAAACATAATCCACATAAAGATAGAAGGAAGACCTGTTAGAGGAAGAAAGGAGACAACATGGATCGATAATATTACAGAATGAACTGGCATCCGAGATACTACAACCCTATTATCAAAGGCTAGAGATAGAAATGCGTTTGCAGACATACTAAGCAATCGTTAAACAAATATTGTATATGTACGTATTTATAAAAAGAAATATATTTATAATTGAATTGGTCGCTAACATTCGGAAAACGAATTGGCAAATAAAGAAGAAGTAGGAAAGGAGCGGCGGTGCCGTTCTATGGCGGCCCTGGATCCTGTACCGACAAATTGTGTGGAGACAGTTTCGTTGCCTCAAAGTAGATTAATTCCAGATTTTAGACATTTCGATAAGATATTGTGGCTAAAAATTCAAAATATCGAAATCGGGAGATGCGGTTCTATGGTTGTTATATCAAAACGTGGATCTATACTGACAAAATTTTTGGGGGACAGTTTTGTAGCCCCAAAGAAGATTAAATACCAAATTTCGCCCCTTCGGTAAGATAATGTGGTTAAACCCTTTAAAATACCGAAAATTCGGAGGTACTGTTTTATGGGAGCTATATCAACACGTGGACCTATGCTGATAAATGTTTTGTAGTCTCAAAAAAAGACTAAAACCAAATTTCAACCATTTTTGCTGAAACATTCAATATACCGAAAATCGGGAGGTACTGTTCTATGGTGGCAATATGTGGATCTATACTGAAAATTTTCTGGGGGAAAAGTTTTGTAGCCCCAAAGCAGATTAAAATTCAAATTTTACCCTGCTTAGTAAAATAATGTGGCAAAAACCTTCAAAATGCCGAAAGTCGGGAGGTGCCGTTTTATGGGGGATATATAAAAAGTGGACCGATATAGTCCATTCTAAATACCAACCAACCTTAGATGTAATATAAACGTTTGCCCAATATTATATCTCTATGTATTATGGACGTATGGAAACTAAAGTATCCAAAAACAATTTTTTTTTTTGATTTTCTAGCCCCCAAAAATGTTTCCATTTGTTACCAAAACCTTATATATGAAATTTTATGGCGATGACATTGTATGGTGGCCAGAGGTATATTTTCAGAAAATCTCCCTACAGGCCAGAATTGTTATCCAATCGTTGTAACAACTTTACCAGTTCATTGCTGTGGCTAAAAAAACGAATGCTACAAACATTTATGAAAATCCTGCCAGATTTTAATATTAGCTATATTATAGGGCCTATTGGCCATATATGCATATTGGAATAATATCAAAATCTGACCCGATTTTCATAACTATGTGTGGGATTTGTTCGTCTTTTAGCCACAACGATGAACTGGTAAATTTGTTTCATCGATTGGAAAAGAATTGTGGCCTGTAGAGCGATTTTCTGAAAATTCGAGTTTGGCCACCACACAAAGGATATGGAAATAAAGATCGTTAACTGATTGATCGTCAGAAATGTTTGCAGAAATGGTTTTTAAAATGAATCACAATGAATTTTCTCTTTTTCTAACGCTCATATCTCAGCTATTTTTTGTCCGATCCACTACAACATTTTGCAACCTATTCTATTCGACCTGTACTTTAAAATGAGCCAATAAAAAAAAGTTCGATTTTGTATTTATTTGTTTATCCATAACCCCCTAAGAAGTTTCCACTACTAGTAAATTCAAAAATTAAAATTATTGCTTTTGTATACCCTCAGTCTTTAGGCTAACAAGGATATACCCTCAGCCATTAGCCTAACAATGGTATATACACTTTGATGAATAAAAAATGTGGCTCATTGAAATAACGATTTTAGACCCCAATATGTTTGGACGAAATTTGTTTCAGACAATTCGGAGCTGTCTGCCCGGCTGGCTGTCCAAACTTTGCAAATTGTAATATTTTATCCAAACTCGGATCAAATTCGATGTTGTGGCATATCGGTCCACACTATCGGGTGTTTCAAAATTTGGTCAAAATTTTGCACAGCGCAATATTTCTTGGAGACATACATAGATCCGGTTCGGGTACCTCCCACACAAAATTTCAAATTTTTCGCAAAAGTTGGATTTAAGGCGTTTTGAAATATTTACAGCAAATAGTATCTATGACTTTCTTTGGGGTCGAGTTCATACTTTTTGACATAATTACCATAACCAGGTAAAAACCTTGGACCACCACCACCATCTAAAATGACTAGTGCGCAAGATAACTCTCGTAGGGAGTACCCGATTTGGTGAAAACGGTGCCCATCATAATAGTTCTTCCAACCTTACATCAAATTGGAGCATGGAGTATATTGGTCCACTTCTTCCGGTATCTTCATATGACTTCAGCAATAATGCCATGCTTATTATGTGTCGAGGCCTGTATATGGAATTTATGCTTTAATCGAACTTTTGCCATCACTAAAAACCTAAAGCACAGGGTTTTTCTCAATTTTGCTCTCTTATTAAGTCCTTTCGTTATAAATATTGCGCTCATGTATTTTAGGTGCTTTTCGAACTTGTTTCAACAGCTGATTCAAGTGTATGTCTGTGTGTGTGGGGGGGGGGGGGGGTATATGTATGTAAAATGAAATCTCTATTTTCGCCGAGTAGTTAAAGTTTACTACGCCTAATACGAAACATGCGGAAAGTTCATTTATGTAGGATAATTTGGGCCTACACTGAGCTTCAACACATATCCATACCTAAAAACATAGAGTCGTGCATTCTCTCCCAATTATACAAACTGACAGGCAACAATAATGACGAAGCAACTACTCTTCAGCTGTTCTTGTTGCACTTGTTTTTCTTTTTTTTTTTGGCTTTTTTGCTATGGCCATTTTTGTTGTTGCTGCTGCTGGCTGTTTGGGGAGAATATCGAAAGGCAACAAAACCTGTCTGCCGACATCCATGATGATTCTTGGCAGCCACACATCAGTAAAAACCAGAACCTTTCTGTGCCATCAGTTCACGTTGGCCATGTTAGTTGTGAACGTTATGTTGACGCAAAAACATTGAAAAAGAAAATATCCTTAACATTCTGCGCTCTTTAAAGGCGAAAGAACGGACAAAAAAAGAAAGAAAACAAAAACATAAACACAAAGAAAACATCTAAATAAAAAGAAAGTTTGTTGAAATCGCATAAAACTCGAAATTGTTGACGAAAACAAACAAACGAAAAAAAGGTTAAGAAGCGGCATTTTCCTCTGACTTCGGTTTTAACCCCGCCATTACTTTAACAAAAAAAGAAAACATGAATCATCGACACCATTAACGATGTTTAGGCGGTGTTGTCACCAAATTTGTACCAGAACCTAGTGGCACACTATTGAATAGTGAAGTGAAACAGATGAGTAATAATTTATTTTTATTGAAGTGAAAAAAGACTAAACCGTGACTTTCCTAGAATTACACTCCATTATCTATGGGCAGTTGCCTTTGGAAGGAACAAACGAGAATAAGTGGATTACACTAAAAGTGGTAAATATTCAACTTTCTTCAGCTAAGTGTTGTTTTAATGTGTTTTATGTTCCGAAATGCAGTTTTCCAAATTAACTACACCAAACCCACGGGAAGTGCAATAACTTCTTTGTAGGCCTTGAGAGTTTTTTGCTGTTGTTTTTGGTTCAGTTTTTCCCTTGTCATTTACTGCAATTCAAATTCGTTTTCCGGCTTCGTCCTTATTTGTTTTACTGCCGTTCTATTTGTCTATGGCTTTAAATGATGGTTTATTTAAATGTGTGTAAATATTTCCTTGTTTGGCTTTTTGCCACATCAAGTTGTTTGTTTAGGGCTTTGTGTTGCCCCACATCTGGATGGCAATTTATATCAATTATTTCTAAAATACATACAAACATACATATGTACATATATAGGTGGAATTTAGTGTTCAATGAAAATCCAAATGGATTTGTATACTATACATGGCTGGAGGTCTGAAGCCAAATTCTGTGATAACTTCTTTTGTCATGAAGATCCAAATGGACAAAGGAAAGTTTGGTCAACATTGTTGTACAATTTGACTCCAAGAAAAACAAAGTTTGTTCTTAGGTGTAAAGTATTCTTGGCCAAAAAACAATTTTCGTACATATGAATACTGATACGTTAAGTGTATACTGACCATTTGTTATAAACTCCAATATAATTTGGAGGGTATATGTATGGTAACATGGGGAGGCCTCGTCACGTTTTTGTTAAAAATTTTGTCATATTGAAACCGTTAAAGTTTTTACCAGGGTTTCGGAGTCGAGCAATTTTGCTGGAGTCGGAGTCTGAGTCGAAAAAAATAACTCGACTCCGACTCCGGGCAATTTTTTCCACATTATAGAAAGATAACACTAAATTCAGTACACCAATTTTTTTCAAAAAACATTATTTGAAAAGAAATCTATAAGAAACAAGTAAAAAAGTATCAGTCGGCTTTGCTGACAGATATATACCCTCAGTCTGTATAAATTGAAACAATTTTTTTCCCCAAAAAAAGTATGTATGTATTTTGGGGGTTTTAAAAATTTTGGGCATTTGAACCAAAAAAAAAGTTCATTAGGATTAAAGATCAAAAGTTTTGAGGAGGAGATATTAAAAGGATCCATTCCTTTTACATTGACCATTATGGAAGTGGATCTCCAGCCACTACGTATGGCGCCAATGGGGGTTTTTACACCCTTCGGACTGTTTGCTCAAGAAGTATGCACTTGCCCCTGAAAAAACTTTTACCATCATAATTGAGGCAGTAAATGCAAGTTGCTTCAACAAAAATCAAAGCTGGTCTTAAAGTGAACTTATCCGAAATTTTGTGTGAGAGGTGCCGGATGGAGTGGACAAATATAGTCCATATTTGAACCTGATCTATATCTAGTAAACATATGTGTAAATTATGGACCAATTCGGCCACTACCTTCAGAGTTACCGTACAAAAAAAATTGTCCGAACATTTTTGAACTTTTGTGGGGGAGGTACCTGAAGGAGTGGACCGATATGACTTATCTTCGAACTTAAACTATGTACCCTCAGCATTTATGCTAACGAGGGTATATACACTTTTATACGGGCAAAATGTGCCTCATCAAAATAATGGTTTTAGACCCCAAGTATGTTTGGACGAAATGTGTTTCAGACAATTTGGAGTCGATTGAGCAATGTCCGTCCGTCCGTCTGTCTGGCTGGCAGGAGCGCACGATAACTCTCGAACGGATCAACCGATTCGGTTCAAATTTTGGCTTTCGTAATATTTTGTCCAAACTTAGTTTAAGTTCGAAGATGGGCTATACCGGTCTATTCCTTCCGGTACCTCCCACACAAAAGTTCGAAATTGTTCGGAAAATTTGTGCGCACGATAACTCTTGAAGGGAGTAACCGATTTGGTCCATACTTTGCACATCTTGAAATGTGTACCAGACTTAGATAAAGTTTCAATATGGAGTCAATCAGTCCACTCATTCGGGTACCTCCCACACAAAATTTCGGAAAAGTTCAGTTTAGGGTCATCTCTCGAATCGCTTTGATTTTTGTTTTAGCAACTTGTATTCACTGCCCCCCATACGAAGGTACAAGCTTCATTAGGGGCAAGTCCATACATCCTGAGAAAATAGCATGAAAGTGTGAGGTGGTTGGAGCGCAAGATAACTCTAGAACGGATCTGCCGATTCGGTCCACCATTTGGCCTTAGTAGTATTATGTCCAAACATAGTTTAAGTTTGAAGATAAGCCACATCGGTCCACTACTGCAGGTACCTCCTCCACAAAAGTTCAAAAATATTGTTCGTACTTTAACTCTTGAATGGAGTGGCCGAATTGGTCCATACTTTACACATCCTTATATATCTACCAAATATAGATCAAGTTCAAATACGGACTATATTTGTCCACTGCATCCGGTACCTCCCACACAAAATGTCGGATAAGTTCACTTTAAGACCTGATATCGAATCACTTTGATTTTTGTAGAAGCAATTTGCATTCGCTGCCTCAATTACGGTGGTAAAAGTTTTTTTCAGGGGCAAGTCCATACTTCTTGAGCAAACAGCCCGAAGAGTGTAAAAACCCCATAAGCGCCATATGTAGTGGCTGGAGATCCACTTCCATAATTGTCAATGTCGATCCATTCCTTTAAGTATCTCCTCCGCAAAACTTTTGCTCTTTAATCCTAAACAACTTTTTTGTCGTTTTATACAATTTTTAAAACCCCTTAAATACATACGTTTTTGGGAAAAAATTGTTTCAATATACATATCGCTCATTTACTCAAAGAGTGGCACATATCAAAAAAACGCGTTTTAAGTTGCCGATTGAAATTTGACTTCCCAACTTAAAAAGACTACTACACAAAAAAACAAATAGCTACATGGACCATCTTTTGTTAATATGTAGCCAGATATCAGTGCTAAATTTCTGGCCAAGATCAAGCATGATTTGAAGTGGTTTAGTGCTTCATAAACTCCAAAAAACTTCTTGTTGATTTATGCAAAACTCCTAGTAAATAAACTGTAACTCGTTGAGTTTTAAAGATATCAGTATGAAAATTTTACACGAGATAAATTAGAATTCGTAGAAAAAATAGAAATTGCTAACTCAGAAAAAGCATTTTTCGAGTTATGTCACTCTTTGAGTAAATGAGGGATATGTACACAGGCTGAGGGTATATCTCTGTCGGCCAAGCCGACTGATACTTTTTTACTTGTTTTTTCATCTTGTCTTTTGTGAGAAATCATCCAATGACATTGTGGTCACTTCGGATATTCGCTTTGGAACTAAAAGTCAATATTGAGCATATTAAGTAACCCAAAGGATCCCATAGCTTGTATTGCTGAGTTATGACGTAATGATTTTTTTGATTGACCCCCAATAACGCCTGAAAAACAGCTTTATAGCTTTGTTTGACGATATTGTTTCATCATTTTGAGATGACATGTTTTCAGTTAAATAGAATGAGGAATCTTTTTGTAGAATATTTTTACCTTATAGCTCACTTCCTTCCATGTCAGTTTTGTTCTTGAACTGAAAAAGAAAAACAAGAAGGGATTTTCTACAAAAATGTTGCTCCTAGAAGATTAGATTAAAATCTTTATTATAAGATGATTCCATAAAAATCTAGTAAGGACATCAAAATCTAGAAAATCGTCGATCGAGTTTATTTTTCAAATTTGTTGTCCGCTTTATGAACAAAAACGTCAGCATTTTTAATCAAAAATTTAAATTGTGACTTTTCTTGTCCACCATTTCAGTAAAATCTAAAACTTGTTACAAAATGGATCGATATGGGACCAGATTTGTAAGTCCTTGATAAGCCCACAAAATATATGACAAACGGTTTATTAGTTTTCGAGCTAGAGTTGGCTCCACAAAACGCTTTTATAAAAACAGGTTTTCGTAGACGGCGATTTGTCAAAAAAACTTTGCATATCACCAATATTTTTGAAAATTTAACATAGTTGAAGCCTAGGTTTACCCTTTTAGAACATGCTACTTGTGATTGTATATTATACAAATTAAATATTTTTGGCTAAAATTAGATGTTTTTGGACGTGGCAAAAACTATTGGCATCAAAAGATAGTTTGCGTGGAAGCTGTGGCTATATTTATCTTAAAAAATAGGTAAAAATGGGTTGAAGCCAACGTGTCTTCTTTTTGTTTTCTCTTGATTTGTGAATAAACCAAACTTTTCCCGATTTTCCTGTCAAAGTAATAGTAGAAGCAAACTAAATAAGGATAATCTCACTTGTGTATTACTTTTCAAAATGTGATCTGCTTCTACCATTAAATGATGCTGACATTTTGAAGCCAGATTTACAGTGTTTTTTGACATTTTCTTCTAATATCATTCCGCAAACAGGTTTTTCAAAAAATCGTATTTAGGATTGTAGAACTCGCGATTCTGAGTTATTTGATATATGTATGTGTCGTGCATGTAGTCTACACAGCTTCATAGAAATCTGCATCCAACTACGGAAATTTTGTGCGAACATTTTTCCAAAAATCATATTTTTCGGGTCTAATATTTGCAATCGTACTCCATTGCACTTTTTAGTTTTTTTACGTTCCGGATCCAATAAATCATTCGTCGTGAAAATCCATATACTAAAACGCGAGTTACGAGAAATTCCAAAGTAGAAAAATCACCTAAAATTGTTGTTAAAAATATCGCGTATTTTATCGCGTTTTCTGCGGATCGTTTCCACTGCAATGAAAAACTACTGCAGCATCTTCGTTTAAGTGGAAACAGAGATTTGAAAACTTCACTGATAAGGAAGCTGCATTCATTTTATCCTAAATGCTACACCCACGGTTCTTTACTGATCGCTATGAAATAAATATATATCGATGTAGATTTTCATGGTTTACACTGAAATCGTATGCGGACAAAAATTGTATGCACTTTGGACAAATTAGCGATATTTTATAGGTTTTTTAATGCTAAGATGCAGCCGATGCTACATCTTATTTATTTTTAGTTGCAAAAAATCGTCTGTAATTAAGCTCGACTTCAACGAGAAATTATTTAAAATTAATATTCAAACGACCTTCGCCCTATTAGGCAAATTTTCAAATAAAAGACATATCATATAACATATAAGTAGACAGCGGAATTTTATGCAACCCCTATTTTTGGTCCGATTCATGTCAAATTTTGGGACTGGGCATATTTTTGGCTTCTGATTACATTGCAATCGAAACATATGACATATGCAAAATTATGCAAAATGCATAAATTTTTGCATATGCAAAATTTATGCATTTTACATATTTTCTTATGCAACAAATATTTAAATAATAGGTACAAAAATGTCTATGTGTACAATTTTTCTGTTTAAAATTCTCTTCAGACAAGTCAATAAAGTAGAGAAATGTATAACCACAGACACAAACTTCAAAATACCGAAAATCGGGAGGTATCGTTCTATGGGGGCTATATGAAGGCCTGAACCTAAACCGACAAATTTTAGGTGGAAAGTTTTATACCCCCAACGAAGACTTAATACCGAATATCAGCCTTTTTGGAGGGATATTGAGAGCACATCCGTCAAAATACCAGAAATCGGGAGGTACCGTTCTATGAGGGCTATATGAAGACGTGGACCAATACCGATAAATTTCAGTTGGAAAGTTGTATAGCCCCAACGAAGACTTAATACCGAATTTCAGCCATTTCGGGTGGATATTGAGGGCACATCCTTCAAAATACCAGAAATCCTGAGGTACCGTTCTATGGGGGCTATATGAAGACGTGGACCTATACCGAAAAAATTCTGGGAGAAAGTTTAATACTGCAAATAAAGACTAAGTACTAAATTTCAGCCATTTCGGTGTAATATTAAGGCCACAACCTTCAAAATTCCGAAAATCGGGAGGTACTGTTCTATGGGGGCTATATGAAGAAGTGGACCTATACCGACAAATTTCAGGTGGAAAGTTTTATACCCACAACGAAGACTAAATACCAATTTTCAGTCATTTCGGTGGGCTATTAAGGCTACAATTTTCAAAATACCGAATATCGGTAGGTACCGTTCTATGGGGGCTATATGAAGACGTGGACCTATACCGAGAAATTTCTGGTGGGAAGTTTTATACCCCCAACGAAACCTAAATACCAAATTTTAGTCATTTCGGTGGGATATTGAGTCCACAACCTTCAAAATACCGAAAATCGGGAGGTCCCATTCTATGGGGGCTATATGAAGACGTCGACCTATGCCAACAAATTTCAGGTGGATTGTTTTATATCCCCAACGAAGACTAAATACCAATTTTCAGTCATTTCGGTGGGATATTGAAGCTACAACTTACAAAATACCGAATATCGGTAGGTACTGTTCTATGGGGCCTATATGAAGACGTGGACCTATGCGGACAGATTTCAGTTGTGAAGTTGCATACCCCTAACGAAGACTTAATACCAAATTTCAGCAATTTTGGTAGGATATTTAGACCACAATTCCTTGAATATATTTTTGCATATGGTTTTGCATATGCTCTTTTTATGCAGATATGTACAAATATGCGAAAATATGCACGATATGCAGAATATGCAAAATATGCAAAAATTTCTGGGCCTAATTCGTTTTATTTTGTAATAAAACGAGTTTCTGTCTAATCAGATTTTCTCTACGACCATCCTAACCATATATGCATTTGCATAGGATTCCGCAGTCTACATATAAGATGCAGCTCGCAATATTTATGCTAGAGCTTTATAATTTGGAACAGAAGTTTATATTACTTTTAGGATGTTTGGTATTGAAAATATATATGGGTCCACGTTTTGATATAGCCCCATATAACGGTACCTCCCGATTTTCGGTATTCAGAAGGTTTTAGCCACATTATCTTACCGCAATGGCTTAAATTTGTTACTTAGTCTTCCTTAGGGATGATATTTCTCAGTATAAACCCAAGTTTTGAAATAGCCCATCCTAAACCTGCCGATTTTCGGTATTCAGAAAGTTTAAGCCACATTATCCTACAGCAATGGGTTAAATTTGTTACTTAGTCTTCTGTGGGGCTAAACGACTCCCCTCCAGAAATTTGTAGCTACCTCTCGATTTTCGGTATTCAGAAGATTTTTACCACACTATCTTACCGAAATGACTGAAAATTAGTATTTAGTCCTCCTTGGGCCTAATAAACTTTCCCCCAGATTAGCCACTTAATCTTACCAAAATGACTGAAATTTAGTACTTAGTCTTCCTTGGGGCTAATAAACCCCCAAAAATTAAAAAGCATAGGTCAACATTTTGATATAGCCCCCATATAACGGTGCCACCCTATTTTCAGGATTTTATCCGCATTATCCTACTGAAGTAGATAAAATTTCGTATATAGTCTTCGTTCAGAATATAAAATATTCGCTATAGGTACATGTTTTGATATAGCTCTCATCGAAATAGCTAATTTTTTTTTTTAGTTTTTAATGGCGGGTTGTTAAACTGGAAGGTAAACGATACCGCCCGATGTAAAGACTTTAAATGGATTTTTCTACTGAAGTGGCTGTAACTTGGTATTTCAGATTCTCAATGGGTGGAAAACATCTATATCTCATTCGGGTTTAACCTTTTTTTTAAAGAAATTTATATTCTCCAATTAGCAGATTCCACTTCACCTAGGAAAAAACCTAGACGTGGTTGAAAAGCTTAGTACTTTCGTTAACGACGGGAACGTAATTATACCCTAAGGCCTCGACACATAAGAAGCATGACATTCTTGCTTAAGTCATATCTGATTAAAGACTAATGACCAAGCTCGACCTAATTCAAATGTGATTCTGACATTTCTTAATTCCTTTCCCAGAAATGACTTCAGCCAGCAAGCCAGCCGAGGGTATACACACTTTCATACGGGCAAAATGTGTCTCATCAAAATAATGGTTTTAGATCCCATGTATATTTGGACGAAATATGTTTCAGAAATTTTGGAGTAGATTTAGCCATGTCCGCCCGTCTGTCCATCTGTCTGTCTGGCTGGCTGGTGATCACGATAACTCTCGAACGGATGAACCGATTTGATCCAAAATTTGACTTAAGAAATATTTTATCCAAACTTAGTTTAAGTTTGTCGATGGTTATATCGTTCCGCTCCTCCCGGTGCCTAACCCACAAAAGTTCGAAAATGTTCGGAAAATTTTTGCGCACGATAACCATCAAGTGTAACCGATTTGGTCCATATTTTGCTCATCGTGAAATTTCTATCAGACTTAAATGAGGATCCAATATGGACTTAATCGGTCCACTCCTTCGGTACCTCCCACACAAAATGTCGGAAAAGTTCAGTTTAGGATCTGCTCACGAATCATTTTGATTTTTGTTGTAACAACTTGTATTCACTGTCCATACTTTCTGAGAAAATAACCCGAAAGGTATAAAACCATTATGGCTCCATATGTAGTGGCTGGAGAGCACTATAACTCTCGAACTGATCAACCGATTTGGTTCAAAATTTGGCCTTAGTCATATTTTGTCCAAGCTTAGTTTAAGTTGGGAGATAAACCATATCGGTCCACTGCTTCAGGTACCTCCCCCACAAATGTTGAAATATGTTTGGAAAACATGTGCGCACAATAATTCTTGGTGGGAGTGACCGATTTGGTCCATACTTTACACATCCTAAAATATCTACCAGATATAAATCAGGGTCGAATATCGACTATTTGTCCCCTACTTCGGGTACCTCCCACATAAAATTTCGGATAAGTTCACTTTAAACCCTGCTTTCGGATCACTTTGATTTGTGTTGAAGCGACTTACATTCGCTGCCTCAATTACGACAGTAAAAGTTTTTTCAGGGGCAAGTCCATACTTCTTGAGAAAACAGCCCAAAAGGTATAAAACACGTATGGCACCTTATGTAGTGGATGGAGAGCACTATAACTCTCGAACTTATCAACCGATTGGCCTTTGTCATAATTTTTTCCAGTTCGACGATAGGCAATACAGTTTCTGGTACAATATTTGAAAAATGTTACTAAAAAGGTATGCACGGTATCTCTTGAACGGGGCAACCAATCTGTTCCAAACTTTGGATCTCCTAATATTTTGTCCAAATTTAGTTTAAATTCTAAAATGGCCTATATCGATCCTTTCCTTAGAGTACCTCCCTCACAGAAGTTCAACATTTGTGTTTAAGTGCAGTTTAGGGTCTGTTCGAAAATCCTTTTGAAATGTATACCGATGTTGTTCTTTGTGGTCCCGTTTAAAGCTATATTATGATTTCCATGCTTCCTGACATACTGGTACAAAATTTATACGATGACCTACTGAAATAACTAGTGGGCACGTTATCTATCGAAAAGATATGACTTCGAAAATAAGGTCCACTTCCATAATGGACTAAGTCGGTCCATTCCTTTTAGTACCTCCTCCGTAACATTTTTAAACTTTAATCCTTAAACACAAGAAAGGGCCACACAATTCGGAAAAGACCCCAAATACATTCTATCTGTCAGTAGTAGAAAGTTTAAATTCAAATAGGCTGAGGCTATATCTCAGTCGGCAAAGTCGACTGATACTTTTTTTCTTGTCTTTTTGAGTTTTTGGACCAATTTCTCATGAAGTATGGATTTGCTCCCGAACAAAATTGTACCATCTTAACAAGGGCCGCATACAGAACATGTTACCAAAAATTTAAAAACGGACAGACGGGTCCTTAAACTGCACTCTTTGCAAAGATTGTGTGGAGGTACCCGAAAGAGTGGTCCTATGTAGTCAATAATTGGACATAATTCGGGGCCGTAGGAAATAATACAATGTACAACGTTTGGTGATATCGGTTTCTCCCTTCGAGGGAGGCTTTTTTCGTAAAAACGTTTTGCATAAAAATCAAAACGCTATTAAATTGCACTTTTCCCAAATATATTTCGACTTGATACATAACTACATGAAATGATACAATATGCAAAGTTTGGACCAATAAGAATCTCTCTGCGAGAATTATCTTGCGGATTTGCCATTTTGGTTGGCGCCATCAGGTTTTCTTGGAGCTTTTAGGCCAATATCTTAGGAATTATGGACTTCTGCAAGAAAAAAATTGTACCGTCATAAAGGTAGCCGCAAGGACAATTTCAAAACGATCCGAGAGGAGCTCTTAAACCCATTATTTAGTAAGGATTTTTTGGCGGGTTATAGGTTGCTCTTTCCATAACCTGAGCATACTAATTGTATCTGTTACCATATTGCCTTGCTCATCTCAACAGGTTGATGTGTCTGATGTTCCACTGTTTCTTGTTTGTTTCTCTTTTTTTTTTGCTTAAAAGACGTTTCTCGTCTCTTCTTTTCTGCCGACACGCATTGCTACTGATTGTAGAGTAGCCCTAGAGCAACACAACATTCCTGGTCATTTTGCGGCTGTTTGCATGGAGTAGGTAATACTTTGCCACTGTGCTATATGTTGCGACTGCAGCTTACCGATGTCCAACTACCGTCTTGTGTCCGTTGCTGCAACAAGGTGGTGATCCGAGTCGATGTTTATTCCTCGAAACGATTATGTTAATACAAACCATATCAGTCTCCTTCCGTTGTAATATGTGTCATTGTAGAAACAGAATTTCCGGACTATTGGACCAAAGCTATGCTCCTTTCCAATTTTGGTATTAAAATCGCCTAGAATAATTATAATGTCATGGGCAAGGCATCGGTCAAATGTTTTTTCTAAACGTTCGTAGAGCTCGATCATTACTTGTTTTGAATTTTCTATCTGAGACTATCCCAGAACCATAGAGTAACACTGTGCAACACTGAAAGTGCAAACAACTTCCAGTGGGCATTTTCTGAAAGTACATATTAAGTGTACAAAACCCCTAGTTGAGTTTCGTGTTTTTAGATCGGGTTTGGATTTTATGGCCTCATCTATATCGGGCTAAAACGACCCTTTTTCAACTGATCCGTGCTTTAGCTCATAAACTAATAAGAATTTTGCTTTGCGGTCTTCAGCAATATTGTAGTCCTAAAGTAGTAGTACTTATATATCAAACAGACGAACTACGAAAAACCGCATATAGCGCATCAAAATTGATAAAATATAGGAAAGATTTAATAATTTCTGGAATTATGGTCCGTAACTGCCAAACTATTGAGAGTTGAAAAAGTAGCCTTTGGCAAAAATTTTCCAGATAATGTCCTCAGCAATTCTTCAGAACATTCTGAAACTGTAAAACACTTACTTCATGTTGTTTAGACGGTATTTCATATCATACTTTCTACAAAACATATTTGAAACTACGTGCACACAGGCTGTTTATTCTCATATTTGAAATTTCTATGCATTGTCGATATATTCATAAAATTGCCATTGGAAATTATGGTAGAAACGTCGTGATAGAGGCATTTAACACGAATGGAATATTCTGAGGATTTGAGTATTAGATTTCACGTGATATTTTTTCTAAAGAAACATCAACGAAAAATTTAACGTTTTGGACATATGGTGCGAAATATATGAAAGTTATAGAATTTAAAGATATATTATGCATTTTGACGCAAAAAATGGATTTTTTGGAGTTGATTATTTATCCAAATATTTTCTTCAAGTTCTTATCTACAAGTTTGCTGCAGAGGTCAAAACAAGATTCGAATTGGTTTCAGATATATGTATTATCATATCATACTTTCTACAAAACATATTTGAAACTACGTGCACACAGGCTGTTTATTCTCATATTTGAAATTTCTATGCATTGTCGATATATTCATAAAATTGCCATTGGAAATTATGGTAGAAACGTCGTGATAGAGGCATTTAACACGAATGGAATATTCTGAGGATTTGAGTATTAGATTTCACGTGATATTTTTTCTAAAGAAACATCAACGAAAAATTTAACGTTTTGGACATATGGTGCGAAATATATGAAAGTTATAGAATTTAAAGATATATTATGCATTTTGATGCAAAAAATGGATTTTTTGGAGTTGATTATTTATCCAAATATTTTCTTCAAGTTCTTATCTACAAGTTTGCTGCAGAGGTCAAAACAAGATTCGAATTGGTTTCAGATATATGTATTACTACGATTTGTTTCAAAAACTCAATATTTAACCATGTTTAGATGGGGCCATAAAATCCGAACCCGATCTAAGAAAACAAAACCGTAATAGGGTATTTGTCTAGTGAGTCTCTACTTTCATAAAAACCGCATTAGAAGTTGTTTGTACAAAATTTCCTTGAAAATGTTGCACAGTGTAATTTAAGGCTATACGGCTGGCAAACTATCGATAGTACGACTAATCTGTTTCATTAGGGAATATTTGGTATAGTCTATAGGGAATATTTTGTGTAGTCCACACATTTTTCAGTTAAGTATTATTGACGACCAGGTTATTTTGAAATTTTATTCGTACTGTCTGCCCCTCACCTCGACTAAAACTATTTGCAATTTTATACCTAACACATACAAGAAACTTTAATCATTGCCGAAATCGGCAATAAACAATTTTCATTACTTAGTAAATATGTTTTCTTCTTTTAGTTTTTTTAGAGTGAATTACATTAATTTATGAACATTGATGCGTGTTGTGGTCCAAACCACCCAGACAAAAACTACTCTAACTTATTTCTTTTTTTAAAATTTGTCAGAATTATGCTGGAGTATAAAATCATTCCAGCTCATTTTTTTTTTCTGTATAAACCGGTGCACATCCCATTTTTGTGTTTTTACAAAACCATTCAACTATCTACACATAGGCTCAATTTTTTCTGAAGAAATATGCAATTTTACATATGCATAGAAAACCACTACTTTACTGCCTACCACGTATCTCAATTTCCACCCTGTTGAAAACTAAAACAAAACATCCTACATGGGATGCAATTGTTACAAACAAAAAAGTTTAAGCACACATGTTAAGAACGCATGCAATCAATACCAACAATCCACATGCAGCCATCCTGCCTTTCCGGAGAATGTAAAACTATGGCAGCTTACAGATGCTAATAAAAAGTTCAACATGCACACAGGTTCCTATTGGCATTTAATTGACTTAAGTGTGCTTTATGCAACTGAAGGTAACGACAACAAGAAAGTATGAACTAAGAGGAGTACATATGCAGGTATTGATGTCCTTCGTCCCTAAAAGCATAGATGAGTTATGTTTGAAAATGTTACTTACTTAATCCACATACTTCGCTGATACGGAATGAAAAACGCAGCAACTCACGGCAAATTAATATTTTTATTTCCAACATTAAAAAAATTTAAAAAAGCAAAAAATTTCCTTTTTAAATTTTGTAGTATTTCTCATGGCAAAACTACCCAGGTAGTGGTATCAAAATTTTCTTTATGTTGTTGGAGAAATTACAACAAAAATATTTTTTATAAAGGGACATTTCATATTCGAACAGCTGGCGTGATACCACTACCTTGGTAATTGGGCCATGAAATTTCTACAAATGTGACACATTTGCGTACATGTTAAAGGACATAATGTTACGATGGTACAATTGTTTCGGCGGAAAGTCAATACTTCCTGAGATAATGGCGCAAAAGCTTTAAAAGCCCTACCGACCCCGACTTACATGACTGATGAGTTGGATAACTTACGAATTGAGAACCCCATTTGAATAAAAATTGCACAACATAAAATTTCTTCCAATCATACATCAAGTTCCAAAGTCTATATCGGACAGCACCTTCGTGTCGTCCCACACACAAGTACAAAATTGTCACTTATGTAAGCGCACATTAAGGGCTTCTTGATAATGGTTTTGAAGTTTTTCCTAAGGTTTAAGCGATATAAAGTTTTTGGTGAGCAAGTACATGCTTGTTGGCATAATGGCTCAAAAGCTCTAAAAAACTTCACTTTGATTAACTAAAATCGTAGTGGGCACCAGGGACGACGTAGGATTTCATTACGCCTTTTCTTCTTTAAAGTGCATATCCATATATCACACACTAACTTCAGTCCCATTAAACAAGTTTTGTATTATTGTAAGAAAATAAAATTCAGAAAATTAGATTAAGAAAAAAAGAAAACATTTTTATCAGGAGTTGGGCGATACAAACTACGACTCATAGACACCGAATCCAACACGCAGTACTGTTAGAGACTATGTTTATGGTCGAAAAATATCAAGCTCGAAACAAGAATTTTCATTTAATAACAAATCGAAAGGTCGATAAAATCAACAAATAATTAGTCGAAAAATATCTCTAGAAAAGCTCGGCAACATTTTAGCTGAATCCTGAAAAAATAGGTTAAGTCCAAAAAAAAAACTCCATCTGGTACCTCAATGGTTGTAGTTCCCGCTTATTTCTATCTTGACATGACATTAAAAACTTTCCAAGGACTATGGCCGAAGACACTTCTGAAAAACAAGTAAAAAAGTATCAGTCGAGTTTGCCGACGAAGATATATCCTCAGCCTATGTGAGTCTGTAGAGAGATCGAATACGGGAAACATAACCAAAATCTTTTTCTTAAGAATTGTGTAGTAAGGGTGTTTCAGAATTTCGTGGTAGTTTAGGGTATACAAGTTCACGGTTGTGGGTGTTGCGAATAAATGCTTATGTTTTGCTAATAAATTTGACTTCGATAAAGGAAGACGGAAGATACCATTTTGGAAGTGGACCTAAGTCATTCCTTTTAACAGTTATGGTGTCAACCGTCATTTTAGTTGGTCACCGTAAGATTTAGAGCTTTGTAAACCAGACCGCTAGGAGTACCATTGGTCAAAATGTGCAATGGCTCCTCGAACAGCCCTTAAACTACACTAATGTTGAACTTTTGCGAGGGATGTATCCGAAGATGTTGTCCCAAATAGACCCTCTTGGTACTTGATATATGTACGTCTGGAAGTAATTTTAGGATATTTAAAGTTCCGGTCAAATCGGATGATTGAAATTTTGTGTTGGAAGTACCTGAAGGAGTGAATCGATATAATCCATATTCGAACCTAATCTATGTCTCGAAAAAGTCGAATTGGACTTTCGAGAGTTATTGTGCGCATGATTTTAGAGAAACATTTTGAAGTCTTGTGGGGGAAGTGCAAAAAGTGGACCGAAGTGACGTAAAGTTTGGACATAATATTGCGAGATCCTAAGTTTGGACCAAATCTCTTGATCTGTTCGATAGTTATAATAGCAGATTTTATCACTTTATGATGCACAACAATAAATTTTTCTCCTACTATATAGCAACAAGTTGATATAAAATAGGAATACAAAATTTTGATTAAGGCAGTAAAACAAATTTCTAATTGATTTTCGAGATATACTCTACGGAATCCTCTTGATATGTCGTACATTTTGTCCAATAGACATTTCATTTCGTGTACTTCTAATCCGCACAATACTGAACTTGCCTCACGACCTTTATATTTATCACAGAATTCCAAAACACAGACATTGTATAAAGAAGTAATTCAGAAGTCTCTCCTAACAAGTATAAAATTATCAGTCGGCTTTGCCGACAGAGATTACCCTCAGCCTATGTGTGGGGTCTTTTCAAAATGTTGTGGCCCTTTTTGGACATTCAAACTTGCCAACAAAAATGATGATTAGGATTACAGTTAAAAAGTGTTGCGGAGGTGATACTTGAAGAAATCGACCGACATAGTCCATTATGGAAGTGGATCTTATTTAGAAAGTCATATATTTTCGATAGATATCGCGCCCACTAGTTATTTAAGTGGGTAATCGTATAAATTTTGGGCCAGTATGCCAGGAAGCATGGACTTGTCCACGGAAAACAGTATATCGTTCTAGACATGACCACAACGAACATTTACAAACGATTTTCGAACAGAGCCTTAACTGTACTTAGGCACAAACGTTGAACTGTTATGGGAAATGTACCCTAAGAAGAAGACCTATATGGGCTATTTTAGAAGTTAAACTAAATTTGGAAAAAATATTAGGAGATTCAAAGTTTGGCCCAAATTGGTTAATCGTTTCGGGAGTTATCGTTTTCTCCAGCCACTACATAGGGTTTTTTTTCCACCTTTGGGGCTGTTTTCTAAAGAAGTATGGACTTGCCTCTGAATTACCGTCATAATTGAGGCAGCAAATTCAAGTAGTTTCATCAAAAATCAAAGTGATTTGAGAGCAGGTCTTAAAGTAAACTTATCCGAAATTTTGTGTGGGAGGTACCCAAAGGAGTGGACAAATATAGTCCATATTCAAACCTGATCTATATCTGGTAAATATATTAGGATATATTAAAGTATGAACCGAATCGGTCACTCACTTCAAGAGTTATCGTGCGCAAAATTTTTCCGAACATTTTTGAACTTTTGTGGGGGAGGTACCTGAAGGAGTGGACCGATATGGCTTATTTTCGAACTTGAACTAAGTTTGAACAAAATATTAGGAAGGCCAAATTTTGCACCGAATCGGCAAATCCATTCGAGAGTTATCTTGCGCTCCAACCCCTACACACTGTGTCACAGGGGCTTTTTGCACCTTACACTAGAGTTGTATCGTTCATGAACGAACCGGTTCCAAGGGACGATTCCGTGAACAGAACGAACGGATCCGTATCCAGCACATTCGTTTACGCCGTTCATTTAGATCCCTGATGGCCAAGACATTGCTGCTTACAAAATTGGCAGTAGAACCATCGTAATTAGTTTTACACACAAAATCTACTTTCACAAGCTGCGTTAGCACAAACATCACAAATTTGCACACACAAACCAATCAATGATTCAGTTAGCTCATATCGTTCAGTAAATCATATCGTTCATCTCGTTCTTTTAGCTTCTTTCGTTCATATTCAAAACCCCACCAGAAAACCAACTCCATTTTTATGCACACAAACAAATTCACACACGCAGCGTTAGCGCAAGCATCACAAATTCTCACATCTCGTTCTTTTAGCTTCTCTGGTTCTTTTTGCTTCTTTCGTTCACATTCAAAATCACCACCACCACGTTCAGAAAACCACCACAATTTTTTGCACACAAACAAACTCACACAAGCTGCGTTAACGCAAGCATCACAAACTGACACACACAAAACAATCAATGTAGAAGAGAACGATTTTTAACAGATAATTATGGACTGAAATGTTTTATTGAATGAAAAAGATCCAACGAACGAAGTGAAAGACCCGGATCTTTTCGGTGAACGGAATGAAAAATATCGATCCGCTCAATGAACGAGATTGCCCAACACTACCTTACAGGCTATTTTCTCAGGAAGGACTTGCCCCTGGTGAAACTTGTTCCATCGTATAGGGGGCAGTGAATACGAGTTGTTACAGCAAAAATCAAAGCGATTCGAGAGCAGCTCCTATACCGAACTTTTCCAAAATTGTGTGTGGGAGGTACCCGAAGGAATGGACCGATTGAGCCCTTATTGGAATTTTATTTAAGCCTGGTAGAAATTTCACGATGTGGAAAGTATGGACCAAATCGGTTACTCCCTTCAAGAGTTATCGTGCGCACAAATTTTCCGAACATTTTCGTACTTTTGTGGGGGAGGTACCGGAAGGAGTGGACCGATATAACCCATCTACGAACTTAAACTAAGTTTGGTCAAAATATTGCCAAAGCCAAATTTTGGACCGAAACGGTTGATGCGTTCGAGAGTTATCGTGCGCTCCAGCCAGCCAGACAGACAGACGGACGGACATGGCTAAATCAACTCCAAATTGTCTGAAACACATTTCGTCCAAACATACTTGGGGTCTAAAACCATTATTTGGACGAGGCACATTTTACCCGTATGAAAGTGTATATACATACCCTCGTTAGCATAAATGCTGAGGGTATAAAAAGCAAAGACATAAATACAACAATATAAGACATTTTTTTGCTATCATTCTTCAGTGAATGGCTATTGAATTTAACATAATGTTATATTACGATATGGTGATATAACATTTTTTTCTTTTATACATTTTTACGTATTTAACCGAATTTACAGTTTATTTCTGAACCAAAACCGATTAAATGTCAAAAAGGACAATGAAAACGGAAAAAAATCGATTAGTTGTCAAAGAGAACCGTACCTAAAATATTCTGAGCAACATTTTTGTAGAACATTTGGATGCTGAAAAATCTCATCTTGTGGTACTTTCACTACGGTTCAAGAAATAAAGGACGAAAAGGACATGAAAGGCATTCAGTTAGAAGAATGAAATGTTGTACAAAAAGATTCGCCAATCGATTTGACTAAAGACATGTCACCTCAAAATGAAGCTACAACAACGCCAAACAGAGATATGGAGCTATTTTCCCAAGTATTATAGGGAAAAAATCAAAAACTTCATCGCGCGATATCTCAGAAACTTGACCTATGGCGAAAATTTTCTTTTGGGTTCTTAGTTTACTCATCAAGGGCTTTCATATTCAAAAGAAATTATCCACCCCCCAGACTTTGAGTTCCATTTTGTGTCACAGTGTAATTGTTTTTTGATTACTTCGATTTCAATCCTGCTTAAAACATTCACACATACATTGACAAGAACTTCAAAATTTACCAATACTATTAAAAATGCAGTCGTGCATGCCCACAGTGTATGGGATACATTAATTTCTATCCTGCAAAAAACATTCACAAATATATTGACAAAAACTTCAAAATTTACCAATACTATTACAAATGCTGTCCTGCATGCCCACAGTGTATTGACCGTATAATGTATAACTGTTGGTCTGTTCCAGTACTGCAAGAATCTACTAATTTTTACTACTTTTTTCTATAATTTAAAGGAAAAATGTAAAGACCTCGACACATAAGAAGCATGGCATTCTTGCTTAAGTCATATCTGTTAAATGACTAAAGATTAGGTCGAACTTGGTCTTTAGTCTGTGTTTTGCACGGCATTAGAAGTGCCCTATGCGCTACTCATGAAACTTAAAACTTCGAAATTTGCTACCTTAAAATACTGCTTTTCATCCTAAACGTTCTGAATGCTTTATATTTACATTTTAATTCCAATTTGTTCTATTTTAGAGGATTTTCAAAATGTATTTATGTTATTCCTAAAACAATTTTTGGAACGACCCTATTATTCAATATTTTCTTTGACAATTAATTTTCAATAACAACAATGTTGTTTTTGTAAATTTGTTAGTTGTTGTAATTCTGGCATTTACCTTATATAAATTTGCCTATTTTTTTTGAACGCACACGCAATTAATTAGGTAAAGCCATAATATTTTTTTGTGCAAAGACGTTTATAAATTTTCTACAATTTAATATTTTATTTCAATAAATTATTAAAACGAAATTTGCAATTGAATTTTTTCATTAAATTACGCGTTCAAATTGTGATAATAAATCAAATTTCCCGTCATATGGAGAGAATCAGCATTATTCATTGCTCGGAATAGATTTAATTAAAGGTAATAATTTATTTGATCAAATTGGAGTCGACTAGCTAATGCGGACGATAATTCTCGAACGGATTTAACGACTATGACCAAACTTTGCCCTCATAATATAATATTAAGTTCGTAGATGGGCCATATGGGTCCATTTCTTCGAGTGCCTACACCAAAATAGTTAAACATTTTTTGTTTTTGCTAAAATTGTGTGCATAATAATTCTCGAAGGGAGCAACCGATTTGGCCCATACTTCGTAATATTTCTTCCAGACAAAGATCAGGTTGGGATATGGACTACATCAGTATATTTTTTTGTAACAATCCATAATTTCTAAAATAATTTCTCTATTGCTGTTAAAAATATACGACCGCCACTTAAAATGATTAGAGAGCAAGCTAAGAACCAAAGGGAGTACCCGACATGGTCCAAACTCTGCACATCGTAACAGTTCTTACTCCAGCAAAGTTCAAACACTTTTTTAGTAGAGTTTCGGATAAATTATTGCTTTAAGTCTGGAGTATTGCCTCATTGGTTTAACTTCATCATTACTTAATATAAAGAGTAATTTTTAAAAACGCACTGACAACCTTACAAAATTTACTGATCGCTACCACTTTTCACTTTTTGGAATGATGATTTTTTAGTGAAAAACCGAGCTCTCTAAATATGGAGTATTCTCATGTATATGAGAATCATTCTCACTTTTCGTTCGGATAAATATTAACGTTTATTTTGGATAGTTCTCGTGATTATTATTACAGCAGCAAAAAATCTTTCGTGGGAAAGTCAATATATCAGAAGCCAGAAATATTCAAATTAAGCTACAGCTACAATCCATTAGCATCTTTGTTTATATTTTCAGGCGTATAGCTAAGACCAAATCAGTTTTACGTCATATTTACACTAGAGCTTTTGGTAGGGTTAACCTCCTTTATGAGGATACTAGCAAATGCCCGCCACTTCGTATGCGGAAAAGGCATAAAATCTACATGAACAATATTTAATGTGGAAGTGGTGAACACTGACGATTCTGTTGTATTAAGACCTATTTTTAATACCAACATTTAATCGATTTAATTCCTTTAATTTCAAAAAAACATATCTGCCGTATCGCATCCCTACACAGCTACCATATTTTTTATTTCGGATTTCCAAAACTACGACCTCATATCACAGACATACACCAACAGCGACTCATATTGCAAATTTCAGACTTGACTTCTGGTTTTACTCCTTCACTTACACAGCATTCCCTCCCAATACGAATTTCCAAACACGAAACTTTATCTAACCCCTTCACAACAACAATAACGCACATTCACAATTCAAGGTTCTAGCTTCAGCGGTTTCGCCAAGAACCCGAATAGGTTCGTCAAATATAACGGTACTCCTCGACTAAGTGTTTTTTAAAAATATAACAAATCTATACTGTCCAATTTTCTTTACATTTGGACCTTGAATACTCAGAGAATATAAAAGCTTAATTTAAAAAATGTCTACTTCAATCCACTTTTATTAGAAGAGGTATTTTGAAACCTTAGAGTATTTTGAAGATTTTATGCACATTTTCCAACCCAACTCCGAACTTTATCTCAAAGTTCAGAGTGATCTTCATAACAAATATTTTTCCATTTCGTATTTTTTGTCCAAATTATATAATCCAAGCTTTGTTCCTACACCCAACACCAAATTTAGTACCATTTAGTACTTTTCGTTCACCTATAGTAGGTATTTCTCACTTTAACCGTTTACACAATACCAAAATGGTTTTGGTACCAACATGTTACCAAACTTTTCGTACACATAATTAAACGTTTCAAAGCTTACTTCCTTATTCTCAACATATATTCCGACCGCAATTAACTTTTCCAGCTTTATATGTTCCGCTGAAAGCAATTATATTACTATTTAGTACTTTTTGTATAAATAAGTGCGAATTTTCAAAAATTCATCCCTACCTCCACTCAAAACAACAATTGCAAATCTAATACCAAATTTCAAAATTCCAGTTCTAACCCTTTACAAAATCACAAATTGTACAAAATTCTGTACCATACCGAATACCAAAAGGTACCAAATTTTGTACCATTAAACACTTATCGTACACGACTTTCTAGAAACTACTTGCATAACTCAGTTCTTTCGTTCACCTAAATCCAAATTATAGCCTATGTACTTTCATTTAGCACTTTTTCATAAGTACGAATTTCCAAAGTAACCGCAATCCTACACTCCAACAGTAATCTGTTCACGCAAATACAAATTGTATCGAATTTAGTACCATTTAGTACTGTTTCGTGAACATTAGTATGATTTTTAAAGTTACCTCCATATCTCAATTCTACATTCTAACAGTAATCGTAATTCCAAGTTTTACGATTCCAGCTCTATCTTCACCCAAATCCAAATCATACTAAACTCACTACCATTTAGGACTTTTCGACCTTTGGTGCACCTTTCTTACTCTTTATCAGTGACCCTTATTCCAAATTTCAGCACTATTCGTTAATTCAAATCCAAATTGTACTATAATTAGTACTTTTCGTACACTTTTAGTTCGAATTTCCAAAAACCTGTCTTTGTTACTCTCCATCAGTGACCCTTATTCAAAATTCCAAGATTCCTGCTCTATCCGTTCACCCAAATCCAAATTGTACTAAATTTAGTACCATTTAGTACTTTTCGTACGCTTATAGTTCGAATTTTCAAAAACCCTTCTTTGTTACTCTCCATCAGTGACCCCTCATTCCAAATTTTAGGATTCCAGCTCTACCCGTTCACCCGAATCCAAATTGTACTAAATTTAGTACTTTTGTTAATCTCCATCAGTGACCCCTCATTCCAAATTTCAAGATTCCAGCTCAATCCGTTCACCCAAATCCAAATTGTACTAAATTTAGTACCATTTAGTACTTTTCTTACACTATTAGGTCGACTTTCCAAAAACCTTTCATTGTTACTTTTCATTAGTGACCTTCATTCCAAATTTCAGTATTCCAGCTCTATCCGTTCACCCAAATCCAAATTGTACTAAATTTAGTACCATTTATTACTTGTCGTACCCTTATAGTTCGGATTTCCAAAAACCTTGCATCGTTATTGTTCATCAGCGACTCTCATTTCAAATTTCAGGATTCCATCTTTATCCGTTTACCGAAATCCAAATTGTACTAAATTTAGTACCATTTAGTACTTTTAGTACACTAATAAGTAGAATTTCCAAAAACCTTTCGTCGTTACTCTTCATCAGTGACCTTCATTCCAAACTTCAGGATTCCTGCTCTATCTGTTCACCCAAATCTCAATTGTACTAAATTTAGTACCATTTTGTACTTTTCGTACACTTATAGTTCGAATTTCCAAAAACCCTTTGGTACATCTTTCTAGCTCTCTATCAGTTACCCTCATTTCAGAATTCTAGCTCTTACCGTTTGCCTAATACAAAGGGTACCATATTTAGTACCTTTTAGTACTTTTCGTACACTTCTAGGTCGAATTTCCAAAAACCCAGCCTTATCTCACCCCTACACACCAACAGCAACCTACACCCAAAATTTCAACTTTCTAGCTTCAGCGGTTTCGTCTGGGCGCTGATGAATCAGTCACTCAGTCAATCAGTCAGTCACTCACCTCACTACTCTTTTATATATGTACTAGCAAATGCCCGCTACTTCGTATGCGGAAAGGGAACAAAATATATATAAACAATATTTAATACGGGAATGGTGAATACTGGAGATTCTGTTGTACTAAGTCCTATTTTTATTACCAACTAGCGGACCCGGCGAACTTCGTCTCGCTATTAAGGAATAAAATTTCATACAAAAACTCAATTTTGATTTTTCCAATTTTCCGACTTTTCGAGAGAGATTTTCCAAAATTTTCTTCCGTAAAGACCTTCTCCTCGAAAATACGAATAACTGACAAAAAATTTTACAGAAATCGGTCTAGCCCTTCTCATTTTATGAATTACTATACATTTTTTACACCATTTTTATATATATAGATATTTTTTCGATTGTAGTCAGAATTTACAAAAAAATCTGAAGTATCGCATCCCTACACAACTACCATATTTTTTATTTCGAATTTCCAAAACTACGTATCATATTGCAAATTTCAGATTTGACTCCTGGTTTTAACCCTTCACTAACACAGCATTCCCTTCCAGTACGAATTTCCAAACACCTAACTTTATCTCACGCCTTCACAACAACAATCACGCACATTTACAATACAAGGTTCTAGCTTTAGCGGTTTCGCCCAGAACCCGAATAGGTCCGTTAAATTGTCGGCATTCAAAATGGCCATAAAAATCCAAAATGACCATAAAAATCCACGTTTTCGTACATCCCCATATAACGGTACCTCTCTACTTAGTGTCTTTTAAAAGATTACTTTCTTATATTCAACATATATCCTAACTCCAATTCACTTTTCCAGCTTTATCTGTTCTCCTGAAACCCATTATAGTACTTTTTGTATAAATAAGTACGAATTTTCAAAACCTCCTCCCTACCTCCACTCTAAACACCAATTGCTAATCTAGTACCGAATTTCAAAATTCCAGTTCTACCCTTTACAAAGTCACAAATTGTACAAAATTCTCTACCATATAGCAAATACCAAAAGGTACCAAATTTTGCACCATTTAGCACTTTTCGTACACGATTTTCCAAAATGTACTTTCATATCTCAGCTCTATCCGTTCACCTAACCCCAATTTATAGCCAATGTAGTTCCATTTAACAACAGTAATCTGTTCACGCAAATACAGCGAATTCCGTACCAGTTAGTACTGCTTCGTTCACATTAGTACCATTTTCCAAAGCTTCCTCCATATCTCAATTCTATATTCTAACAGTAATCTTAATTCCAAATTTCAGGATTCCAGCTCTTCAAATCCAAATCCAAATCATACTAAACTCACTACCATTTAGGACTTTTCGACCTTTGGTACATCTTTCATACTCTTAATCAGTGACCCCCATTCCAAATTTCAGGATTCCGGCCCTATTCGTTAACCCATATCTAAATTGTACTATATTTAGTACTTTTCGTATAAGTTTAGTTCGAATTCCAAAAACCTTTCATTTTTACTCTTCAACAATGATTCTCATTCGAAATTTCAGGATTCCAGATCTATCCGTTCACCAAAATCCAAATTGTACTAAATATAGTATCATTTAGTAATTTTCGTGCACTTATAGCTCGAATTTCTAAAAACCTTTCTTTGTTACTCTCCATCAGTGACCCTCATTACAAATTTCAGGATTCAAGCTCAATTCGTTCACCCAAATCTAAATTGTACTAAATTTAGTACCATTTAGAACTTTTCGTGCACTTATAGTTCGAATTTACAAAAACCTTTCTTTGTTACTCTCCACCACTGACCCTAATTTCAAATTTCAGGATTCCAGCTCTATCCGTTCATCCAAATCCAAATTGTACAAAATTTAGTACCATTTAGTACTTTTCGTACCCTTATAGTTCGAGTTTACAAAAACCTTCATTGTTACTCTTCATCAGTGACACTCATTCCAAATGTCTGTATTCCAGTTCAATCCGTTCACCCAAATCAAAATTGTACTAAATTTAGTACCATTTAGTACTTTTCGTGCACTTATAGTTCGAATTTCTAAAAACCTTTCTTTGTTACTCTCCATCAGTGACCCTCATTAAAAATTTCAGGATTCCAGCTCTATCCGTTCACCCAAATCCAAATTGTACTAAATATGGTACTATTTATTACTTTTCGTACACTTATAGTTCTAATTCCAAAAACCTTTTATTTTTACTCTTCATTAGTGATCCTCATTCCAAATTTCAGGATTCCAGCTCTATCCGTTCACCCAAATCCAAATTGTACTAAATTTAGTACCATTTAGTACTTTTACCCTTATAGTTCGAATTTACAAAAACCTTTCATTGTTACTCTTCATCGGTAACCCCCATTCCAAATGTCTGTATTCCAGCTCAATCCGTTCACCCAAATCAAAATTGTACTAAATTTAGTACCATTTAGTACTTTTCGTACCCTTATAGTTTGAATTTCCAAAAAGTTTTCTTCGTTACTCTCCACAACTGACCGTAATTTCAAATTTCAGGATTCCAGCTCCATCCGTTCACACAAATCCAAATTGTACTAAATTCAGTACCATTTAGTAATTTTCGTACACATAAGTACGAATTTCCAAAATCACCCTCATGTCTCAATCATACACTTCAACAGTAATCTTAATTCCAAATTTCAGGATTCCAGTTCTATCCGTTCAACCAATTATAATTTGTACTAAATTTAGTATAATTTAGTACTTTTTGCACACATTAGTGCGATTTTCCAAAAACATTTATTTACATCAACACCACTTCCCAACCTTGATTTCCATACCAAATTCCATGATTCTAGCTATATCCGTTCAAAATATACAATTGGTACTAAATTTTGTAAATTTTAGTACTTTTCGTACACTTAGAGGTCGATTTTCCAAAAACCCTTTAGCAAATTAGAATTACTGGGTCTATCACCAGTTATATGAAGGCAATTTTCAGTCGATTTAAAGTCTGTCCCCAAACGTTGTACCACCTAATATTTGTTCCAAACTTAGTTTGAGTTCGAAGATAGACCATCCCAGCAAAAAGTTTGCCTCCAAAGAGGCAGTTAAATGATATGTACAAGTGATCTGAAGGTGCATCAAATTATGAATTTTCACTCATGATTTTTACAAGAGCGTGACTACTGAAAGAGGCACTCCATTGCACTGCATTTTAACTGACCCTTTGGCACTACATTTTAACTGATCCTCTGGCACTGCATTTTAACTGACCCTTTGGCATTGCATTGTAACTGACCCTTTGGCATTGCATTTTAACTAACCCTTTGGGGTAGAATAGGAGGCAGTCCAAAGCACGTGTTTTGATACAGGCATTCTGAGGAAATTGTGCAAGCCATTACAAAATATGCCAGAACAAATAAAATGCATTTATTATTTGTGTAAAACAAAAATATTAAGAACTTTATTACATTAACACAAATTATGAAAATTCTCCATTGAATTCAATCGCAAACATGCGTGTTTCCTCCGCTCTCCATTTGTTCCAAGCTGAACTGTTTTTACTTCATTTGCTAAATGGGTTGCCTTCCCATCACCAGTCAAGATTTCGACATGTACTCCAACAGCACTCCATTCGGAAATTTTCTTCTCGTGAGTTACCGGAAAAATGTTCACAAATTAAATATTATTTAGTTTGTATTAACAAATGTTTGGAAATGTTAACACGCTTATCTCTTTTTGGAAAATGTAGAGATGTACAAACTGATTTATGTACATGTAGGGATCTCTAACAACTGCAAATAAAATGAAGCGAACGGAGTGCTTTTTTCACGACTCCGTTTGGACTGCATCCGGATGCTGTTAAATTTTGAGGAATTGGAGTGCCTTTTTCACGACTCCGCTGAACTGCATCCGGATGTTGTTGAAATGTGACAAATGGATGTGATTCTTTGGATTGCATCCAAATGCGGTTAAAATGTGAGGACTGGAGTGCCTTTTTCACGACTCCGGTTGAACTGCATCAAAACATGCCGTGACAGAACTAGTCCACATTGCACTACTTCCAATTTATCTTGCTGGGATAGTGTTCAACGCTTTGTTATGGTAACTTTGTGTTTCGTGCTTTTTAAAGGTTTTAGCCACATTTCCAGAAGAACCAGAGGTACCTTTACCAAAATGTTTTGCTATAACAAAAACATTATGTATGCTGAAGGGTTTAGCAAATTTTTTTCCGCCAAATTATGTAGTAGTAAATTGGACAATATTTTGATGTAGCGTCATTAGCCAAATTTTCCAATTTTGATCCAAATGAGCTGTAATTCAACTTTTCGAGTTTTGTGTGGAAATAATTTTTAAAATTCTTTTTTATCAGAGAAAAGTTCATGCCCAAATGGTAGCACAAGATAGGGACCATGGCACAATTTCCCAGGTAGTGGCATCGTAAAATTTTGAATATGTTATGTCAAAACTTTCTTTATGTTGTTGGGGAAATTACAACAAAAATAATTTTTTTATAAAGTGATTTGACTTTTCATATTCGATCAGCTGGTGTGATACCACTACCTGGTAGTTCTGCCATGATAGGAACAAAAAATACCTTTGCTTTACTTCTTTAAAATATAACAAATTTTATACCTACATAAGGACTAATAGACTGTCGTTTGACATTCAAAAACGATAACGATTTCTTTGAATTTGTTCATATAACATTACTAGAACAACCCACACATCATAGTACAATCGTTGATGTCTTGTCTATCGTAAGTCATTGCGTCTGCCAAAAATAAATATTTAACAAGTCAAAACAAATGACAACAACAACAAAGAAACCAGTTCAATTCAAAAATAACACTTGACACGAGTCAAAAAAGCACAAAAATGGTTATACGGCAGCTTGTGGTGGAGCTACCTTAAAGCTACCAGACAGACACCGACGGTACTGACTGAAAATAATATCTTTATTCGCCAGTGTTACTATGGTTGCCCTCGAATCACTATGGTAGCCTTTACGCCTTCTTACTTGCAGTCGAGACAGTTGTTTGTTAATTTTTGCTATGTTTAGAATAATTAATCTAAGTATGTACACATGTACATATGTCTGTACTTAATGAGCTATTTAATTTGTGGCGACAAAATGAACTTGAATATTAAGAGAAATGAACTGTCACCAATCATTTGGATTTTTTCATTTGTCATCAAAATGAACACCAAATATGGTCAATGGTTGATATAGAAATGTTAATTGAATATTTGTTAATTTATTGAGATGTTGTTAAGGTTATACATATCTGACAGTTAAATCTGTAACATTTATGACATCCGTTGTCTCTTTTAAACTTTTTGTCGGTTTATAAAAATGTACATCATAAAAAACATGTGTACGTTGGTGATATGAAAAATATGCATAAGAAATGTCAATGAAGGAGCAGAAAGTAATATAATTCAGAAGCTATTCTGTGATTAAGAGATAAATACGTTATAAATTTGAAACGGAAATATACCAAAAATAGCTTATTCACATGGATGTTTGGTAATTGTTTAATTAAGGGAATCTTATCTAGTTCCGCTATAAGGCAAGTTTAAATATATTTATACGGCACACCAACGCTTTTGAGCCATACAACATCGAGCTTTTGTCTGCTCATTTCAAATTATTTAATTTATTTCGATTTAATTAATTATTTTATCTGAAAACTGACATTGTTCGTTTTGTTGGTAGTTTTTACGAAGTAGATTTAATCTTTCTTTTGTTTAAGTTAACGAAAAGTTTCATTGAATTACTCACAAAGATTCATTGAAGTAAAATTTATCAATATCTTCATTAATGTAATGAAACACATTAAGAAGGTAATGTAATCTGGCAATTAATTATGTTTCATTTTATTAATTAAACTATTTACCACTTTTATTTTAATGAACCGAAGCACAAGATATATTGGAAATTAAAATAAAGAACATATAAAGGTTATTGAAACAAAAAGTTAAATTTTTAACAAAGGTCCAATTAAGTCGGATATACCCTGCTAGTATTATTAAAAATATATATTTTATTGTGCTCTCAAATTCCATTAACTGTTTTGCTTTCGATATACTTACGTAGATTAATTTTCTATATTGAAAAGTCAATTATTTTGTATATGCATATGCACTATCAAATTAAATTTGAATCTTTTACATTTTCTTTTCAGGTATGTTCAAACACAACATCACTGTCCTGTTTTTATGGTCATGAAACATGAAATGTAAGGACGACTTTGGTTTTTCTGATGTAATTTAATTTAATTTTTCGTCATTACACAACAACATTTGAAATTGGAATATCAATTACACGATGCCAATATTGCATATTTCATATTAATATTTCCACATAATATATAAATTTCACAACGGTTGGAAGCATCATTCACCAATTAAAATTTCCGCATGAAACTTCGTTAAAACATTTCTTTGTACCAATCAACTACCTTGATGTTAGGGTGGGATTACACTGTGCAACACTGGAAATGCGAACAACTTGTACACCTTTTTCACATGTAATTCGAAACATTCCAGTTGTAATTCGTAACATTTCATTTGTAATTCGATTATTCTATTTGTAATTCGTAATATTTTATTTGTAATTCGAGAATTCCATTTGTAATTCGAATTATTCCATTTGTAATTTGAATTATTCCATTTGTAATTTGAATTATTTGAAATTCGAATTATTCTATTTGTAATTCGAATTATTCTATTTGTAATTTGAATTATTTTATTTGTAATTCGAATTATTTTATTTGTAATTCGAATAATTCCACTTGTAATTCGAATTATTCCAATTGAAATTACAAATAGAATAATTCGAATTACAAATGGAATAATTCGAATTTCAAATAGAATTATTCGAATTACAAATAAAACAATTCGAATTACAAATAAAATAATTCAAATTACAAATAGAATAATTCGAATTACAAATAGAATAATTCGAATTTCAAATGGAATAATTCGAATTACAAATGGAATAATTCGAATTTCAAATGGAATAATTCGAATTACAAATAAAATAATTCAAATTACAAATGGAATAATTCGAATTACAAATGGAATAATTCGAATTACAATTGAAATGTTTCGAATTACATATGGAATTCTCGAATTACAAATAAAATGTTACGAATTACAAATGGAATTCTCGAATTACAACTAAAATGATTCGAATTACATCTGAAAAAGGTGTAGTGGTCATTTACTGAAAGTACATATTTAGACTACAAAAACCATAGCTGGCATTTGCGTTGTTAGATCGAGTTTGGATTTTATGGCCAGGTATAAACCGGAATAAATCAACCCTTTTTCCACTAATCGGGCCTTTATCTCAGAAAGTTTGCAGTTTTCAGAAATATTGTAGCCCTAAAGTTGTAGAACTTAAGTGTCAAACAGATTAAAAAAACTGTATACATCACATCATCACATAATTTCTGGATTCTGCTAAGTAGCAGCTAAACTGTTGAGAGTTGAACCAAGTAACCTCTTGCAAAAAATCTTCCAAATAGAGTGCCGATTCTTCAGTACATTCTGAAACTCTAAAATTCTAATTTCATGTTGTATATACATTTTACAAAACATATTTATGTTCGAAAACATTTTGTATTAGATTCCAGCGAATATTTCTCCAAAGATAGCATTAAGAAAAACTTAATAGCTCTGGATATACTCTGCGAAATACACTGGAATTTTTAAATATATTGTTACGGAATTAGAGTTTAACTTAATCCCGTGTAGACGTTGTTTATTCCCCGATACGATTTGTACCAAATATAACAGGGTTCGTTATGCATTACGATTCTACAATGCTTTATTGACGTTATTCACTTATACACGCGAGACTTTATTTCACTTCTAAGCACAAAGCTTATCTCCAGTAAGCTCAAAGCTTATCTCCAGTAAGCACAAAGCTTTACTCTATTCCGGTTACTCTTTAGTTTACACTGACAACTTAACTCGCGGAATGATTTATAACAGCATCAGGCACACCACAACAACAATCGGAGAGAGCGTAATTGTTATTGTGCGAGTTCATTGTTTCTAAATGAATAAAGCAAGACATATTTATATAAGGTATATGCATGAATTACAACAACTAACAAATTTACAAAAACAACATTGTTGTTATTGAAAATTTAAGGTCAAAGAACAAATTGAATAATAGGGTCGTTCTTACAATTTTCTCAGGAAAAACATAAATACATTTGAAAATCCTTTGAAATAGAACAAAATTCGAATCTAAATGTAAATATAAAGCTTTCCAAACTGTCGTATGTCATTTTTATTACACGTGTAGGATGAAAAGAAGTATTTTATGGTAGCAAATTTCGAAGTTCCAAATTTCATGAGTAGACTCTATTACATTTTGAAAACCAAATATACAAAAAAAAGTAAAAATACAGATGATTGTCACTTCTACCTTATATGAATGTGTCTTAGACAAAAGCAGAGTAAGGCATTGGTGCTCGATTCCATACGATAGCGTAAAAACAAACCACACGTATTCTCTCTTTAATTCTAATTTGCCATTGCTTGGCAATGGGGAGAGTGTCTTACCACTACTAATACATTAACTTTCTCAGCACCCCTGGAGTAAGGCATTGTGACTTTCGGGAGCGTAAATTTACTCTCGCTTACCACCAGTTAGAGTCCACAAACTTCGTAACCTCAACAATACCAACGAACGGCATGGCTCTGGTGTAAAGTTGTATGTGTGGAGAATGTAACGCTTCCTGAGAGCAAAAGTGTACACATTGCCTAGTACTGATTTATAACTACTCAACTTCCAGCCGTTCCTTTCCCGTATTTATACGTGCCCGCTGATACATAGACTATTCTAGTCTCATTAAACTAGAATGTTCCATAATGATCACGCGACATGCTGGTGGATTTGCAAATATACATCCGCATATATATACAAACAGACGAATTAATGCCAACAACTAATGTGGACAGAGGTAGTAAATAAGGGAGAGGACAGGGGTTACAATGAATACGTCACAATGCAGAAGAATAACTAATGCACAAAATAAATTAAAAAGAGAGGGAACTGGAAGCGTATAACAAGAACAATAGCAAAACAAACATAAAAGAATAGTGATTGGAATTCTATAGAGTAAAGGCCTCGACACATAAGAAGCATGGCATTCTTGCTTATGTCATATCTGGTAAATTACTAAAGACCAAGTTCGACCTAATTCAAATGTGATTCTGAAATCTTTTTATTAGGTCGAACTTGGTCTTTAGTCTTTTATCAGATATGACTTCAGCAATAATGCCACGCTTCTTATGTGTCGAGGATTTAATTTTACTTGTAAATTTGATTTAAATAAACTTAATGAAAATTTACGTTACCATTCAAATTCTTAAATTAACAGAAATTCGTCTAAATTAATTTAAATCTACCAGTTATTTTCGTAACAATAATTATAAAGGGGGTTATTCTAAATGAAAACTCCCCTGGCTCACTTTCTACCTTAAGTTGAAACGTCAGAAAGGCAAACTTCACAGGGAGTTTTCATTCAGAATAACCCCAATAATCTGAGGCGATAAATGCAGTTTTTCGATTTCATCATTCCTTCAAATATTTTCTTCTTGCTTTTACCTTCAGATGTCAAAATAATATTTGTATTGGTTTCAGAGATATAGGCCCGATTTGTTTTACCAAGTCAATATTTAAAGAAAATAAACCCCAAATAGGGTTTTGTCTATTGGGTCTCTACTTTCACAAAATGCTTGCAGAAGTTGTTTGCACACTATTAACTCACCTTTGTCGGTAACTTCAAAAATGGGTTACAGAATTCCACTACTGGTGTAGCCTTAATTAATAATAGCGCTTGTTTTGACTTATAGTCCGAACAAATATATTGTATGTTATTGAAAAAGAATAAATTTGATGATCAAGATAACTTCCAAGTGACTTAAAACAGGTATTATCTTGGTGCCAATACGAAAATATTGTCTAAATATTATCCGACCACCACTAATATTGTTACTGAATTCGGTTTAACTTGAACCCGCGAAGACGTTGTTTTACTCCCCGATTCGATTTTACCAAGCATAACGCGGGTTCTTTTAGATTACGATTCCACAATCGTTTATTGACTTTACTTTGACTATTCGCGAAAGCGGTCTGAATCACAACTAACTGCCTCACAATTCTCCTGTATTTATGCAAAACTCCCTCTCGTCAAGGGAAACCCATGCTTTCTGAGCTGATTACAATAAATCTGTCTGTAAAAATCCAACGGCTACCTACCAAATTCGATAGTCGCAAGATAACTCTCGAAGCGAATACCCGATTTGGTCCAAACTTTGGATATCGTAATATTCTGATCAAAATTAATTTTCGAAGGGATTAGCCGATTTGGTCCAAACTTCCTCAACTCTACACCTCCGTGTAACTCCAAACAAAATTTAAAATCGGATGGTTTTAAAATGTGTATAGCAAGTAGCCCTCGCGCCTCCTATTACCATTGTATAATCTCTGATATTGGGGAAAATTCCTACTGTCTGAGCTAATAAACCTAAAGCTGTCACCACCAACTCTCAAAGGAATTATCCCATTTGATCCAACCTTTAGTTCTCTTAAAATTTTGTCCCAACTTAGATCAAGTTCGAAAATGGGCTTTAATGGTACACCGCTTCGAATATCTTCCCCAGAAACGTTCACATTTTGCACTAAAAAACTACTCACGATAACTCTCGAAGTGAGTAACCGATTTGGTCCAAACTTTGCACATCGTAAGCCATCTACCATAGATGAGCTTCGGGCACAATCGACAAAAATTTTAATATGTCTGACACGAAATTTTTGTAGCATGGTAAATTTTTTTTACGGGAAAAACTATACTTCTTGGGATAATGTCCTAAAAGCTCTAAATAACCCTGCAGGCACCAATTCGAATTACTGATGCTGTCGAAAACTTACGAATTGAGTATGCCATTTCGCCGAAACTTTTTACATCGCAAAGTTTCCTTCAAACGCACATACGTCAAGTTCCTAAAATGTCTATATTAGAAAACATCTTCGGTTACCTACCTCAAACAAATTCGACACATTTGCTTTTTAGTACAGTTTAAGGACTGTGCGATGATCGTTTTACCGAGCTGATTCTTTTGATCCTGTTTACTGAGATATAATGTTTTACGTGGGCAAGACCATGCTTCCTGACATAATGCTGACAAAAGCTCTAAAAATCCACGGTTACCAACTGAAGTGCCTGGTGGACACTATGACTATCGAAAGAAGCATTGGTCCAACTTGTGCGCACTTAAATCATGTTCTAATATGGACTATATCGGTCCACGAGTACATCCCACATAACATTTAAATGTTTTTCGCAAATATGCAGTGTAGGGTCATGCTCACTCACGCGACTCTTTATACATTTTGTTGGGGCTAAGTCCATACTGACTGAGATAATTACCAAAGCCTGTAAAAATCCCCTACGGCAGCTATGTATAGTGATTGTTGCCTGCAAGACAGCTCCCGAACCGGATATTTCGTTGGTCCAAACTTTGCATATCGTAATGTTTCTGCGAATCTTAGATTAAGTTCGATGATTATACTCATCTTTTCACTACCCTGGGGGTACCCCTCTACAAAAGTTCAAAAAATATTCGCTAAAATGGTACGCTCTAGTCGTCCTCACTAATGTTCAATATTTTAGTTTGCGTGCTGTTTACAGTCTGTTCGACGATCATTTGGAAATTTTTACCCAAGGTATTCCTTGTGGTGCTGTTAACAGTAAGGAATGACAGCCAGAATAATATCCACTTCCAAAATTGACAAAACCCTCCACATATGTATATAATTTTTGGGTAAAAGAATTTGTTGTGTAGCCGGTATTCGACCTATTTATAGATGAAAGCTTCGCGTTATGTGGGGAGTGTGTTTCGGGAGAGAAGAGAGAAGACCCAAAAGATGCAGATCGACAAATTTCACCTTTTTGTCGATTATAAAGCAGCATTCGACAGTCCCCTCCGATCAAAGGTATTCCACGCAATGTCTGAATTTGGTATCCCCGCAAAGCTCATCCGGCTTTGTAAGATGACTTTAACTGAAAACATCTTCGGTTACCTACCTCAAACAAATCCGACACATTTGCTTTTTAGTACAGTTAAAATTGGAAAAAACCTCTCCGAAGAATTTTGTACCAAAAGAGGTTTCAGACAAGGAGACAGCCTTTCGTGTGACCTATTCAACATTTTGCTGGAAAAGGTAATACGAGATGCAAATGTCAAAAGAAATGGCACAATTTACACCAATAGCCACATGTTACTTGCCTATGCTGATGACATAGACATCATGGGACGATCAGTAAAGGAAGTAACTGATACCTTTAGGAAGGTCGAAGCAGAATCTGCGAAAGTGGGTCTGGCGGTAAATGGCGAAAAGACCAAATTGATGGTGTCGACGCGCAAAACGTCCATAGAGCTCGGACCAACTGTGGAAGTTGGTACCTACAATTTTGAGGTAGTTAAAGACTTCGTCTACCTCGGCACTGCCATAAACACAACAAACAACATCAGTTTGAAATAAGAAGAAGAATTGTATTGGCCAACAGATGCTACTATGGTCTAAGTAAGCAATTTAAAAACAAAGCCACATCTCGTCAAACAAAAATAACACTATACAAAACGCTGATACTACCCGTGCTAATGTATGGCTCCGAAGCATGGGTACTTGCGCAAGCAGATAAGGCAGTGCTTGGTGTGTTTGAGAGGAAAATTCTTCGAAAGATCTACGGGCCGATTTGCGTTGACGGTGAATATCGACGTCGTATGAACCACGAGCTCTATCAGCTATACAAAGACATGCATATAGTTAAACGTATCGAGGTGCAACGATTGCGTTGGCTAGGCCATATCATGAGAATGTGCGATGATGAACCCGCTAAAAAGGCGTATGAATACATGCCACATGGCGGTGCACGCAGAATCGGCAGGCCTAAGCTTCGATGGAGCATACAAGTGGATGAAGAAATGAAAAGGCGCGGTATTCCAAAAAGTCAAGCGAAAAACAGAGAGGAATGGAGATCTTTTCTTAGTTCGGTCTATGGAACAAATGTTCTGTAATGGGCCAACTAAGTAAGTAAGTAAGTGTTTCGGGTCTAATTTTGTTCAGTGCTGAAACACATTCCTGGCTTTATATGTATGTAAACAAGCAAAATTGCCACATTTGGGAAGAAGAGCAACTTAACGAGATTCAAGAGCTGCCACTTCATCCTAAAAAATAACAGTTTGTGGGTCGGTAGAATCGTCGGACCCTATTTCTTCAAAATGATGACGGTTAGGACTTCATCGTTTATGGCGACCGTTATTACGCCGTCCGTCGGTTATCTATTTGATGTCTGAAATTGAAGCTCGTAATCTCGGCGACATTTGGTTTGAACAAAACGGCGCCACTTCCCAAACATCGCATCAATCAACGGATTTATTGAAATAACACTTCTGTGAGCACGTTTTGATCCAGTCGATTGACCACCAAGATCGTCTGATATCACTCCGTTAGACTTTTTCCTGTGATAATGTGTAACGGCAAAATTGTACGCGGATAAAGCCGCTTCGATTCCGGTCTTGGGGGAAAACATCAGACGTGTCATTCGCCAGCTTCCAGTCGAAAAGCTTGAACGAGTCATTGAAAATTCGACTCAACGGATGGATCGTCTGAGACGTAGCCTCGGCCAGTATTTGTTAGACATAATCTGTAACAAGTAAAAAAGTATCATTCGGATTTGCCGACAGAGATATACCCTCAGCCTGTGTGGATTGAAATACTTTTTTCCCAAAAAAAAAAAAAAAAAACTAATGTATTTAGGCGGTTTTCAAAATTTTGGGCGTATGAACCCACAAAAGTATGGATAAGATTAAAGCTCAAAAATTTGCGGAGATGACGTTAGATAGGTCTTTTTTATCGCACTAGCCTACGAAAAACATAATATCGCTGTAAACAGGGCCACTTGGAAAACCTTCGGTAAAAATGTCCAAAGGATCCTCGAACAGACCCTTAAACATACAAAAATGTTGAACATTTGTGAGGGTGGTACCACAAGGATTGGACAGATAGGGCCCAAATTTGAACAGAAACTAAGTTTCGACAATATTTAGAGAAATCGCGCGTACCATTTTAGCGAATATTTTCGAACTTTTGTGGGGAAGGTACCGGAAGGAGTGGACCTATAAGCACCACCTTCGAATTTCATCTAATACTCTAAGAAATATTATAATATCCAAAGTTTGGACGGTTCCAGCCACTCCATATTGTGCCATAGGAGGTTTTAACAACTTTCGGGATGTTTTCTCAACAAGTATGGACTTGCCCCTGATAAAACGTTTACTGCCGTAATTGAGGCAGCGAATATAAGTTGCTTAAACAAAAATAAAAGTGATTCGAGAGCAGGTCTCATAGTGAACCTATCCAAAATTTTGTGTGTGGGAGGTACCCGAAGGAGTGGATAAATATTGTACATATTCGAACCTGATCTATATCTGGAAGATATATTAGGATGTGTAAAGTATGGACCAAATCGGTCACTCCCATCAAGAGTTATCGTGCGCGCAATTTTTCCGAACATTTTCGAGCTTTTGTGGGGGAGGTACCTGAAGGAGTGGACCGATATGGCTTATCTTCGAACTTAAACTAAGTTTGTACAAAATATTACGAAGGCCAAATTTTGGACCGAATCGGCAGATTCGTTCGAGAGTTAGCTTGCGCTCCAACCACTACACACTGTGTCATGGGGCTTTTTGCTTCTTTCAGGCTATTTTCTTAGGAAGTATGGACTTGCCCCCGATGGAACTTACACCGTCGTATGGGGGTCAGTGAATACAAGTAGATACAACAAGAATCAAAGCGATTCGAGAGCAGGTCCTAAACTGAACTTCTCCGAAATTTTGTGTGGGAGGTACCCGAAGGAGTGGGCCGATTGAATCCAAATTGGAACATCATCTAAGTTTGGTAGAAATGTCACTATGTGCAAAGTATGGACCATGTCGGTTACTCCCTTCAAGAGTTTTCGTGGGCACAAATTTTCCGAAAATTTTCGAACTTTTGTGGGGGAGGTACCTGAAGGTGTGAACCGATATAACCCATCTTCGAACTTAAAATAAGTTTGGACAAAATATTACGAAAGCCAAATTTTAAACCGAATCGGTTGATCCGTTCGAGAGTTATCGTGCGCACCAGCCAGCCAGACAGACGGACGGACATGGCTAAATCAACTCCAAATTGTCTGAAACGGATTTCGTGCAAACATACTTGGGTGCTAAAACCATTATTTCGATGAAGCACATTTTGCCCGTATGAAAGTGTTTATACCCTCTTTAGCATAAATGCTGAGGGTATAAAAAATAAATGGCATCGAATGTTCTTTCAAATGATAATAAACATTCCCCATTCAATTTGATTTTTCTGTGTTTTTTTTTTTTTCTTTTAAGAAAGTAGGAACCTCTAAATCCTCCTCCCTTTACTTTCTATTTCTTTAAGGTAATTGAATTCAAACGATTTTCATTTTTGAAGGAACGTACGCACATCTAAACTAATTGATGTTATACATTCAAATTTCATGCCTCAAAAATGTTATTAATTCACGTAAATTTGTTGTTATTGTAGTTCCTTTGAAATTCATTTCAAAATATTTGGGTGAGTCAGGAAGATTAGACAATACAATACCTGTATTGTGGCATGTCATTGGGAGTAGGCCATTAGATTTTCTTTGCAAAATAAAAGCGGAATTCCTAATAAACCATATCCATTGTACCTTCAACTTCCCTTCCCTTTACTATCTTACCACAAAATACTATTATTGTAGCAAATGCACCACAAAAAATAGAAATGCAAAAGAATCAATTTAGGTTATAAACAGGTGGGATTGTCAGAGTACAAGCATACAACATGAGCTGACAGCCCAGATGAGAAGGCAAGAAAAGCTAACTCTAGACACTGTCTTCATTTGTGGTGTACTATTTGGGTAATGTTTGGTATTTGGTGTGGCATTCAACACTTGATGATGTGTGTTGGGCAACAACAACATTAGCCAAGTCATCCAGTAATCGAGACATTTGTATTCTTTAAACACCCAATGAACATTTTCAATTTTGTTCTCTTTCGGTTTAATGATGAGCAAAGTTTCGTACCTATAATCAACAAAGTTTCACTGATAATAAAACATGTTTCGGGGTTTCCATTTACGTCGACATTATTTGCAAAAAATAACACTTGAAACGAGGAAAGTAAACGGCGGGTTATGCCGTTAAAATGATCACAAATAAGTAGTTAGTTGTCTAAGACGCAATTTCATATCACAGACCCAGGAACAAATATATTACTTACCTAGCTGGCCGAACTAAGAAAAGATCTCCAATTCTCTCTGTTTTCCGCTTCGCTTTCTGGAATACCGCGCCTTTTCATTTCTTCATCCATTTGTATGCTCCATCGAAGCTTAAGCCTGCCGATTCTGCGTGCACGGCCATGTGGCATGTATTAATCTTTTTAGCGGGTTCATCATGGCTCATTCTTATGATATGGCACAGCCAACGCAATCGTTGCGTCTCGATACGTTTAACTATATTCATGTCTTTGTATAGCTGATATTGCTCGTGGTTCATACGACGTCGATATTCACCGTCAACGCAAATCGGCCCGTAGATCTTTCGAAGAATTTTCCTCTCAAACACACCAAGCACTGCCTTATCTGCTTGCGCAAGTACCCATGCTTCGGAGCCATACATTAGCACGGGTAGTATCAGCGTTTTGTATAGTGTTATTATACCCTACACCACTATGTGGGGAGGGTATTATAAGTTGGTTTTGGCCAAAAAGTTTGTAACGCATCGAAATAATGGTCGTAGACCCATACATATATATATCAAAATGAATGTCTCGACGAGCTGAGTCGATCTGGCTATGTGTGTCCGTCCGTCCGTCCGTCCGTCCGTCCGTCTGTCCGTCTGTCCGTCTGTCCATCTAAACCTTGTAATCACGCTACAGGTCGCAATTTTGATCGGATCGTCACGAAATTTTGCATGTTGATAGGGGTCCCGGAGGGGAAGAAGCCTATTGATTTTGGTGATGGTCGGATAATATTTAGGGGTCGGAAAGGGCAAAAAACTTAGGTGGATAAAATGACAACGTTTTTTTCCAAAGCGAATATCTCAGCTTCTATACGGGGTATACCAAAAGCAAAACCTGACAATGAAAGAAGAAAATATCACCTTTCTAATGATGTAAAGCAGGTGCTCGTAGGTAATCAAACAACGAAGATATAACAATAGTAGCAAATAAAACCCCAATTTTCATTTTTGCGATTTTAACTATATTGACGAATATCACAGCTTTGGTTGAAAACTTTCCAAAAGCAAAGTCTGACTATGAAAGTAGAAGATCCCGTCTTTACAATGATGCAAACTAGGTCGGCGTAGGTAACCAAATAACGGAGATATCGCAATAGTCGGTAATACATCCCATTTTTCTATTTTTTTGGAAATCACGCTACAGGTCGCAATTTTAATCGGATCGTCACGAAAACTTGAGGGTTAATGGGGGTCTCACAGATGAAGAAGCCTATTGATTTTGGTGTTGGTCGGATAATAATTAGGGGTCGGAATGGGCAAACACTTATTTGGAGAAAAGTCAACATTTTATTTTAAAACCAATATCTCTGTTTCTATTTGAGGTATATCAAAAGCAAAACCTGGCAAGGAAAGTAGAAAATATCACCTTTACAACGATGTAAAATAGGTTGTCGTAGGTGGTCAAATAGCAGAGATATGGCAATAGTCGATAATGCATCCCATTTTCCGATTTTCTTGTAATCACGCTACAGGTCGCAATTTTGATCGGATCGTCACGAAATTTTGGGGGTTAATGGGGGTCCCAAAGAGAAAGAAGCCTATTGATTTTGATGATGGTCGGATAATATTCAGGGGTCGGAATGGGCAAACACTTATTTGGAGAAAGGTCAACGTTTTATTTCAAAGCCAATATCTCTGTTTATTTAAGAGGTACATCTAAAGCAAAACCTGGCAAGGAAAGTAGAAAATATCACCTTTACAAGGATGTAAAGCAGGTTGTCGTAGGTGGTCAAATAGCAGAGATATGGCAATTGTCGATAATGCGTCCTATTTTCCAATTTTTTTGTAATCACGGTTTTTTTGTAATCGGTCGCAATTTTCATCGGATCGTCACGAATTTTTTGGGAGTTGATGCGGGTCCCACAGAGGAAGAAGCCTATTTAGTTTGGTGATGGTCGGATAATATTCAGGAGTCGGAATAAGCGAAAAGCTTATGTGGAGAAATGTCAACGTTTTTTTATGCGAATATCTCCGCTTCTGGTTGGAGTATTCTAAAAGGAATACCCCTCAATGGCAGAAGAAAAGATCTCGTTTATATTGATGCAAAGTATGTTGGCGTAAGTGAGCAAACCGAGATATTGCAAAATTCAGTAATATACCCAATATTTCCATTTTTTGTAATCACGCTACAAGTTGGAATTTTGATCGGATAGTGACAAAATTTTTGGGGGTAGATGGGGGCCCCACAGATAGGGTTTTGGGTTTTCCCGGTTTTTATCATTCCCGGGAAACGGGAATAATAAAATCGCCATTCCCGGGAATCCGGGATTTCCCGGGAAATTTAAAAATACGAGACGTTTCTAGAGGCTTTTTGAGTTTTTGAGCTAATTTCTTAAGAAGTATGGATTTGTCCCGAAAAATTTGTACCGTTGCCAAACATTTAAAAGAGAGAGTGTGGGATATTTCTTCCTTCGACAGTTATCTTACGCCTACCTACCCTATGTAGTTGGTACCGGCAGGCTTTTTCTGAGATTTTGGGACTTTACCCCTTCCTCCCAAAAAAAGTTGCCGTCGCAACTCGGCCTTCAATAGAACTTTTTGGAAAGAATTTCAAAACGATTCGAGATGAGCTGTTAAACTGCACCTTTCCAAAATTTTGTGTTGGAGGTACCCGAAGGGCTGAACCGATATAGTCCGTATTCCAACCTGATACATGGCTAGATGAAATAATACAATGTGCAAAGTTTGGACCAATTAGAAACTTCCTGCGGGTTTATCTTTCCAATTTTCCATTTTAGTTGTTGCCGTCAAGGTTTCTTGGAGCTTTTAAGACATTATCTCAGTAAGTTCAGACTTGCCCCCGACAAAATTTGTACCGTCGTAAAGGGGCAGTAAAGACAAACTGATGAAAAAATTTCAAATCGATCCGAGAGGAGCTCTTAAACTTCACCTTTTTCGAATTTTGTATGGAAGCCGCTCTATGCCTGGAAGTAATATTACCATATGCAAAATTATGACCGATTCGGTTACTTCCTTCGAGAGTTTTCGTACGCACCATTTTAGTGATAATTGTTGAACTTTTGTGGGGAAGGTACCGGAAGTAGTGGATCACCGATATGGTCCATGCCTTTGTTCGAGAGTTATCGTGCGCACAAGCCAGCCAACCGGACCCAATGACTGAGGGTATAAAAATGGGACTTTAAAATAGAAAATATTCTTTCGCATTCTTTATAGTCCATGTTTTTGGTGCGGCTCTTATAACTTTTTTCCCTGAAAACACTTTTGTAGAATAAAGTTATTTCCAAATCTTTTGTAATTTATTGATTCTGTAAAATCTAATCGAATTCTGATTCTATGATATACAATCTACGGGCGTAGTTAATTCATTCATTCAATATTAGTTGTGATAAATGGAAAAAGATATTTCCCGATTTCCCGGGAAATATGATTTTGTTTCCCGGGAAAATCCCGTAACCAAAAAACCGAGAATTCCCGGGAATTCCCGGTGCGGGATTTCCCTACCCAAATCCCTACCCACAGAGGAAGAAGCCTATTGATTTTGGTGATAGTCGGATAATATTTAGGGGTCGGAATGGGGAAAAACTCATTTGGAGACAAATTCAAAGTTTTTTTCTTTGTGAATATATCGGCTTCTAGTAGGGGTATACCAACGGCAAAGCCTGTCTATGGAAGAAGAAAATATTACCTTTACATTGGTGTAAAGCAGGTTGGCGAAGGTGGTCAAACAAGGGAGATACCACAATAGTCGGTAATGCATCCAATTCTTCCATTTTTTGCAATCAAGCTAGAGGTCGTAATTTTGATCGGATGGTCACGAAATTTTGGTTGCTTATGGGGGTCCCAGAGAGAAAGAGGCATATTATTTTTGGTGGTAGTCGGATTATATTCCCTAAAAGAAATGTTTACCAGTGAAAAGCTTATGCACAGGGGTAGTGGTGTAGGGTATCACATGGTCGGCTCCGTCCCGACTATAGCCTTTGCTCACTTGTTTTTGTTTGACGAGATGTGGCTTTGTTTTTAAATTGCTTACTTAATCCATAGTAGCATCTGTTGGCCAATACAATTCTTCTTCTTATTTCACAACTGATGTTGTTTGTTGTGTTTATGGCAGTGCCGAGGTAGACGAAGTCTTTAACTACCTCAAAATTGTAGGTACCAACTTCTACGGTTGGTCCGAGCTCTACGGACGCTTTGCGCGTCGACACCATCAATTTGATCTTTCCGCCGTTTACCGCCAGACCCACTTTCGCAGATTCTGCTTAGACCTTCCTAAAGGTATCAGTTACTTCCTTTACTGATCGTCCCATGATGTCTATGTCATCAGCATAAGCAAGTAACATGTGGCTATTGGTGTAGATTGTGCCGCTTCTTTTGACATTCGCATCTCGTATTACCTTTTCCAGCAAAATGTTGAATAGGTCACACGAAAGGCTGTCTCCTTGTTTGAAACTTTTTTTGGTACTGAACTGTTCTGAGAGGTTCTTTCCAATTTTAACTGAGGACCTTATAACAGTTATAGTCATCTTACAAAGCCGGATGGGCTTTGTGGGAATACCAAATTCAGACATTGCATGGAATACCATTGATCGGAGGGGACTGTCGAATGCTGCTTTATAATCGACAAAAGGGTGATATGTGTCGATATACATCTCTTGGGTCTTCTCCAGGATTTGCCGCAGGGTAAATATCTGGTCAATGGTGGACTTGCCAGGTCTAAAGCCACATTGGTATGGTCCAATTATTTCGTTGACCATTGGCTTTAGTCGTTCGCACAATATCGCTGACACTATTTTATAGGCAATAGGGAGAAGACTTATGGCCCTATAGTTGGAGCATAAAGTCTTATCTCCTTTCTTGTGGACGGGACACAGGATGCTCAGGTTCCAATTATCGGGTACGCGTTCTTCCTGCCGGATGGTGCTAACTAGCTAATGCATACCTTAATCGCGTCGCCTCCGGTTTTAAACAGCTCGGCTGGTAAGCCATCGGCTCTTGCTGCTTTATTATTCTTCAGCCGGTTGATTGCTGTTTTTACCTCATCTTGGCCGGGCGGTATACATTCTATACCATTTTCTGGGATAGGATCTGTGGTATCATAGTCTTTGCTACTTTTGGATACCAGCAGATTGGAGAAATGTTCAGGATATGGAATCCTGAGCACGCTATCGGTATCTGTTACCAGATTACCTTGCTGGTCTCTACAGGAGGATGTGCCTATACCAAAGCCATCTGTTTGATGTTTCACTCTTTGGTGGAATTTTCGAACTTCATTCTGGCTCCTGTACATCTCGATTTTTTCACACTCCCGCTTTTTCATTTCTCTCTTTATCTTGCGGAAAAGATGTTTCTCCTCTCTCCTTTTCTCCCGATATCTCTCTCGTGCACTACGCGTTGCTACTGATTGTAAAGTAGCTCTATATGCCGCACTTTTCTCTTCGGTGGCAGGACGACATTCCTGGTCATACCATGAATTCCTTTGTGGAGGTCTCTGGAATCCAAGTATGGATTTTGCGGCTGTTCGCATGGAGTGGGCAATATTTTGCCATTGTGTTGTTATGTTGTCGGGACAAGGAGTGCTCGCATTAAGCAATTGGGTTAGTTGAGTGGAATATACTGTGGCTATCTGTTATGTTTGCAGCCTATCGATGTCCAACTTCCGCGTTGTGTCTGTTCGTGCTTTAGATGTGTACGTACCTTTGCTGCAACAAAGTAGTGGTCCGAATCAATGTTTGCGCCTCGGAACGATCGTACATCCAACACGCTCGATGAATATCTTCCATGTGCAGCTGCAAAGTCTATCAGCCTCATACCATTGTCAGATGTTTCACTGTGGAGACTGAAATTTCCGACTGTTGGGCCAAAGATATTCTCCTTTCCAATTTTGGCATTGAAATCGCCTAGAACAATTTTAATGTCATGGGCAGGGCAACGGTCATATGTTTCATCTAGGCGCTCGTAAAATATATCTTTGGTCTGTTCGCCCTTTTCTTCAGTGGGAGCATGAGCGCAAACAAAGCTGATCTTGAAGAATTTAGCTTTTATTCGAATTGCAGCAAGTTGTTGTGACGCCTTTCCCAATCCATCATATTTCATGTATGGCAGTAATATCGGCCTTGTACTTTTCAAGTACGTCTGCCAATGCGTAAACTGCACCTTCTCTATAAAGAGTGCGAACATTCCAGATGCAGATTCGCAGATCATGGTCCTTAAAACGTTTGCGGGGTTCGTCAACTTTAGAGGAGTTCGTTTTTCTTTTCTTTCGTTTTTTCATAGTAGGCTGGTTTTTCTAGGGGAGGGTTACTAACCTGACGCCCAAACCCAGATTTTTAACGTTATTATGGGTGAACGCGCGGCACATGTTAGCTCACTACCTTTAACGGGTGCTAAAGGCAGTTCCCCAGGTGACACCACGGGGAGGTCAGTGTCCACTTGAGATGAAAGAGGGACCAAGATAAATCCTGGGCTTTGCCATGTTAAAAACTGTCAGGACAGTTCCTTGGTATCTTCCATCCCCTACGTCACCCGGAACAAATATATACTTTTTAAATTTCTTTGGCGTCCTAAATGAGGATGCTAGAACAGTCTATGTAACAGCGAGTGAGTACAAAAACGGGAGAGTAGCAGGTAGGTGAGTCACTTGTAATTCAGACCGCGAATTAAAGTTGAAAAGTGAAGTAAAAAGTAAAGCTATATGCCTAGTAGAGCTAAGCTGTGTGCTTAATAAAGAAGGGGGTTCGAGACCTCGTTTTATTTTGTACAATTCGTATCGTAGAATAAACTTCTACAAGAAGTTTAGTTTAACCTAATTCCCTAACAATATGTTTGCTGGCATATGCAACAATGTTGTCAGTGTGTTTAGCTTGTTGTTATTTTAGACAAGTCGAGTGTTGAAGCGTTTGGAAATTTACAATTTGCTTAATGCCAATTGGCCGCACTGATTGCATGAATGACATCCAAATATGCAAGTGAAGTGAAGTAAGATATGCAGAAACTCTGCACTGCCGAATGAAAATGTAAATGCAAAATATAAACAAACTAAAACACCAACAACATGTAACAATGCAATTGACAGATGTTGCCGTTTGATGTGACAGTTGTTCGATGTGATTACAAAATCAAAGTGGTTTTGTGTTTTAGTTCATTTTATATGCAACCCAAAATTTACGCTACAAAAGGTAGATTTCATTCGATGTTATATATCTTCATTGGGAATTTCAGTGGGTTTGTTGAAAATTCAACGCCTATTCCATATTTTTGTCGATAAAGACAATAAACAGTCTCAACAATAAGCATACAAAAATTATACAAAATATTATGGCGATCTCTAGCTAATTGCGGCCTAAAATATGAAGATCGGCATACCAAAAGGATGTTAAAAAATTCCCTTCAGTTTCGAGCTTTTATATCGTTTTTGTGCGAGATTTATGAGAAGTATTGTGGCAAAAAGTAATTTTGTTTATAGACAATTTGTCTACATTTTTACAGAATAGCACAATCGTTACTGCAAACAATTTTTACTGTCGACAGCGTTATCGATTGTCGGATTGTTAAAAAGTTACAAAATAGGCCTACAGGTCTGGCCAAGCAAATTAATAGCTCCACAGCTTGCACGGTTCACGATGACGATCCTACTAGACATAATCATTGTGGCACTGGTTCTGATAAATGACTTGTTCTGGCATGGCAACCCGTTATTTCGCTTGGTTAAGACCACCTTCCTATCATTGTCTCAGATTCTCAGGTAGCTGCGAAAATTCTCTGGGACATCATCACCCATTTCCGTGACATCATACCTGCTGGTCGAATACACATAATTATGCCAAACTCTTGAAGTCAACAGGTTAGTAGGTGAGCATAAGCGGAAAAGTGGCTAGACCACCTGAAGCAATGCAACATTGGTACAGGATTAAGTAAATTATAGGCAATGGGTAAACCACTCTCGAATCCCGGAAATATGTATGATAGAACGGCTGAACAGATGCGCCTTTTTATACCCTCAGCATTTATGCTAACGGAGGTATATACATTTTCATACGGGCAAAATGTGCCTCATGGAAATGATGGTTTTAGACCCCAAGTATGTTTGGACGAAATGTGTTTCAGACAATGTCCGTCCGTCTGTCTGTCTGGCTGGCTGGTTCGCACGATAACTCTCGAACGGATGAACCGATTTGGTCCAAAATTTTGCTTTAGCAATAGCTTTAGCAAATTCGAAGGTGGGTTATATCGGTCCACACCTTCCGGTACCTCCTCAACAAAAGTTCGAAAATGTTCAGAAAATTTATGCCCACGATAACTCTTGAAGGGAGTAACCGATTTGGTCCATACTTTGCACATCGTGAATTTCTACCAAACTTAGATGAGGTTCCAATATGGACTCAATCGGTCAACTCCTTCATCTTCACTTTAAGACCTCCTCTCGAATCACTTTGATTTTTGTTTAAGCGACTTGCATTCAATACCTCCATTGCGACGGTAAAATTTTTTTCAGGGGCAAGTCCATATTTCTTTCGAAAACATCCCGAAAGCTGTAAAAAACCCCTGTGCCACCATATGCGGCGGCCGGAAAAAAATTGGCCTTCTTCATATTTTGTCCAAACTTAGTTTCATGGTGCAATACCGGTCCTCAACTTCCGGTACTTCTCCCAATATTTAAAAAATTCACTAAAATTGTAGGACGATACCCCTTGAACTGGGCAACCAATTTGGTCCAAACTTTGGATATCCTAATATTTGGTTTAATTTCAAAAATGGCCCATATCGGTCCTCCCTAAGGGTACCTCCTCCACAAAAGTTCAACATTTGTGTCATAGTGCAGTTAATTCCTAATCCAAATTTTTTTCGGTAAGTTCAAATGTCCAAATGGGCCACAAAATTCTGAACATTCGATCTGTCCGTCGATGAGAGTTTCAATACACATTGACTGAGGTTATATCTCTGTCGGCAAAGCCGACTGACACTTTTTTACTTTTTGATATGCAATTTATATAGCGCCCTGGGAATGCTACGTATAAGATCCCTCTCAACCGAGGAGGTAGCACCCATGACAATTTACGATGAGCGATGTTGCAGATGTAATCCGAAACATGAAATAATGAAAAACTTTGGGTCAACACGCAACACTTTGGCTATTGGATAAACCGTAAATATATGTGTGTATGCCAGTCGTTTGTAGAATTCAGAAATAAGAAGTCCAAGATCCGTAGTGTGAAACAGGGAGACTTCCCCAAGGCGGGGCAATATCTCCGGAACTGTTTAACCTCGATCTTGGAGTCGGGTCCTATCGGCGATGACATATGTGATAGGTTAAATATCTACATAGTTGACTTAGTACAGTTCTTCCATCTAAGGAATACAAAAAAAGTTATTTTGAAGTATGTACATGTAGTATAGAGCATGCCGTTGTGTTTTGTGTGTAGAGGCGCAATTTAAACCCCGTTTTTCTCGAAATGGCATTTTTGAAGTCGATGTCAACGATAGCTCGAAAACGAATATTACTTGTCTTTAAGCAAGACAGATATTTTTAATGTTCTTGCCCGAAACCTGCGGTATACAGATGTAGCACTTCGCAGGGAAAGCGTATTTAAACCTACCAAAATGCCGCGCTGAGAACTGCAACAGGTTGACTCATCAGCTACATCAGCAGTGCCTGCTTGGGCGTTACGCCGTAACATGGATGACATGGATCACAATCTTATGACATGGATCACAATCTTATGAACGAACCCCCACCCAGGCATTTCAAAAGAGATCTTTATGATCTAGATAGAGAGAGAGGCCCAAAAGGTACAAACGACAACCTCTAGATCAAAACGGGCCTATCAGGCAGGCTTGGATAACAGTTACAGTGTGAGTGTCGTACTCTGAGACCACCCTCATCCATCGTACCAGTAGAACGCCAGCTACCAAAGCAGTTAAGATCCGAACGATGCAGTCACCTCAATTCACATGGGCCAGAATTGATGACACGATATCCAACACATGCCATGCATGTTGATTGGGACCGCACGATACGCTGCATTTGCTAAACAGTCCAGCTAATCGCATAAACTGTTTCCTGAATTTTTAATCTGGACAGAGGAACCATATCCTGATAAGTGAAAAACATATACGAACGAACGTATTTGAGTTGCTACAATACCTAAAATGACTGATGAGCACGATTACTTACGAATTTGGACGAAACTTTGCACTTCGTAACATTTATTCCAAGTTCCACGAAGAACAACAGCTTTAGGTACCTCCTTACAAAAGTTTGAAATTTTCGTTTATATGCAATTTAAGGAATATTCGAGGACCGTTTTAAAATGTATACCAAAAATACTCCTTTGGTTCTTCTTTACAGCGATATAATGTGTTGCGGGTTCAAGTCGATACTTTCGGACATAACGTCCGTAAACTCTAAAAACTCTGCTGGCGCCAACTAAAACTACTCACAAGCAGTATAACTTACGAACTCAGTATCAGCCTTTCTTCTAAAATAAAACCAATTTTCCTCACAAAAGTTTAAAATTAATTGACATTCTCTCCTCGACTGATAACTAAAAAGGAGTGAGAAAGCACATCGAAAAAATTAGTTTTACTTAATTTTATTTTCGATGCCTCTGTCGATAATTGCCGGAATGTTTTTAAACCCCGCCCAAATATTATAACCAAGCAAAATTTTAGATGCCATGATTTCACTGGATCTTTTGCATTGGTTGAAATGCCAGCTACTGAAGCCTGGCAAGGATGCCAGCAAAGGTGAATCATTCAGACGGATTTCGCTTTTGTCGCCCGTAGCAAAGATCCTTGGAGCTTTAGTCCTCCCCAGAATCAGAAATAACTGTCCAGTTGGCGATCAATAGCATGGGATCCGTAAGCAACACAACAACTGCGCTGCAGGCCATCTCCACACATATTAGTCGAGGATTCAATCAGAGCAAGCCGTGCGATAGAACAGTGATAGTATCAAAACCCTTTGATACTGTCAAGCACTCCACGCTGTTTAAGATCATCGAGCAGACTACGCTCCGGCCAAGTTTGAAACGTTGGTGGACGCCAGTCGTACGTAGAATTTAGGATCAAGAAGTCTAAGACCCGTAGAGTGAAACAGGGAGTTGTCCAAGGTGGGGTGATATTGATATTGCCGCAACTGTCTAATTTATACCTCTACTGAATTCCAACCGCTGCAGACGGCATTGAGATCGTAACGTTTGCGAATGATTGTACGATCTTGGCGTCAGGTGCATTTGTGAAAGGCTGAACTCCTTTTTGTCTGATCATACCACGCGAGGAATATACAAATATCAGCCAATAAATCTACAGCCACTCTGTTCACCACCTGGGCGGCAGAGTTGAGAACAATAGAGCTGAATGTCATGGTCGATGGTAGCAGGCAGGCCAGGGGGTCTTCATGATCTATAAAGAGACGCCCAATATTACAACAGATAACCCCTAGATCAACAGGCATATAAAGCAGGTTCAAGTAGCATTCACATGAATGCAGTCGCAGATGCAATAAACACCTATCGTGTAAACGCGGTCATTGGAGAACATCCACCATCTATCGCAGCTGAGAAGCACCAGCTGTCAGGACAAACCAGAGTAGTTTTAGCTCAATACGCTAGGGATGGTGCAGCCTATTGTAAATAATTAATCTATATATATAAAAGAGCGGTGAGGTGAGGTATTCACTGACTGATTCATCAGCGCCCAGACGAAACCGCTGAAGCTAGAAAGTTGAAATTTTGGGTGTAGGTTGCTGTTGGTGTGTAGGGGTGAGATAAGGCTGGGTTTTTGGAAATTCGACCTAGAAGTGTACGAAAAGTACTAAAAGGTACTAAATATGGTACCCTTTGTATTAGGCAAACGGTAAGAGGTAGAATACTGACATTTGGAATGAGGGTCACTGATGGAGAGTTAAAAAGATGTACCAAAGGGTTTTTGGAAATTCGAACTATAAGTGTACGAAAAGTACTAAAATTTACGAAATTTAGTACCAATTGTATATTTTGAACGGATATAGCTAGAATCATGGAATTTGGTACGGAAATCAAGGTTGGGAAGTGGTGCTGATGTAAGGAAATGGTTTTGGAAAATCGTACTAATGTGTACGAAAAGTACTAAATGGTACTAAATTAAGTACAGCTTGGATTTGGGTGAACGGATAGAGCTGGAATCCTGAAATTTGGAATGAGGGCCACTGATGAAGAGTAACAATGAAAGGTTTTCGGAAATTCGAACCATAAGGGTACGAAAAGTACTAAATGGTACTAAATTTAGTACAATTTGAAATTGGGTGAACGGATTGGGTTGGAATCCTGAAATTTGGAAAGAGGGTCACTAATGGAAAGTAACAAAGAAAAGTTTTTGGAAATTCGAACTATAAGTGCACGAAAACTTATACATGGTACTAAATTTAGTACAATTTGGATTTGGGTGAACAGATAGAGCTGGAATCCCGAAATTTGGAATGAGGGTTACTGATGAAAAGTAACAATGAAAGGATTCTGGAAATTCGAACTATAAGTGCACGAAAAGTACTAAATGGTGCTAAATTTAGTACAATTTGGATTTGGGTGAACGGATAGAGCTGGAATCCTGAAATTTTGAATGAGGGCCACTGATGAAGAGTAACAATGAACGGTTTTTGGAAATTTGAACTATAAGGGTACGAAAAGTACGAAATGGTACTAAATTTAGTACAATTTGATTTTGGGTGAACAGATAGAGCTGGAATCCCGAAATTTGAAATGAGGGTTGCTAATGAAAAGTAACAATGAAAGGTTTTTGGAAATTCGAACTATAAGGGTACGAAAAGTACGAAATGGTACTAAATTTAGTACAGTTTGAAATTAGGTGAAAGGATTGAGTTGGAATCCTGAAATTTGGAATAAGGGTCACAAATGGAAAGTAACAAAGAAAAGTTTTTGGAAATTCTAACTATAAGTATACGAAACGTACTAAATTAAGTACACTTTGGATTTGGGTGAACGGATAGAGCTGGAATCCTGAAATTTGGAATTAAGATTACTGTTGGAATCTAGAATTGAGATATGGTTGTAGCTGTGGAAAATCGTTCTAATGTGCCCGAAGCAGTTCTTAATGGTACTAAATTCGATACTAGTTGTATTTGCGTGAACAGATTACTGTTGGAGTGTAGGATTGAGGTAGTTTTGGAAATGCGTACTTATGGAAAAGTGCTAAATTGAACTACATTGCAGATATATGAAAGTAGTTATTGGAAAGTCGTGTACGAAAAGTGCTAAATGGTACAAAATTTGGTACATTTTGGAATTTGCTATATGGTACAGAATTTTGTTCAATTTGTGATTTTGTAAAGGGGTAGAACTGGAATTATGAAATTCGGTATTAGATTAGAAATTGGTGTTTAGAGAGGAGATAGAAAGGAGGTTTTGAAAATGCTTACTTATTTATACAAAAAGTACTAAATAGTATTATAATTGGTTTCAGAGGAACAGATAAAGCTGGAAAAGGGAATTGCGGTTGGTATTTATGTTGAATATTAGAAGTAATTTTTGAAACGTTTACCTACATATGTGTACGAAAAGTTTGGTAACATGTTGGTACCAAAACCATGTTGGTGTTGTGTAAACGGTTAAAGTGAGAAATACATACTATAGGGGAACGAAAAGTACTAAATGGTACTAAATTTGGGTTGGGTGTAGGAACAAAACTTGGATTATATAATTAGGACAAAAAACTACGAAATGGAAAAATATTTGTTAAGAAGATCATTCTGATATTTGAGATAAAGTTCGGAGTTTGAAAAATTGTACTGAATATTGTTCTATTGATTTTATGCTAACGCGAAGGTGTTTCTAAATAATGTACTGGAAGTACATACAGTGTTGTGCATATCAAAAGCAACAAATCGAGGATTTTGCAGTTATTCAATTTTTGGATCCGTTACAATTTTTTAAAAATGTAATATTTTGTGTCCAGTTGTTCTTTACTATGTACAGAGTGCTTCCGACAAGTTGTTTCTGTACTTTGTCGTTGAATGGGATAACAACAACAATAATATTTGCAGATCCTCGAGAACAGGGATTGCAAAACAAAAGCAACAATAGAATATTATTAAAAATTGTAGTGCCTTCGATGTTAATTAACTGTACTTTTGACTTAAATTTGTATTTTGGGACATGGTAGTGCCATCTTAGAAAGGATTTGCATTTGTTATCCTAACAGGGTTGCCACTTTCTACCACTTTTCCCATGGTCTGGGGAAAATCTCATAATCCCCCCAAATCGAAAATTTGTTCCTTCATATAAACATTTAAATTTTAAAATATTCATTCGGAAAGAGGATAAAAAAGTTTAACAACCGAATAGAGGTAAATACGATACATGCTGGTGTAAAGCCCTAGAGGCCATTGGCACATTGTGGCTAGAAACGTTGGGGAAACTTTAAAAATAATGCGAATAGAAGCACCCAAGTATTAGTTGGGACTCTTATTTCCGATACATGGCCCAGAGTACTTCGCAGAGTAAGTTTTGAAAACAATTTGAGAAGTTATACAGCTCCCAACTCAAACAACACAACGGTCAAGAACCTATTGTTTCAACCAACAGTTAGTGAAATATCCTCATATGGCTAAATAATGCAGGTTTTTTATATTTTTTGTTATTAAATCTTATTTTTAATATAATTTATTGAAAATAAAATAAAAAAAATTTATTGGGTCGCTTAAACCATATAAAACATTGCATTTTCTACCAGTGGTTCATAAATTGTCTTTCTTTGGGAATGTCTATGGTTTCTTGGCCAGTGTATAACTTTTCAAATTGTTTTCAAAACTTCTTCTGCGAAGTACTCTAGGTCATATATCGGAAATAAGAGCCCCAACTAATTCTTGGAAGTTCCTATTAGCGTTATTTTTAAAGTTTGGTTGGTTTAGTTTGGCTTTTAGGTCAGGAATAAAAACAAGAGTTTTCATTTGTCAATTCACCGACATATGCTCTATCCAAATATATAGGAACAATTTTGAAAGTATTAACAATTGGATCAAAATACAATATTAAAGACGCAATCGAGTTCAAATCCAAAATCAGTAACCAACACATTTACGACGACGAAATGTTAATCTCTTTTGATGTTATTTCCTTATTTCCCAGTATCCCTGTAAACCTGGCAATCAGTACCATTAGAGAAAAATGGAACATCATTAAGGAACACACAAATATTCCACAAAATCTGTTTTTAGAAATTTTAAGCTTGTGTATCAAGGAATCAAGATACTTTCATTACAATGACAAGTTTTACGAACAACTAAAAGGAATGCCAATGGGCTCGCCTATTTCTCCAATCATTGCGGACATAGTTATGGAGAAACTTCTTGACGAAACGATGGAAAAATTACCCATCAAACCAAAGACGTTAACAAAATATGTTGATGACATATTTTGTATAGTTAAAAAAGACCAAATTGACCAAACTCTTGCAACTCTGAATGCGTTCCACAAACAAATACGGTTCACAATGGAGTGTGAAACCAACAGTCAACTACCATACTTAGACTCAATAATTCATAGAAAAGACAACAAGTTGCTACTGGATTGGTATCAAAAGCCAACATCTTCAGGTAGGCTTATTAATTACCATTCAAAACACCCCAGAAGAATAAAAATAAACACGGCAATGAATTTTATAAGAAGAGTCCTAAACATCAGCGACCGAGTTTTCCACTCAAAAAACATAAAGAAGATACGACATATCTTAAATATGAACGATTTTCCATACAAAACGATTAATGAATTGATCAGACAGGCAACATTAAAACCCCTGAGCAACAATGAACACAAAGAAGAGAAGATGTTTAAAAGGTTCACATATATACCAGGCTTTTCTGAAAGATTCTCAGGTTCAAATTTATACGACAAAGAACGCTACCAATTAGCAATGAAGAGCAACAATACCAATAACAGCTTCTTCAGCCGGACAAAATCTAAAACACACAACGAAGACAAATCGAATGTTATCTACAAAATAAAATGTAATGGTGACTCGTCAAACTTATGCCAAAAAGTATATGTGGGCACGACGAAAAATAAGTTAAAGACAAGATTGAGTGGTCACAAATCGGACCAAAAAGTGAAAAACAAACCACTAGAACAAAAAACAGCTCTTGCGGCACACTGTGCTCAAACTGGACACACTCCAAACTTCAAGGATGTGGATGTTTTAGCACAAGAAAGCAACAGTAGACGTAGGTACATGTTAGAAATGTTGCACATAATTAATGTACCAATGGAACAACGTATGAATTATAAGATGGACACAGAACACTGTGCCCAAATATACAGAAATATTATTGGAAAACACATAAATTTCAGTTCAGTTGGACATTAGTTGTGAAGTGCAGATGTTGTGACCGATAGCTAATTAAGTGAAATTGTAATAAATAATCATTATTTGCGTATATATTGTTATAACATATATTATTTGTTTATTCTTTAAAAGAAAAATCCCTGATGATGAACGTCGAGGACGTTCGAAATATTGGATAATAAAGCAAACAAAATAAAAACAAAAACTCTTGTTTTTATTCCTGACCTAAAAGCCAAACTAAACCAACCAAATTAGACAGTCCAAAGGTCAACAAAAACTACATTCGACAAAGTTATTTTTAAAGTTTCCCCAACGTTTTCCGCCAAAATGTGCCGATGGCCTTAAGGGGTTTACACAAGGATGTATTGTGTTTACCAATATTTGATTTTTTAACTTTTTATTATGCGGCAAACAAAAGAACGGTTGATATTAATCCACTTTCCGAATGAATATTTTAAAATTTAAATGTTTAAATGAGGGAAATAATTTTTGATTTGAGGGTATTGTGAGATTTTCCCCAGACCATGGGAAAAGTGGTAGAAAGTGGCAACCCTGTTAGGATAACAAATGCAAATCCTTTCTAAGATGACACTACTATGCCCCAAAAGGCAAATTTAAGTCAAAAGTACAGTTAATTAACACCGATGACACTACAATTTTTAATAATATTCTATTGTTGCTTTTGTTTTGCAATCCCCGGATCAGCCAATATTATTGTTGTTGTTATCCCATCCAACGACAAAGTACAAAAACAACTTGTTGGAAGCTCTCTGTACAGAATAAAGAACAACTGGCCACAATATATTACATTTTTAAAAATTGTAACGGATCCAAAAATTGAATTACTGCAAAATCCTAGATTTGTTGCTTTTGATATGCACAACACTGTATGTAGTTAAACGTGAAGTATCTTTTCAATTTTCTTTTTTGTTTTTTTATGTTAATTTGAAAACGTGGTTCAATGCGACAATTTTGTTAACTAGAAGGTTATTATCCCCTGATAATAAAAAGGCTTAAATTGAAATGCATCAAAAAAATGTACCGTTATATGCGGTTAACATACCCGTGCACATTAAGTAAAATTTTTTGTAAAATAGTTTTTTTCTAACCTTTCATGTCACAAATTCCGAACTTCGGTCGGAAAATGTACATAAAATCTTCAAAATACTCTAAGTCTTCAAAATATCTCTTCTAATAAAAGTGGATTAAAGTAGACATTTTTTAAATGAAACTTTTGTATCCTCTGAGTATACGAGGTCCAAATTTAAAGAAAATGTGGCAAAATAGATTTGTTCTATTTTTAAAATACACTAAGTCGAGGGGTACCGTTATATGGTGATATACGAATTTTTGTGGCCATTTTGAATTCCGAAAATTAGGTTCGTACAATTTTCGGCATTCGTTGAATTTTCTGGTTCTTGGCGAAACCGCTGAAGCTAGAACCTTGAATTGTTGTGAAAGGGTGAGATAAAGTTTAGTGTTTGGAAACTGTGGTAGTGAAAGGGTAAAACCAGAAGTCAAGTCTGAAATTAGCAATATGAGTAGCTGTTGGTGTATGTCTGTGATATGAGGTCGTAGTTTTGGTAATTCGAAATAAAAAATATAGTAGGGGTGCGATACGGCAGTTATTTTTTTTTTTTTTTTGGGAAATTCTAACTACATTATTCAGTATTAAAAGGAATTAAATCAATTAAATGTTGATATTAAAAATAGGTTTTAGTACAACAGAATCGCCAGTGTTCACCACTTCCATATTAAATATTGTTCACATATGTATATGTTATTCCCTTTCCGCATACGAAGTAGCGGGCATTTGCTAGTCTTATATATTTAGAATAATGCGCACAAATAAAAACACAAATTTCATCTCTATTGGATCGATGGAATGGGTTCAAATGCTGGTGATAAGATCGGATCTTTCACGACTTCCTTTGCATTGTTTCAAATGCTAATGAAAAAAATCGGATCTTTCACGACTTCGTTTGAACCAATGCAAAAGATGCCATGAAATCACGTCATCGCATGGAACCCCTTCACTCAAATTTTGCTGGGATGTTTTTTCGGTACAGCCATAGTTGAAGGGTTTTTATCTATCGGCAATTTTGTTCCTGTTATAATAGTTTAAATAATGGAAAAATGGTATAAACAATATATAAAAACTGAATTCATAATTTCAGTTTCAAATGTTTTGAGCAGCACTGTGTGGCTCCAAATTCACATTCAGCGCACTATAACTTCATATGAATTTGGTCCTTAAAACGCGTGGATTCGTCAATCAATCTTCGTATATTGTATAGAATTTTCATTCTATGTATGTATGTATGAGTAACAAAACTCTCTATAAAGGGACCACAGGCACTCGGATATTTATTCCCAAACTCTACGCCAGATCCGCTGTCAAAGAAGAGTAATTTGATTCGCAGCTACCTAATATCCACAACCTGTAGACAAGAAAGGAAACACTCTGCCATGCTAGCACTACCAGTATTTAAGTGTATATAAAAAAAGTACAATTTATTATTTAGTCAACTTCAATATTGTGACAACAAAATTTAAGGAAAACAAAAATCAATAAAAATATAAATGTTGGCAGGCAAGTGTCTGACTTTTATGTCTTATGTCGCAAATTTGTTTGTCTGCATGTCATTTTTAATTATTCACAAACCTTGTTTTCTCTCCAGTTGTTTGTTGGTTTTGAGTGGTGGTCTGTCTGTGTGGACCGTGTGGTGTTCACAAAAACCCACTGAACCACATTTTAAGACCCACATATGATTTTGTTTTGATTCAATTTCTAGTTGTCACATTCGAATGGAAGAAAAAGAATTGGCTAACGGAAAAGCTCTGTTTGTTTGTATTTGTTTTATGATGTACAACTGTAGTTGTTGTAATCTAATTTTATTCTTTCAATAAAAATAACTATGTATGTATAATGATAGAATTACTTGCTAGGCGACCTACAAAACAAATACCTGGATCAAAATTTCCCGGAACAATTTGATAATATTATATTTAAAAATACATATAGGTGGAGCAAAATGAATTATTGTATAAAAAGCTTTATTTCTTGAACGGAGCATTAATAATTGTTACCAATAAAAAAAGAGTTCTCTAAGACTCTAAATCAATGCACATATGCATGTATTTTAACAACTTTGTGGACATCTAAAATGTGTAAAACACGGCATAATAGTTTTAGGCCAATATTATTCGTCCTTTTATCGTCAAGTCCGAACGCTTTACACATAGTACAACCCCTCGCTTACAGTGATGGTTTTTACATACCACAGAAAAATATATTTGCTTAGCAACAACATCGCAATAACAACTCGAACCAATTTATTAACTATTAATGAATGTATCAATAATTCAATGCTAAGAAAAAATATTACCAAATGTACCAAATCGAATTGAATTATTAATACGAATGCCATAGATATTTTGCAAATGTATTCAAGAGACGTGAAAGGGCTTTATTTGAAATTTTATGTCTTGAATTCCTCATATATAATGAATGTTGCAATAATCATAAACATGGCTATTATGTTCTTAAAATTTCCACATGTAAGCTGATTTGTGCTTATGTTCGTTCTTACCAATAAATGCTCTCTTAAAGGTCACACAAAGACCATTTTCCCAATGCAATAATATCAACAAAAAAATTTTCCGAATAAATTAAGTTTGGCATCATATGTCAATAATATATAAACCAACAGGTTGTGACTTCTTTATTATAATGTGTCCAACAGACAGTCGGATAATAAAATAACTGTTTAACGTATGTACAGACTTATGAGATTATAAAGGGACATTTACACTAAAACCTCGATTTGTATTTTTAAATACTTATTATGATAGATTTAAGTTGCTGTTTAAAATTTTTGTAAGAAAAATGATGATTCGAAACTAGAAGACCTTGTAGTCTCCTTTAAGATGTTGTGGTCTTCTATAAGAAAACCAGGGCTTCGGAGTCGGAGTCTGGAGTCGGAGTCTAGCAAATTTTGCTGGAGTCGGAGTCGGAGTCTGGAGTCGTGAAAAAAAGCTCGACTCCGACTCCGGGCAAAATGTTTTTTTCTACATTTATCAAAAGAGTTTTTATTTTTTTATGATAGAGAGATTAACTTTATTAACATTTTGATAAATCGTTTATTCATTTTGTAGGAAATATATGAGTAAACTTGTAAGCAAAGGATTTATTATATTTAGTAATGTTCCATGACAATAGAATTATAATTGCATCTTTCAATATGAATCGATTTCTTAATATACCATCACATTTATGACAAAACTTATATACACTCTGAAATACCAGTTTTAGATCTCACATATTTATACTTCACAATATAATGTGGAAAAAGTATTATAAGTTTATTTTGTCCACAATTAAGGGGTTATGGTCACTTATTGTGCACGAAAAATGAAATTTTTCATGAATTTTTACAAGTAATCTACCAATTTTTTCCAAAAGATATTGTTTTCATCTGATTTAATAATACCTTGAGCTACTTTCAGAATTTTTTTTTGTTGAAAAATATTGCACAATTTTCTGACAAATGGCCACCTACGAAACACTGTTTTTACTAAAGCAGTTTGCGGTGACCACTGAAGCTCGAAAACGAATAATCCGATCAGCATATCGACGCCTCCAAACAATAGTATGCTAAGTCGACTTAGCATGTTTTCAAGTTCTCTACATTTTTATATTTAACGTCCTTTAACTTAAATTCTCTCAAATTTTGGTAATAATCGGACAATCCGAACAGAAGTTATAAACAAATATTTACTTAGCATAGTACTTAAGGTCAAAGAAATTTCCAAACTTTTAGAGCTTGTCCTGCAAAACTCACTGTTCAGAATTAGCAAACTATTATTTGGAGGTGTCGAACGTCCTTTAACTTAAATTCTGTCAAATTTTGGTAATGATCGGTCAATCCGAACAGAAGTTATAAACAAATATTGACTTAGCATAGTACTGAAGTTCAAAAAAATTTCCACACTTTGAGAGCTTCTCCTGCAAAACTCACTTTTTAGACTTAGCATACTATTATTTGGAGGTGTCGATATGTTTTTGTGGGATCATTAAGAACATAATAGTCGAGTATTTAAGCGAAACGAATTAAAAAATATGCATTTAAAAAAGGGAACTGTAGAAGTCAAAATTTCGCTTTCGTAAAATCTGTAAGTAACAAATTACTGTTGGCATACCCATCTTCATATTTCGACAAAATAAAACGAAAAAGATATGTGACCCGTCCCACAGAGGGGAAATTTGTGTTAAAAGTTGATCAAAAGTCCTAGAAAGCTCATTTATACTTCGATTGATATAATACTTTGCACAAAGCATATCTTCTGCACAAGGATTAATCCTATAGAAAATAATGAAAATCGGTCCAGATTTGGATGCAGCTTCCATATATATTCGCATCTGATATGAGATAAAAATGCACCAAAATCACTGAAATTTGACACATGCAACCTGAACTAGCCTTAAAAACATTGAGCCAATTTTCAAACAAATCAGTACAGATGTATATATAGTCCCATATACATAAATTACATTCCAAATTTTATTTTTTGAAATTTACTTAAATTAAATTTTTCTCAATTCACATGAGAAAAGCCGTGAATGTTTCTGAATAATGCAAACATATTTGATAGGTGTTGGTTTAGTCTGATAAATTAGAGCGGTTATAACGCGGAGCAAAATTTAGTGTGAGTAAACCTTTCAATTCCATATAAAAATATTTCATACTTTAGTTGAGAAAAATTAGATTTTTTTCGGAATGGCGCAAATATGCGCAATTTTTTATGATTGAATCTGATATTTGAGGCTCAATCGCATAAAACATTAGAAGAAACTATGGTCGGGAAACGACGGGGAAATAGACTTTTTCACTATTGAAATTGTAGTAATCTTAAAAAATGATGATCATTTCAATTTTCATAAAGAGGATATGTATTACCATTATTAAAGAGCAAAGATGTAAAATCAATCTGAAAATTTTAAATGCTAATCTTGTTCGGAGACTGTACAAAAATAATAAATCTTGAAAAATATAAGTTTTCGCGAAAATAATGTCATTTTAATGTTCACCTAATTTTCGAAAATTTACTTTTTGTTTTCAGTAAGGCTGAGTTCAATCGACTGCTGCATTGGATTGGTTAATCCTACAAAGTCGAGGATGGTTATAGCAAATGTAGAAAAGAGTCTGGTTGCCGTTTATCAACATTTTTTCATAAAAAAACGATTTTCATATTTTGAGTTTTGAGCAACTTAATGCCTATGTTTTCCCTCTGTGCGTCCGTACAAAAAAAATTTAATCAAACTCGTCAGTTCTACTTGTTTTTGTTTTAAATTGATAATCTGTGGGTATACTCGTACATATATTTCGGCAAAATCTACTGAAACTTTCTAAATTCCTTCTGTTGTTGTTGTTCTTTTTGATATAAGATACAGCAGATTCAATACGGAACATCAATTTTACATCGCATTGCATTACAAATTGTCTTAGAGAAAAGAACAGATAAGCATATAGGGTCCTAGTATAGGAAAAGTTGAAACATTTAGCAAATTTAATTAATTTTTAGTGTTATAGGAAATTACCCTCGGAGTCGACTCCGGAGTCGGAGTCGTGACAAAAAACTGGCCTGGAGTCGGAGTCGGAGTCGAAGGAAAAATGGCTCGACTCCGAAACCCTGAAGAAAACCATGTTTTCTTCCATGAAATGTCCTTGTGCTCTGCCATGAGAAGACCATACTTTCTCTAAGAAGATCTTGTGGTCTTCTATAAGAAGACCTTGCGCTCTTCAATAAAAAGACCTTGCGCTTTTCAATAAGAAGACCTTCTATGAGAAGAAGAAGAAGAAGCTTTTCTATAGGAAGACCTTAAGCTCTTCTATAGGAAGACCTTGAGCCCTTCTACAAGAAGACCTAGAGCTCTTTTATAAGAAGACCTTGAGGTCTTCTATATGAAGACCTTGAGGTCTTCTATATGAAGACCTTGAGCTCTTCTATAAGAAGACCTTGAGCTCTTCTCTGAGAAGACCTTGAGCTCTTCTATGAGAAGATCTTGAGCTCTTCTATAAGAAGACCTTGTGGAGTTCTATAAGAATACCTTCTGGTCTTCTATAAGAAGATCTTGTGGTCATATATAAGACCTTGTGGAGTTCTATAAGAATACCTTGTGGTCTTCTATAAGAAGACATTGTGGTCATCTACAAGAAGATCTTGTGGTCATATATAAGAAGACCTTGTGGCCTGCTTTAAGAAGACCTTGTGGTCTTCTATAAGAAGACCTTGTGGTCTTCTATAAGAAGACCTTGTGGTCTTCTATAAGAAGACCTTGTGGTCTTCTATAAGAAGACCTTGTGGTCTCCTATAGGAAGACCTTTTGGTCTTCTATAAGAAGAACTTTTGGTCTTCTAAAAGAAGACCTTGTGGTCTTCTATAAGAAGACCTTGTGGTCTTCTATAAGAAGACCTTGAGATCTTCTATAAGAAGACCTTTAGCCTTTCTATAAGAAGACCCTGTGGACTTCTATAAGAAGACCTTGTGCAGTTCTATAAGAATACCTTGTGGTATTCTATAAGAAGACTTTGTGGTATTCTATAAGAAGACCTTGTGGTCATCTACAAGAAGATCTTGTGGTCATATATAAGAAGACCTTGTGGTCTTCTATAAGATGACCTTGTGGTCTGCTATAAGAAGACCTTGTGGTCTGCTATAAGAAGACCTTGTGGCCTTCTATAAGTAGACATTGTGGTCTTCTATAAGAAGACCTTGTGGTCTTCTATAAGAAGACCTTGTGGTTTTTTATAAGAAGACCTTGTGGTCTGCTATAAGAAGACCTTGTGGTCTTATATAAGAAGACCTTGTGGTCTTCTATAGGAAGACATTGTGGTCATCTACAAGAAGATCTTGTGGTCATATGTATATAAGAAGACCTTGTGGTCTTCTATAAGAAGACCTTGTGGTCTTCTATAAGAAGATCTTGTGGAGTTCTATAAGAATACCTTGTGGTCTTCTATAAGAAGACCTTGTGGTCTTCTATAAGAAGACCTTGTGGTCTTCTATAAGAAGACCTTGTGGTCTTCTATAAGAAGAACTTGTGGTCTTCTATAAGAAGACCTTGTGGTCTTCTATAAGAAGACCTTGTGGTCTTCTATAAGAAGACCTTGTGGTCTTCTATAAGAAGACCTTGTGGTCTTCTATAAGAAGACCTTGTGGTCTTCTATAAGAAGACCTTGTGGTCTTCTATAAGAAGACCTTGTGGTCTTCTATAAGAAGACCTTGTGGTCTTCTATAAGAAGACCTTGTGGTCTTCTATAAGAAGAACTTGTGGTCTTCTATTAGAAGACCTTGTGGTCTTCTACAAGAAGACCTTGTGGTCTTCTATAAGAAGACCTTGAGATCTTCTATAAGAAGACCTTTAGCCTTTCTATAAGAAGACCCTGTGGACTTCTATAAGAAGATCTTGTGGAGTTCTATAAGAATACCTTGTGGTCTTCTATAAGAAGACCTTGTGGTCTGCTATAAGAAGACCTTGTGGCCTGCTTTAAGAAGACCTTGTGGTCTTCTATAAGATGACCTTGTGGTCTTCTATAAGAAGACCTTGTGGTCTTCTATAAGAAGACCTTGTGGCCTGCTTTAAGAAGACCTTGTGGTCTTCTATATGAAGACCGTGTGGTCTTCTATAAGAAGACCTTGTGGCATGCTTTAAGAAGACCTTGTGGTCTTCTATAAGAAGACCTTGTGGTCTTATATAAGAAGACCTTGTGGTCTTCTATAAGAAGACCTTGTGGTCTTCTATAAGTAGACCTTGTGGTCTTCTATAAGAAGACATTGTGGTCTTCTATAAGAAGACCTTGTGGTCTTCTATAAGAAGACCTTGTGGTCTTCTATAAGAAGACCTTGAGCTCTTCTATAAGAAGACCTTGAGCTCTTCTATAAGAAGACCTTGAGCTCTTCTATAAGAAGATCTTGAGCTCTTCTAAAAGAAGACTTTGAGCTTTTATATAAGAAGACCTTGAGCTCTTCTATAAGAAGATCTCGATCTCTTCTATAAGAAGACCTTGAGCTCTTCTATAAGAAGACCTTGAGCTCTTCTATAAGGAGACCTTGAGCTCTTCTATAAGAAAACCTTGAGCTCTTCCATAAGAAGACTTTGAGCTCTTCTATAAGAAAACCTTTAGCTCTTCTATGAGAAGACCTTGGGCTCTTCTATAAGACGACCTTGAGCTCTTCTATAAGAAGACCATGAGCTCTTCTATAAGAAGACCTTGAGCTCTTCTATAAGTAGACCTTGAGCTCTTCTATAAGAAGACCTTGAACTCTTTTATAGGAAGACCTTGCGCTCTTCTATAAGAAGACCTTTAGCTCTTCTATAAGAAGACCTTGGGTATTATACAGGAAGATCGTGAGCTCTTCTCTCAGAAGACCCTGTGCTCTTCTATAAGAAGACACTGTAGCCTTCTATAAGAGGACCTTGTGGTCTTCTATCAGAAGACCCTGTGGTCTTCTATAAGAAGACCTTGTGGTCTTCTATAAGAAGACCTTGTGATCTTCTATAAGAAGACAGTGTGGTCTTGCATGAGAAAACCTTGTGTGGGTCCCAGGTCCCTATTGATTTCGGTTATGTTCGGATAATATTTAGGGATCCGAATGAGCCTTTAGGTTATATACACTCTGGTGCGACCAAAAATCTGCCTCATCGAAATAATGGTTTTAGACCCCAAGTATCCGTTTCAGACAATTTGTAGTCGATTTAGCCAGGCTAGCTGGAGCACACGATAACTCTCGAACGTATCAACCAATTCGGTCCAAAATGATGTCCAAACATACTTTAAGTTCAAAGATATCGGTCAACTCCCTCGTGTACCTCCCCCACAAAAGTTCAATTTGTTCGCAAAAATAGTGCGAACGACAACTGTGAAAGGAAGTAACCGATTTGATCCTAACTTGCACATCGTAGTATATCTACCAGACATAGATCACGTTTAAATATGGACTATATCGGTCCAATCCTTCGCATGCTTCCCGCACAAAATTTCGGAATAGTGCAGACTAAATAAAGCCTGGTCTCAAATCTTTTTTTTTTTGCAACAGGTTGTTTTGCGGATCTCTATAATGACAGTACAAAAATGTTCAGCGGCAAGTCCATACTTCCTGAGAAGATGACCCGAATGTTGTAAAAACCCCCTACGCCCATTATGTGTAGCGGCTGGTATGCACAACTACTTTCGAACCGGATATTGCGTTGGTCCAAACTTTCCATATCGAAATATTTCTGCGAATTCTATATAAAGTTTGAAAATTGTGCTTATCGTTTCATTCCTTACGGGCAACTCACCCACAAAAGATCAAAAATAGTTGTTTGAATGTTAGGCGTGATATCAACTGATTTGGTCCAAACGGAGCATCTCGTATTACATAATTTGTCCCAAATTAGTTTATGTTTAAAAATGATCCATGTCGGTCCACTCCATAGGGTATCTCCCTCATAAAAGTTCGAAATTTGTGTTTAAGTGCAGTTTAAGGTCTGTTTGAAATTTTTGGAAATTGTTATCGAATTTACAGAGATATTGTGTCTTTCTAAACCCATGTTTTCTGATATAATGCACCAAAAGATCTAAATTATAGGTGACCAAATGAAATGACTGGTGGGAGCGATATCTGTCAAAAGGAATGACTCTCAATATAAGACCCACTTTCAAAATGAACAATGAGGTCCTCCGCATCACTTTTGAGCTTTAATCCAAATCCTTGTTTTTGTCGCTAAGTTCATTCGTACAAAAGGCTAAAAAATTCCAAAGACCCCCTAAATACGTAATTTTTGGGGAATTCACACATGCTGAGAGTATATCTCTGCCAGCAAATCCGACTGATATTTTTGTAATTGTTTCCTCCCAATTTTTTCATTAAAATCTTCTGGAACAATTGCTCTCTCTAGAATATATCATTGGTCTGTTGTTTATGTGCCTCTTCGATCGGGGTGTGGGCGCTGTTGTTAAAGAACTTTGCAATTTATTTGGATTATGGTAATTCCCCATCCATCGGAGCGTACCTAGAAAGACTCGGATAACCATAAAGCCAAAACCTAGTTCATGTTTCGTTTTATGGCGGCTTTAATACAATTTATAATAGTTTGTGATCATTACGTCTGCCCCATTCCATCGTCCTTCCTATAAAGCAATAATATCAGTTTTGTATTTTCCCAGTACGTCCGTCAGTGTGCAAATTGCACCTAATCTTTAAAGAGTCCGAACATTCCAGTAGGCCTATTCTGTAACTTTTATCGATTAAAAAGTTGTTAAAATTTCTTTTGTTTTTGTAACAACTACAAAACAAACAAATGAAATTGTTGTAAAATAAACAATGAGTGAAGTTGTTAAAAAGTTACTGAATAGGGGGGCAGGTTCAGATTCGCAGATCATAGTCCCTAAAACGAAAACTGTTTTAATTATCACTTGACACATTCTCTTTAATTTAAATATATTTTTATTACATTAGAATATTCTGACTTTTGTTTAAAATATTTGCCATCCGCTATGATACTTTTACAGCACAGGTCATCCCAATGCTGAAACTTTATTTATTGTTTTCATACTTATTTTTCATGTACTAAAGAGAATGTTTGTCTGAGACTCCCAAAGTAAGCTATGGCAAAGCTGCTCTTAAAATACATACACATATCCCAGTAAACAATTCGTACTGCAATATTTCAAAACAATTAATTGTGATTAAGAAAATCGCAACATTTTAGAGCTATTGCAAAAAATTCCCCCCATTTGCCCTAACAAATCTTTGAGCTTTAACAGAATGTGAACAAGTCAAATTTATCATCAAATTCTAGAAATTATAACAAATTGCAAGAGAAAAGAAAGTTCACTGGGTTTATTTGCAACAGTGCTGGTGGTTGTTATTGCTGTTGCAATGTGTTGGTTGTTGGTGGCTGCACTAAGTGTTCTTGCTCCTCAGCTTAAGCAGGCGAACAGATACAAACCCGATTAAACAACAGCAGCAATAATAAACTTGAAGAATCAAACGTGTTTAGTCTGAAACATAATGCGAAACTTAATGGTTCTAAAAAACTACTAACATCAACCAACCGACCAACAACTCCAGCCACTACGACAACAAATGTAACCGCGAAAAGAAATAGACAAGAACGAACGAATGAAAAAACATAGACTAAAACAAATTGAAGTTACATCAAGTGCATAAATCGTGAAAAGAAAAACCAAGACCGTGAAAACCTCAAATATTTTTCATTCAAAACAAACCGGTGTGAATAACATAAAAACAAACGAAAAACAGATATGCATACAGAAAGGAAAGAAGAATGGTGTATTTTGTTTTTGTTTAAAAAAAGTTTTTAATTTTTTGACGCATTTATAAAATAAAAAAAGTTATAGTTATAAAGGAATTTAACAAAAGAAAATATGTGAATAATTTTTTCCGCTCACGTACCCTTACATATGCATATTAAATTTATTGAAGAAAACAAAAAGAATAACGAATAATCAGTTGAAAAAACTGAGGTGTGATAATAATCAATTCTCCTAGAAAACATAATATAAAAACAAAAAGTATCAACAAAAATAATAATTTAAAATAAAATAAATACAAAAACCCATTCACTGTGAAATCAAAATTAAAAAGGTACTAGACTAAATATGAGATAGAAACGAAAAATGCCTAATTGTAGTTAGTCATGCAAAATTTTTAAATTTCAATTGTTTTAATTAATATATTTATTCCTAAACACTACAATTCAAACTATGGTTTATGGTAGAGCTGGCAAACTATCGAGAGTTTGACTATCGTTTTGATCGTTGTCGTTGGGACGATAGTCGTTCTATCAATAGTTTGCCAGCTCTAGTGTATAATGTGTTTTTGTAATAAAAAACATGAAATCGCCTTCTGAAAAATGTAGATGTCAACGTAAGAAACTGATTTCTGTAAAACACACGCTATCACGCTTATAATATAAATATTTGTAATTTGGGCCTATGTTCCAGTTTCGCAATATGTACATTAGACAGACCAAAAAAATATATATGGTAACATGGGGCGGCTTCGCCACTGGGGCGCCTTCGCCAGCACCGATTTTCTTGATAATTATAACTGCTACAGAAATGCCGTTAAAGGGAAAATTGTGAGTTTAACGAAGATCTTTCATCTCCCAAAAATTGGCATTTCTATCAAACATATGATTGCTGATGCACGCGGTTTAATGTTTTTGGGGTATTGAGAAAAATATTCATGGTAGGTATATTTTGTGATATCTTGTATACCTCTTGTGATATCAAAATTATATTTTATACCTTTAATAGACAACTACTGAAGAATATAAATCCAAATAATTTGCGTGATAAAAGTAATTATAAAAGTCAATATATTCATATTATGAACTATGTAGGGGGTGGGGCGGCTACGCCATGATAGGGGTGTTGTGGGTTAATGTGAGAAATATGTCAGGTTTAACTTAAATTGTTTATGCTATTGATATACCACGCTATAATGTGAAGTTGAAATCAAATATTGTGCTAAACCTATCTAGTTTGGCTAAAATTTCATTTTTATGCCTAAATTCAAGGTACCTACTTCAATTAACGGCTAGAATATGTTTCTTTTTGTAAATTTTAGAATCATTTTTGATTATTAAATAGAAAACATGTTCTTTTTATGCATAATGTTGATATTTGGGGAGGAAGTATGGTAAATGCCAGTTTTAGAGTCCGTTGCTATATGTCCTATGTCGATGGCGAAGCTACCCCATGGGTGGGGAGGCTTCGCCACTTTTTAGACATTTTGTAAATTCTCAAAAATAATATTTTAAAAACAAAATTATAATCATTTATATATCAAAACTTATAGTCAAGACATGCTAATATTCTTACCAAAAATAATATTTGGAAAAACTTTAATGATGTCGATATGAGAACATTTTGAAAAAAAAAAAACGTGGCGAAGGCGCCCCATGTTACCATATATATTTCTTTTTGATTGGAAATCCTACCCTCATTTGACCCAAATATCTTATACATATGTACGAGGGCAGTTCGGAAACTTCTTAGCCTAGCACAAAAAGCGCGGTATAAACAGAAAAAAGTTAAGTGTTTTAGAAACTTCCATCTCTGTTATGAACACATGTTAAATTTTGTTTCGATCTGGCAACTCCTTCATACAGAAACAGGTGTTCAAAAAAGACGCATCCGCAATTTTTTTATAATGGAAAAATTAGAAATGCCTGCTGTCACAAGAAATTCATAATGATATGGTGAATGTGTTAGGTGAAAGTGCTCCTTCATATAACAAAACATTGTTCCACAACATCCCATACGGGACAAGGGAGACTTATCTCATATCAATGAGTGCACCCCGATTCATATTTAGCTCAATGATATGGGACCTACTGTTTATCGCCGAGTCCGAACGGCGTGTCTTAAGACACCACTTGTGGAGAAGTTTTTCAAGGCTGAAATACTCAGGAAATGTCGCCAACATTACTGAGGGGTATTTTGCCACCGTTGAAAAATGTTTTGATGTTGACTGGCCGGGGAATCGAACCACCGACCTTCTGCGTGCAAGGCGGGCGTGCATACTATTGCACCACGGCTCCTTCATATGCAACAGTAAAAAATTGGGTTGCTGAATTTAAACGTGGTCGTACAAGCATTGAAGATGAATCACGTAGTGGACGTCCAAAAACAGCAACAACAACAGAAATTGTAGCCAAAGTGCATGATATGGTATTAAATGATCGACGAATAAAAGTGCGTGAAATTGCTAATATCATGGGCATCTCAAATGTTCGAGTCCATTTAATTTTGCATGAAGAACTACAGATGGAAAAGCTTTCTGAAAGATGGGTGCCGCATTTGTTAACAGTCGATCAAAAACGCATAAGAATGAACATTTCTCAAGCTTGTTTGGAACGTTGTAATCTAAATAAAATGGATTTTTAGCGTCGGACATTGGGGCAAGATTCCAAAAAACGGGTATTAATTCAGGCAAGCATTTGAGTGATCTAATGTTAATATTTTTCAAATGTTTACACTTCAATTAGTATAACGGAACACAGTTTTGGTGCAAATTGAGGGATTGGAGAAGTATATTCGAAGCCCTCATAAATGGGTACCATAAAAACTATGAAGTGTTTTTACAGTTTTGCCTACATTTCTTATTTGATGAATCTAAAATCTTCTAATATGATAATTTATTGGTTAAGCTAATATTTGGCAAAAAAATATTAAGTTAGGTCAATATTTTAGTGTAGCTCCCATACAAGGGTATCTCCCGATTTTATGTGTTTCGAGGGTCTTGACCACATTTTTTAGTACATTTATCTGTAAATTAGGATTTATTGTTCTGAATGCCTAAGAATTCATAGTGAGAAAATTTTTCAATATTTTCGTATAGCCCCCATATAGAGGTACAGTCAAATTTGGAGGTTTTCGAATATTTTATATATATTGCAACTAAACTGGCTCAAATTGTGAATTGTGCATTTTGAAGAGATTGAAAATATTTCTATCAAACATCATCTCTATATATTCTCGTTTTGGAATAAACTCCATATAAAATATTCCGCTACTTTTTAACTCTAAATACTTTTCAAAAATAGGGAAAAATGGATACATTTTTTAATATGTTCCTAAACTTCTTTTGCCATAAATATATTTTTCTAAGATTCAGATATCTACCTGAAGTTGACGGTTCCATTCTCAAATTACCACTTTTGATGCGTAAAAAAATATTACTCTTTATACACAAAAAAAAAAATAATTTTTTATGGTGCTCTTCAAATTATTAAAAATTCTTTAGCTTTATCACAGTGTAACTGTAGAAGTAAACAATATATGATCTTGAGACTTAGAATTTTGTACCATATTACCATGTAACGGCAATTATACCAACAACCGAATTTAATTTGTTTTAATTAATCTCCATTTTTTGCGATTTCAGCCCTTGTGAATCGCCATCATTTCATATAAATCATTATATATAGTAACAATAACATAATGGTGGACCTGCACACATTGTCTTATGTAGGGTGAACACAGACATTAAACCAAAACACGACATACTGTACAACAATAACAGGGAAAATTAAGACAAAAACCTCAAAATGAAAAAAATTGACGCAAGGCTATTTCCACCATTTTTGACATAACTCAAAATGTGCAAACAAGAAGTTTAGTTTGCGCAATATCAAAGACGACAATCAAGAGAAAAATAAAAAAATTCTCACGACCTTCTCGACACTCTTTTTTGTTATGCTCCAATACATTTCAAAATTATGCAAAATCTGGACACATTTTGACGATTTTTTAAATACATTTCTACAAGACTTTTTCAGTGCAATTTTTTCCTAAAATATTAAGAATTACCTCTGTTTGAAATATCCATTTTCCGAGTTTATGTAGCAAAAACTACGTTATGGCGATTTAAAAGCAGCAAAATTTAATACTTTTCACCTGTTTCTTAAATTTTAAAAATATGTTCAACTTTAACACTGTGCTACACGAAAAGTAAACAATATACGACTTTACTATTTTGGCTAGTGAGGTAGAATTCTGTCAAGACAGATTATCAAAAATTTGTGATTCAATTTTTTCAATTAAGACCCGTTTTTTTCAATATTGCCCCAACGTGCGTCGTTTCATAACTGTTGATGAGACATGGATCCACCACTATACTCCAGAGACAAAAGAACAATCCAAACAATGGACTGAAGCTGGAGGAAGTGCCCCAAAGAAGGCAAAAACAATTCAATCGGCTGGTAAGGTTATGACAACGGTTTTTTGGGACTTCAAAGGTATTTTATTGATTGACTATCTGCAAAAGGGTAAAACAATAAATTCAGAGTACTATTACAACCTTTTGGATCAATTAAATGTACAAATTCGAGAAAAACGTCCTGGCTTACAACACAAAAAAATAATTTTTCATCAAGACAACGCACCAGCGCACAAGAGTGTTTTAACAATGGCTTATTATCCTGATTTAGCTCCCAGTGACTTTTATTTGTTCCCAAATCTAAAAAAATTCCTTGCTGACAAGCGTTTTACCTCAAATGAAGATGCAATTACAGTTGTAAACCACTATTTTGAAGACCTTGAGGAAAACTATTTTAATCAAGGGATAGAATTGCTAGAAAAGCGTTGGACAAAGTGTATTGAAGTTTTAGGAGATTATATTGAAAAATAAAAATATTTTTGAAAAACTAACTATTCTCTTTCAATGATATTTTCGGTAAATACTTGAAAATCATGACAATTTATAAATTGTATTCTTAACAGGGATTAAATACTAACAAGTATCAACAATTTTAGGCATCGGATATCCGTACTAGGAGGGTTATCATATGGACCAAGGGACCAGGACGTAGCACAGTGCGAAATTTGGGAAGTTTAGTGGAACTTTAAGGGATTTTCAAAGTACATGAAATTAATTAAACTTTTATTGAATTCTTTAGCTAAGTACTCCACGGCAAATGGTCCATACTCAGTTTGCCGATTTACCTTACGAAACGACTAAAAAAATGCACTTAAAGTTGCACTTTTGTTTAATCATTTTTGTTTTTGTAAGAAATATATTTTCGATTCATTAAACAAGTAAAAAAGTATCTGTCGGCTTTGCCGACAGAGATATACCCTCAGCCTGTGTATATTGAAATAATTTTTTCCCAAAATACGTATGTATTTAGGGGGTTTTAAATATTTTGGGCGTTTGAACAGACAAAAATTTTGATTAGGATTAAAGATAAAAAGTTTTGCGGAGGAGATACTACAAGGAATGGATCGGCATTGACCGTTATGGAAGTGGATCTCCAGCCACAACACCTGGTGCCATAGGGGGTTCTTACACTCTTCGGGCTGTTTGCTCAAGAAGCATGGACTTGCCCCTAAAAAAACTTTTACCATCGTAATTGAGGCAGCGAATGCAAGTTGCTTCAACAAAAATCAAAGTGATTCGAGAGCAGGTCTAAAAGTGAACTTATCCAAAATTTTGTGTGGGAGGTACCGGATGGAGTGGACAAATTTAGTCCATATTTGAACCAGATCTATATCTGGTAGATATATTAGGATGTGTAAAGTATAGACAAATGCGGTCACTCCCTTCAAAAGTTACCGTACGAAAAATTTTTCCGCACATTTTTGAACTTTTGTGGGGGAGGTACCTGAAGGAGGGGACCGATATGGCTTATCTTCAAACTTAATCTATATTTGGACAAAATATTACTAAGGTCATATTTTGGACCGAATCGGCAGATCCGTTCGAGAGTTATCTTGCGCTCCAACCACCTCACACGGTGTCATAGGGGTGTTTGCAACTTTCCTGCTATTTTCTCAGGAAGTATGGACTTGCCCCTGATGAAACTTGTACCGTCGAATGGAGGGCAGTGATTACAAGTTACTAAAACAAAAATCAAAGCGATTCGAGAGATGGCCCTAAACTGAACTTTTCTCAAATTTTGTGTGGGAGGTACCCGAAGGAGTGGACCTATTAAGACCATATTGAAACCTCATATTACTCTGGTAGTTGCGCACAAACTTTCCGAAAATTTTCGAACTTTTGTGGGGGAAGTACCGGAAGGAATGGACCGATGTAGCTCACCTTCGAACTTAAACTAAGTTTGGACAAAATATTACGAAAGCCAAAATTTGAAAAGAATCGGTTCATCCGTTCGAGAGTTATCGTGCGCTCCAGCCAGCAGGACAGATAGACAGACAGACGGACGGACATGGCTAGATCGACTCCAAATTGTCTGAAACACATTTCGTCCAAACATAGTTGGGGTCTAAAACCATTATATCGATGAGACACATTTTCATCGTATCAAAGTGTATATACCCTCCTTAGCCTAAAGGCTGAGGGTATAAAAAATGGAGTGGCGCGGACAAATGTTAAGTCAGTATGCCATGATTTATTTTTCTTAATATTTTACAAAACAATTATGATATTTTACACTTTAAAACAATGCAAAAAACCCTTATTGTTTTCGTGCAATTTTAGTCGGAACGAAGTGATTTTTTGAAGTTTTCAAAATTATAATTTTTTATTTTCCGTGGACATTTCAAAAGTGAGTTCCGTGCATTCACGTGTTAAGATAAATATAGTCTGAAAGATTGGATTCTCCTATGTTCGCAAAGCTATAAAATTGCTGCGGTATCGCTCGGTCTTTGGAGATATTCAAGATTTTCTAAAAAGGCTTCGGGAATTTCATTCAGTTGCATTTTCCAAAAGTGGAAGGTAAACGCGACAACGAACGCCATTGTTTTTGAAGAAATGGACTCACTAATTCTAACAATGATAATTTCTGTAAAATTAAGAAACCTTTCGCAATTTTTCATGGTTTTGACCTCTAAATGTTGGTGCAACATTTTTAGATGCTGCGGTGCAAATACCAAAATACGTTAAAAATTGTAATGCAGTGCAGACCTGAACTTGATCTGAAAGACATTATTAACACAATTAATGGTACAGACCTGCTGAATGGACCAATAAATATTATAGATACAAATGAAAACAAAAAATATTGACATTTTACTCCCTAATAGATGTGTAGGGTTGGTGGGCTTCACCCAGAAGTGGACATATGTTGACAGCTTTTGTGTGAGGAGGTTCTTTATTCGCTAACATCTTAAAATTTACATTTGCATCAAAATCGGCTGCATTTTTTGTCTTTAACCTTTAAAATACCCAATATGAGGGAACCCGGCATGTGGGGGGTATTCCAAAACGCGAACCTATGTTGAAAATATTTTGTACATAAGTTTTCTATCCGCTGAACACTCAATATACCAATTTGCATCAAAATCGATTGAAAAAATGAATGTAATACGTAAAAACGGCAGCCACCGTTGCATAAGCGCTACTGGAAACCGCGGGTCTATGTGGCCCAATTTGAGCCCCACACTGCCCACTAATATAAGAAACATTTGTGCAAAATTTTAGGAATCTACACCTTTTCCTTTAAAAGTTATTAGTAAAGTTCCGCTAAAGTGCTCATATTTTGCACTGTGCGTAGGTGAAAACCGTAAACGAAATTAATGCTAAAACTTTAGTTATATGGTATTGTATTAAAATTTGCTCTTATTTGTATTGTATATCACGATGCTCTTGAACCAACTTTAAATGAAAGAAGCTTAGATAAGAAAATCAAAAAACAAAAAAATCGCATTTTTAGGGTTTTTTAGGTTTTGACGGCTTTGCTGGGAAACCACATGCCCTATCAAAATGAAACTAAAGAAAATGTTGTAGCAGTGAAAATATATTGTTCTTATATGATATTTACGTAGGTTTCACAATTCAAATTGGGACAATTCACTGACTGTATCGTCTCCTTATAAAACAATGTCATGACTACAATTTCCCAATTTAAACTTATATAACTCAAAAATTGCATAACCGAGTAAAAAAATTGCGAACCCCAATCTTGTACAGAATTTTCATAGCTATACGATTTTCTGTAGTCCCATTTCGATAAGACTTACAGTTTTGAAGCAAATCGTGAAAACCTAACAAAAAAACCTAAAAATGACCTGAACTTCTATATCTCAAAAATGGTAAAACCTAGGAACAAATCAAACTAATTTTCAAAGTTACAACATTATCTTTAGCCCCATTTCGATAGGACTTGCTGTTTCCAAGCAAAATCTCGAAAACCTAAAAAAATTTAACTTATTTAAAATTCCATCCAGCGATTTTTTCTTGATTTTGGATTTTTCTCATCTCATCAACTTCCCAGTTGTAAGCTCCTTTCATTTAACGTTGCTTCAAGAGCTCCGTGGTTTTGAACCCTCAGCTGTTAGGCTAACGATAAAAATGTACCTCATCGAAATAATGTTCTTAGGCTAATCATGTGTTTTGACGGAACTCGCGTCAAACAATTTGGAGTCGATTTATCCCAGTTCGTCCGTCTGTCTGGCTCGTGCCCATTATAACTCTCGAACAGAGTTAGTCTAAATTTTGGATCTCGCAATATTTTGTACAAACTTCCTTTGGACACCAGACTTCAAAATGTTTCCCTAAAATCTTGGGCAAAGTCTAATTCGATTTTTTCGGGACCTAAAGTAGTTTCAATTATGGATTATATCGGTTCACTCCTTCAGGTGGCTCCAACACAAAATTTCAATTATCCGATTTTACCGAAACTATAAACATCCTAAAATTACATACATACATATCAGGAAAAATGTCTAAAATTGTCTTTTCCATTTCAAAAAAATCAAAAAAAATTTTTGATACTACATCAATGATTTTTGGTACATAGATTAAGAAAAAAATCAGCATTCCAAATCTGTTTTCGTTACAAATTTTGATCGTTGCGCGCAAAAGATATGACCGTTTTAATTATGATAATTAGAAAAAATTCTAAACAAAATCGCGGCTTAAAATAGTTAGCTGTTATATCCTATTATCGTTAACTGAATTCGTACCCTTTGCGATGATGCAAAAAATAATCGCAAAGTCTCAATGGATTCGCGAAAAATCAAATTTGTTAAATAATTTCACGTATTTACAAACATATTTTTGAAACAATAGCGCTCATAGTTACGAAAAATATATAAAAAATTATAACAGCATCCAGACATTTTGAGGAATAAAATGAAACCTAATTTGTGAAGGTTGGAGCTATAGTATTCATGTTATTTGCAAAAATACGAAGAAAATATTACGAAAAAATTAAAATCATATTATTCTAATTTTATTATACCCTATACCACAATGTGGAAAAGGGTATAATAAGTTTGTTTTCCCAAAAATTCATGTAACGCCGCGAAATATTCGTCGTAGACCCCTCATGTGGTATACCAAACTTCATATCTCGACGAGATAAAGCGATTTAGCGATGTGTGTCCGTCCGTCCGTCCGTCCGTCTGTCCGTCCATTAAAAATTGTAATCAAGCTAGAGGCCGCAATTATGGACCGATTGTCACGAAATTTAGTATGGAGGTCGGGTTTGGACCAGAATAGAACTGATTAGTTTTTGGCGATGATCGTGAAATGTTAAAGGGATGAAATGGACCAAAAACAAAATTTTTGCTCGATTTTGTAGCCGCTCTGTAGGTCGCAATAATAGTCCGATCGGCGCGAAATTTTAAACGTAGTTTTGGTTTGAGATGAAGAAGTAGCGTGCAAGTCAACGGTATGATCGGATAATATTTAGCGGGTTAAATTGATCAAAACTTTTGTGTATACATTTAAATAAAAGTTATCATTTATCAAAAGCTAGCCCGGAAAGCTAGTGCACAGGGATAGTGGTATAGGGTATCACATGGACGGCCCCGTCCGACTATAGTCTGTTCTTACTTGTTTTTTTATGGTTTTATAGGAAAAGTTGGAGAAAAAATGTTTGAGTTCTTCGGCATTTTCGTGAAAATTTCACGCAATAATGATGATATTCCTTTGTAACAAATTGTTCGCTTATAGTTTTCCTATTAGATAATATTATTAGAACCTTATATTAAATCACAAGGAATTCCAATTGTGGCATAACGTTAAAATAATGTTATATTGAATATTACAACATTTGAGACGCATATAAACCGCGTAATTACGAAAATGACATGATGCGCATCCGATTTTCCAACACAGCGAATCAATCCCTTTTATATGATGAACATTTTGTCAAATTCTATTTGCGGTCTCGATGTAGCCTCCGCTGCATATTAGGGTGCAAAATACAGTAAAATGGTCATAATTTCCGCGAAGTTCATTTACATTTAATGCGCATCCGATTTCAATAATCACCATTAAAAAATACATCATTCTATGCCGTTTCAAGGCGATCCATCAAGAATCGTGGATGTAGCATCGCACTAAATTTTTAGAAAAAATCTAGTATATCTCTGGATTTACGAGAGTTTTTAAATATCTGTTTCCGCGCAGTTTAAACACGCGTATCGATCTATTTATTTAAGTAGAACTGACACAACCAAAACGCGTTTTAATATGCGATATTTTCAAAATAATTTTTTGCAAATTTTCGAAATTTGAGGGGTATCATATCCGCCGATCTAGTGGGTGGATTTTTACGCTCCGTGGCTTGTTAGATTCAGAACGTAAAAAAACTAAATTTACGCGGGTTTCCACGGAAATCGAAAGACGTTTGTAAATTTTAAACCAAAACAATAGGTTTTTGAGAAAAATTTACGCACAAAAATTTCGTGTTTGGGCGCAGATTACTGTGATCCTGTGAGGGCTACACCCTCATGTTATACATTAAAAAATGCGAAATCGCGAGTACTACAATCAAATAATAAGCTTTTAGGGAAATCCAGCTGCGCGTCCCGATTAAAGCAAAAATTCAAAAAACCCCATTTTTCAGGTTTCAAAATGTCAGCTTCCGTTTGAGGCAGATACAGTGGGTATATTAAAAACTCATACATTAGAAACTTCAACTCTGAAGTGTGCTCTTTAACTTCTCCTTTGAGTATTAAGCTCTACATTGTGTTGTAAAACCACTAATTGGAAAATAACATAATGAAACTCGTTTATTTCAACGATTTTTTCCGATTTTTATACCCTCCACCATAGTATGGAGGGTATATTAAGTTTGTTTTTCCGTTTGTAACGCATTGAAATACTCATTTGCGACCCTATAAAGTATATATATTCTTGATCAGGGTAAAATTCTAAGTCGATCTGAGCACGTCCGTCCGTCCGTCCGTCCGTCCGTCTGTGGTAATCACTCTAGCATCCACAAAAATGGAGATAGGACGCTGAAATTTTGGGAAAATGCGTCTTTTGTTTGCAGGCAGGTCAAGTTCGATGATGGGCTATATCGGTCCACGTTTTGGTATAGCCCCCATATAACGGTACCCCCCGATTTACCGTATTTTGACGTTTTTAGCTACATTTTCAGACCGATTTGGCTATAATTTGACATTTCGTGTTCTTAAGTGTCAATAAACATATACAACAAAACTTGTGGACATAGGTCCACGTTTTGGTATAGCCCCCATATAACGGTACCCCCCGATTTGCGGTATTTTGACGTTTTTAGCTACATTTTTAGACCGATATAGCTATAATTTGACATTTAGGGTTCTTAAGTATCAATAAACCTATATAACAAAAGTTGTGGACATAGGTCCACGTTTTGGTATAGCCCCCATATAACGGTACCCCCCGATATACGGTATTTTGACGTTTTTAGCTACATTATCAGAGCGATTTGGCTATAATTTGACATTTAGGGTTCTTATGTGTAAATAAACATATATAACTAAACTTGTGGACATAGGTCCACGTTTTGGTATAGCCCCCATATAACGGTACCCCCCGATTTGCGGTATTTTGACGTTTTTAGCTACATTTTTAGACCGATTTAGCTATAATTTGACATTTAGGGTTCTTAAGTATCAATAAACTTATATAACAAAAGATGTGGACATAGGTCCACGTTTTGGTATAGACCCCATATAACGGTACCCCCCCGATATACGGTATTTTGACGATTTTAGCTACATTATCAGACCGATGTAGCTATAATTTGACATTTAGGTTCTTAAGTGTCATTAAACTTATTTAACAAAACTTGTGGACATAGGTCTACGTTTTGGTATAGCCCCCATATAACGGTACCCCCCGATTTGCTGTATTTTGACGTTTGTAGCTACATTTTCAGACCGATTTAGCTATAATTTGACATTTAGGGTTCTTAAGTGTCAGTAAACTTATATAACAAAAGTTGTGGACATAGGTCTACGTTTTGGTATAGCCCCCATATAACGGTACCCCCGATTTACGGTATTTTGACGGGTTTAGCTACATTTTCAGACCGATGAAACTATAATTAATTTGACATTTGAAGTTCTTAAATGTCAATACACTTCTGTGACAAAACTTGTGGACATAGGTCCACGTTTTGGTATAGCCCCCATATAACGGTGCCCCCCGATTTACGGTATTTTGACGTTTTTAGCTACATTTTCAGACCGATATAGCTATAATTTGACATTTAGGGTTCTTAAGTGTAACTAAACTTATATAACAAAAGCTGTGGACCTAGGTTCACGTTTTGGTATAGCCCCCATATAACGGTACCCCCGATTTACGGCATTTTGACGTTTTTATCTACATTTTCAGACCGATTTAGCTATCAATTGACATTTAGGTTTCTTAAAGGTCAATAAACCTTTATAACTAGTGGACATAGGTCCATGTTTTGGAATAGCCCCCATATAACGTTAACGCCCGATTTCATGTATTTTGAGAATTTTACCTACAAGTTTTAACCGAATTATCTGTAATTTGAACATTTGACTTTTGAAATTCTTAGTGGTCACCACACCTCTCCACCAAAAATTGTCAAGAAAGCCCCCATATAACGGTACCTTGCGATTTTCAGTAATTTGATGATTTTACCTACAATATAAAACCGAACTAGCAGTAATTTGACATTTGAAGTTCTTAGTGGTCACAACACCTCTCCATCAAAAATTGTCAACATAGGTCCATGTTCGGATATAGCTCCCATGTAACGGTACCTCCCAATTTTCAGTAATGTGGCAATTTTAGCTACAATTTTTAACAGAACTAACTGTAATTTGACATTTGAAGGTTGTAGTGGTCACCACACATCTGCATCAACAATTTTCAACATAGCCCCAATATAACGATACTTCCCGATTTTCGGTACTTTGAGGATTTTACTTAAAATGTTTAACCGAACGTAGGTCCATGTTTTTGTATAGCCACAAAACAAACCTCCCGATTTTCCGTACCTTACCTTTATTTTTTGGACGAACTTTCTGTAATTTGTTCATTTTAGCTCATATTTTCGTATAGCCCAGATACCTCCGAACTAGCTGTTAATGACATTTAAAGTTCCCACGTTATGTACCGATTTTCGATATTTTGAGGATTCTAGCTAAATTTTTTAACCGAATTAGGAGCTATTTGACATTAAAAGCTCCCATCAAAAACTGTCAACATAGGCCCATGTTTTATTATAACCCCTATATAACAGTACCTCCCAATTTCTAGCCCACCAAAAATTGTCAACAGTTAGATATAGGCACCATAAAAAAGGACCTCCCGAATGAAGCATTTTATGTACATTATCCGACATTTTAACGTACTCACTTAAAGTTGCGGACAGGAATGAATATTTTATGGTGGAGGGAATGAAAAGTTCGGCCCGGCCGATCTTAATGCTTTTTTACTTGTTTACCTTGGTATGACCACAGCTTCCGCTCAAATTATTATTTTAAGAAACCCCTCGGTGAATCGGGATAAAACAGTTTATTTTACCGAAATGCGGTCAAACGTTATGGTATAGTAAAACTGATCGCGAGTTACAATACCCCATACCTCAGTTTCAACATAAGTTAATTTTCTACAAAAAGCTTGATATATCAAGTACCAAGATGGTCTATTTGGGACAACATCTTCGGATACATCCCTCACAAAAGTTCAACATCAGTGTAGTTTAAGGGCTGTTCGAGGAGTCATTGCACATTTTGACCAATGGTACTGCGATATTGTTTACAGCGATATTGTATTTTTAGTGGGTAAGTCCATGGCTATGTCAGGATTGGTCCAAAGTCTTTAAATCTTACGTCGACCAACTAAATTAAATTCCAAAATTAGTTCCACTACCAAAATGGAATATATCAGTCGATTCTTTCAGGTATCGTCTGTACAAAAGTGCAAAACTTTTGCGCTTTCATCGAAGTCACATTTTTGAGCATTTATTCGTAACGCCAACAATCGTGAAGTTGTACACCCCAAATGTTGCGAAATTATTGTCGGAAAGTTAATACGTCCAAAAAAAAAGGAGACGAAATTTTGAAACTTCTTGGCTATACACTTTATAGAAAAAAAAATTGGCTATATATAAAAGTCTCAACTCACACAGGCTGCGGGCTATTTTTTACTTGCTTTCAAGAAAACAAAAGTTATGAATTTTCATAAGTTTGCCGACAGAAGTGATTGGTCGTTGGAAAGTTTTTAAGCTCATCGAGTCCATAAACATCTAGTCATACAATTAAGATAGAAATAAGCGAGAACAACAGCCATTGATGTATCAGATGGAGTTTTTCGACTTAATTATAGAACATCTTTCGAAAGATATTCGCTACGGGATTTAGAACCCAAAATGCCAAATAAGTGCTAATGTGGTTGAAAATTCTGGGATATACCAAAACGTACATCTTCATATCGTCACCATAAATGCCCGAAGACGTAACCCACAAAACCAAAACTTTACAGGAGAAGCAAAAAACGTTATAAAATTAAAAACTGTTTTATGGAATATTAATCTTATGAAGGCGAGTATATGGGATATTATCGATCATATACGAAGGGAAATTAGTACTGAAACCAAAACCGCTAAAGTGCTTAGTTTTGAGATCCTCCATTACAACAAAATCTGCAATATTATTCCATTTTCCGAAATGACATTTCTTGAATAGCATCGTTGTTTTTGAACGTAGAAGCTTGAAATTTTGCCAGATCATGTATTTTAGCTTTATGTATCAGATTACGTCAAAAAACGAATTTCGATTTTCATGTCGGTTACGTCTTCGGGCATTTATGGTGACGATATATGGGTAATATTCATTTGAAAGTTTTTTAGTTATTACTTCAATTCTTTGGAGAATTTGGTTTAAAACTTTTGTATGGAGACTATATCGAACGTGGTGTGATATGGTTCATTTTCAATTATAAACAAATAAGAACTAATATATTATAATCAGTTCCAGATTTCAATCTTGTATCTAAAATATTGTGATATCTCTCTATTCAATGTATATACTTTGTGGCAATATTAAATATACATAAAATCTTAATTTTCATGATTTTTGGTCAAGCAATATTCGAGCTGGTCCATACTTTGCACATCATATAATTTGTACCAGACATAGATGAGGTTCCAATAAGAATTCTATCGGTACCTTCCACACAAAATTTCGAGAAAGTGCAGTTTAAGGCCTCCTGTGGAATCCCTTAAATTTTTGTTGTAACAACTTGTATTCCATTACGACGGTACAAGCTCTTTCTGGCGCAAAACCATACTTCCTGCGAAAATTGCCCAAAAATTGTAAAAAATCCCTATGACACCATGTATAGTGGCTGGAGCGCACGATAACTCCCGAACGGATCAGCTGATTCGGTCCTAAATTTGGACTTCGTAATATTTTGTACAAATAGAGTTTAATTGAGAAAATGGTCCATATCGATCTTATCCTTAGCGTGCCACAATACCACAAAATACCATACACATCGTAAAATTCAATCCGGTTCAATCCTTCGGGTACCTCCCACACAAAATTTCGGGAATGTGCAGTTTAAGTCCCAGAAAAGTTCTAGATCATGAAGATCCCTCTTGACAAGCCTGGGTGGGGGGTCCTGTCCACCATTTAGCGATTAGGATGGCTCCCACGGTAACACCCGAGCAATGAAAGCGTATCATTGTGTTGCTATACTGGAAGTATCTTTGTCTCCTCATGTAGATGGTACACTGATGGTACCCTGTTGCAGTTCTCAGGGCGGAGTTCTAACAGGTTTGAATATTTTTCTATCGCATTGCACTTATATACGTGGACCTACCTATCGCGTTATATGCAATCAACAAGGTTTCTTTATCTACACCCCAAGCACTGCCGGTTAGAGATTTGAAGACCTTGTTCCTACAGCTCAGCTTGTGGCATGCGCGGTCGACATGAACATGCTGTCGAATGTGACTATTAGAATTTTCGGGGTTGTTTGTGGTCGGAATTCTGCTACCACCGACCATGACATTCAACTCTGTTCTCACCTCTGCCGTCCATGTGGTGCACATAGTATCCGGAGATTTAGTGGCGGATATTTGCATATGAATTCAGCATTTCACAAATGACATCAGGAAAGGTACCTGATGCAAAGATCGTACAATCATCCACCTACGTTACGATCTCAATGCCGTCTGGAGGAGGCGGGACAAGAACACGGTGCTTACACCTGGAATGTTTTTGCGGATTCTGAAACTACAATTTTCATTGATGACAAAAATGAAAAAACAAAAAAATCGCCGGAGCGCTTTTTAAATAAATCGCGATTCAAGTTGACATCTTTAAGGGTTTTTTAGGTTTGCACGATTTTACTTGGAAACCCGAAGTCCTATCAAAATAGGACTAAAGAAAATGTTGTAGCTATGAAAATTATCTATAAGATTGCACCTGTGCATAACATTGTAATATAAGGAGGCGATATAGTCAATCCATTGTCCTAATTTGAACTTCTTTATCTCAATAACGGTACAAATTACGAAGATATCATAAAAGTCAATCTTGTGGAGCATTTTCATAGCTACAACATTTTTTTAGTCCCATTTCGATAGGACATGCGGTTTCCATGCAAAATCGTGAAAACCTAAAAAACCTTAAAAATGTCAACTTAAATCGCGATTTATTTAAAAAGCGCTGCGGCGATCTTTTTTTGATTTTTCTCATCTATGAACTTTGTAGTTTCAGAATCCGCAAAAACTTCTAAGGTGTAAGCACCTTCCATTTAAATTTGGTTCAAGAGCACCGTGGGAAAGGTAGAAGTTAAACACTTCCAGAGATGTCGGTCACCCCATCTTAGGGAACTCCCTGTTTCACTTTACGGGGCATGGACTTTTTGTTCCTGAACTCCACGACACATACATATATTTGATTATCCAACGATTCAAACTTGGCCGGAGGGTTATCTGCGCGATGTCCTCAAACAGAGTGGACTGCTTGACAGTATCAATCAATGACTTTTGATTAGTCAAGCGCCACCATCACTGTCCAATCCACGGCTCCGGTTGAGTCCTCGTCTAATATGTGTGAACATGGCGTGCAGAGCTATTGTCGCGCTGTGCTGCTTACGGGTCGGTAACTGGCTGGGAAGGACTAAAGCCTCTACAGGCGAAAAAAGTGAAATTGTTCTTTACGATTTACCTTTGCAGAATGGGTGAATGGTATTGGCATCAGCAGCTTTGCCGCCTGAATAACCAATATGTCCTTTGCTCTTAATTTGCAATACATTGACATAGTTTTGTCCACAAAGTTTGGTTTTGCGACCATAGTGCAATTATATATAATGATATAATAAATAGTATTTGCTTTAAAAAAGTGCCACAATTATTATATTTTTTTAAAGAAAAAAGGTCACTGCCGCTCTTATTTTCTTCGTTGTTTTATTTGTACAGCCTCAATAGTATTCTTGGTAACAGTAACAAAACCTTAAAACCTCCAGAATTATACGGCGACAACAATGGACGCTGTTAAGAAGAAGGTCATAGAAATGAAAGAAAAAAGAAACATACTTAGTTCTAGTGAATTACACGGCATGGAAGTTTAAGGTTGGGCTAAAGAAAACAAGAAAGTAATAAAGCAAAAAAAAAATGAGAAGAAGACGAACAAGAACTACATACAAGAAACATCCAACTAAACCAGTTTCGCAACTGATGCTGTTGGTTCATACCTAGAAAACTACTGAATACGAAGAGAGTGTAGGTTTAAATTCAATTTGAAGGCAATTAACCATTTAATGGGATTATGGGATACACTTTGTTCGCTATTATATGGATATGTTGTTGTTTTGTTACACTGCTAATGATTTGTATAGGAACTTATAAAAGGTTTAAGATTTTTTTATCAAAACTACCATAAGATGAACATGTCTAAGATCAAATAATGCATGTCAGAAAATTATCCGTAGACCCTTCGAGGATGTTGGTGGGAAATATCTGTATGTTTGGAAATTATTTAAAATATGTTTTATTGCTGCAACCATATTCATAAACCCATTTTGCTCCCAATGTATGATTTCAATGGTCATATTCCTTCCCTGCCAGATGATAAGAAGTCTGCATGCAAGTGATTTCAGAGATTACAAAAGAATTAAAATAGCAAAAGAAACATATAATTGTCTCTTAATTTGATTTCTTATTTCGCCTTATTTAAGTTTATACAAATTGCCAATGGTATAACTGAAAAGCTGTTCAAATGAGGTTGCGATGGTCACGGCTGTCATTGTCGCTGTCACTAATGGTAATGGACAACCGTAACCTAACAACGCTACCAAATCTCAGTGAAATAAAAATAAATTGTGATAACATAATAATAATAGCCGTGTGACATGCATTTCACCTACTGACAAGGTAACAGACAATGGTCAGAGGGGGAGCGAAAGAACAACCGCACATTGTCCAGCTGGTTTAACCATAGCGAATGTGGTAATAAAACATAAATGAATTTTATGTGAAACACAAACGCAGTGCCACAAACATTGCATTTCTTTTCAAACGGGATAATGTCATGAAGTAAATTATTAATTTAGGTAGATGGGTGTCAACGCGGTGCAGTGGTTAACAGGTCCGCCTTGCACCAAAATTAGTAATAGATTCAAGAATAAATATCTTCAATTTTTGGCAGTGTTGAGTAATGATTATGGAGGCGAAAACCAAATCTAGCGGAGAAAAATTAATAAATAATAAAATTTATTATGAAGACCCTTTTCAGAGGAAAGGGTGCTTATAAAAACCCTTTCCTGAGGAAAGGTTGCATATAAACCCCTTTCCTTAGGAAGGGTTGCTTATAAAGACCCTACCCTGAGTAAATTCGAGAAAAGTGGGTGCTTCTATCGACCCTTTCCACAGAAAAGGCAAGTGTGCTTATAAAGACCCTACCCTGAGGAAATTCGAGAGAAAGAGGGACGAAACGGTGCTTAGAAAGACCATTTCCTGACGAAAGGGTGCTTATAAAGACCCTTTCCTGAGGAAAAGGTGCTTATAAAGACCCTTTCCTGAGGAAAGCATTCTTATAAATATCCTTTCCTGAGAAAAGGGTGCTAATAAAGACCCTTTCCTGAGAAAAGGGTGCTTAAAAGGCCCTTTCCTGAGAAAAGGGTGCTTATAAAGACCCTGCCCTGAGTAAATTCGAGAAAAGTGGGTGCTTCTATCGACCCTTTCCACAGAAAAGGAAAGTTTGCTTATAAAGACCCTACCCTGAGGAAATTCGAGAGAAAGGGTGACGAAACGGTGCTTAGAAAGACCATTTCCTGACGAAAGGGTGCTTATAAAGACCCTTTCCTGAGGAAAAGGTGCTTATAAAGACCCTTTTCTAAGAAATGGGTGTTTATAAAGACCCTTTCCTGAGGAAAGCATGCTTATAAATATCCTTTCCTGAGAAAATGGTGTTTATAAAGACCCTTTCCTGAGGAAAGCATGCTTATAAAGACCCTTTCCTGAGGAAAGCATGCTTATAAAGACCCTTTCCTGAGGAAAGCATGCTTATAAAGATGCTTTCATGAGAAAAGGTTGCTTATAAAGACCCTTTCCTGACGAAAGGGTGCTTATAAAGACCCTTTCCTGACGAAAGTTGCTTACAAAGACCCTTTCCTAACGAAAGGGTGCTTATAAAGACCCTTTCCTGACGAAAGGGTGCTTATAAAGACCCTTTCCTGACGAAAGGGTGATCATAAAGACCCTATCCTGACGAAAGGGTGCCTATAAAGACCCTTTCCTGAGGAAGGGTGTTTATAAAGACCCTTTCCTGACGAAAGGGTGCTTATAAAAAGTAAGAAAGTATCAGTCGGCTTTGCCGACAGAGATATACCCTCAGCCTGTGCATATTGAAACAATTTTTTCCCAAAATACGTATGTATTTAGGGGGTTTTAAAAATGTTGGGCTTTTGAACCGACAAAAATGTTGATTAGGATTAAAGATCAAAAGTTTTGCTGAGGAGATACTAAAATGAATGGATCGACATTGACCGTTATGGAAGTGGATCTCCAGCCACAACATATGGTGCCATAGGGAGTTTTTACACTCTTCGGGCTGTTTGCTCAAGAAGTATGGACATGCCCCTAAAAAACGTTTACTATCGTAATTGAGGCAGTGAATGCAAGTTGCTTCAGCAAAAATTAAAGTGATTCGATATCAGGTCTTAAAGTGAAATTATCCGAAATTTTGTGTGGGAGGTGCCGGATGGAGTGGACAAATATAGTCCATATTTGAACCTGATTTATATCTGTTAGATATATTAGGATGTGTAAAGTATAGACCAATTCGGCCACTACCTTCAAGAGTTACCGTACGAACAATTTTTCCGAACATTTTTGAACTTTTGTGGGGGAAGTACTTGAAGGAGTGGACCGATATGGCTTATCTTCAAACTTAAAATATGTTTGGACAAAATATTACTAAGGCCAAATTTTGGACCGAATCGGCAGATCCGTTCGAGAGTTATCTTGCGTTCCAACCACATCACACGGTGTCATAGGGATTTTTTGCAACTTTCAGGCTATTTTCTCAGGAAGTATGGACTTGCCCCTGATGAAACTTGTACCGTCGTATGGAGGGCAGTGAATACAAGTTGCTAAAACAAAAATCAAAGCGATTCGAGAGATGGCCCTAAACTGAACTTTTCCGAAATTTTGTGTGGGAGGTACCCGAAGGAGTGAACCGATTGAGTCCATATTGATACCTTATTTAAGTCTGGAACACATTTCACGATGGGCAAAGTATAGACAACATCGGTTACTCCCTTCAAGAGTTATCGTGCGCACAAATTTCCCGAACATTTTCGAACTATTGTGGGGGAGGTACCGGAAGGAGTGGACCGATATAGCCCATCTTCGAACTTAAACTAAGTTTGGGTAAAATATTACGAAAGCCAAAATTTGAACCGAATCGGTTTATCCATTGGAGAGTTATCGTGCGCTCCAGCCGGCCAGATAGACAGACGGACGGACATTGCTCAATCGACACCAAATTGTCTGAAACACATTTCGTCAAAACATACTTGGGTTCTAAAACCATTATTTCGATGAGGCACATTTTGCCCGTATGAAAGTGTATATACCCTCGTTAGGGTATAAAAACCATTTCCTGAGGAAAGGGTGCTTACAAAGACACTTTCCTGAAGAAAGGGTGTTTATGAAGGCCCTTTCCTGAGGAAAGGGTGCTTATAAAGACTCTTTCCTGAGGAAAGGGTGCTTATAAAGACCCTTTCCTGAGGAAAGGGTGCTTATGAAGACCCTTTCCTGAAAGGGTGCTTATAAAAACAATTTTCTGAGGAAAGTTTGCCTATAAGAACTATTTCCTGAGGAGACTGTTTCCTAGGCCCTTTCCAGAGAAAAGGGTGCTTATATAGATCCTTTCCCGATGAAAGGGTGCTTATAAAAACCCTTTCCTGAGACCATATCGTGAGGAAAGGGAGCTTATAAAAACCATTTCCTGGTGAAAAGGTGCTTATAAAACCATTTCCTGAGGAATGATTGCTTATAAAAACCCTTTCCTGAGGAAAGGGTGCTTATAAAGACCATTTCCTGTGGAGAGGGTGCTTATAAAGACCCTTTGCTGTGGAGAGGGTGCTTATAAAGACCCTTTCCTGAGACCAGTTCCTGAGGAAAGGGTGCTTATAAAAACCATTTCCTGGTGAAAGAGCGCTTATAAAAACCATGTCCTGAGGAATGGTTGCTTATAAAAACCATTTCCTGTGGAGAGGGTGCTTACAAAGACCCTTTTCTGAGGAAAGGGTGCTTATAAACACCCTTTTCTGACGAAAGGGTGATTATAAAGACCCTTTCCCGAGGAAAGGGTGCTTGTAAAGACCCTCTCCTGAGGAAACGGTGGTTGTAAAGACCCTCTCCTGAGGAAACGGTGGTTATAAAGACCCTTTCCTCACGACAGGGTGATTATAAAGACACTATCCTGACGAAAGGGTGCCTATAAACACCCTTTCCCGAGGAAAGGGTGCCTATAAAGACCCTTTCCTGAGGAGAGTGTGCCTAAAAGACCCTTTCCTGACGAAAGCGTGTTTATAACGACCCTTTCCTGACGAAAGTGTGCTTATAAAGACCCTTTCCTGTGGAAAAGGTGCTTATAAAGACCCTTTCCTGAGAAAAGGATGCTTATAAATACCCTTTCCTGAGGAAATGGTGCTTATAAAGACCCTTTCCTGAGGAAATGGTGCTTATAAAGACCCCTTCCTGAGACCAGTAGCTGAGGAAAGGGTGCTTATAAAAACCATTTCCTGAGGAAAGGGTGCTTATAAAAACCATTTCCTGAGGAAAGGGTGCTTATAAAGACCATTTCCTGAGGAAAGGGTGCTTATAAAGACCATTTCCTGAGGAAAGGGTTCTTATAAAAAACCATTTCCCTAGGAAACAGGGACGTACGCAGGGGGGGGGGGCACGGGGGGCCCGGGCCCCCCCCCGAAATGATTTGGTCCGACAAATTTTTGTTAGCTACTTTAACAATTTATTACGATTTTTCTCTAAAATAATTTTTGTTTTTGAAATTTCAAATGAAATCTGATATTGTTCTGAAGGTTCTGTACTGAAAATGTACTTTGTCAACAAGTTGTCTAAGAAATATTTAATTTTTTTGTGTGAATACTCTTTTTAGAGAAACTTCCAGTAAAACTGAATTCCTTCTTTATACCATGCCAGTGTTTTGAAATTCTGTAATGAATATAAAGGTCTTGAGGCTTTAAACTCATTTTGTATTCAAAACGATTACAAATTCAGTATTGTGCGGATTAGAAGTACATAAAATGAAATGTCTATTGGACAATATGTACTACATAACAAGGGTTTTTCGTGGAGTATATCTCGAAAACCATTTAGAAAATTGTTTTATTGCCTTAATCAAAATTTTGTATTCCTAGTTTATGTCAATTTGTTGCTAAACAGTGGAATAAAATAATGGAGAAAAATGTATTGCTGTGCATTATAAAGTGATAATATCTGCTATAAATAGCATGCCAATCTGAATTTTTTCCTATCAGTAACAAATTTGTAGCTGAAAACAACCGTAAACGAAATTAATGCTTAAACTTTGGTTATATGGTATTGTATTAAAATATGCTGTAATTTGTATTATATATCACGGTGCTCTTGAACCAACTTTAAATGAAAGAAGCTTAGATGAGAAAATAAAAAAAAATCGCAATTTTAGGGTTTTTTAGGTTTGGACGGCTTTGCTGGGAAACCAAAATCCATATCAAAATGTAACTAAAGAAAATGTTGTAGCAGTGAAAATTCTCTACAATATTGTTTTTATATAATATTTTCGTGGGTTTTACCATTTTTGAAATATAGAAGTTCAAATTGGGACAATTCACTGAGTGTATCGTCTCTTTATAAAACAATGTCATGACTACAATTTTCTAACTTAAACTTACATATCTCAAAAATGGTACAACAGAGTAAAAAATTACGAATCCCAATCTTGTAGAGAATTTTCACAGCTATACGACTTTCTGTAGTCCCATTTCGATAAGACTTACTGCTTTGAAGCAAATCGTGAAAACCTAACAAAAAACCTAAAAATGTGACCTGAACTTCTTTATCTCAAAAATGGAGAAACCTAGGAACAAATCAAACAAATTTTCAAAGTTACAACATTTTCTTTAGCCCCATTTCGATAGGACTAGCGGTTTCCAAGCAAAATCGCGAAAACCTAAAATATACCTAAAAATGTGAACTTATTTAAAATTCCCTCCAGCGATTTTTTCTTGTTTTTGGATATTTCTCATCTATGAACATTGCTGTTTTAGAATCCTCAAATAATTCCCAGTTGTAAGCTTCTTTCATTTAACGTTGGTTCAAGAGCACCGTGATATTGAACCATCACGATAAAAATTTACCTAATTGAAATAATGTTCTTAGACTAATCAAATGTTTTGACGAAACCCGCGTCAAACAATTTGGAGTCGATTTATTCCAGTTCCAGGCTCGTGCTCATTATAACTCCTGAACAGATCAGCAGATTTGGTCCAAATTTTGGATCGCGCAATATTTTGTCCATACTTCCTTAGGGCACCAGACTTCAAAATGTTTCCCTAAAATCTTGAGCAAAGTCCAATTCGATTTTTGCGAGACCTAGAGGGGTTCGAATATGGATTATATCGATTCACTCCTTCAGATACCTCCAACACAAAATTTCAAATTTCTGATTTGACCGAAACTATAAACATCCTAAAATTACGTACACATATAAAGTACCAAGAGGGTCTATTTGGGACAACATCTTCGGATACATCCCTCACAAAAGTTCAACATTAGTGTAGTTTAAGGGCTGTTCGATGAACCATTGCACTTTTTGACCAATGGTACTTCTTGCGGTCTTGTTTACAGCGATATTGTATTTTAGTGCGTAAGTCCATGGTATGTCAGGATTGGTCCAAAAGCTGTAAATCTTGCGCCGACCAACTAAATTGAATTCCAAAATTAGGCCCACTTCCAAAATGGACTATATCAGTCGATACTTTCAGGTATCGGTTGTACAAAAGTGCAAAACTTTTGCGCTTTCATAGAAGTCACATTTTTGAGCACAACATAAGCATTGATTCGTAACAACAATCGTGAAGTTATACACCCCAAATGTTTCGAAATTTTTGTTGGAAAGTTTATACTTCCAAAACAGGAGACGAAAATCTGAAACTTCTTGGCTACACAATTTATAGAAAAAAATTGGCTATGTTGCCCGTATTCGCTCTGTCTATATATAAAAGTCTCAACCCATACAGGCTGAGGGTATACATATCTCTGTAGGCAAACCCGACTGTTACTTTTTACTTGTTTTACAGAAAACAAAAGTTATGAATTTTCATCAGTTTGTCTCCGCTGTGCCGACAGAAGTGATTGGTCGTTGGAAAGTTTTAAAGGTTATCGAGTCTATAAACAGCTAGTCGTACAATTAAGATAGAAGTAAGCGGGAACAACAACCATTGATGTATCAGATGGAGTTTTTCGACTTAACCTATTTCTTCAAAATTTAGCTAAAATGTTGCCGAGCTCTTTTTAGAGATATTTTTGACCATTTTTTTGCGTAGTCTCAAACAATACTGCGAGTTGGATTCGGAGTCTATGAGTCATAGATTGCAACGCCCGGCTCCTTTCACGGACTCTAACACTTCTGGTAAAATAGTAAAGTTTTGGTGTTTTTATGACATTAAAGAATATTATTTTCTTACAATAATACAAGACTTTTTTAATGACACTGAAGTTAGTGTGTGATATATGTACTTTAAAGAAGAAACGGCGTCGGATCGAACTGTTTATATCCTCCAAACACTGTATATATCTATTCGACATATTCGCAAATGCAATCCCTGTGTTCGAACGTGGATCTATTTTCACCACTCTTTTCATGGAAGTTCTCCCACCAAAAGGATTTCCAAAATCCATATTACTGACGATATTTTTAAATACTATGCTAATGCCTCGAATTACAGATAATCTTTCGAAAGCTATTCGATGCGGGACATAGAATCCAAAATGCCAAATAAGAGCTAATGTGGTTGAAAAATTTGGGATACACCAAAACGTACATCTATATGGGTAATATTCATTTGAAAGATTTTTTAGTTATTGCTTCAATTCAATTGGATAATTTGGTTAAAAACTTTTGTATGGAAACTATACCAATGACTAGTATATTATAATCAGTTCCAAATTTCAATCTTGTATCTAAAATATTGTGATCTCTCTCTATTGAATGTATATACTTTGTGGTAATATTGAATATACATAAAATCAACTAAAAACCCTTAAAAATAGCTCTACGAAACGATACACAACATTTTTAATTTTCATGATTTTTGGTCAAGTTGGGCCCCCCCCCCCCGAAATGAAATCCTGCGCACGTCCCTGCTAGGAAAGGGTGCTTATAAAAACCATTTTCTGAGAAAAGTGTGCTTATAAAAACTATTTCCTTTGGATACCGTTTCCTGGGGAAAGTGTGCTTCTATAGGCCCTTTCCAGAGGAAAGGGTGCTTATATAGAACCTTTCCCGAGGAAAGAGTGCTTCTAAATGTCCTTTTCCGAGGAAAGGGTGCTTATGAAGGTCCTTTCCCGAGGAAAGGGTGCTTATAAAGACATTTTCCAGAGGAAATGGTGCTTCTATAGAACCTTTCCAGTGGAAAGTGTGCTTCTATAGACCCTTTCCAGAAAAGAGGGTACTTATAAACCCCCTTTCCAAAAAAAGGTTACTTATGAAAACCCTTTCCTGAAGAAAGAGTGCCCTACTTCGTGAACACCAACATTTATCGCAACAGAATAACGCCAGATGCCAAGGCATATAAGAGTGGCCTTAGTCCATTTAAGATTCGGACGATGCAGGACGATTCCGGAAAATTACAACATATATACACATATCTATGGGGGGCTGAACCAGGTGACTGTGACTGACCTATCGAAAGTTTTCTATACCGTAAACCATTCCAAGCTGTTCGAGAGAGCATTACGTTCCAGCCGTGTTTGAAACGTTGGATTATCAACCATTTGTGTGGACTCCAACCATTTGTGGAATTCAGAAATAAGAAGTCAAAGACCCGTAGAGTGAAACTGAGAGTTCCACAAGGCAAGGTGATATCTTCGTTATTGTTTAACCTCTATTTTGCTGAAATTCAACACTCTGCAGACTGCAAACAGATCGTAATGCATTCGGGAGATGGTACGTCGGGTCCTTTCGTCGATGACATACATATATGATACGTTAAATATCTGACCTGGTTCTGACCACAAACAACCCCAAAATATTGGGTGTAACGTTCGATAACATGTTTAATTCGTGCGCGCAACACAATATCCTCAAGTCATTGGCCGGCCGCTATGGTATGCAGGCAAAGAAAACATGTTGACCTCTTACAAAGCCTCATACTAGACACTTAAAGAGTTCGGTTTTTCGCTAAAAAGGCATCTTTTCAAAAACTGAGAAGCCAATTGATAATTTCATTCGCCGGGATGAAATCATGATATTGGTAGCGATCAGTAAAATTTTGCAACACTGTCAGTTCGTTTTGAAAAACATTACTCTCTGTAATAGAGGGTAATAAATGAAGTTGAGCCAATGGGGGAATACTCCACTCAAGCAATCAAATGAGATTGAATCTTCAACAATAAACAAAACAAACATTTAACATTATCTCTGTTCCAGAACTAAAAAGTTTTTACAATTTTTACGACTTTTACACATTTTACCCGAAAACCCGTTCCCGTACACAAAAAAGTTGTAAAATGTTCACTTCTGTTTAAACAAAAATTACGCTCTCTTTAAAATTTTTACCCGACAAATTTGAGCGTGTAAAAAATAGTAACACTGTTGGCTGGTACGCCGACTTTGACAATTGTTCCAGCTTTTTTGACGTTTTTTTCCATTTTTGTGTTCCCGAAATTTTTGAAAAAACTTTTGTGTGACAACAATTTTTCTCTCTTTTTCTCTTTTACGAGTTTTAATATTAAAAAGTACGGGAACAAAGCTTTTATTTATTAATTATTATTATACCCTCCACCATAATATGGACTATTTAATTAAATTTGTCATTCCGTTTGTAACACAGCGAAATATTCGTCGGAGACCCTAAAAGGTATATATATTCTTGATCAGCATAAAATTCTAAGTGTAAATAGCCATGTCCGTCCGTCTGTCTGTTGAAATCAAGACACAGGTCGCAAATATTATGATAGCGCTTTATAATTTTGATAAAAGTTTCTAGTACTCCTAGGATATTTGGTATTGAAAATGCACTATATCGGTCCACGTTTTGATATAGCTCCCATAGAACGGTACCTTCCGATTTTTGGTAATTTAAAGGTTTTAGCCTCATTATAACACCGAAATGGCTGAAATTTGGTATTTAGTCTTCGTTGACGGTATACAACTTTCCATCTGATATTTATCGGTATACGTCCACTTTTTCATATAGCTCCCATAGAACACTACCTCCAGGTTTACTTGGTTGAAGGTTATGGCCTCAATATCCATCCAAAATAGCTGACATTTTGAAGTTAGTCTTCGTTGGGAGCATACAACTTTTCACTTGAAATTTGTCGGTCTAGGCCCACGTCTTTCCATAGAACGGTACCTTCGATATTTTAATGGTTGTGGCATCAATATCCCACCAAAATGGCTCAAATTTGGTATTTAGTCTTCAATGGCGGTATAAAACTATAAACCTGCAATTTTTCCGAATAGGTTCAGATCTTCATTAGGCCACAATATAGATTAGTATACAACTCTGTCTCTCTCTCTCTTTCATTATCTCTCAAGCAAACCGAAATTTACAACTTCCAACTTGGAAGTTCCAAGTGTGCATCTTTGTAAATGGGTGCGGTTACTTTACAAAGGAAAAGTTGCGCCTTTAACAAAAACTAACGATGAGTTCATTCATCATAAAATAAGCGTTTTGCTGGAATGAATTTAATTTTCAATTAAAGGCCCAATACAAATTCTCTCCACAGTTATAATTATTTTTCTGTAGAATAATATCTTTTTATTTTTGTTTTCTTTTTCTACGAAACGTCAATTTTAAATGCAACTCCCACAATGCGGATATTATAACGAACTTATAATATATTCAATTTTAATATTTCAATAATTGTGTTCTTTTTTTTTTGTTGCTTCTACATTTTCAATTGATCACCTCGATAGCTTCCTGAAAACAATCAAATCACATGATTGAAGGTGAATGACGGAGCGTGGTGAATGGATTGAGGTACAAAACAAAAAACAAAAAAACATTGTGCATTTTTAAAAGTCAATTTCCATAATAGTTTCGCACACCATTGTTGTTGTTGTCATCCTTTTGTGAGCTTGCTGCTGATGTGTGGTGATTGATATACGATGAGACACCAGAAGTTCGTCGTTCTTCCCATGGCATACGTCACTCACGATATATTACCTTCTTTTATTGTTCTCTTTTGTGTAGCCTCTCCTTCGTTGAGTGTATCGTCGTTTCGTTAACAACGTCTTGCCCGTATATTGGAATATAGATTTTTTCAATTGACATCCTTACATTCGCCAAAGCCATGAGTAATATAATGAATGTTAATGAAAGATTGACAATGACTGACACTCTTCGCAAAGGAGTGTTGTAAATGATGAAGGTTGGTTTTTTTTTCATTACCAACTTTTTAGTACATTCTTGCCTTTTGTGGAACTATTAAAAAGCTATTTAATAATTACGCAAAATGGTTATACATACATATTTATTATTTATACCTTCGGGGTGAGAAGGTGAGAGCTACAGCAGTGGAACGAGTAGTATATATTGAGAAGCTGTTAACCAAATACGAAAGTAATTGAAGAATTACTGGTCAATCTAAAGATGCTGCATTTTAGATGCCATAAAACTTGACTTGCAACAGGCTAGGTTGAAATGAAGGGGTTTAGTCCCCAATTGGATGTAATTTGGCATTTAGCTTTCTAAGTTGTCAAAACGCTTATCTACCTCCAAAAGTATGGACATGGGTCTACATTTAGTATAGCCCCATATAACGGTACAACCCGATTTCAGGTATTTGAAGTTTTTATAGACCCAAATAATGTGTAATTTGGCATTTGGGGTTCGAGGTGATCAAAAAACGTCCCCATCATAAATTACGGATATTGGTACTTTCGTAACAGGATGAAAACAAATTATTTAAGTTTACTTCAGAATATATCGTGGTGGAGGTATATACAGTTCAAGTCGTTCAAAAATGTGCCTCATCGAAATAACGTTTTTAGACCCCACGTATATTTGGACGAAATTAATTTCAGACAATTTGGAGTCGATTTAGCGATATTTGTCTGGATGGCTGGTGCGCACGAACAGATCAACCGATTGGAACCAAATTGTGAATATCGCAATATTTGGTTCAAACTTAGTTTAAGTTCGAAGATGGGCCATATCGGTCCACTCTTTCGGGTACCTCCCCACAAAGGTTAACAATTTTTCTGGAAAATGGTGTGAGCGATAACTCTCGAAAGAAGCAATCGATCTAGTCCAAGCTTTGCACATCGTATTATTCCTTTCAGATATAGATCGGGTTCGAATATGGACTAAACCGGTCCACTCCTCCCACACAAAATTTGGATGAGGTACAAATTTTTTTCTTGCGCAAGTCCATACTTTCGGATATATTGGCCTAACGAAATCGCTTGGGCAATATTGAAGCTAAAACGTAACAAAACACTAAGAGAAGCATCTGAGATCCTTCAAACGAATCCTGTAATCTCGCAGGACATTCTTTACCCATATATATATATCAGGCCTGGTGTATTGAAGATATAACAAATTTGTGGACGAAAGGCTCGGTGATTAAATAACCGAAAACAAGTAAGAATGTATCAGTCAGCTGTGCTGACTGTATACACCCTCAGCCTCGGGTCTAAAGAAAAAAAAAAGTTAAAAAGTATCAGTCGGCTTTGCCGACAGAGATATACCCTCAGCCTGTGTGGATTGAAATACTTTTTTCCAAAAAAAAACTTATGTATTTAGGGGGGTTTTCAAAATTTTGGGCGTATGAACCGACAAAATTATGGATAGGATTAAAGCTCAAAAACTTGCGGGGATATCTATAGATAGATAGATAGAGCTTTTTTTATCACACTAGCCTACGAAAAACATAATATCGCTGTAAACAGGGCCACTAGGAAACCCTTCGGTAAAAATGTTCAAAGGATCCTCGAAAATACCCTTAACCACACAAAAATGTTAAACATTTGTGTGTGTGGTAACACAAGGATTGGACGGAAAGGCCCAAATTTGAACATAAACTAACTTTCGACAATATATCCAAAGTTTGGACCAAATCGGTTGCTACGTCTATGAGAAATCGCGCGTACCATTTTAGCGAATATTTTCGAACTTTTGTGGGGGAAGTATCGGAAGGAGTGGGCCGATATGCACAACCTTTGAATTTCATCTAATATTCGAAAAAATATTACAATATCCAAAGTGTGGACGAACGCAGTATTCGGTTCGACCTCTCCAGCCACTACATATGGTGCCATAGGAGAGTTATCTTGCGCTCCAACCACTACACACGGTGTCATAGGGTTTTTTTTTCACCTTTTAGGCTATTTTCTCAGGAAGTATGGACTTGCCCCTGATGAAACTTATACCGTCGTACGGGGGGCAGTGAATACAAGTTGCTACAACAAAAATCAAAGCGATTCGAGAGCAGGTCCCAAACTGAACTTTTGAGTCCATATTGGAACCTAATATAAGTCTGGTAGAAATTTCACTACGTGCAAAGCATGGACCAAATCGGTTACTACCTTTAAGAGTTATCGTGGGCTCAAATTGTCATAAAAATTTTCGAACTTAAACTAGGTTTGAATAAAATATTACGAAAGCCAAAATTTAGACTAAATCGGTTGATCCGTTCGAGAGTTATCGTGCGTCCAAACATACTTGTGGTCTAAAACCATTTTTTCGATGAGTCACATTTTGCCCTATGAAAGTGTGTACACCCTCGTTAGGATAAATGCTGATGGTATAAAAATAAAAACAAGTAAAAAAGTATCCGTCGGCTTTGCCGACAGAGATATACATAACCTCAGCCTATGTCTGGGGTCTTTTCAGAATTTTGTGGACCTTTCTGGTCATAAAAACTTGCCGACAAAAATTATGATTAGGTTTAAAGTTAAAAAGTGTTGCGGAGGAGAAACTTGAAGGAATGGAGCGACATAGTCCATTATGGAAGTGGATCTTATTTAGGGAGTCATATCTTTTCGATTTTTTGTGTGGAAGGTACCCGAAGGAGTGGACCGATTGAGCTCATATTAGAACCTCACCTAAGTCTGGTAGAAATTTCACGATGTGCACAGTATGGACCAAATCGGTTACTTCCTTTAAGAGTTATCGTGCGCACAAATTTTCCGAACATTTCCGAACTTTTGTGGGTGAGGTACCGGAAGGAGTGAACCGATATAACCCATCTTCGAACTTAAACTATGTTTGGACAAAATATTACGAAAGCCAAATTTTGGACCGAATCGGTTGATCCGTTCGAGAGTTATCGTGCGCTCCAGCCAGCCAGACAGACAGACGGTTGGACATGGCTAAATCAACTCCAAATGGTCTGAAACACATTTCGTCAAAACATACTTGGGGTCTAAAACCATTATTTCGATGAGGCACATTTTGCCCGTATGAAAGTGTATATGGTAAATTTCAAATTTCCTTTGCAATTACATAAAAAAAAAAATTAAAAACTTTTTTGGCGAGCACATCCGCCATTTTTGGTACATGGGTTACGAAAAAAATCGTGGTTTCAAATCTGTTCGCGTTCACAAAATTGGATGCTGCACTCAAAAGTTATATGCGGTTTTACTCTCTTGTAAAGAAAAAATATTTAAAAATTCCTATTGTATTGTAATAAGAACATGTATATATGAATCGTTAGCACCATTTGATATCTATCCGTAGATGCTAAAATAGTTGCTAAATTTGTTTTCATTTTCGCGGAAAATCAAAAAATATTGAAGAAATCTTGGAATAAATTTTATTTATTCTAAATCAGAGTCCAAAAAATCACCAAAAAAATTAATTTAAAAATACGTACATAATCTAGACAACGCGTAGAAAAATGTGAGACCAAAATTATAAAGATCGCGTTTATAACTTGCATATTACAGCAACAACAAAGAACGGAAACTTATTGTTGGAAATTATTTCAATAATATATTTTTGGTTAAATACGACAAATTTTAAAAAATATTTTGGGAGTTATTCTATGATTTCGCTAAATTTCGATCCAAATCCTGAAGTATTTTGCTTAAACTTCTACGAGAAAAGTAATTAGTCATCGTGAACGTATATTTGCTTTCTTTGATGAGAAATAGAAATAAGTAGTAGAGAGTTATAATGAAATTACAACCAAAGAAAAAACACAAAAATTAAAAAGCGTGTAATTCGCGAATCCGTTTAAATCAGTTGAGGTGCATGTGCTTTTCGGTTACAGGGAGTCCATGTCTATCAATATGCATGGATTTTCCCATGTTTCATTCAGCGGCCAAAGTGTGCCATCAGTTGCATCTTACTATTCAAAAAACCTTAAAGTGGGCAAAAATTACGCGATGTGCATATGATTATAAGGTGCATCCGATTTCAATGGCCGCCTATTAAAAATACGTCAATATAAATTATTTTAGACAGATTCGTCAAGAACTGCGGATGTGCCACCACATTCTATTTTGGGATAAATAGGGATATTACTCCCGAATCTTTGTAATTTGTGACACACCTTTTTGGCAAATATAATAATCACGTATAAAGTATTACATTTATGTAAAAATATTCAAGAAAATCGCGGTTCAATTCGCGGAATTGTCAAAATATATTTTTGCAGATTTTCCTACTTTCAAGGTATCTATATCTGGCGTTATAGTGGATGGATTCGAACGCGGAAGGGCTCATTAGATCCGGCACGTAAAAAAACTAAAATCACGCGGGGTTCAGGGTTACCTGTACGACAGTTGTAAATTTTAAAGCCAAAAAATAGGTTTTTTCAGAAAATTTACGGACCAAATTTTCGCCTTTTGACTCCCATTACTAGGAAGCTGTACAGAGCACACTCATGAGATATACATCGAACGACGTGGAATCGTGAGTTCTACAATCCTATAAACTAGTTTCCATTATTATCTAGTTGCACCATCTAATTATAAGAAAAATTCGAAAAACACTGAAATCAAAACTTCAAAATGTCAGCATCGATTTTAGGGGGATGCAGTGTATATATCCAAAAGTCATACACTAGAACCATGTTGCCCAAGGGGTATTCTTTAGTTCTCTCTTTGAGCACAGGTTTGAGTTTTGCTTGGTTTGGCCAGAAATCAAGAAAGAACACAAAAAAACTTGTAAACTTCAACACATTTTTCCCATTTTTTTATATTACCACCAACGCAGCTTCCACGAAAATTATTTGTTATGGTCCATATTATGAGATCGTGGCTAAAACACTTCAATTAATATAAATATATTCATATTTTATAAAATATATTAACAGTTCGCGACTTATTAAATGGTGAACCTCAACTTCAACGATTGTAAAACTTTTTTGAATATTACCATATACCCTCGTTAGCATAAATGCTGAGGGTATAAAAATCAAAACGATCCGAGACGAGCTGTTAAACTGCACTTTTCTCAAAATTTTGTGTATTCCAATTCACTGCGAGAGTTATCTTGCGGATTTGCCATTTTAATTGGTGCCATCAAGGTTTCTTGGAGGTTTTAGGTCATTATCTCAGGAAGTATGCACTTACCCTGAAAAAATTTCCGAATTTTAAGTGGGAGGTACCGAAGGAATAATACGATGTACAAAGTTAGGACCAAATCGATTGCTCCATTCGAGAGCTAACGTTCACTCCATTTTACAGAAAAAAAATTTTTGAACTTTAGCGGAGGAGGTACCCGAAGGAGCGGACCAATATGGTCCATCTTCGAACTTAAACTAAGTTTGGTCAAAATATTAAGGAAGCCAAATTTTGGACCTAATCGGTTGATCTGTTCGAGAGTTATCGTGCGCACCAGCCAGCCAGACAGACAGACGGACATAGCTAAATCGACTCCAAAATGTCTGAAACAGATTTAGTCCAAACATACTGTTTCAACCAGGGTTTCGGAGTCGGAGTCTACGAGTCGAGCAATTTTGCTGGAGTCTGAGTCGGAGTCTGAGTCGAAAAAAATAACTCGACTCCGACTCCGGGCGAAATTTTTTCCACGTTGTAGAAATATAACATTAAATTTGGAACAAGAAAATTTTTTTAAAAAAAATCATTATTTATTTTATAAAAAAGGTATAAGAAAACATATATGGCAACGGCATATTATACTAAGTTAAAGGACAATTCACAGGATATTTACTATCCTCTGAAGTGTAGTCTATTCATCCCTATTTTGTTGATCCAATTGATTCTTTACATTTTTGCAAACAAAAGTAAAGTTCTATGACAATGGATTTAAGGTCGGACCTTTAACCTCTTTCGTCAGAAGTCTTACTGGTCTTCTCACAAAGGTCTATTGGTATTCTCATCTTGTTTTTTATGAGAAGTCATCCTTGTGGTCCCTATGGCAAAATGGAAGTTAAGATCTGGGAGAGAAAAAATTCCTTTCGGAATGAAAGCCCCAATTGAGAACCCCAAAGGATCCCATAGCTGAAATCTCTGAGTTATGACATAATGAATTTTTTGATTGAACCGCATCAATCATTGAGAAAATAGCTTTATATATCTGTTTGGAGATATTGTTTCATAATTTTTAGATGACATGTTTTCAGTTAAATAGAATGAGGAAACTTTCTGTCGAATATGTTGTCCTGACTTGCTATTTTGACCATTAAGACCCGTTTCTACAGAGTTCGTATGTTCTAGAAAGTTGTTTACTAAGATCTAAGGTACATTTTTCTAGTTGGTTGTTTGCTTCAATTTTGATCGGTTTGATATCCGTAGATTAAACTCCCAGAAAAACTTAAAAGGGAAATTTGACCTTGACGATTTTGGCCTTGAAGGTGAGGTTGAATGGATTTTATGTTTTCATAATTATTATTCTTTAAGACGAGAACTACAATGTTTCTTCTACGAGTAAACCCAAATTCTTAGCGGTTTAGAAGATATGTGCCTAACAAAATGATACCTTTCGACATCAAGGCCTCAGGTCTTTGTGAAATGCCCAAAGACGTAACCCGTAATCCTTTGAGGGCTACGTCTTTGGGCATTTCAGATAACGGTATGCAGCATATAAACTGTGTTTTTCTCGAAATCTGTCACAAAAAAATATGTCAATTGGTTTATTAGTTTTCGAGCTAGAGTTGGCAAGCCAAAATGCTTTAATAAAAACAGGGTTTCGTAGACGGCCTCAAAACTTCGTAATATTTTTTCTTTTCCAGATGAAGAAAAAAATCTGCCAAAACGTTACGTAGTTTTCTCGAAAAAAAAAATCTTGAAAAATGGCTTTTATTGAGCTTTACAACTGGGGGTCTCCTTTTAAGGCTAAGCACACTAAAATGTTGGCCTACATCCAGTTTGAAACTTGGTCATGAATTGCTCATAATTTTTATTGCATGCAGTCCTTATATTTTGTGTTGCCCCTTCATTTTCACATATTTTGAAAGCCAGAATATACTTGTGGAAAAAAAGAAAAACCGGCAAAAACTTGCTATTTTCCAATGTAAGATTCGGGAATGCATTCGAACGAATGCCCTTTCTAATGAAACTAACAGATTAGCCTGTGCACATTTTATTCATTTTTGTGGTATAGGAATTCACCCTCGGAGTCGACCCGGAGTCGGAGCCGGAGTCGTGAAAAAAATTCGCCTGGAGTCGGAGTCGGAGTCGAGCCAAAAATACCTCGACTCCGAAACCCTGGTTTCAACGTATCAAAGTATATATTAGGGTTATGACTTGTTTAAAACCTCGTATCCATGTATGATATTTGATAAGTTTTTACCTAAGATTGCATAAAATCGTAATTATAAAGTGATTCGATAAAAAAGTCTCCGCACAAAAAGCTTTTACAGTTTTTATTTTTCGTAACTTTTGACACTTTTTTGAATTCACTGTAAGCAGATATTTAACTGAAAAAAGGTATGGAGGCACACGACATAACCAAAATGACATAACCGTTTGTTTCTCACTAATTTTGTTATCGTATTATTACATTTATATCATTTTATATTATATATAACTTTATTTCATATATCATAAAAATTAAAAGTGGTTTGTGCGGGACCTTTTCCAATATTTAAATGGAATAAAATTTATTTTAGTTATTAATAGACAAAAGGTCATTCTTGGTTGCAACGGAAAATATTTTTTTTTAGCATTTCTTGCAATTTTTTCAAAAGAAACATTTTTTCAAACTGATTTGTGCGGAACCTTTTTTTATAATAAATTGGCATGAATTTTATTTTAGACATTAATAGGACAAAGTTCATTCATTCTCACTACAGGAAATAATTTGTGAGGCAAAAATTCAAAAAGTCATAACCCTAGTGTATATACCCTCTATAGCCTAAAGACTGAGGGTATAAAAACGACTCATTAATTTGTGATAATTGAATAGTGATAACTCTCCCCTGCACTATCTACAGAACCATTGCAATTTTAACAAATAAAGCTTTGGAATGTGTTAAGGAAACTCTGAGGAAGAATAGACAGGATTTTGGCCACATCGCTTAAGGACAAGATTATTGGAGTTGTGTCAAACTGCATAGTTCAATTGAATGACATCGTTCACTATCTAGTTCAACAACAAGTACATTTACGTTTGATATCAAATAATAAAAAGCGCAAACTTCATCGGCGACACTGAACGTTTTAAATACTTTTCATATACCTTTCATTACAATTATAACACATTAATATTTACAAACCGTGGTTTATTTAGGATATATATAATAGTTTTATAAACAACTTAAATATTGGGTCACGCAGTTGGATCCTTTAAACAATATTTGATAATTTATAAAACAATATTTGTAAATTTATAAAAATAAATTCTTCTATTTTTGGCAAGGTTTTCGGAAAAAATTGGCCACTGTGCATTATCAAATTGTGTAGTTATCAAATGTCCTATCATATTTTTCTCTTTCTATTGTAAGAAATTGTTACATTTCTATATACCATTTTATGTTACGAAATGTTTGTAATTCTTTTGGGTTTATTCAACTCTAACACTATTCCCATTAAAACAAGGCGTTTTGTTCTATTTTTTCGGATTATTGGCTGACAGCCATTTATGATTTTCATTCATAAATTGCGTGCCAAAAATCCGGAAGTGTTTTGCACATTTCATAAAAAATATTGGCTCGAATTTGGCTCTTTATTTATGATTTTTATGGAAGACTTGTATTTCCAGCAATGCTCCAAATTACATATAAACTCAAGATAATCCATATACATATGTTTGTACATACATATGTGACTTTTAGTTTTCATAATATTCGCTTTTAGTTTTCAGGATAGGTAGAGTCATATTTATATTATAAATTACTCTAAGGACTATTTCCCGCTTTGTTCACTGACATTTCTAGTTTGTTCGGCAAAGAAATAAAATGGTGGTATAGGGACTTCCGTATTATTTTGGCACCAATTCAAAATGGCAATGACAAGAATAAATCAAAGTAGTTGTTGGTTCAAATGGTAAATAATATAAAAACAAACCAGCATTGTTAGGCCCATGCCACCGGAATATCAATTTACCTAATTTTTTGTCAAATTGGCATAGTGAACAAATTCAATTTAGGGCAATATTTATTTATTTCTGTAATACCAAAAACATTAGATAAGTGAATGAGTGACTTACAGATCATCACCCAGACCAAGGCAAATTTATATAAGGTATATGTATGAATTACAACAACTAACAAATTTACAAAAACAAGTAATAAGTTGTTAAGTTCGGCTGGGCCGAACTTTTTATACCCTCCATCATAAAATATTCTGAAATAAAACAGAATAATATTCCGTGACCCCTTATTCCTAAATAAGGTAAATAAATCATAAAAAATTTATTTAATCGGTCGGGAACCTTTTATGGGGCTAAATCAAAGTATGGACCTATGTTTATGGTGGAGAAGTTTTGTGCCCACTGGGAAACTCAAATGTCGAATTGCAGATACTTGAACCAAAAATTGTAGCTAAAATCCAAAAAAACGAAAATCGGGAGATACCGTTTATGGGGGCTCTACCAACACTTGTATCTATGTGGACAGTTTTTCGAATTACAGATAGTTGGGTCAAAAATACCGAAAATGGGATGGCACCGTTATATGGGGGCTATACCAAAACATGGACCTACGTTGACAATTTAAAAAGGGGATGGCTATACAAAAACATCGACCTATGCTGACAGTTTTTGGTGGAGATGTTGTGTGACCACTGGGAACCTCAAATGTCGACTTACAAATAGTTCGGTCGAAATTTGTCGCTAAAATCTTCAAAATACCGAAAATCGGGAGGTATCGTTCCATGGGGGCTATACCAAAACATGGACCTATGTTGACGGTTTTTAGTGGAGATATTTTGTGACCACTGGGAACCTCAAACGGCAAATTACAGGTAGTTCGGTCACAAAATGTAGCTACAATCCTCAAAATACCGAAAATCGGGAGGTAACGTTATATGGGAGCTATACCAGAACTTGGAGCTATGTTGACGGTTTTTAGTGGATATATTTGGTGACCACTGGGAACCTCAAAAGTGAAATTACAGGTAGTTCGGTGAAAAATTTCAGCTAAAATCTTCAAAATACCATAAAGTGATCCGATATAGCTCATCTTCGAACTTGACCTGCCTATGTAAAAAGACACTCGGGTGCAAAAATATAGCGCTCTAGCTCAATTATTGCGAACGCTAAAGTGATTACAACAGACGGACATAGCTAGATCGTCTTAGAATTTTATACTGATCAATAATATATATACTTTATATGGTCGCAAATGATTAGTTCGATGTGTTACAAACAGAAAAACAAACTTAATATACCCTCCATACTATGACAAATCAATTGTCAAAGAAAATATTGAATAATAGGGTCGATCCAAACTTTTTTTAGTAAAAACATAAATACGTTTTGAAAATCCTCTAAAATAAAAAAAATTTGAATCAAGATCTAAATATAAAGCATTCAGAACTGTCGTAGGTAATTTTTATTACACGTTTAGGATGAGAAGCAGTATTTTATGGTAGCAAATTTCGAAGTTTCAAATTTAATGAGTAGACCCTATTACATTTTGAAAACTAAATTTACAAAAAAGTAAGAATACAGCTGATTGTCACTTCTACCTTATATAAATATGCCTTGAACCAGACGAAACGGCTGAAGCTAGAAGTTTGAAATTATGATTGTGGGTTTAGACAAAGACCTACAACTATAAAGACAAGACATAATGCATGAAACAATGTATAGAAACATTATGCTTAACAGAAACAATGCAGGTTGCAGGTAATTTAAAATCGCAATCAAGGAGGAGCATTTCATGTAATAATATCAGAAACGAAATTTACTCTTAACGGAAGTAAAGGATTTGGTCCACACACTGCACATAGTGAAATTTCTACCAGTCTTAGATGAGATTCTAATATGGACTCAATCGGTCCACTCGTTCGGGTACCTCCCACACAAAATTTCGGAAAAGTTCAGTTTAGAACCTGCTCTCAAATCGGTTTGATTTTTGTTGTAGCAACTTGTATTCACTGCCACCCATACGGCACTATAAGTTTCATCGGGGGCAAGTCCATACTTCCTGAGAAAATTGCCTGAAAAGTAGAAAAACCCCTATGACATCGTCTGTAGTGGTTGGAGCGCAAGATAACTCTCGAACGGATCTGCCGATTCGGTCCAAAATTTGGCTTTCGTAATATTTTGTCCAAACTTAGTTTATGTTCGAAGATGGGTTATATCGGTACACTCCTTCCGGTACTTCCCCCACATAAGTTCAGAAATGTTCGGAAAATTTGTGCGAACGATAACTCTTGAAGACAGTAACCGATTTGGTCCATACTTTGCACATCGTAAAACTTCTACCAGACTTAGATGAGGTTCTAATATGGACTCAATCGGTCCACTCATTCGGGTACCTCCCACACAAAATTTCGGAAAAGTTCAGTTTAGGACCTGCTCTCAAATCGGTTTGATTTTTGGTGTAGCAACTTGTATTCACTGCCACCCGTACGGCGCTATAAGTTTCATCGGGGGCAAGTCCATACTTCCTGAGAAAATAGCCTGAAAGTTGAAAAAACCCCTATAACACCATGTGTAGTGGTTGGAGCGAAAGATAATTCTCGAACGGATATGCCGATTCCGTCAAAAATTTGGACTTTGTAATATTGTGTCCAAACTAAGTTTAAGTTCGAAGATGGATTATATCGGCTTACTCCTTCCTGTACCTCCCCAACAAAATTTCAAAAATGTTCGGAAAAATTGTGCGGACGATAACTCTTGAAGGAAATGGCCGATTTGGTCGATACTTTACACACACTAATATATCTACCAGATATAGATCAGGTTCGAATATGGACTATATTTGTCCACTCCATCCGGTATCTCCCACACAAAATTTCGGATAAGGTCACTTTAAGACCTGCTATCGAATCACTTTGTTTTTGTTGAAGAAACTTGCATTCGCTGCCTCAATTAAGATGGTAAAAGTGTTTTCAGGGACAAATCCATAATTCTTGAGAAAACAACCCGAAGGGTGTAAAAACCCCCTGTGGCACACCCATGGTCTATGTCGGACCATTCCTTTAAGTACCTCCTCCGCAAAACTTTCGAACTTTAATCCTAATCAACATTTTTGTCGGTTCATACGTCCCTAAATATATAAGTTTTTTTATTTTAAAAAAAAAGTGTTAAAGTGTTAAATTTACACAGGCTAAGGGTATATCTCTGTCGGCAAAACCGACTGATACTTGTTTTACTTGTTAGTAACCAAACTTATTCATAAATGACTCGAAATATTAAATTACGTTAAACTAAGTTTGGAAGAAATTTTTGAAAAAGTTTTAAAGTTATCTTGCACAATAGCCATTTTCGTATGGCCCGCAGGGTTTTGGAGCTTTTGGGTCATTATCTCAAGAAGTATTGACTTACTCCTTAAAAAAATTGTACCGTTGTAAATGAGGCCGCTGGAACAACCTACTGAAAAAACAATCAAAACGATGCGCGAGGAGCTCTTAAACTTCCGAAAATTGTGTGCGATGTTCCTGAAGGAGTGCACCGATATAGTCTATATTCCAACCTGATACAGGACTGGATGAAATAATACGATGTGCAAAGTCTGCACCAATTTTGGTTGTACCGTCAGGGTTTCTTGGTGCTTTTAGATCAATATCTCACGAAGTGTGGACTTGCGCAATAAAAAAAAGTGTACCGTCGTAAAGGGAGCCGCAAGGAAAACTTACTGAAATAATGTCAAAACGATCCGAGAGGAGCTCTTAAACTTCACTTTATCCGAAATTTTGTGGGAGGTTCCCGAAGGAGTGAACCGATACAATCCATATTCCAACCTCATGTATCAGGTTGGAATATGGATTGTATCGGTTCACTGGATGAAATAATACGATGTGCAAAGTCTGCACCAACCTGAAACTACCTGCAAGAAATTTTTTGCGAATTTGCTTTTTGGTTGTACCGTCAGGGTTTCTTGGAGCTTTTAGGCCAATATCTCAGGAAGTATGGACTTACGCAAGAAAAAAAATTTACCACCGTTTAGGAAGCCGCAAGGACAACTCACGGGAAAAATCATAACGAGCTAAGAGGAGCTCTTAAACTTCACTTTATTCGAATTTTGTGTAGTGGACCGGTATAGGAGTGCAGGAGTGGTCCGATATAGTCCATATTCGAACCCGGTCTATATCTAGAAGGAATAATATGATGTGGAAAGTTTGGATCAAATCGATTGCTCCCTTCGAAAGTTATCGTTCACATCATTTTGCAGACAAATTACCGGAAAGTACACGAAGTAGTGGACCGATATGTCCCATCTTCGAACTTAAACTAAGGTTGGACAAAATATTACGATACCCAAAATTTTGTTCAAATCGGTTGATCCATTTGAGAGATATCGTGCGCACCAGCCCTTTCTAGCCTAAAGACTAAAGGTAAAAAGATTACTGTGGGGTATAGGATTGAGCTAGCTAGAATAATGATTACTGTTAGAGTATATGATTAAAGTAGTTTAGGAAATTCTTACCTATCTGTACGAAAAGTACTAAACGGTACTAAAGTTGGTACAATTTGGATTTGGATGAACGGATAGAGCTGGAAACCTGAACTTTGGAATTAGCCCCCTGTTTATGTATTTCGAAACGAAAATGTGTGCGCATAAAACACATTCAAACTTTAGCTTGGAAATATTATTGCCTTTGCTTTTGCTTCAAAACAAATTTGAAAAACACACTGGTAGTTGCCCATTCATTTTCGTATCGACATACATACATGAACAGGCTCTAAGATTACTGTTGAAGTGTAGGATTAAGATCTGGAGGTAGTTTTGGAAATTCGTACTTATGTGTACGAAAAGAACTGAACTGAAAAGAAGAAATGTGATACAAATTGGACTTGGGTGAATAGATAGAACTGGAATCCTAAAATTTGGAATAAAGGTGTGGAGGTCGCTGAGGTTTGAGTTATTGAGGTGATTTTGGAAATACATGCAATAAGGCTACGAAAAGTACAAAATTGTACTAAATTTGCTATTGGATGTAGCAATGAAGCTGGAATTATATAATTGGTGTGGGAAAAGTACTAAGTTGTATTATTTTTTTGTCAGGTTCGTACAATAAGTATACTAGAAGTCATAAATAATACTTACTGATAAATGAAATTTGGAATGCTTATGAAAATCCGCCTTTAAAATGTAAGAAATGTATCTTCATATAATACAATTGGCATTGGGTGAACAAGTGGAGCTAAAACTGTAAAATTTGAGTGCAGGTCATGGATTTGTAAAGTTGTACTAAATAGTTTACTAATGGTTTTATATTAACTTAAAGGCGGTTTCTAAATAATACACTGAAATCAAAAAGTCAAAGTATCTCAGCGAAAAAGCTTGCAATTCTTAATATTTTATGCTCTACGCGGTTATGTGGTTCTATTTTTGATATATGTAAAAACTTATATACGAGGGTTATATACATATGTTTGTATATTTTATGTAATTATAATTTATTTTCCATCTTTTTCGTTTCAGGTATGTTCAATAAATTAAAGAAGTAATTTTTATAAAATTAAGGTATGTAATTTTATTTGAATTAATAAATGTTTTAAAACTATATGTAAACAATTCCACCACTACATGTTGAATGCCTGGATTCGATTCACAGGCTAGATAAAACATTTTCCTACGGTGCAATAAAAATAAACCCTCAGCGTAATATTACCTTATATTTCCTGAGTTTTTTACAGACACTTTAACGATAAAAAGGAGTTTCCATATCATTGCTTAATATAGAATCGGACTGAAATCATTGATAACAGAGAAGTCGCCCCTTGTTATTAAGAAGATATTCGTGAGAAATAGTTTTATATTAAGAATGAGAGAGTATTTTATTTGTTTAACCTTAAATACTCTTAAATTAAGTTTGAAGGCTAATTTTGAAATGTAATACCATTTTTACCGCGTGTATTTTTTGAATATATATATAAATGTTAATCTCATCTATATCTAAAAATGTTAATTAAATGACAATTTCTTAAATCACACAAATGTATTAAATGACATAATGTTGAATGTTGTGAGCGTTTTGTTTTCCACCAGACTGTGATTTTTCTACAATACATAACTTTACCTACCCCACATGATTCGAAATTACTTTGGCATACAAAGCCAATTGCGTGTTGGTTGGTTCCACATGAATAAAATATCTTCAGATTTATGTTAATTATGATAACGTTAAAAATTGTGTAAATGATTTAATTAGACTTCTCCAAAAAATAATAATAACAACAAACGAATCTAATTTAATTGTAATGTTGTTTTAATAAGCTGAGAATTTGTTAAAAAAAACATTTGTCAAAAAACATCACCGAAAAGGAGGGAACATTTTCAATAATAATAATTCAGGGAAGAACATACAATTGTTAATTTAAAATTGCACGACTTTTGTTTTTGCTTTGTGCTTCAATTTTAAATTGAGATTTAATTTGGGGCGTTATTTGCAAATCCGAACATACATATACATCTGGTACATTTTTTTCGCTGACTGAAGTATTAACAAATTTTGGCACATTGGTACCCAATTTGGCAAAGTCTGATATAAGTTTCAACATCCTACGGTACTGTAAATCCTAAAATAAATGAATTGTAGGCACGACAACTATCGAAGTAAGTAACTTCAAAACCAAGATCACCCTGATGATGAACCCCTAAATGTCCCAATAGTTGAGGCCTGTTTTTCTATATCTTCCCCGCCAAAGTTCAATTAATTCCGGGGTTTTACTGCAGCTAATTACAATGATCTTCATTACAACGCTTTAGTTCTATTTCCTATACTTCCCTCGATAATGACCAGAAAGTTTCGTAGGGAGTTTTTTTTTATATATGAAAGAACAGTTGTGGGCCGAGAGTATTTAACTGTTGGTAAAGCCGACTGGATTGTTTCCACTTTTTCAAATATATATGGGGATTTCTGAGTGAAATCTGATACTTTTTTCTTTCTTTTTGGCTGTGGTAATGCCGCTCCTCAGCAAAACATTTTATTAAATTTTCAGTTATTATTATTATTATTTTTACTAAGGGAAAAAAATTCTGCGATTAATTACAAAAATTGTATGTCCTAGTGGGTAGTGGGATTCGAATTATAATTATTTTTTCTAATTTTTTTTTAGTGTGCAAAATTTGTTATGTTATCAAAAAATAAAAAGTTGCGATTATTAACATTTGTTTTGTTATTTTATTTAGGAATTTATCTTAAACATATTAAATTTTTTTCATTTTGCGATTTTAATGGGTCTATCTTGTATTGCCACTAAACTTGAGTTGCGTTGTCAGTTGTCTGCGCGACTGAGACGAAATGTTGTACCATTAATGTCAACTCAACTGGGTGGTCGATAAACATGTTATCGATCAGTGTTTTTTCAAACTTGTGACCTCTATTCGCAAAAAAAAAAAACATTAAAAATAATTGCGCTTTGGATAACTCTTTTGTGTATTCTGGACAATATTTTAATATTTGGCTGAGTTTTCGAGCAAATTTGGAAAACAACCCAAGATTGGAATGTAACCTGCCTATTGAATCTTCGGATCGTCAAGTTTTATTTGCTGTCCCAAATGATAAGTTCGGTGGAATTATTTTTTGATGATGAAGAAAATGTACAGGACATTGCATCTATTAGAAGAAATTTGAGGGACAAGTCGAATCCATTGGAATTGCCATCTGCCCTGTACGCTGATGATCATGTGGAAAGATCTGTATAATCAGTAAATTATTTCAGGTTTAAGGCGTATTTTCGAATGCCAAAGGATGCCGTAGTTTACGTTATGGAAACGTTAAAGGATGACTTCAAAGTAAGTTACAGATCAACAGCAATACCCCCACTTTTAAAAGTGTGCGCAGCGTTGCGATTCTTGGAGGACGGAAGTTTCAAAAAGTCCCATGGCAATGATTTCAACAATTGCATGGCTCAATCTACATTGTCGAGAGTATTGAAGGAAGTTGTCCACTTGATAAAGGACAAAATGTGCCAAAATTGGATCGTTTCGAAGTTGACAGAGGAGGAAAAAAGGCAAAATAAAAACCATTTTTATTCAAAAACGAAACTCCATGGTGTAGTTGGCTATATAGATGGAGGATGTTCGTCATTTGTACTTAAACTGAACCTACTGTATTTGTCACCAAATGCATATGCAAAAGATTTGCTGCTGTCCGCTTCAAATGCGATAAATTCACTTATTGTGATGGACCACCGCCAGTGTCGTTGAAGTTTATTTTATTTTGAGGCATTTTCTTTTTCAACTTTGCTTTAAAGTGAATCCAGACTCTGCCACTCTTCAGGTGTTCGTGTTGGAGGTTCATGGCTGTTTAAACTGTCCGACCTCCACGCTTCGTCCGCTGTGGCTTTGGTTTCACCAAAACTCCCGAACTCCTCGGGCTAAGTTTGGATTTTCACTCAGTTTATCTATTTATTCTATCTATTTATTTTCACTATATTGATACACAAAATTAATTAATGATGCAAAGAATCAATAATTGTTAACAAAATGTTTATTTTTCGTTCTATTTTACTTCTTGTTTCTTCGAAAATGTTCACTGCAACTGAAAATTGGTGGTTGCTGAAAAACAGCCGATTCGTCAACTGAGATTCGCAACTTCAGTTGATAGTTGCCATACGTGGATCAATTTTGACAACTGGCAACGCCACTCAACGATAATTGTTATCGATGATCGACCCCTAAGAATGGTTTAGCAATTCATGTACCAGCATTAGTTGCTATCACTGAATGCATTTTTTTCTTGTGTCCGCGATAGGTGTAGCCCTTTAGTATTTCAAATTCAAATCCTACTTCGTATTTAAAAGATCTTCTTCTAGAGGAAATAACACTATAATATTTTGTAGTTTATTCGGCTCTGATGTCAATTCCTATAATTCCCAAGCTGTTATTATTTGATTATTAATATAGTTAGTTTATTGTCCGGCTAGTACAACAATTGCTAAACCATTTTCAAAATCGAAAACTGAAGATGTTTTGACGATGTTTAATTAAGAAAAAAAAAAACAAAATAAATGTTAAAAATGTTTTTTATGTTTCACACTAGTATAGAGGAAGAACTTTATTGACAAATTTTAGAAAATTAAGAAAAAATAGTAATTATTCGAATCCCACAAGGAAATAGGACTTACAATTTTTCAAATTAATCGTAGTTTAATACAGAAAAATTTCAAGAAAATCGAAGAATACAACATTGATAAAAAATGATCTTAAATATTATAATTGTTCCACAAACATCCCATAAGGGACAAGTGAGACTTCTCTCATATCAATGGGTGCACCCCGATTCATATTAGCTCAACGATATGGGACCTACTTTTTATCGCCAAGTCCGAACAGCGTGTCTTAAGGCACCCCTTGTAGAGAGTTTTACATACCTGAAATACGCAGGAAATGTTGCCAACATTACTGAGGGGTATTTTACCACCATTTGACAATTTGATGTTGCCGGGGAATGGAAGCCACGCCCTTCAGTGTGTAAGGCGGGTGGGTGTGTGTACCATTGCACCACCCAATTTAACTATTTTAAATATTAAATCACAAAAATTTACCCAAGCCCACTGTGCATTTTTTCTATATTTTTTTTATTAAATAGCTGAAAAAAGACAAAAAATACAAAATACAAAAAAATCTTTAATTTTTCGTTGGAGTCGAGCTTAATGACCGATGATTTTTGCAAGTGTAAAATGAAAGCCGAAGATTCGAATCCACACAACAATTTGAAAAAGAAAAAATTCGATGACAGAGGAGCCACTCCACAGCCGATATATCTGATGAGCTGCCACCCACGGGGAAACCGGTGGTTGTGTGGGTTCAAACCTCGGCTTTCCTTTTCACTTGCAAAAATCATCGGTCATTAAGCTTGACACCAACGAGAAATAAATTACGAATTAATATAAAAATGATCTTCGGCCTAATAGCCAAATTAAAAAAAAATCCATTTGGACCAATATTAAAGAAGTTCTGAGTATTTCTTTGCCTATAGTTTTTACAGAATTCGACTTTATCAAGAAGCGATATCACTGGAACCGTTAGTCAGCAAAATCTGAAAATATACTGAAATGTTTTGCTGATGAACAGCATCAGCACAGCAAAAAAAACGAAATCAAAAAACACCTTTTGAAAAAGTGTCATATTTCACTCAGAAATCCCCATATACATGGGGAAAAATCATATCATAATCATCATAATACGCGAAATATTACAGTGTACCACGAAATACGACCATAGTTCGACCAAACGAAGTGTTTTTGATCAAAGCTCAAAGCAAAAAATTGTCTGTAAAAGCTATTTTGACTGGAAAATATGGAAAATGGAAAATAAATTGCTGATATCAGCCCACAGTTAAATTAGAAGAAAACAAAATGAGTGATTTTGAAGATTTCGCGATGTACACGCTTTTTAAAATGAGCATTACTCGATATAGTTTTATTTGAACTTATGGGACCTCAGTAAACTATAGTATATATATATAGTAGTTCTCAATATAATGAATAGCGTTTTTATAAGATTTTTTCTAATAATCAGAATTGAAACCGCCATAACTTTTTCGCGCAATACTCAAAATTAGTACCACAAACAGATTTGAGAAGGGAATTTTTTCTCAATCCATGTACCAAAAATCTTTCATGTAGCTTAAAAAAAATTCTTTTTTTTTCAAATTGAATATTAAAAAATTTTGACTTTTCATCATCTCCAATACGAAAAAAGCTATTTTAACCAGGTCCGCAACATTTTTTTTTTCAAATTCAAACGAGGATACATCAATGAAATATATTGCAGTGTCCAAGAAAACAACGTTCTAGTTGACAATTGTGTGGTATGACCTATAAGTAAAAAATAAGCTCCTTCCTAATTTTATTTAATTATGTTTAAAACATATACAAGGATTATCATGTGGGATTATAATATAAAAATAGAATTATTTAAATACATAAGGCAACGCAACTACTTACAATTCAATATTAAACCACCTTTGGCCAATGTCCACCCACATACATACATAAATAATTTATTCACGTTAAACCCATTTCCAGAGAATTACTTTATTACTTGCAGACTTATATCCTACATAGGAATGTAAAATCATTTACGTTAGCATGGTTTGACCTTCACTTCATTTCATGTTTTACATGAATAACAGCAGGTAGGACACACTGGGCGTTTCTGTTGCAACGCAAAACATAAATGCAATGTTTTTAATTAAAAAATGGTGAGTGACCCACTAGGGACACGGGAGACTTCTATCCCTCTCCCCGACATAACAGCTCAATGATGTGGAACTTATTTCTGGTGAAGACTTGCCACTAGTAGAGGTGTTTTATATGGCTAAAATGTTGCGCCTATGACATACACATATTATTCTACTTTTACAGTCTTCGGATTGTGATTTTTATACCCTCCACCATAGGATGGCGGTATATTAAGTTTGTCACTACGTTTGTAACTACTCGAAAAAATCATTGTAGACCCCACAAAGTATATATATTCTTGATCAGCGTGCAATTCTACATCGATATAGCCATGTCCGTCCGTCTGTCCGTCTGTCCGTCTGTAGAAATCACTCTAGCGTCCGAACGGATTGACGTAGGTGGATGAAATTTTGGGAAAATCTATTATTTGTACGTAGGACTTTTGGTATTGAAAGCGGGCAATGTAGGTCCATGCTTTCGTATAGCCCCCATACAAAATGACGCGTGACGCGTCGTCGTTTTAACGAATTTTTAAGATATTTGTCCCATTTTACCACCGAATTGGTTGTAATTTGATATTTTGTGTCTCCAGAGGCCAAAAAACATTCCTACCAAAGTCGGTTTATATAGGTCCGCGTTTGTCCCATTTTACCACCGAATTTTGTTGTAATTTGATATTTTGTGTGTCCAGAGGCCAAAAAACATTCCTACCAAAGTTGGTTTATATACGTCCACGTTTTGGTATAGCCCCCATATAACGCTCCATATAAAGTACGCGTCATTTTAATATATTTTGAATGTATTAGTCCCATTTGACAACAGAATCGGGTGCAACTTTGTATTTTGTGTTTGCAGAGGCTAAGAAACATTTCTACTATAAATTGTTTATATAGGTCCACGTTTTGATATAGCCCCCATAGGACGATGTCTCCCGATTTTCGGTATTTTGAAGGTTTTGGCCTCATTATCACACCGAGATGGCTGAAATTTGGTATTTAGTCTTCGTTGGGGGTATAAAACTACCACCCCCCCCAGAAATTTGTAGGTATAGGTCCGCGCCATCATATAGCCCTCATAGAACGGTAACTTCCGATTTTCGGTATTTTGAAGGTTGTGGCCACATTAATCCGCCGAAATGGCTGAAATTTGTGGTGGAGGGTATAAAAAGTTCGGCTCGACCGAACTTAACGCTTTTATACCCACTTGTTTATACTCGGAAGGGTGTAGGTAAGTGTTGTCGGGCTTGTCCACAGCTTGAGGAAAGTGAAATGACCTAAATTCTCTAGATTGGGACCTTATCTCAGGAAATATAGATTTGCTCCCGAAAAAATTGTACTGGAAAAATTTTGATAACGATCCGATTCAATACATATCGCGCCCACTAGTCATTTCAGTGTGTCATCGTATATCTTTTGGAGCAGTATGCCAGGAAGCATGGACTTGTCCACGGAAAACATAATATCGCTGGACCACAAGGAGTAGCATCTGTATAAATTTCCAAAGGATCTTTGAACAAACCCTAAACTGCACTTACACCAAAAATGTTGAACTTTTGTGGGAGAGGTACCTGAAGGAGTGGACCGATATGGCTTATCTTCGAACTTAAACTAAATATGGACAAAATATTACGATGACCAAATTTCGGACCCAATCTGCAGATCCGTTCGAGAGTTATCGTGCGCTTCAACCACTACACTTGGTGCCAACTTCGGGATATTTTCTCATTAATTATGGACTTGCCACTGATAAAACTTGTACTGCCGTAATGGGACAGCAAATACATGTTATTACGATAAAAATTGTAGCGATTCGAGAGTTGGTCCTACAATGGACTTTTCGGAAATTGTGTGTGGCAGGTACCCAAGGAGTGAGCCAATACAGTCAATATTAGAACTTCATCGATGTCTGGAAGAAATTTCACGATGTGTAAAGTATAGACCAAATCGGTTAATACCTTTAACAGATATCGTGCGCTCAATTTTTCCGAATATTTTGGAACTTTTGTGGGAGAGGTACCTGAAGGAGTGGACCGATATGGCACATCTTCGAAGCTAAACTAGGTTAGGTTGAAAAGAGGGGCGCAAGTTGCTACATGTCCAATGGTCATACACTTAAGCCAGAATAGGTCTGTTGTGCACTCTAGACTAATTGAAGAAATGGTGATATTTGGTACATTTATTATTTTAGGAATTCTGTGCCCTTAACAAAATCCCTTAACTTTTTAACATCATTTACCGTTATTTGATTAAGTACCGGTATAGTGTCGGTCCCTAAAGATTGGGACCTGATTTTTGCGAATGCTGGGACGACGAAACGTTGGAACACTTTCTTTGCCAATAAAAGTGTTCCAACGTTTCGTCGTCCTCTCCGCATGCCCTGCATAAGCTGTTATCTGCGCATTTAATTTGATGCAGATGAGCTTGTAGGCCCAAGTGACCCGCAAGGATACCTGTTAGCCTACTAATATCTGCCTTACCTAATAATAGTAAGTTTTTAGTTTTATCCTGGCTTGGATCCCCCCAGAGAATCTTAGTGGTTTTCCCTATCTCCTCTCTATTCCATAGGGATGTATGGGCCTGTTTTGCCCAATTTTTTAACTCTAAGTCTGTCTAAGTGTACTGTTGCTAATTCCCTGCCATTTTTTAATTTGCTCTTTCATTACCTTTAATCCCCGCATGGCTTGGTACCCATATGATACGCACTATTCCTTGCTGGGAATAATTGTTTATCGTATTTATGCAGTCCAGTACAATTTTTGATTTTACAGTCTTGGATGCTATTGCATTGATTGTCATTTTACTGTCCGTAAGGACGTTAACGGTAGTTGGTCTCGAGTTAGCATTAAACCAGTTCAGACACTCTGTGATCGCCCTGATCTCCGCTTGAAGGACCGTATTGTGATCCGGCAACCGAAGAGAGATTTCGGTCTCTGGTTCTTCAATAAAAAGTCCCAGTCCCGTCCTCCCCCCTAACATCGAGCCATCTGTATAACAGCAGTTTCCAGGAGGCTTTTCAGCTAGAGTCCCGCCGATCCACGAGTCTCTGTCAGGTATTAATGTTTCGCATGAGGCAACTACAATTATTTCAGGTATACGGTCCGAATTAGCGTTATCCATTGACTGCCCCGTTGTTACCTGTAGAATTTTTTGATGGTATGTTACGTGGTCCTTTTTGATCCATTCGTCTGTCGCCTTCAGCCTTATGGCTGCGACGGCAGCTTCATATCTTATCTGAATTTCTATTGGGTGTATGTATAGAATAGTTTCTAGTGCACTCGTTGGTGTTGTCCTCATAGCACCACTTATGCCTAAGCAGCACAATCTTTGGACTTTTTGTAAAATTTTTATATTACATTTTTTATCCATCGCTGTCCACCAGACTACTGATGCGTATGTTAGGATGGGTCTAACTACGCTTTTGTATAGCCAGTGTGTCATCTTTGGATTAAAACCACATTTAGAGGTCCTTCTACAGGTTGGCCAACATCTGTATGCTTTGTTGGCTCGTTCCATTTAAGTTTCCTATCCAGGATTACTTCCAGATATTTGACTTTATTGGAAATCTTAATAGTCTTGTTAAGGAAAACAGGTTCCTAGTGAAAAGACATATTTCTGTTTTTCCGGGTTTACGTTTAGACCTCTTGGTCTAGCCAAGTTATACGCAAGTTTTAGGGCCGATTCGGCCTTTCTGCATAACAAATTGGGGTTCTTTCGCCTCAGATGTATTATAACGTCGTCTGTATAACAGACTGGTTCAAATCCCTCTTTGGTTAAAGTCCTCAGTAGGCTATTTATGGTAGTAACCCACAGGAGAGGTGACAAAATCCCCCCTTGTGGCGTGCCCTGACCAACTTTATCCCGTTTCGTTACGTCGTGTAGCCCGCAACTTATCCACCTATTCCAGCATATTGCTTATCCAGTTCCTAAGGTCCTGGTCCACAAAAAATTTATCTAAGGATTGGATAAGGGTTCCAGTGCTGACGTTATTGAAAGCACCCTCGATGTCAATGCATACTGTCAGTGCATATATCTTCTTGTCGAAGGTGTTTTCGATGTGGTGTACTACCTAATGTAGAGCGGTTTCCACTGATCTGCCTTTAACGTATACATGCTGTTTATATTTAAGCATATAGTTTGGGATCTTGCTCTTAATCATGGTATCTACTATACGTTCCATGATTTTGAGTAAGAAAGAAGTTAGACTTATCGGGCGATAAGACTTAGGAATTGCGTAGCTAGCCTTTCCATGTTTGGGGATAAACACTACCCTCGCCTCCTGCCAGGCTTTAGGGGTATACACAAATTTTAAGCATGCGTTGATGATACCAGCTAATTTGGACGAAATATAGTCCACCTCCTTTTGGTGCTTTAAAAGGTTTGAAAGTGTTGATGGCATCTTTAACCATTGTTTCATCAATGTTTGGTGCTTCGTCCGTAGCATTTTCCCCATCTGCCGATATCCCTACATTTGCCGTAGTGCTCGGCGGAATATGCGTCTTCATCAAAAGCCCAAAAGTGTCGTCGATTGTTTCCGTCTTATTACCCATATTATCTACCATTATCTCGGTTTGAGTATGGGGTTTCGATAGAAACTTTTTGATTTTTGATACATCATTAACGCTGTCAACCTGCTCACAAAAGAGTTTCCATAAGTTGCGCTTTGCTGTTCTTGTTATTTTGTTATATTCTTTAAGCTTTGTGTAATAGGTGTCCCAGAATACAGCTTGTTTTTTCGTCGAGCTCTATTGTAAAGTCTGCGGACCTCCTTTCCTTTATTACGAATCTCTACTGTCATCCAGGGTTTTTCGTAGGCAGATGTCCTCTCTCGAAGGGGACAGCTTTCTTCGAATGACTCTACTATAATCTCCGTTAGTTTATTGACTTTCTTATCTATGTCTTCTGTGCTTAGGCATTCATAATTTTTCTGCCCTAGCTTCTCTTTAATTAGTTTTCCATACTTTGTCCAGAGGGTTTTGGATTTATTCCGGAAACTTATTGGTTTCGGAAGCGGCCGTGTTAGTTCAAACCTTATGTACCTATGGTCTGAGAAGGAGTGCTCCTCCGAGACCCTCCAATTCAGTACCTCGTTAAGATTTTCTGGAAATATAGTTATATCCAATACCCTACTCTTTAATTTTGTTAACCTAACCTAAACTAAGTTTGGACAAAATATGAGGAAGACTAAATTTTGGATCAAATCGGTTCATCCATTCGAGAGTTATCGTGCGCACCAGCCAGCCAGACAGACGGATAGACGGACGGACATTGCTAAATCGACTCCTAATTGTCTGAAAAGGATTTCGTCCACATCGTTAAATCGATTTCAAATGCATTGTAACGGGCGTGGTCTTAAGATATGCGGAGTCTAGCACCAATAGTAAAGGACAAGTGCGACACGATCAGTGATTGATTATACCCTCAGCCTTTAGGCTAAAGAGGGTATTTACACTTTGATACGACCAAAAATGTGCCTCATCGAAATAATGGTTTTAGACCCCAAGTATGTTTGTACGATATCCGTTTCAGACAATTTTGAGTAGATCTAGCAATGTCCGTCCGTCTGTCTGTCTGTCTGGCTGGCTGGTGCGCACGATAACTCTCGAACGGATCAATCGATTCGGTTCAAATTTAGGGTATCGAAATATTTTGTCCAGATTCGATTTAAGTTCGAAGATGGGTCATATAGGTCCACTCCTTCAGGTACCTCCCCCACAAATGTTCAAAAATTGTCGCAAAACTTGTGCGCACGATGACTCTTGTAGGGAATAACCGATTTGGTCCATACTTTGCGCATCGTGTAATTTCTACCAAACTTACATGAGGTTTCAATATGGACTCAATCGGTCCACTCCTTCGGGTACCTCTCACACAAAATTTCGGAAAAGTTCAGTTTAGGACCTGGTCTTGAATCGCTTTGATTTTTGTTTACGCAAGTTATATTCGCTGCCCTCTATACGACGCTGTAAGTTTCATCAGGGGCAATTCCATACTTCCTGAGAAAATGACCGGAAAGGTGCAAAAGCCCCTATGACACCTTGTGTAGTGGTTGGAGCGCAAGATAACACTCGAACGGATCTGCCGATTCGGTCCAAAATTTGGCCTTCGTAATATTTTATCAAAACATAGTTTAAATTCGAAGATGGGCTATATCGGTTCACTCCTTCAGGTACCTCCCCCACAAAAAATAACTCTTGAAAATAGTGACCGATGTAATCTATACTTTGCACATTCTAATATATCTACCAGATATAGATCAGGTTCGAATATGGACTATATTTGTCAACTCCTTCTGGTACCTCTCACACAAAATTTCGGATAAGTTCACTTTAAGACCTGCTCTCGAATCACTTTGATTTTTGTTGAAGTGATTTGCATTCGCTACCTCCATTACGACGGTAAAAGTTTTTTCAGAGGCAAGTCCATATTTCTTGGAAAAACAGCCGGAAAGGTGTAAAAAACTCCTATTTCACCATATGTGGCGGTCTGAGAGCACGATAACTCTCGAACTGTTCAACCGATTTGGTCTTTGTCATATTATATCCAAACTTAGTTTCATGGGCAATACCGGTTCACAACTTTCGGTACTTCTCCCCAATATTTAAAACATGTCACTAAAAGGCTAGGACGATATCACTTGAATGGGGCAACCAATTTGGTCCAAACTTTGGATATCCTAATATTTTATCAAAATTTAGTTTAACTTCTAAAATGCCCAATATCGGTCCTTCCTAAAGGTACCTGCCCCACAAAAGTTCAACATTTGTGTATTAGTGCAGTTAATTCCTAATCCGCGTTTTTGTCGGATAGTTTCCATGTCTAAAAAGGGCCACAAAATTCTGAAGAGACCTTAAATACATTCGATCTGTCCGGAGGCTTCACATTAGCTGAGGGTATATATCAGTCGGCAAAGCCGACTGACACTTTTTTACTTGTTTCAAAATCAGCAAAAAGTTATGTGGATTCTCTGTAAAGTGGGGAAAAAATATCACAAAACAAACACATTTCTAAATTATTTACAACGAGTTTAGTTTCCTCAAGAAGTTATTTCAGATTTTCTTTGTATTACAAATGAGGGTTGATGATTTGTGGCGTAATCTAAAATTATAGTCTCTTTTGTCTTTCCCAAAAGTAATCGATTTTGTTAAATTCCATTTAAAAAGCATGCCGTTATAAAACATCAAAACTAGTCTTCACTAAACATACAAACGTACTTATATGTACGAGTATACAGGGATTTATACACTTTTTGAACATTTTGATTCCAAAAAGTCAATTTGGTTTAGTGCACCCCTGAAATGAATTTTTGTGTGTGCTCCATTTAATTGTCTAATTATGGCCATAAATTTTAGATAACATTTATTTTGATTTCTACAAAAGTTGTATCTAAATGACAATAAAATATGATAACAAATTATTATTAAACATATTGTTGTGAGTGTTTTCAGACTAATTCAATTATTATAGCAATTTAAATTTCCTGGAAGTGAATAATACTGACATCGAACGCAATTTCATTGTCGGTTGAAATATCTCTGCCCGCTAATGTGTGGCATATTACCATATTTTTTATATCTCTCCTCATGCAAGAAAAAAAAACGGATGAGTTAATTTGCAATTGCAATCACATTATCGGTTGATTACAATCAAGTGATGACTTTTATTGAGAATGGTATGGGAATGCGATTTAAGTTTTTGTGGCCTGCCTGCCTGTACACATCATTCACTCATAATCGATAATGGCTGGAATGTGGAATTAAGCATATATGGTAAAGACCACTAAAGAAATTGTTTGCAGAAATCTTGGAAAATATAACACATACATACATACAAATGTATATACGCAAGCTTAAAAAATAATTAGAACTAAAATAATTGACTGAGCCGTTTTTTGACACACTTAGTTTTAGCAGATTGGCAAAAGACGGTATATTTTGGTCCAAGTCAAGAAACGAACAACATTTCGAAAGATTAAAGGTTTGGTCAAGAGTCTTATGTTTTATTTGCAATCTTAGATCATTTAACTCAACTCGAAAGTGTAGTACATATTAAGTTCCTATTGCTTATTACGGTCCTAGTAGTGTCGGATAAGTTTATATAAAGGCGTATATAAACTACTACTACTTCTCTTGCGCAAGTAGTACATCCCTAACTACTAGTCTGTAAAATATTGTTTCCTTTATTTTGTCGCCAATTTGTAATTGTTTTGCATTGTTACCACTACAATTTAAGTTAATAGCAACCCAGCAAACCAAATGTCTGATGTCCGACACGTCTGAACAATTTCGGAAGCAAAGTCGTTCAGATTTCGTTCCGATTTCTAAACGATTTTTCGGAGAGGAAATAGTTCAGATTTTGTACCGATTTCGTTCAGATTTCGGAACGAATGTCGGATAGAAATTTCCTTTCCGAATTTCTTAAGGATTTTCTTCAGATTTCGTTACGAAATCGGACCGAAATCGATCCGATGTCGCTACGACATTTTGTTCCGAAATTATGTCAACCACTTCATACAACTTTCGTTAAGATATCGTTACGATTTCGGACGATACGTCCGACATTTTGTTCCGATTTCGTTACGAAGTCGGTACGATTGGTTTGCTGGGAACTTAATAGTTTTTCATCAAACCGAATGCATAACAGTGTACGGCTAAAGATAATGGCAACATTACATTACATTTAATTGCATTTTTCCACGACACCATTTGCCATGATCTATAACATAATTATGCAAATGAGTTTGGCGGATGTCGGCTAGCTGTGGTTATAAGCAGTCAGCTTTTCGTGGTTGCTTTATGTCAGTCATCGCCAACTGTTTATTTGTTTGTAGTTGTGTATGTATTTGTGTAGAGTTTTATTAAATAAACTTAAAGCTTATCTTAAACCAATGCCATAAAGTTAATTAATGACAAATGCAGATTATAAATTTTCATTTGTCTAACAGCAACAGTTGAATTAATTTTGCTAAACACTTTAACACTTTGATTTAACTCATACATATTATGTAGATTTTAATAACAATCAGAGAGAACGAGAGAGACACGCGATTTGAAAAATGTAAATCAGTGTTGTTTTTATTTTCTCAGAGATTGTTTAAAATATAACAGCAGAATACCGATAATTTCTATCTACACCATTTTCACATGTAATTCGAATAATTTCAGTTGTAATTCGAAACATTTCACTTCCAGTTAGAGAATTCCAATTGAATTTCGAATTATTTCATTTGTAATTTGAGAATTTTATTTGAAATTCGAATTATTTCATTTGTAATTTGAGAATTCCATTTGATATTCGAATTAGTTCATTTGTAATTTGAATTGTTTCATTTATAATTCGAATTATTTCATTTGTAATTCGAATCTTTGCATTTGTAATTTGAATTTTTTTCATTTGAAACTCCAAATGAAAAACTTCGATTTACAAATAGAAAAATTCAAATTACAAATGGAAAAATTCGAATTTCAAATGAAATAATTCGAATTACAAATGAAAAAATTCAAATTACAAATGAACTAATTCGAATATCAAATGGAATTCTCAAATTACAAATGAAATAATTCGAATTTCAAATGAAATTCTCAAATTACAAATGAAATAATTGGAAATTCATTTGGAATTCAGAAATTACAAGTGAAATGTTTCGAATTTCAAATGAATAATCAAATTACAACAGAAATTCTTCGAATTACATGTGAAAATGGTGTAGAAAAAACTTAAGAATTTGTTACAAACTTGAAGCTTAAAGACTGCCCTTTCTCCAAACTTCATATTGTTAAAAAATTAACAAATACATTTTCAATATTCATGGCTATTCATACTGAATGGGAGCTACTGTACACCATGGTGCCGTGAAACTAAGAAAACCAAAAACCCGATTTGAGGTCTTTAGTTCACTAAGCAAGTAAATTCTGTCCGATTTTGATGAAACAAAAATTTGGTAAGCATATGTCATTACTGCATACATTATCGAGTAATGAGTGTTCATTAAACTCTGCATTATCAGGCAGTATATATAATGGTTTACACATTACTAATTACTTCCTTACTTACAAAGTAATGAGGACGGTGGCACAGAGCTAGTGTGTCCGACTACAAATCCTAGGGTTGTGTGTTCAAAGCACACCGTCGGCATGGGAGATTTTTATTCACAAAATTACGAAGAAATGTTGATGTACATGGATGTGTTTAAACAACCCTTACTGTTCGTAGGAGTGGCCTAGTATGTAGAGCGTTTGGGGGCAAATCAGTAGTTCGTGTGTTCAAAACTAGCAGGCAGCGAAATAAAAGAAAAAGAAAAAAAAAAATTCGAAAAAATTAATTTAAATCGGTTCGGAGTTAAATATAGCTCCCATATATATTTTATTATGAAATTCAGACAGATAGCATAGGTCTATAGCAATTCTGTAGTGGGATTCTGTAACTCATTTTTGCTGTTATCGATAATTGTCGGTAAAATGCTTATAATTTCGATAATTAACGATTTTTTTCGGTAAGTTAACGATGAATAAAAAGTAGTCGCTAGCCTCTACCGACACAAACAGTGATGCCAACGTTTCTTTATGTTTTTAGTCATACTTTTGCGATTTAATTTTACCGATTTTTGTCGGTAACAGCAAAAATGAGTTACAGAATCCAACTACTGACCTATTAAAATTGTCCGATAAGGTATAAATCGGTCCGATTTCATGTGTATGTACATCTTCTTTCACATTTAACTAGCTCATAAGCCGTTATATGTAACGGAAATATGAAAGGCGTCCAATAAATTAATTGTTTTTCTCCTCCGAATAATAAGCTATGACGTGAAGGTGGATCTAAGTATTTTTATTACTGAAGATAAACTATGTAATTGTTCCAAGTGATACACACATTCACTGTGGTATAGGGTCTCATAAAGCCGGGTCAGCCTGACTTTGATCTTTTCTTTACTGGGGTTTCTTACCGTCTTCCTATATTAATTATAGCTTTTTTAAACACAAATTAACATTTTTTTTTAAATTCTACATTTTTTTGAAAATTTTTTTAAATGTTAAAAAAAATATATTTTTCAATATTTTGTATTTTTATAGTTTATTCATGAGCCTAGTCTCAAATCTTTTTGTTTGTTTTTGCAAACAACTTGTATTCGCTGCCCCCATTACGAAGGTACAAGTTTTTCAGGGGCAAGTCCATATTTCCTGAGAAAATAACTCGAAAGCTAAAAAAGTCCTACGGCACCATGCCACTACCGATGATGCTGTAGGGCTTTTTACAGTACTTTGGTGCGCCCAATAACTCTCGATCTTCGTGGCGTTCGTAATATTTTGTCCAAACTGAAATAGAGTTCGAATATGGGACACACCGGTCCACTCCGTCGGATACCTCCTACACAAAGTTTTGGAATAGTTCAGTTTAAAGCCTGCTCTCGAATCGCTTTTTTTGTTAAAACAACTTATTCCCGCTGCCCCATTACGACGGCACAAGTTTAGGTGCAAGACCATACTTTTGAGAAAATGGCCCGAAAACTACACCAACCTCTATGACACCATGTGTAGTGACAGGAGCGCACATATGTAACTCTCAAACGGATCAGCCCATTTGGTCCCAATTTTGACCTAATGTAATGTTTTATTCAAACTTATTTTATGTTTTTATTTGTTTATACTATTTTTTCGATATATGTAGGCTATTAGCTCCTGTTGACTTATTGTTTTTATACACTCCAGCATAGTATGGAGGGTATATTAAGTTTTTCTGTTTGTAACGGATTGAAATGTACATTTGCGACCCTATAAAGTATATATATTCTTGATCAGCCTGTTGTAATCACTCTAGCGTCCACAATAATTGGGCTAGTGTCTTTTCTCCATAGGCAGGTCAAGTTCGAAGATAGGCTATATCGGCCCACGGTATAGCCCGCATATAACGGTAGCTACATTTTGTTACCAAACTACTTATAATTTAATATTTAAGGTTCACAGTGGTTACAAAAAATCTCCAGCAAAAATTGCCACCATATGTCCATATTTTGGTATAGCCCCTTATATAACGGTACCTCCCGATTTTCGTTCTTTTGAGGATTTCAGCTAAAATTTTTAACCGAACTAGCTGTAATTTGACATTTGAATTTTCAGTGGTCACGAAACTTCTTCAGTAAAAAATCGTCAACATAGGTCCATGTTTTGGTATATAACGATACCTTCAAAACTTTCGGTATTTTGAGGGTCTAAGCTACATTGTTTGACGGTACTACCCGTAACTTGACTTTTGAGGTTCCCTGCAGTTATAAAACTTTTCCACCAAAATTGTAAAGAAAGGTGGACACTTTGACATAGCCCCATAAGCGGTACCTTTCACCTGGCTGAACACATTTTTCTACCCTCAGCATTTATGCTAACGAGGGTATATACACATTCATACGGGCAAAATGTGCCTCATCGAAATAATGGTTTTAGACCGCAAGTATGTTTGGACGAAATGTGTTTCAGACAATTTGGAGTCGATTTAGCAATGTTCGTCCGTCTGTCTGGCTGGTGCGCACGATAACTCTCGAACGAATGAACCGATCTGGTCCAAAATTTGGCTTTCGCAATATTTTGTCCAAACTTAGCTTGAGTTCGAAGATGGGTTATATCGGTCCACTCCTTCCGGTACCTCCTCCGGTACCTCTTGAAGGGATCAACCAATTTAGTCCATACTTTGCACATCGTGATATTTCTACCAAAGTTAGATGAGGTTCCAATATGAACTCAATCGATCCACACCTTCGAGTACCTCCCACACAAAATTTCGGAAAAGTTCAGTTTAGGACCCGTTCTCGAATCGTTTTGATTTTTGTTGTAACAACTTGTATTCACGGCCCCCATTCGGCGGTACAAGCTTCATAAGGGGCAAGTCCATACTTCCTGAGAAAATAGCCTGAAAGTTTAAAAAAAAACCCCCTATGACTCCGTCTGTAATGGTTGGAGCGCAAGATAACTCTCGAACGGATCTGCAGATTCGATCCAAAATTTGGCCTTCATAATATTTTGTCCACACTTAGTTTAAGTTGGAAGATAAGCCATATCGGTCCATTCCTTCAGGTACCTCTCTCACAAATGTTCAAAAACGTGCGCACAATAACTTTTGAGGGGAGTGAGCGATTTGGTCCTTACTTTACACATCCAAATATATCTACCAGATATAGATCACGTTCGAATATGTACTTTATTTGTGCATTCCTTCGGGTACCTATCACACAAAATTTCGGATAAGTTCACTTTAAGACTTGTTTCCGAATCGCTTTGATTTTTGTTGCAGCAACATTCATTCGCCACCTCTATTACGATGGTAAAAGTTTTTTTAGGGGCAAGTACATACTTCTTGAGAAAACACTCCGAAAGGTGTAAAAACCCCTATGGCACCATATGTAGTTGCTGGAGAGCACGAAAATTTAGCCTTCGTCATATATTGTCCAAAATTCAGTTTCAGTTCGAAGATGGGCAATACCGGTCCACAGCTTCCGGTACTTCACCCCAATATTAAAAAAATTTCACTAACGGAACGGGTCGACCAATTTGGTCTAAACTTTGGATCTCCTAACATTTTGTCAAAATTTAGTTAAACTTCTAAAGTGACCCATATCGGTCCCCTCCTTAGGATACCTCCTCCACAAAAGTTCAACGTTTGTGTCCATGTGCAGTTTAGGGTCTGTTCGAAAATCCTTTGGAAATGCATACCGATGCTGTTCGGTATGGTCGTGTTTACCGCGATTTTATGTTTTCCGTGGACAAGTCCATGCTTCCTGGCATACTGGTCCAAAAGTTATACGATGACCCACTGAAATGACTAGTGGGCGCGATATCTATAGAAAAGCTATATCTCCCAAAATAAGATCCACTTTCATAATGGACTTCAAGTACTCCCTTCGCAACACTTTTGAACTTTAATCCTAATCCACAGTTTTGTCTGCAAGTTCCAAAAAGTGTTTTAATTCACATGGGCTGAGGGTATAGCTCTGTCGGCAAAGCTGACTGATACTTTTTTACTTGTTTAGATTAGATTAGATAATTTAGGCATTTGGGGTATCAATGGTCGGAAAATGTTTCCAACTAAAATTGTGAAAGAAAACTATTTATTCCATTTTAATTAAGACTATTTTATGGTGGAGGGTATAAAAAGTTCGGCTCGGCCGAACTTAACGTTTTTTACTTCCTTTCATTCGATTAATTACTGTTCTGCTCACCGAATTGTTTCTGGGGATCATTATCATCTATAATAAAAAAGCTTGCTAACAGTGGTACAATGGTACACACACCCACCTTGCATGCTGATTTTCTGCGTTTGGTTCCCAGACCAAGCAGCATAAAATATTTATACCCTACACCACCTTTGGTAAGGGGTATTATGTCTTTGTGCATTCGTTTGTAACATGCAAAAGGAAACGAGATAGACCCATAGTTGCTTTTAGGGATATGCATAGAATCACTTTCTGAGTCGATTTACGCATGTCTGCTCGTCTGTCCATGTATATTTGTAAACAAAGTACAGGTCGCATTTATTGTCCGATTCGCATGAAAATTGGGGAAGATAGTTTTTTTGGCCAAAGGACGAACGCTATTTATTTTGGTTAAAATCGGTTCAGATTTTAGGTATTTGATACACGAAACGGGCTATATATGTCCGATTTCAATTTGGAATGTGCGACGGTATTTAGTCTAGAAATAAGTGTGACAAATTATATAGAAATCGGTTCAGATTTGGATATAGCTCTCATATATATTTTATGCAGATTTGAGGTATTTGCTGCACGAAACACGCTATATATTTCCAATTTTGATGAAATTTGGACTATGTAACGGAATTTGGTCTACAAATAAATGTGAAAAATGATATCGAACTCTGTTCTGATTTGGATTTAGCTCCCATATATATATATATATATTTTACATATTCACAGTGGTGTAGTGTATTATATAGTCGGCCCCGCCCGATTTTGATTCTTTCCTTATTGGTTTAACGGTGACAACATACTCAGCGTAATGTTAAAAACATTTTTCTGAGTATTTTAGTCATGTAAAAGTTATCTACAAGTGGTGTCTTAAGACACACCGTTCGGACTCTACGATAAAAAGTAGGTCCCATATCACCCGATTCATAGGGTGCACTCATAAATATGAAAGAAGTCCCTATTGCCCCTTCTGGCATATTTGTATGACAATTATTAAGCTTGCTAAAATACTATTTCCTGTTCATCAGCACACTATGTATATCGGTCACAAGATACCCTTCATAGTCTTTGCAGGCGAATGTCCTGTACCATAACTATTGTTCTGATGTTTTACTCTCTGCTCATTACTATTTTGAAAAAGGGTTTCTCTTCTTTTCGTTTACAAGAGAGAGACTTTTTATAACTACTGATTCCAGGGCTTTCCTGTATGTTAGTTACCTTCTTCCCTTCAGTAGGCTTATATCACTCCTGATTTATTGGTCGTGATTTTTGATACGCACGTAGGAGTATCAGGAGTATATACATACATATGTATGTATATCGCTGTTGTCCTCTTAGTTGAGTTTCTCTATTCCATCGAGGATTTGATATTTTCGTGGAAATCAAAATTTCATTAAAATTCAAAATCAATTTTGAAAACTGCTTACATTTTACCAATGCAAACAAGCAAGCACACGTGTATTCAATGTAAATAGTTTGCTGTTCAATTCCATGAAAACAAACCTATACAAAAAAAGTAAAAGAAAAATAGAAAAAGTCCATAAAATCAATAGGGGGTAAGTGAAGAATTAGCCGCCTATCATATGGTGTTTTTTATGCTAAACCCAATTTTTTAATCCTCCTTCTTTTTCCTCCGATTTGCTTATCAATGCAACCTAGTTTTTTTCGGTCGTTTGCTGCAGCACTTTTTTGTTTGAGTAGAGTCTGCGTTTTTATTTTTTAAGTGTGAAACATGTCATGGCAAAATGCCGACTTTTTTGTGCTTAGTTCATGGTGTTTGTTTTGTTTTTGTAATTTCCATCCTACCAAGCTGAAACTTGTTAGGTGTTCACATGCTTCAACACACTCATTGCACTGAATTATGTAGTTATCTATTTTTACATAAAAAAAATCGATAGAGGCCTTAACCAATGAACACTTGAATACTTATGTATGTATATTGACTTAGCCTACAACAGCTGATTGTTGTTGATTTGAGTGTTTCAAAGTAGTGGCTATTGGAATAGCAAACATGTGGAAAAAAAATAAAAAAATATATATTACATAAAATGTCCGCACTTTTTAGGTGAGAACTTTAAGTGGACAACATAACATTCCTATCATTTTAGTAATATATATCGTTCATGTTCAACAAAAGGGTTTTAACTCAACATTTTGAAATTTTCACTTACATAATGATCAACTCCATTGTGAAAATATCACATTATTTTTCTACTCTTTTGACAAAATTAACATTATATCAGTCTTGATGTCTTCAGAGTAACTATTCTACTCCTTCTTGGCCCAACCGAACTTACACATGTTTTTTACATGTTCGGTTTAAACCCCTCATCTGAATTAATTTGGAATGATCCCAGCTTTCCACAGGGTGGAGCAAATACTACCACTTTGATTGGTAAGGTAAAAGTAAAAGTAATTAACGACCATCGATACCTCGCCAATCCACAACACTTTGGCTTTAAATAAATGCTATAAAATTTATCACAGCTACAACTTTATCACAACAACTTTTTGTTATTCAATGCCCTGGTTGGTTATGTACCGAATCAAGTCTTACAATCTTTAAAAACCAATCTCGGTATTAAAAACAAACAAAAAATCAACACAAGAAAAAAACTAACAGCCAACATACAAAGTGTCATAAATTTGTAATTTTCTCTTGTTAGAGACTTAAGTGGGCTGCAGTTTCCAAGTGTTTGATTTTTATTAACCTCGTCGTATTCAAACCGAAAAAAACACCAAGAAAAATGTTGACAACGTCATCATCGCCATCACCATTTGCACCATTTGCCTGTGCCATTCTCAGTTGTTGGCCTTAGCATTGCAACTGATAGCTTTAACTGTGTCATACTTTGCCATGGTATCCATCCATCTATTTGGAAACTCATGGTTGGTGGTTGTTCTTATCGTTTTTTTTTTTAATTTTTTGCAAGTAGTTTTCATGTCGCATGGCTTTAATATTAAATTTTATAGGCAGAAAGAAATGTGATTCTATTGGTATTTTCGAGTGGTTGGTAGCAAATTTTATATATGTATTTTCTCCATAAGAAAAGTGCACCTGGGCATTTCACAAATTTTAGTGAAATTTTAAGGTTTATGCTTTGTCATCAACATCATCCCCAACGAACTTGAAGGACTCACGTTGGCGTTGTGACGGTTTTTGCTAATGTCACAATGTTCGTTCCTCTTCTCTGTGATAGCTTTTTGGTATGCTTTTCAATCAACTCAAATGACATTAGTTCGTGGAAACAACATTTTAATATAATTAAAATAAATGAATGAAAACATCAGAAACGTATGTTTGTACGTATGTATATAAAATTCTATTCAATAAAAAAAACAAGGATGACTAATTTAATTCATTAAAATTTAAGGGAACTCTTCTCAAACATGGAATATCACTCGAAACGAAAAAAGTAAAAAAATATCAGTCGGCTTTGCTGACAGAGATATACCCTCAGCCTATGTGAATTGAAACTGTTATTTACGGATAGGTCGAATGTATTTAGTATCTGTTCAGAATTTTGTTGCCCTTTTTGGACATTTGAATTTGCCGACAAAAATGTGGATTAGGATTGAAGTTCAAAAGTGTTGCGGAGAAGGCACTTGCAGGGACGGACCGACATAATCCATTATGGAAGTGGATCTTATTTTGGGAGTCATATCTTTTCTATAAATATCGCGCCCACTATGTCAGGAGGCACGGACTTGTTCACGTAAAATATAATATCGCCGTAAACAGGACCACAGCGAACAGCATCGGTATACATTTCCAAACTTTTATGTGGGAGGTTCCCTAAGAAGAGGACCGATGTGGGCCATTTTAGAAGATCAACTAAATATGGACAAAATATTGGAAGATCCAAAGTTTGGACCAAATGAGTTGTCCCGTTCAAGGGATATCGTGCATACCATTTTAGTGACATTTTTTAAATATTGGGGGAAGTATCGGAAGTTGTGGTCCGGTATTGCCCATCTTCGAACTGCAATTAAGGTTAGACAAAATATGACAAAGGACAAATTTTTGATCAAATCGGTTGATCAGTTCGAGAGTTATCGTGCTCTACAACCACTACATGTGGTACCAAGGTGGTTTTACACCTTTCGGACTGTTGTCTCAAGAAGTACGAACTTGCCCCTGACAAAACTTTTACCGTGGTAATTGGGGCAGCGAATGCAAGTTGCTTCAACAAAAATCAAAGTGATTCGAAAGCAGTTCTTAAAGTGAACTTATCCGAATTTTTGTGTGGGAGGTACCCAAAAGCTTGGTATTCGAATCTGATCGATATCTAGTAGATATATTAAGATGTCTAAAGTATGAACCAAATCGGTCACTTCCTTCAAGAGTTATCGTGCTCACAATTTTTTCGATGATTTTTGAACTTCTGTGAGGGAGGTACCTGAAGGAGTGGACCGATGTGGCTTATCTTCGAACTTAAACTAAGTTTGGACAAAATATTACAAAGGCCAAATTTTGGACCGAATCGACAGATCTGTTCGAGAGTTATCTTGCGCTCCAACAACTACACATGGTGTCATAGGGGTTTTCAGCAACTAGCGGGCTACTTTGTCAGGAAGTATGGACTCGCCCCTGATTAAATGTATTCCGTCGTTTGGGTGGCAGTGAGTACATGTTGTTACAACAATAATCATAGTGATTCTAGAGCTGGCCCTAAACTGAACATTTCCGAAATTTTGTGTGTGAGGAACCCGACGGTGCGGACCGATTGAGTCCATATTGAAACCTCATGTATGTTTGGTAGAAGTTTCACGATGTGCAAAGTATGGACCAAATCGATTACTCCCTTCAAAAGTTATCGTGTGCACAAATTTTCCGTACATTCTCGAACTTTTGTGGGGGAGGTACCAGAAGGAATGGACCGATATAACCCATCTTCGAACTTAAACTAAGGTTGGACAAAATATTACAGAAGCCAAATTTTGAATCGAATTGGTTATCGTGCGCACCAGCCAGCCAGACAGACGGACAAACGAGGCTAAATCTACTCCAAAATGTCTGAAACGGATTTCGTCCAAACATACTTGAGGTATAAAACCATTATTTCGAAAGTATGGTGCTTCGGTGGATTCCTAATTTTTCAATGTATTTCTTAGGTCATAACATCTCAACTCGAAAGAGAATTAATTCAAATATCACTCTAAATTGATAATTTTCGTAAATGTCACATTCAGATAAAAATTCAAATTATGTAAAATATATGGGGACTAGCAGACCCCGGCCCGCTTTGCTGGCCTGTCGTAATGAGTTTTAATGACAACTTTTTATTTACTTTATGCCTGACAATTCAAAAATAGGTATTTTCTACCTCACTTCTTCCACTTGTCAAACCAAGGAAGATTTTAAATTTATCAACCGATTTCGTCTGTAGCCCTTCTTTTCTCGTACGGAATTTGTCATATGCAAAACAAATGCATTATTCCATAATTAAGCAGCACGGCGATTCTGTCCCTATATTAGGGTGGGGCGATTTGTGTGGAAGGAAAAAAACATTAATGAGCCCTTCGCGTTTCTGATTCCTGGGATTGAAATGAGCAAAAAAGTCCACTGGACCATATATCTACCGTGAAAATCGAGCCTCCCGATTTTGACTTTAAGTTTTTTATTGACGTTTTTTGGATATTTTGGCATATAACAGCCAAACCATTGAGATTTTCGATCCAACACAAAGACAAACACTGTAGCCAAGACAGTAATTGAAAACTCTCTAATACATCGCAAAAGCATTGGAACGCTCCTTCAGGCAGTTTTGGCCTTAAGAATGTGCAAACTTTTCGGAAAATGTCGATAAATGACATTGTGCTACAAAATTTGACCCGAAAAATATTCAAGTGTTCTGATGCAAAATTATATCGTGTTGGGATCCATGGACAACGACAATTCCTTTATTTCGTTTGGGTCACTTCGTTATATTTTTTATAACGGTAAAAGTAGTAAAAATCTGGGTTTCTTTCATTTTCAAATTAAAACGGGCATATCTTATTTTTTCCACAACGGATGTCTTTTTATCCTTCTTCCTTTTAAAGGGGTGAATAATGTCTTTTGAATAAGCTATTATTGTTTTAAATCGGTTAACAAATGGCTAAGTTATAGTGGTTTATGTCTGAAAAACCCCACAAAAAACTTATAAAGGAATTTCTCATAATTTTCAAAAATATAATGTTTTTTTGTTTTGTTCAAACATGAAAACCTACGAAAATATCATTAAAGTCAATCTTGTAGAGAATTTTAATAGGTACAACATTTTTTTTATTCCCATTTTGATAGGACTTGCAGTTTCCAAGCAAAATCGCAAAAACCTAAACAACCCCTAAAAATTCCAACTTAAAACGCGATTTATTTAAAAAGCGCTCCGGCGATTTTTTTGTTGTTTTGATTTTTCTCATCCATAAGCACCTTCCATTTAAATTTGATTCAAGAGCACCGTGTACACTTTCATACGGGTAAAATGTGTCTAATCGAAATAATGGTTATAGACCCCAAGTATGTTTGGTCGAAATCCGTTTCAGACAATTTGGAGTTGATCTAGCCATGTCCGTCCGTCTGTCTTTCTGGCTGGCTGGTGCGCACGATAACTCTCGAACGGATCAACCGGTTCGGTCCAAAATGTTGCTTCTATAATATTTGTTCAAACTTAGGCCCACTCCTCCACAAAAGTTCAAATACACTGTGTAACACTGAAAATGCAAATAGGAAAAACTGCATCTAGCGTGTGAAAATCGATAAATCGGTCAGTAGCAGCTAAACTATTGGGAGTCGAACCAAGTAACCTTTCGCAAAATATTCCAAATAATGTGCTCAGCATTTTTTCAGAACATTCTGAAACTCTAAAATACTTATTTTATGTTGTATAGTCGGTATTTCATATTATACTTTCTACAAAATATATTTCAAACAATGTTCACACTGCCTGTTTATTTTCATATTTGGGATTTCAATGCATTGTTGGTATATTTATCAAATTGTTTTTAGATTCACTTTGGAAGTTTTGTTGAGATGTGTGTTTACTTATTATTTTTAAAGTAAGCCCAGCTTAATCTCATATTTGTTGTTTTCAAATTTAAAAACAACAAGGGGTAGTTAAAATTGATTTACTTTTGGGAAAGGCAGAGAATATTAGTTTCGTCCAATGCCACTTGGACTCATCAGTTCCCTTGGTTCTTTGTATTGAAACAACGAACTCTTCCCCAATTTTATGACGACTCGAGCTCAACTCCTTCGCATACCTCCTACAGCAAATTTCAGAAAAGTGGAGTTTAGGACCTTCTCTTGGTTTGTTTTGATTTTTCTTGCAACAGGTTGCACTCAAGGCCCCTATTACGATGGTACAAGTATTTTCAGGGGCAAGTCCATACTTCTTGAGAAAATGACCCGAAAACTGTAAAAAAACACATACGGCCCGCATGTGTAGTGGCTGGAGCCCAGGACAACTCTCGAACCGAATTCCTGCGTTTGTCCACACTTTGCATATCGTAATATTCCTTCGAATATTAGATGAAATTCGAAGATGGTGCTTATAAGTCCACCCCTTCCGGTACCTCCTCCACAAAAGTTAGAAAATATTCCCTAAAATGGTAAGCGCAATATCTCATAAACGGAACAACCGATTTTGTCCAAACTTTGGATCTCGAAATATTTTGTCCAAACTTAGTTTATGCTCAAAAGTGGTCCCTATCGGTACATTCCTTAGGGTAACACCCACAAAAATTATCAACATTTTTCTTTAAGTGCGATTAGAGGACTGTGCGAGAATCCTTTGGAAATTTTTACCGAAGGAACTTCTAGTAGATCAGTTTACGCCGATATAATGTTTTTCGTGTCCAAGTCCACATTTTTTATATAATGGTCCTATTGAGAGGAATGACTCCCAATATTCCCTTAGGTAATTCCCCATGAAAAACGTATGAAATCTTATCCTAATCCATATCTTTATCGACAATTCCATACTCCCATAATTCTGAAGATCCCCTAAATACATCCGTTTTTTGGGAACAAAGTGTCTCATTTTACACAGGCTGAGACATTTAGACATTTTCAAGTGAAGATGAATAGCAAATAAATTCTCAAGTCCTTCTGTTAGCGTCAAAAAATGGAAAATGTGAAATGAAGTTAATGTAATAAGAACTTATGGCCTGTTTCACTAAGACAATTCAAATTCGTTCGAACTACAACCAAACTTCAGTCTTTTAAATTTTTTTTTTATTTATGATTTCGATCAAAAAAAACTGTCTACAAAAACATTATATAAATATAATTGTTCCACAAACATCCCATACGAGACAAGGGAGACTTCTCTCATATCAATGAGTGCACACCGATTCATATTAGCTCAATGATATGGGACCTACTGTTTATTGCCGAGTCCGAACGGCGTGTCTTAAGACACCACTTGTAGAGAAGTTTTACATGGCTGAAATACTCAGGAAATGTCGCTAGCATTACTGAGGGGTATTTTGCCACCGTTGAAAATTGTTTGATGTTGCTTAAGCGGGGAATCGAACCCACAACTTTCTGCGTGCAAGGCGGGTGTGCATTAGGGTTATGACTTTTTGACATTTTTCCTCAAAAATGATTTCCTGTAGCAGGGATGAATGAACTTTTGCCTATTAATCACTATGCTATCGTTTATTTCCTTGAAATATAAAAAAGTTCACGCACAAATCGATTTTAAAGAAATAATTTTTTTAAAAAATATATGAAATGAAAAATTTTTTTTTCAAAAAATTATTTTTTGTTGCACGAATGAATAAATATAAGCCTACTAATAACTATAATAACGTTTATTTCATTCAAATATTAAAAAAGTCGCGAAAAAAGTCACTTTGGAAAAATTTAAATTTTTTTTTTTTTGTTAAAAAATTATATTTTTGAATAAAAGCGTTTACGACATTTTTACGATTCTCAGAATTGAAGAAAAATAGTGAGAAATACATTTTATGTCATTTTAATTATCTCATGTGGCTCTAAAGTTTATTTTCAATTATATATCTGTTTTCAGTGACTTCAAAAAATTGTCCATAATTTTGATAAATTCAAATTTTAAAATCATTTTGTGCGTGAGGTTTTTTCACCGAATCACCTTATAATTAAGATTTTATTTAATCTTATGGCAAAACTCATCACGCTATGATACAGGGATATGAGGTTGTAAAAAAGTCATAACCCTAGTGTGCATACCATTGCAACATTAGTTTGGTAGTAATTCGAACGAATTTGAATTCATATCGTCTCATGCATTAACACGAACGACCATAATAACAACAACAACAACTTATTGGAATAAAAACTGATTTGAGAAATTGGTGGGAGGTTCCGGTTGGTTATTACATTTGCTATTGTTTATTTATTTAACGTCATCGTTATGGTTATAGAAATATGAGAAATTACCCTTTGGAATTATTGTGTTCGTCTAGGACACCTAAATACATGAGCACAATGTGAAGCTATTGTTTTGTAATTTAACGTTTTATTATTTTATTACATTGTAAAGGCAATTCTATAAACTTCATAACATTTTTAATTTCTTCAAACAATAAAAAAGAAAGGGAAAACAATATAATACAAATGAAAAGAATACCATAGATAAATCGTATTTATTAAATGTCGTAAAAACATTAAAACATTTGCAATTAACTTAATGTTAATTGCGAACTTTTTATTCTCTCTTTCTCGTTCTACTTACATTGTCATTTCTTTCTATTGACCATAAATCATTGTTTTTGCTTAGTGTCAAAAGTAAATGTTATCATCTGCTGCTTGATCATTGTCAACGCGGTTTATTAAACAATTCGTTTTAATTTTTATTGGTCTGAGTGTCACCACCCCAATTGTAGATTTACACAAATCTTTTGTTGAGATTTCGTATTTTTTAATTAAAGTATACACAATGACCGCATGCAATGTGCAATTATTAAATACAGTAGTGTCTCCATACTTAGGTCCAACGCTTTGGATGATTTGTATCGTCATCCATCGTAATTTGTCGTGGTCCCTCTCTTTGTCAACTCTCGCAGTGTTCGCAATAGGAATATGCAAGTCGACTTTCAATTAATCGACTTTTTGCAGTCAAAAGTCTAAAAATCATAGTCGACTTTTGTCTGGAGGAAAAATCGCATAATCGGTTATCTTGTGATCGATTTTCGAGTTTGCTCAGTTTCAAAAAAAAAAAATCTCGAAAATCGACTAATATTCGATTATAATCAATTTTCTGCGGTTATGAAAAATTCGAAAGTCGAGTTTTAAGACAACTGAAATAATTGCCACACCGAGAATTCGCATTTTTAGTTTTAGATCAAAATCGAAAAATCAATTTTTGCTTTCCATTACCTATCCCTAGTTCGCAAATTGTTTTTATAACCTCCACCATAGAATGGAGGGTTATTGTGTTTGTTCTTTCCCTTTATAACGCATTGAATAAAAATTAAGTATATATGGGGATTTCTGAGTGAAATCGGACACTTTTGCAAAAAGTGGTTATTGATTTCCTTTCTTTTTTGCTATATTGATGCTGCTCCTCAGCAAAACATTTCAGTATATTTTCAAATTTTTTACTCAAGGTTCCAGAGGTGTCGCGTTCTGAAAAAGTCGAATTCTGTAAAAACTATATGCAAATAAATACTCAGAACTTCTTTAATATTGGTCCATACCGATTTTTTTTTTGTATTTTTATCAGCAACCTAATAAAAAATATAACAAAATTTGCACAGTGGGCTTGAAACTTTTTTTTTTTTTTTGCATAAATGGTATAAATGAAAAATTGTATTGACAAATTTTAAAAACTACCAAATAGGGCTTACAATTTTTGTAATTAATCGTAGTTTGATATAAAAATATTGAAGAAAATCGAAGAATACCGTCGTTGCTATAAATTGATTCTGTCCGCTGTGCAATTTTTTTTTTATAAGATATCTGATTAAAAACACAAAATACAAAAACATATTTTCCTATTTGAACCAATATTAAAGAAGTTATGAGTATTTTTGTTTTGCCTATAGTTTTTAACGAATTCGAATTGTTCAAGGCCCGAGATCTCTGAAACCGTTAGTCAAAAAACAAAACAAAAATCTGAAAATATGCTGAATATTTTGCTGAGGAGCAGCCTCAACACAGCAAAAATAAAGGAAATCTAAAACCAATTTTCGCAAAACACTGTGCTCTTGAACCAACTTTAAATGAAAGGAGCTTACACCTGGGAAGTTTTTGGGAATTCTAAAAGTAGAATGTTCATAGATGAGAAAAATTAAAAAAAAAACAAACAAAAAATCGCCGGAGCTCTTTTTAAATAAATCGCGGTCAAAGTTCACATTTTTTAGGGTTTGCTTTCATTCTCACGATTTTGCTGGGAAACCGTAAGACCTATCGAAATTGGATTAGAAAAATATTGTAGTTGTGAAAATTCTCTACAAGATTGTGTTCTATGATATGTTCGTATGTTTCACCATATTTTAGATATATAAGTTCGAATCGGGACAATACACTGACTGTATCGCCTCCTTATTAAATAGGGCTGCTCAAAGGGCGCACTTCTGCTGTCGGTGTGTCAATTTGCTCACTCACACAATTGAAAAAGAGAACTTTTGTTTTTGAAATTAACATTTTCAATACACACATTTTTTCCATTACACAAGACAACCCAACAAACCAACATTACTCGAACCAACATAACTTGATTGTCTTGAAAATAATGAATGTGTATGCTAATTATTATCTTATCTGTGTAGTTGTAGAATATATTTATACGAATTGTTTTTCGTAAATGTTATAAAATCAAACTGAATGGTATGTTGGGAAACTATCAAAATGTTTGATACACAAACCAATACAATAACAAAATATGTTTGTAGTTGTATGAGCAGCCCTATTATAAAACAATGTCATGACTGCAATTTCCCAACTTAAAACTTATATATCTCAAAAAAGGTACAACCTAGGAAAAAATTACGAACAATTGTAGGGAATTTTAACAGCTATAAGATTTTCTCTAGCCCCATTTCGATAAAACTTATCGTTTTCAAGCAAATCGTGAAAACCTAACAAAAAAAGCTAAAAATGTGACCTGAACTTCTATATCTCAAAAATGGTAAAACAAAGGAGCAAACCATAACAGTTCATCCTCTAGAGAATTTTAACAGCTACAACATTTTCCTTAGCCCCATTTCGGTAGGACTTGCGGTTTCAAAGCAAAATCGCGAAAACCTAAAATAAACCTAAAAATGTGAACTTTGACCGCGATTTATTAAAAAATCACTCCAGCGATTTTATCTTGTTTTTGGATTTTTCTCATCTATGAACACTGTAGTTTTAGAATCCGCAAAAACTTCTCAGGTATAAGCGGCTTTTATTTAAAGTTAGTTAAGGCGCACCCTTCATGACATTGTTTTATAAGGGGGCGATACAGTCTGTGCATTGTCCCAATTTGAACTTCAATACCTCAAAAATGGTAAAACCTACGAAAATAACGTAAAGGTCAATCTTGTAGAGAATTTTCATAGCTACCACATTTTCTTCAGTCTTATTTTGATAGGACTTGCGGTTTCTATGCAAAATCGTGAAAACCTAAACAACCCCTAAAAATGTCAACTTGAATCGAAGATTGACTAGATCGGCCCACATTTTGCTATAGCCCGCATAAAGCTGTACCTTGCGATTACACTGTGAACACAAATTTTGGATAATTCCTTTTGAAGATGATTTTGTCCCGTTTTCGTGGTCGTTTTGTGCATTTACCTTGTTTTTGTTCAGAAAAAGACTATATTTTGTTTTTTATATATTCGTTACAGAACTTACAAAAACACAAAACGCAGTTTTTTCTGAGCAAACAGGGGTAAATGTCAAAAATTACTATAAAAACGCGACAAAATCGATTAGTTGTCAATGATAGCCGTACCAAAAGTTTTCTGAGCGACATTTTTGCAGAACATTTCGAAGCTGAAAAACGTCATGTTGTGGTACTTTTATAGCGTCTCTTAAAATAAAGAACGAAAAGGACATTGAAGGAAGCGAGTTAGTAGGTCGAAGTGCTCTACGAAAATAATCCTCATTCGATTCGACTGAAGACATGTCATCTCAAAAATAAGCTAAAGCAATAGTGAACAAAAATATAACGCTAATTGCTGATGGCTTACAGGGTCTCTAGCAAAAACTTCATCACGCCTTAACGCGGAAGTTCGACTCACGGCGGATCTATCCTTTGGGATTCTTAATATACTCACCAAGGTCTTTCTTCCCCAACAGGAATTTTCCGTTCCCCAGACTTTCACCTCCATTTTGTTGCACAGTGTTATCGGTATTTTGTGGATTTTAGCTACAATTTTGAACCGAACCATCTGTAATTTGACATTTGAGATTCTTGGTGGTCACAACACTTCTCCACCAAAAATTTTCAATATAGATCCATGTTTTGTTACAGCTCCCAAATATGGCAACCTTCCAATTTTCGTTATTTTAAGGTTTTTGGAAAAAAAAATTGCCAACATAGGTCCATGTTTTGGTTTAGCCTCCATATAACGGTACCTCCCGATTTTAGATATTTGAGGATTTTAGCTACATTTTGTAACCGAACTAGCTGTAATTGAATATTTGGCGTTCTTAACGGTCACTAACTTCTTCATCAAAAATTGTCAATATAGGTCCATGTTTTGGTATAGCCTCAATATAACGATATCTCTCGCTTTTCCACCCCAGTTTCGGAATTTTGAGGATTTTAGCTAAATTTTTTAACCGAACTAGCTGTAATTTGTCATTTGTGGTTCTTAGTGGTCATGACATTTATCCATTAAAAATTGTCAATATAGGTCCATATTTTGGTAAAGGCCCCACATAGCGCCACTTCCCGATTTTCGGTATTATGCGAATTTTAACTACATCTTTTACCGAACTCCTCCCTGTAATTTGGGATTTGGAACGACCAGTGGTCATGAAACTTCTTCACTTAAAGTTGTCAGCACAGATTAATTTTTTGGTACTTCCCGATTTTCGGTATTTCGAGGTTTTTAGCTACAATTTTTAATCGAACCATATGTCATTTGACAGTTAAGGTTCTAAGTGGTCACAACACTTATCCACCAAAAATTGTCAATATACATACATAGGTCCATGTTTTGGTGTATCCTATATATCCTATGTATCATATATGGTACCCTCCCGATTTTCAGTATTTTAGATTTTTTTTTTTTTGTTGACTGAACTAACCATAATTTGACATTTCTCTACCAAAAATTGTCCCATATAACGGTACCTCCCAATTTTCGGCATTTTGAGGATTTTAGCTACATTTTTCACCGACCTAGTTGAAATTTTACATTTGAGGTTCTAAGTGGTCACGACATCGACCCTACATAAGCGGCATATCGATTTTCGATATTTTGCTAATTTTAGATACATTTTTGGATCGACCTCCCTATAATTTGGCATTTCCAGTGGTCACAAAACCATGGTCCATGTTTGGGCACCTCCCGATATTTGGTATTTTGAGGATTTTACCTACAATTTTTAACCGAACCATCTGTAGTTCGAGAGTTGAGGTTCTAAGTGGTCACAACACTTATCCACCAAAAATTGTCAATATAGGTCCATGTTTAGGTACAGCCTCAATATAACGATATCCCTCGCTTTTCCACCCGAATTTCAGCATTTTGAGGATTTTAGCTACATTTTTTAACCGAACTAGCTGCAATTTGTCATTTGTGGTTCTTAGTGGTCATGACACTTATCCATTGGCAATATAAGTCCATGGTTCGGTATAGCCCCCATATAACGGTACCTCCCGATTGTCGATATTTAATTTGACATTTGAGGTTCCCTGTACTCATGAAACTTCTCCACCAAAAATTTTCAAAATATGTCCACGTTTTGAAAGCCTCCGTATAATGGTACCTCCGATTTTAGGTATCCAATTTTAGCTAAATTGTTGACCGAACTCCCTGTAATTTGACATTTGAGATTGTCAGAGGTCACAAAACTTCTTCTTTGGTACCTCAAGATTTTCGGAAGTTTGAGGATTTTAGCTGCAATTTTTAACCGAACTACCTTTTTTTTACATTTGAGGCTCCTTGCAGTAACAAAACTTCTCCACAAGAAATGTCAACGTCCGTTTTTTGGCATAACCACTTACAACGGTAACCCTAGATTTTGGGATTTTAGCTGAACTAGCACGTCGAATTAGGTATAATTTGGCATTCTCCACCACAAAATGTAGAAATACCCAGCAAAAAAATCTTCCCAAAATAATGGGTGTTATAAAGGATTTTGGCAGCCGTAAATACTTACAAATACCCCTACTAACCCATTATTTTAACAAGGGCATGTCGCACTGAATTACTACTTATTCTATGACGCCTACAATAACTAGTTATTCTATGACCACTGGAAGTTGAAAAATAAACCATAAGTTTAAAAAAAATTGTTCTATTTTTAGAACAGTTGAGGTGGAATTTGTTTTTAATTTCAACACACTTCATATGTTTTTATTTCGTCCCCTGCTGGATTTGATCTTGCGAACTTCTGATTTGTAGTAAAACACACTACCCACTAGGCCACACATACGAACATTAAGGGTTGCTTAAGTGCTTGAATGTGCACCACCAACTGTTCTTTGTTTTTTGAACAAAAAGTACTCGGCCGGCGGTGAGCGTTGAACACAAAATCCTCTGATTTGTAGCATAGCCGACCAAGAAGAGCGAGCGCTTAAATTGTTTATGTGTGGGTAAAATTACACTGACAGAACAGGGTGATGATTTTCATATTGAGTGTGAAATGAAAAATATATTGTTGGCGCGTTCGCTTTGTATGACTTAAATTAAAAATAATATAAATAACTTCATAATTTGAAAAGTATTTTTCTTCATATGTTAATTTTTTTGAGAGAAAAAACAAATTGTATATAAAAATGATTTTTTAAGACTTTCTAAGCATACATACATTTTTTATTGTTGCATTGCAGACGAGGCATTCTGCGTCATTAAAAATATTAATACAAAACAAAAATCATTTTCAAATTCTTCCCTCCACATATTTGCTGTACAACTGCAAAATCTTTTCTGTGTACCCAAAAATAAACAAATAAAGCGGCATCAACCTGCTTGCATGAAATTCAGTACAAGACTGAAGTAAAAAAATCAAAACATTTGCTCTCATACTTTGCGTTCGGGTCGCGTGTGTGTGATTTGCCGAAAAACTTCGTAACCAAATCAATTCCCACGAACGGGTTTGATTTGTAGTCGGACACACACGCTCTGTGCCACCGTACACATAACTTAGTAAGGGGCAATATAAGTAGTTACTTTTGTTTACATCACTTTGTAATGGGTTACATAATGACTAACGGATCCGAATTTTTGCTGGGTACTAGTTCCACATTTTGGAATAGAACCATATAATGGTCGACTTCTGGTATTTTGAAGTTATATTTACTCTTTTCTATATTTGGTCTTATCTATTTTCGGTCCAATTGGCGGTAATTATCCAAAAACGTCTGCACCAAAAATTGTAAACATAGGCCCAGGTATAACGGTACATCTCTATTTCAAGTAATGTTAAGTTTTCCGACCATATTAGCTATTACATGGTATTTTGGGTTTCCACCTAAAATTGTTTATGTAGCAACGAAATATATTCGTTCGTGTATTATGGGCTGGGCAGCTAAACAAATTCAGCGTGTAGTGTGGTCCCAATCCACATGCGTGGGCCAATACGAATTGAGGCGGCAGCATCGTCCGGATTCACACTGTATCTCTGTACTACCTACGCGACCGCATCAGTTTGAATGCTATCCAAGCCTGCCTGATCGGCTCGTTGATCTAGAGGTTCTCGTTTAGATCATGAAGATCTCCCCTGACGTACCTGGGAGGGGGAAGCCTCTCCATTAAATCGTTACAGGGATGCTCACGGCGGTAGCAGCCAACCAGCTACTGCATCGACAACATCCTGGCTTCTGGTACAATATGTGTGCCTAGCGATAAGTTGAAAACACTTGTTAAATACTCATAAAAATGAATGGTCCGGTCGAACTTAACACTTTTTTACTTGTTTAAAATAACCTCTACCGATTCGTGTCACCGCTGAAAGTGATGGAAGTTAACCAGATGATCTAGTCAAAATTTGCCACTTCAGCTCACCGACCAAACTTTGGACTTTCATTTCCAGTTTGTTTTTGCATTCAGATCTGCAAGAAGTCTCATTCTAGGTGCTCATAAGAAACATCTATTATTTCTTGGATATATATAAACTTTAAGGGTATGTGATGTCAAATAGTGCCTTTATACTACTCGATTTCAGCATTAATTTTTACTAATTTCGTTATTTATTGACATTTGTACGGTATTAATTTATTCGTTCTCGGAGCACAGTGCGGTTATATGACAGTCATAATGAAATCGAAAACTGATCTAATTTTAAATGAATTGTTGTAACAGATTAGTTTAGTTGGGCCTGTCTCTATTGTAAGTGGTGGGTGTATTTGCCGGCTCCGATGCCAATGCTCTTTTGGCTGACATATTGCAGCTGTAGCTGCTGCAGCTTCTGCTGCCGCTGTTATTGTTGCCGGTTATCTTTATCAAGTGTGTGCAAACAATTGTTTGAGCCATAGACAAAACACCACAATGTCTGACAAATTTAGCTTGGTTGCATATTGGCAGCGTTGTTTTTATTGCTTATTATGACAAGCTACAAGTTTTAAGCATGCGATCAGTAAGTCATTACTGTTGTTGCTTTGTGAGGAGCTTGAGGCATATAAAATTGTTTTTGTTGGCGTAATATACAATTAAAAAAAAACTACCTACTTGTTGCGGCGTTTGTGGAAGCGAGGGTGGGTGGCTGCTACACTGTTTGTGGTTGCCTATCGACGAAGTTCGATTGATGAATGGAATGGGTGGGTGGTGTTCCTTGGTTAGCTCATTATTGCGTCATCTAATTAAAGCAACAACTAAATAGTCAGTCTAGTGACTGACTTATCGAACATGTAATTATCTCATACATCGTCGTGATGTATTGGCTTACATACAACCAAATTGCCAAGTAATGTGTATCATTCTAGCCACAATTTAAATGTAAATGTAAGCAATTGAGGAATGCAGTTCCTCTTAAAATGTTGACCACAAATAATACAAATATTGAATTTTGGTATTTGAAAATTAGTTTCATAATATTTTGAGAGAAAAAATATATATTGTGCACATTGTGGAAGCTGAAATATAGGTTGAGGTGGTTGAGCTCAAACTAAAAATAGGGTAGGGTGAGTTTCAACGTTACTCTCACCACCGATCATCTTCTTTGTTTTAGGCTGACAAGTAAAATGTAAAACCAATGTGTATTGGGACCTTCTGACTACGTTTTTCTACCTTCTGTATAGAAACCCGAAGGTCCTAACCCTGCGTTTAGACATGACAGGACAGTTGAGTTCATGTATTGATTGTTAACCTGTGTGACGTAGGCGTCCAGACAACTGCAAAAACAGTTGAAAAATTATGAATGAAAATCATCGATTTTTTATACCCTCAGCATTTATGCTAACGAGGGTATATACACTTTCATACGGGCAAAATGTGCCTCATCAAAATAATGGTTTTAGACCCCAAGTATGTCTGGACGAAATGTGATTCAGACAATTTGGAGTCGGTTGAGCAATGTCCGTCCGTCTGTCTGGCTGGCTGGCTGGAGCGCACAATAACACTCGAACGGATGAACCGATTCGGTTAAAATTTTGGCTTTTGATTTTTGTTGAAGCAACTTGCATTCGCCGGCTCAATTACGATGGTAAACGTTTTTTTTTTAGGGCAAGTCCATACTTCTTGAGCAAACATCCCGAAGGGTGTAAAAATCCCCTATGGCACCATATGTAGTGGCTGGAGATCCACTTAATGGTCAATGTAAATCTATTCCTTTTAGTATCTCCTCCGCAAAACTTTTGATCTCTAATCCTAATAAACTCCTAAATACATACGTTTTATGGGGAAAAATGTTTCAATATATACAGGCTGAGGGTATATCTCTGTCGGCAAAGCCGACTCATACTTTTTACTTGTTTTATCACAAAATTAAACAAATTAGGCCCAGAAATTTTGGCATATTTTGCATATCGTGCATATTTTGACATATTTTTACATATTTACATAAAATGAGCATATGCAAAACCATATGCAAAAATATATACAAGGAATTGTGGTCTAAAAATCCCACGGAAATGGCTGAAATGTGGTATTAAGTCTTCGTTAGGGGTATGAAACTTTACACCTGAAATTTGTCCGCATGGGTCCACGCCTTCATATAGCCCCCACAAAAAGGTACCTCCCGATTTCCGATATTTTGAAGGATGTGGCCTCAACATCACACTTAAATGGCTGACATTTTGTATAAAGTCTTCGTTGGGAGTATAAAACTTTCCACCTGAAATTTGTAAGTATAGATCCACGTCTTTATATAGCCCCCATAGAACGGTACCTACCGATTTCCGGTATTTTGAAAAATGTAGCCTCAATATCCCACGGAAATGACTGAAATTTGGTATTTTGTCTTTGTTAAGGGTATAAAACTTTCCACCTGAAATTTATCGGTATAGGTTCACGTCTTCACATACATAGCCCCCATAGAACGGGCTATGTATTGAGGTTGTGGCCTCAATATCCCTCCAAAATGGAGGATATTTGGTATTAAGTCTTCCTTGGGGTATAAAACTTTCCACCTGAAATTTGTCGGTATAAGTCCACGTCTTCATATAGCCCCCATAGAACGGTACCTCCGGATTTCTGGTACTTTGAAAGTTGTGGCCGCTGTCTACCCATGAGTTAGGGAATTTACTCTTAAAGTCAACAGGCTAATATAAATAAAAGGAAAAATTTGGTGAATTGTGAGTTACTCGAATCCGCGAAAGTAGGACGATAGAACGGCAGTTATTTTCATCGACATAATAGATCTGGCCGTTAATACCCGTAAAGTACCCCGAGAGTGTTAGAGCTAAAAGGAGGGTGCTACACCGCATAATAGACATCTCAGCCGATGAGATAAAAGCTGTCTTCCAATTGTTTCCCAATTGTTGCGGATTTGTAGTTAGTCGGAGGTTAAAACACCTGGTCTCCAGCTTCACACCAGTGAATGAAAGACTTGCTACAATTCGAATAAAAGCAAAATTCTTCAACATCAGCTTTATTTGCGCTCATGCTCCCACTGAAGACAAGGACGAACTGACCAAAGATATATTTTATGAGCGCTTAGAAGAAACATATGACCGTTGTCCTGCCCATGACATTAAAATTATTCGAGGCTAAGGAAAATATCTTTGACCCAACAGTCGGAAAATTCAGTCTCCACAGTGAAACATCTGACAATGGTATGAGGCTGATAGACTTCGCAGCGGTAAACAACATGGTAGTTAGCAGCACGAGATTTCAACATCTCGACATCCGTAAGGGCACCTGGGTATCTCCAGATCAGAAAACAAGAAATCAAATTGATCACGTTGTGATAGATGGAAGCCATTCATCGAGCGTGTTGGATGTGCGTTCGTTCCGAGGAGCAAACATAGACTCGGAACACTATAACAAAGGTACGCACCCGCTTAAACGTAGTAAACAAAGTACGAACAGATACAACACGAAAGTTAGATATCGGTAAGCTGCAATCACAACAGATAGCCACAGCATATTCCACTCAACTGGCTCAATTGCTTAATCAAAGCACTCCTCGTCCCGATAACATATCAGCGCAATGGCAAAGTATTGCCCACTCCATACAAACAACCGCAAAATCCATACTTGGATACCGGAGACTTCCACCAAGGAATCCATGGTATGATCAGGAGTGTCGTGCTGCCACCGAAGAGAAAAATGCCGCATATAGGGCTACTTTACAATCAGTAGCAACGCGTAGCTCACGAGAGAGATATCGGGAGAAAAGGTGAGAGGAGAAACGTCTTTTTCGAAGGAAAGAGAGAGAGATGGAAAAGCGGGAGTGTGAAAAAATCGAGATGTACAGGAACCAGAATGAAGTCCGAAAATTCTACCAAAGAGTCAAGCATCAAACTGATGGCTTTGGTACAGGTACATCCTCCTGTAGAGACCAGCGAGGTAATTTAGTAACTGATGCAGATAGTGTGCTCAGGACATGGAAAGAACATTTTTCAAAACTGTTGGTATCCAATAGCAGCGAAGACGACGAAGATACCACAGACCCAATCCCAGAAGATGGTATTGAATGTATACCGCCCAGCCAAGATGAGGTAAAGACAGCAAACAATCAGCTGAAGAATAATAAGGCAGCAGGAGCCAATGGTTTACCAGCCGAGCTGTTCAAAACCGGAGGCGACACGCTGATAAGGTGTATGCATCAGCTAGTTAACACCATCTGGCAGGAAGAACGAGTACCCGACGATTGGAACCTGAGTATCCTGTGCCCCGTCCACAAGAAAGGGGATAAGACTGTATGCCCTAACTATAGGGGTATAAGTCTACTCCCTATTGCCCACAAGATCGTGTCAGGGATATTGTGCGAACGACTAAAGCCTATGGTCAACGAGATAATTGGACCATACCAATGCGGCTTTAGACTTGGCAAGTCCACCATTGACTAGATATTTACCCTGCTGCAAATCCTGGAGAAGATCCAAGAGATGCAGATCGACACCTACCACCTTTTTGTCGATTATAAAGCAGCCTTCGACAGCCCGCTACGTTCAAAGGTATTCCAAGCCATGTCTGAATTTGGTATACCCGCAAAGCTCATCCGGCTTTGTAAAATGATTTTAACTGACACGAGATCTTCAGTTAAAATAGGAAAGAACCTCTCCGAAGAGTTTTGTACCAAAAGAGGTTTCAGACAAGGAGACAACCTTTTGCGTGATCTCTTCAACATCCTGCTGGAAAAGGTTATACGAGAGGCAAATGTCAAAAGAAGTGGCACAATCTACACCAATAGCCACATGTTACTTGCTTATGCGGATGATATAGACATCATGGGACGATCAGTAAAAGAAGTAACTGATACCTTTATGAAGGTCGAAGGAGAATCTGCTAAAGTGGGTCTGGCGGTAAACGGTGAGAATACCAAGTTAATGGTGTCGACGCGCAATGCGTCCATTGAGCTCGGACCAACTGTGGAAGTTGGTTCTTATAATTTTGAGGTAGTAAAAGACTTCGTATACCTTGGCACCGCCGTAAACACAACAAACGACATCAGTTGTGAAATAAAAAGAAGAATTGTATTGGCCAACAGATGCTACTTTGGCTTAAATAAGCACTTCAAAAATAAAGCCACAACTCGTCAAACAAAAATAACACTCTACAAAACACTGATACTACCCGTGCTGATGTATGGCTCCGAAGCCTGGGTACTTGCGCAAGGAGACATGGCAGTGCTTGGTGTGTTTGAAAGAAAAATTCGAAAGATCTACGGACCAATCTGCGTTGACGGTGAAAATCGACGTCGCATGAACCACAAGCGGTATCTGCTATACAACGACATCAATATACATAGTTAAACGTATCGAGATGCAGCGATTGCTTTGGCTAGGCCATATCATAAGAATGGGCGAAGATGAACTCGCTAAAAAGCCGTATAAATACGAACCGCTTGGCGGTGCACGCAGAATTGGCAGGCCAAGGAATAGATGGCGCAAACAAGTGGATGATGAGATGAAAAGGCGCGGTATTCCAGAATGCGAAGCAACAAATAGGGAGAATTGGAGATCTTTTCTTAGTTCGGCCTATGGAACAAATGTTCTGTCTCCACAGTGAAACATCTGACAATGGTATGAGGCTGATAGACTTCGCAACGGTAAACAACATGGTAGTTAGCAGCACCAGATTTCAACATCTCGACATCCATAAGGGCACCTGGCTGTCTCCAGATCAGAAACTCGTCAAACAAAAATAACACTCTACAAAACACTGATACTACCCGTGCTGATGTATGGCTCCGAAGCCTGGATACTTGCGCAAGGAGACATGGCAGTGCTTGGTGTGTTTGAAAGAAAAATTCGAAAGATCTACGGACCAATCTGCGTTGACGGTGAAAATCGACGTAGCATGAACCACAAGCGGTATCTGCTATACAACGACATCAATATACATAGTTAAACGTATCGAGATGCAGCGATTGCTTTGGCTAGGCCATATCATAAGAATGGGCGAAGATGAACTCGCTAAAAAGCCGTATAAATACGAACCGCTTGGCGGTGCACGCAGAATTGGCAGGCCAAGGAATAGATGGCGCAAACAAGTGGATGATGAGATGAAAAGGCGCGGTATTCCAGAATGCGAAGCAACAAATAGGGAGAATTGGAGATCTTTTCTTAGTTCGGCCTATGGAACAAATGTTCTGTAATGGCCAGCTAAGTAACTAGAAAAATAAGTGATTTTGCTTTTTTTTGTAAGGAATAGCCCATTACTTTTCAGTCTAACGGTAATGCAGAAGGTAATTTCTTTACATTAGGGCGGCACTCTGATAGGTTTGAATATAATTCCATAGTGTTGCACATATATATACATGGGCGAAGCCAGGAATAGCTAGGGAGGGGCAGCTGCACCCCCCCTTCCCCCCCATAGTTCATTTGTATGTAAAAAATTATAAATATTACGAAAAAACAAGAATTTGCAACCTATCCCCCCAGATAGACCAAAAACGCCCATGGCGTTATATGTGGTCAACAAAGTTTCTTTAGCTGTGGCATCCGCGGACGACGTGAAAATACTATCGAATGTGGCCTTTAGAATTCGATTACCATCGACCAGAACATTCACTTATTGTACGTATATCCGCAATCCATGTGATGAATAGAGCGGCCGTAGATTTAGAGGCAGATAAGACCCTTCGGTTATCACCTTCAAAATACGGGCGAATGTTGGGCCTATAACCTGCGTACAGCTATTAATCTTCGGTATGTATATATTAAGCAACCCTGCCTCCGCATCTGACTGACACCCATTCAATAAACTCCATACACGGGTCAGTAGAGCCAGGTCCTCGCGAGACAGGTCTTTATTGAACGACTCGTAAAGTCCGCTATTTCCTCGATCTTAAATTGCAAAAATGACGCATTTGTAGGGATTAGACCAACAACGATCGGTGTTAAATGCTGCTTGTTCGCTGGCTGATGATGACGACTCACTGAGCCTATGTTCACGCATCATGAAGCAAAATAATACTATGCACAATTTTTTAGGTGATCTTGTGCAAACAATTAGAACTGAGGATTTTTTGAAAGTACAGACCCAAACGACAAGAAACCCTAGTTGGGTTTTGTTGTGTCAGATCCAGCTCGGATTTTATGGCACCATCTAAACATGGTTAAATATTGAGTTTTTAAAGAAATTCGGGGCTATATCTCTGAAACCAGTACGAATCTTCTTCTGATCTCTGAAGCAAATTTGTAGATAAGGACAAGAGTAAAATATTTGGAGAAATAATGAACTCGAAAAACTACATTTATTGCCTCAAATTTCAAAATATATGTAAAAATTCCAGAATTTTTGTACATTTCGCACCGTATCTCCAAAACCGTTAATTTTTTCTGAATATTTTCTTTTGGAAAAATATTCCCTGAACATGTCATTGTTGTAAAATGCCTTCAATAATGTAGTGAAATCCGAAATGCGAGAATAAACTGTTGGTGTGAACTGTGTTTGAAATAAGTGTTGTAAAAGATAAGATGCAAAATACCGCTGAAACAACATGAAGTAAGCATTGTAGAGTTTCAGAATGTTCTAAGGAATTGTTGAGAACTTTATTTGGAAGATTTTTGCAAAAGCTTACTTGGTTCAATTCCCAATAGTTTAGCCGATACTGACCAAAATTTCAGCAATTATGTAAAATTTTCTATATTTTATAAATTTTGATGCCCTAGATGGAATTTTTCTTATGCGGTTTTTTCAAAAGATAAGTTCTACTAGTTTAGGGCTACAATATTGCTAAAGACAGCAAGGCCAAATTCCTATCTGTTTCTGAGATAAAGGCCTGATAAATGCAAAAAAATGTAGATATAGCCCGGTTTAGATGAGGCCATAAAATCCGAACTGGATCTGACAGGACAAAACCCTACTAGGATTTTTGTAGTCTAAATATGTACTTTCAAAAAATGCATACTAGAAGTTGTTTGCATTTTTAGTGTTGCATAGTGTAATCCCTCAAATGGATGAGTTCAGAGCAACCCTACTCCCGACATCTATTGCAACTCACCGAAACTTGAGAGTGGTAAAAAACCGAGCACATCGATATTGGTTTGCCTCCGTCCCGACACGGACAATCGATGCTTAGAAATAGATAACACCGGTTTTGAGGAAAATTATTTAATTCTTAGTAATAAGATTTTAGACAATGGCAAACCATGTCCCATGACAGCTTTGTATAAGTCAGTGCGTCATCCCTAAGTTTGTAACACTATTTTGAGTTTATTCCTTTCACACCTTAGCTCAGATAGACAAAGATAATATTTTTTTAGAAAACCCGCTGGTCAAATTATTTTATAATTTAATTATTCAAAAAAAATATCATTTAAAGTAAATTTTCCAGGAACCAATGAATTGATGCTGCTGCTGTTAACACACCCAGGAAGTTCAAAAATAAAACAACCCACCATTTTCTGCAGGCAATTTGCCCCACTCATATTTGTCAGATAACAACAAAATTAACCGCAAAAAATAATCAGTGAAAATTACAACTGATTTATAACAGAACACGCCGGGTAAACGGGCATGCCGCGAGCGATGATCATGATGATAATAATGTTGATAGTAATGAATGATTATGGCTGAATGAATGTTACGATAAATAAACAATTTATTTTTATTAATATTGTTTGTGTTTCCTTTGTTGTTGTTGCTGCTGCTGTTGTTTTTATTTCTGGTAGTAGTCAGTCTGTTTTTTTTTTTCTTAATTCTTAATGGTGTTATTGCCTCAGTTGATGATGACTACTTGGACTGCTGTTGAAATCGAATGAGACAAGGCGCTCTTGCACTGCATGTTGTTGCGGACGAAGCAAAGCAATGCATTTGCTAATTAATAAACTCCCACATAACCAGAAGACAATACGCTTATGTTGCTGCTGTCAGCCGCCAGCACAATAATAACAACAAACAGCCAGCAATAACAATATAAACCACCAAATGATCTGTAACAATAAAATTAACGATCAGACAGAGTATTTTGATAGCAAAATGGGGAAGTTGTTATTGCTGTTGTTTTTTCTCATTTTATTTCATTTGGTCTTAAGTAATCAGAAATTGTTTTTTTTATTTAGTTAAATTGAGTTAATCCCATCAATGTGACATTTGTCAACAAAGAGATCCATCAACGAATCAATATTTTTTTATGAATCTTGAAAAAGTCAATTATGTTTGTTCTTAAATTGCTTGTATGTTAGGTATTGTCGATCTAAAATGAAGGGAGAACTTATGAGGAAAAATAAATTAATTGAACCATAAACCAATTATAAAAAATTTTTGTTTTAAATTACTTTACAAATACAATTGTTTCTTTTTTTCTTACAGGTAATTGGTGAAACTAAATATTCCTAATATTCATTCGATAAGGTAAGAAATATTAAATACATATGTATGTCTCTTCAATAATATAATCCAATTTACACCGGTATATAAAACACGATTTTTAAGTTAAATGCGCTATAAGTCAACCTTAGCAATTTTTAATTATTGCAGAACAAAAAATATTACGATATATTCTTATATTATATACATATATAAAAGACAATGTGTGTATGTTAGTATGTATGTATGTTTCGCATAGACTCAAAAACGGCTGAACCGATTTTGTTGAAAATTTCAGAGAATGTATTGGGAACAACCGTGGTGAAAATAGGCTATATTTTTTGGAATTTCGGAGAGGGCGGGGTAACTCCCCCATGCCATACTTTTTTTAAAAACGCTATTTTCCTGAAAATTTCAGAGAAAGTACAGGGAGGGCCCGTGGTGGAAATAGGCTATAAATTTTGTTGAATTTCGGAGAGGCGGAGTAGCTCCCCTATGCCAGATTTTTTTTAAAATCGCTATTTTGGCACGCTCACCTTTTAAATATGTTATACATATATCCAAAACTTCTGAACCGATTTTCATGAAACTTTCAGAAAATGTACAGGGAGGTCCCGTTGTAAAAAGGTTATATATTTTGTTGAATTTCGGAGGGGTCCGGGTACTTCCCGTATGTCCTATTTTTTTTAAAAACGCTATTTTAGCAAAACTGACGAACGTATCGGTGAGAAAATTAATTTGCGAGGCAATGGTGGTTGTGTCTCCGACACTAGGTACTCATTTGGAGCCTGATGACCTGACCACGCCCACTTTTTTAAATATGTTATAAATCCAAAACTACTTAACCGATTTTCTTGAAATTTTCAGAGAATGTATAGGGAAGACCAGTGGTGAAAATAGGTTAAATATTTGGTTGAATTCCGTAGGGGGTGGAATTCGCTATTTTTGCAAAATTTACGAACATATCGGTTAGAAAACAAATTTCAGAGGCAACGGTGGTTCAATTTTCGACCCTAGGTACTTATTTAGGGCCTAAAGACACGACCACGCCCACTTTTTTAAATATGTTATGTCTCTGAAACTACTGTCGGAGGGGCGGGGTACCTCCCCTAGACACTATTTAAAAAAAAACGCTAATGAATTTGCAATGGTGGTTGTGTCTCCCACCCTAGGTCCTTATGCGGGACCAAAAGACCCGACCATGCCTTTTTTAAATAAGTTATATCTTCACAACTTTTGGACCGATTTTCATGTAATTTTCACCAGGGATGTCCCCTGGAGAAAACAAACCATATATCAGGAATATTGTCAATTATTTCATATTCCATTTCAGAAGAAAAGGATAATTTTTTTTCGCGCTACATCAACGATTTTTGATATGTAGGTTAAGAAAAAAATTGCCAGTACGAATATGGTCGCGAGCCAATTTTTGGTTGTTGCGGACAAAAGTTATGGCGCTTTTATTTCGCTTTTTAAGAAAGAAAATATTATAAAAACTCTAATTATTTTAATGAGCACCATTGTTACAAAAAAGTTCTCTGGAAGTGACTTCAGCAAGTAGATTGCATAATACCTACAAAATGTTACACAGAATTCGCGGAATGTACATAAAATTGATAAATTATTGAATATAAGTGAACTTTTTTCAAAATTAAGGACAATTTAGTGGTCATAAAATTACATAAAAATTTGTTGTGGATCTAAACTTCACTGCGAATCAAATGAGACTACAATCGTACAGATTGGTGTTATAGTTTTGATGTTACAGCCAAAATAAGCACATATTTTGGTCAAAAAAGAATTTTTTATTTGACAAAATATTTTTTCACATGCATTATGTAGTAGAAAATATTGGAAAAATCTATCGGAATATTTCCTTCGGTTTGCTTAAATCTCCCAATATAATAGACGGATTTTGCTTTATTGACATTCATATTAAAGCTTTCCCATTAGGGAAGGTAATTGGGTTGATGAGGATATATTTCAAAGCTTCTGAAATGGAAACAGAGGTCAAATAACCCATTTTAATTTATATGCATTTTAAAATACGTGTAAATTGCGTAATTATTAAAATCATTTTGTCCGCATGTGATTTTCATGTACAGCAAGACTATATCTTTTAATTTATATATATTTTTCGAAATTTACATTGGAGGCTAAGATGTAGCATCGGCTGCATCCTAGCATTAAAAACCTATAAAATATCTCTAATTTGCGCAAAGTGCATACAATTTTTGTCCGCATCCGATTTCAGTGTTCACCATGAAAATCTATATCGATATATATCTATTTCAAGGCGATCAATCAAGAACCGTGGATGTAGCATCAAACACTATTTTTTGAGATAAAATGAATGTAGCTACCTTATCATTGAAGTTTTCAAATCTCTGTTTCCGCTAAAACGAAGATGCTGTACTAGTTGTTTCATTTCAGTGGAAACGAACCGCAGAAAACGCGATAAAATACGCGATATTTCCAAAAACAATTTTAGACGATTTTTCTACTTTGGAATTTCTTGTAACTCGCGTTTTAGTAGATGGATTTTCACGGGGAATGATTTATTGGATCTGGAACGTAAAACACTAAAATGTGCAATCAAATACGAGGAAATCGAATGACAATTGTAAAAACTAGGCCCGAAAAATATGATTTTTAGAAAAATGTTCGCACAAAATTTTCGCATTTGGATGCAGATTTCTATGAAGCTGTGCAGACTACATTCACAATATTCCTATCAAATGACTCAGAATCGCAAGTACTACAATCATATATATATGGTTTTTATAAGAACCTGTTTCCGAAATGAAGTCAGAAGGAAATTTCAAAAAACACTGTAAATCTGGCTTCAAAATGTCAGCATCATTTAATGGTAGAAGCAGACGAAATTTTGAAAAGTAATACATTAGTGAGATGATCCTTATTTAGTTTGCTTCTGCTTTTACTTTGACAGGAAACTCGAGCGTAGTGTGGTTTACTCACAAAGAGAGAGATAACAAAAAAGACATGGTGGCTTCAACGCATTTTCACCAATTTTTTAACATAAAGATATCCACAGCTCGCAAATTATCTTTTAAGGCTAATATTTTTTGCCACGTCCAAAAACATTTCATTTTATCCAAAAGTATTTAATTTGTATAATATACAATCACGAGTCGCGTGTTCCAAAAGGGTAAACCTTGGCTTCAGCTATGTTAAATTTTCAAAAATATTGGTGATATATTGTTGAACGGAGCGTGGTTTAAAAATTAATTCGATAGATAATGGTGGTTGTGTCTCCGACCCGAAGCACTTATTTATGACCTTAAGACCCGACCACGCCCACTTTTTTTAAATATGTCGTATCTCCAAAACTTCAAAACTGATTTCCATGTAATTTTCAGATGGTGTACAGAGACGGCCCCTGTTGGAAATAGGCTATATACTTTGATGAATTTTGCAAAATTGCAAGTTCATATGTCCGAAGAAGTTCATAAAATTCTGAAAACTCTCTAAATACGTATTTTATTAGATGCGGAAAATATTTTGGTTGTGTAGCCGGTATTCGATATGTCATGGATAAAAGTCTTAATCTTAATATCTTTGTCGGCAAAGTCGACTGATATTTCTTTACTTGTTTTCCAGAAAATAAAAGTCACGAGTTTGCTTCCAACCGCTTACAAGTCATGACAAATTGAAAATTAAGGTCAAGTGAAACAGTTGCAACAAAAAATGTGTTTTTATAAGTAAAAAGCGTTAAGCTGTTTCAAAATTTTTAAACTCTTTACCACGAAATATTTTGAAATAATTATTTTTTTCTGTTACGAAAGTACCAATGTCCACAATTTTACGCGGAAAAGTTTATTGATCACTGGGAACCATAAATATCTAATTTTAGCTAATTCGGTCAGCCAGAAACTTGAAAATACCGGATATCGGGCGGTATCGTTGTATGGGGCTATTCCAAAACACGGACATACATAATTTTTGTAATTACCGGAAACCCCAAATTCCAAATTATAGATAATTTGGCCAGGAAACGTAGCTAACTAGCTACCGTAGTCTGTATCTTAATATAAATTTCTATTTTTTTTTTTTTTCAAATGGCTTGCACAGACTCTGTCATTTCTGGTCAAATAGGAATGCCTTGGGAAAAGAGTATTATTTTCTTATTTTATCGACACAATAGCTGAATTGGAAATATTCGATATAAGTCCAATCTGCATTCGCGGATTCGAATTATTCATATTTTTGGGGATACCTAATTCAAAGAAGCCGTTTAGGTTGCACTCATCAACCCATGCAGAGTATATGCAGATAAATATTATAAAAGTTGTTTATAAAGAGAAAAATACCGGGTTAATAAAATACCATGTCCGATTACTGTATACCAAATACAATTAAACGGTTTATAAAATGGTAATAATGGTGAAATGTTGAAGATTTGTTCAATTAAAAACATTTTGAAATAAGGGACTGAAGTTAGGGTGTGAGAACTGGAAATGAACTTTAAAGAAGAAAAACCGAACTATTTATAACTTATGTGACATAAATCCCCTTTGTAACTCTATTCAACATATTCCTTATATCAGGTTTGCATTGAGTTTCTACAAAGCGAAAGGAATGCCAAAATCCATATTATAGTCGATGTTCTTAAAAAATAAATTTTCGAAATTCTAAAAATCTTGCTCTGCGGGAATTAGAACATAAAACGCCTATTAAGAACGAATGTTGTTAAATTTTTTTTGGATATGTGTACCAAGCCGAGAACATATATGGTTAAAGATTTCAAAACACCGAAAACCTGGCGGAATTTTGTATGGGGAGTTTAAAATTTTTATCTTAAATATTGTGTATCAACAATTCATATAAAATCAATTAACTACACCTTAAAGTAGCATTAAATAACGCTACACAACATTTTATATTTTTATGATTTTTGGTCAAGTTGGGCCCCCCGAAATTAAATCCTGCGTACGTCCCTGTTGATGTAGTAAATGTGGCATGCTAGCATGTTCAATTCTGACAGAGGGCAATATAAAAAAATGTGGAGTGTGGCGAATAAAATTGAACATAGACAGTTCTAAAAATAGAACATAGTTTATTTAAAAATTTTGCCTATTTTAATTAATTTCTTAATTAATTAATTTTTTTTTAATTAATTTCTTAATTTAATTTTAATTTAATTTTTTTAATTAATTTCTTAATTTCTTAATTACCGTTATTTCTGCAAGTGAAAAAGAAAAGGTTATGACTTTTTTACAACCTCATATCCCTGTATAATAATGAACTTTTGCCTAAGATTAGATAAAATCTTAATTATAAGTTGATTCGACAAAAAGGCTTACGCACACAAAGCTTTCAAAGTTTTCATATATGAGCTTTTTTTAAACATTTTTGGAGTCACTTTAAGCACATATATGGGTAAAAAAGCTTTATAACCACACGACATAACCAAAATGACATAAGCTTTTGTTTCTCACCAATTTTATCGTCATATCATAACATATATATCGTTTTATATCATACATAACTTTATTCCATATATCATATAAATTGAAAGTGCTTTGTGCGTGACCTTTTTAATATTTAAATGGAATAAAAGTTATTTTAATTATTAATAGGTCAAAGGTCATTCATTCATGGAACAGGAAATGTTTTTTTGAGAAAAACATTTTTTTCGTTTCATAGAATTTTCCAAAAAATCATTTTTTTTCAAAGAGGTTTGTGCGTGACCTTTTTTAATAATTAAATGGAATGAATGTTATTTTTGGCATTAATAGGCAAAAGTTCATTCATTCTCGCTACAGGAAATCATTTTTGAGAATAAAGGTTAAAAAGTTATAACCCTAATGTGACATAAATGTTTCGCCGTTGGTCGACCGGCTCATCAGATTTATCGGCTGTGGAGTAGGGTTATGACTTTTTTACAACCTTATATCCCTGTATCATAGCGTGATGAGTATGAGTACATAAGATTACCTAAAATCTTAATTGTAAAGTGATTCGATAAAAAAGCTTCCGCAAAAAACCTTTTAAATTTCTTTTTATTTTTCAGAACTTTTGATAATTTTTTGAAGTCACTGTAATCAGATATTTAACTGAAAACAAGGTATAGGGGCACACGACATAACCAAAATGACATAACCGTTTGTATCTAACTAATTTTATTATCGTATTAAAAAATATGTATGTAGCATTTTATATTATATATAACTTTATTCCATACATATATCAAAAAATTAAAAGTGGTTTGTTCGGGACCTTTATCAATATGTAAATGGAATAAAAGTTATTTTAGTCATTAATATGCAAAAGATCATTCATTCGTGCAAAAGGAAAGAATTTTTTGACATTTTTTTCAATTCATAGTATTTTTTTAAAAGGAAAGTGATTTGTGCGGAACCTTTTTATAATAAAATGGAATGAATGTTATTTTAGGCAATAATTTGGCAAAAGTTCATTCATTCTCACTACAGAAAATCATTTTTGAGACAAATGTCAAAAAGTCATAACCCTATTATGCATACTCTCAGTCGTATTTACATAAAAAATTTTGTAATCTATAATAGTTCAGTGCAGAGACGTTGTTCTAAATTGTGCAAGGTTCTTAGATTAAGCAAGTATTTTACCTCTATTAATTTGCTACATCAGGACCATAGTTGTCGTCTAGCTCTGTTGGTGGTTTATCTGATGATGAATGGAGGCGAAACCCCTACTCCTTACTCGTCCAAGCCGATCCTCGCCATACCCACTCTCAAGCGAACAGCGTTTAAAATATAGAAGGTCATGCGCTTAGTCATGGAGAGATGATCAACTCCGGCCACCAGGTGTGTACCGTCCTCCGGCTTCTCCCTGTGGAAGACTTTCCATATCTTTACTATCAAAGAATTTGAACTTACCTCACCAGATTGCGTTTGTCGCGTTCCCATGGAGGTAATAAATACACTGCTGACAATATCCTTGAGAGCGGAAATGTTTTCATGCTGGGCAAATTGGAACACAATCATGCCGCGCCGCTGATGATTTAAATTTGATCACCCCCTGCATTAGATGATATATTAAGCATTTTCTCAACGGCTGGAAGATGGTCTTTGGGTAGCCGGGAATCTCGGTATAGCAGAGTTCGTGCCGGTAGCGTTTGTTGGTTACCTTCGCGTAATATGGCGGTCTCCTTATCGCTTTTTCTCTCTGCCGGGTCCGTAATTTTCTCACAGAATCCCCGGCTATGAAGTAGATTCAGCGCTGGAACGACGACGATTTAATAAATTTGTATGTCAAAAATGTAGTTAAATCCGAAATGCGAGAATAAACTGTTGGTGTGAACGGTGTTTGAAATACGTGTTGTAAAAAAGTTCCTTTTTCTGTACCTAGTAGGTTATCTCTTAGGCATAGAAACGTATTCTATGTTGGACTGCATCAGCGCAACTATGCACTAAATGGGCCATTAACACGAGCATTAAATTATTTAAATTCTATACAAGATATTAATTTGTTAGAATTTACGGCATCCAAAACTTCATTTAAAAATGCAATTCTTCAATTTTGTTAATTATATATTTTAATAATATATGTATATATTGTTAATAATATTTGTATATTTTCTTTAGTCTGTAAGGAACATTGTTCAATAGACTTAATAATAATAAAAAAAATGTGATGCAAAATACCGCTGAAACCACATGAAGTAAGCAGTTTTGAGTTTCAGAATATTCTGAAGAATTGCTGAGAACTTTATTTGGAATATTTTTGGAAAATGTTATTTGGTTCAACTCCCAATAATTTAGCTGATACTGACCAGAATTTCAACAATTATGTAAAATTGTCTATATTTTATAGATTTTGATGCCCTAGATAGAGTTTTTCTTATGTGGTCTGTTCAATAGATAAGTTCTACTAGTTTAGGGCTACAATATTGCCAAAGGCAGCAAGACCAAATTCCCAATCGAAAATTAGGCCATAAAATCCGAACTGGATATGACAGGACAAAACCCTACTAGGGTTTCTTGTAGTCTCAATATGTACATACTTTCAAAAAATGCATACTAAGCAATAGACAAGTCATTTGCAATAGACAACTCCATCCTCAGGTTTTATTATCATGGAAATTTTTACATTTTCACACACATTTGATGCACTGTGTAACGAGAGCAAATCTATTTACAAATTTATTAAATCGTATCTGAAATTAACACTTTTGTTTTTACCATTCGCCTTAACTGCACATCCATTCCCCCCATTATAGTAAATCAAGCTAAAACAAAGAAATACATACCTACCCAGCAAACCAAATGTCGGATGTCCGACACGTCTGAACAATTTCGGAAGCAACGTCGTTCAGATTTCGTCCCGATTTCTAAACGATTTTTCGGAGCGGAAATAGTTCAGATTTTGTACCGATTTCGTTCAGATTTCGGAACGAATGTCGGAAAGAAATTTCCTTTCCGAATTTCCCAAGGATTTTCTTCAGATTTCGTTACGAAATCGGATCGAAATCGATACGATGTCGCTCCGACATTTCGTTCCGAAATTATGTCAACCACTTCATACAACTTTCGTTAAGATATCGTTACGATTTCGGATCAGACATCGGACGTATCGTCCGAGTTTTGTTCCGATTTCGTTAAGATGTCGGTACGATTGGTTTGCTGGGTACAGACACACACACACGCCATCATGTGCATTTGCTTGCGCTTCTTTCTAGCCTAAATGCAGCAGCATCCATAAATACCGGGTGTTGTTTGTTGTTGTTGTTCATTGCACCACTAGATCGAATGCAACGTGCAGCAGTCGAGTAGGTCTTGGCAAATGGGTTAGTGGGGGATGTTGAGGTGGGTGCATATAATCTGATGTTTATTTACTGTGTCGGCTGATGATGCCTACCAAGTGTATCTCTCACAGATGATAATGATGCCGATAATGATGTTATGAATTACAAAGCGAGTACAATCTGAATGTTTGCCTCACTTTTTTGAATTTTGTTTTTGTTCAGTTCTCGCCAAGAGAACCAACAAATATACTCACACTATATAGAACAACAACAATTGTATCTAACAGATAATTACAATGAATTGTTGGTCTTCAATCTATGATGGATGGATTCTTCTCTTTGTTTTTGTGTTGTTGCCACTATTATTATTGTTCATTCAGTCTCTCTCAGTACTAGTTGTACTACACTACTTGTAGTCAGCCAGTCATAGTATTTTTGTTTTTTTTTCATCTCATTTGTAATGTTGCTGTTGTTGTTTTTATTTTTGTTTTGACTACAACAAAATTTATTTTTAGTGTATTTCTAATAGTACGCCAAAAACAACAACATTTTTGAGTATGTTTTTCCCATTTAAATTTTGTTTTTTTTCGTTTTGTTCTTTACAATTTCTTTGTATTTGAGCGTTCGACTGTGTGTTCCTTTTTGTTGATTTTGAGAAGATGAACTTAGGTGAGAGTTCTAGATACTTTTCAGTGCAAATACAAAACAAATGCCTCCAACACTTTTGCTTTGTTCGCAGATACTATCAGAGAATTCATTTGTTTTGTACTTGCACAGTGGTATTTAGTCGTTGTGTTCAATTTTTTAAAGTAGGCTGTGATTTATGTGCTTGAAAATATGGTTTTGTTATTGAACTGTTGAAGAGCCACCAGAATGGTTCAGGTTAGCATGTCCGCAATGTATAGAGAGGTATTAACTTCAATACTAAGGCAAAACGCTCGATAATATTTTATATGCGTTCCATTCAGCGTTGCCGAATTTGACGATTTATCGTCATTTTGACGATTTTTTGGACCAAAATTGAAAAATGACGATTTGACGATTTTATGGTCCAAAATGACGATTTTTCACATAATCCCGAATTGCATGAAATAAAAGACGATAACTATATTTTGACCCGAATTTCACGAAAGATTTTAAGGAAATCATTGTTCCAAAGTCGATTTTATGAGCTATTTTAATGTTTTTAAACAATTTCGAGACGGATTGACTGTATTTAGGCACATGTCTGGAATAGAGGTATTTTCATAGTTTTTGCCTCATCTTGAATTTACATTAGCTGAAAATTTTCATGTAGAATTGTTAATGGATGAAAATCTTCATGAAATTTTTCATGTAGAATTGTTAATGGATGAAAATCTTCCTTGAAAAATTTTCGAGATAAAATTCTTCCTATCGATGTCCTCTTTATTGAGAGTTTTTTTGTAGATTTTCGACTGCCCATCAACCAAATGTACGTGTTCCGACTAACATGGACGGTCACACTGTCAGGCAAGCTAATCTGTCATTCAAAACTGGCGATGTGTACTCATCTTTACCTTACTGCAAACTCGATAACCACGGTGAAAACTATCATCTCCTAAAAGCTGTTTTTATAGCGGTATTTAAAGGATTACACCTACTTGTCATTTAAAAAAAATATATTGGCTTATTTAAAGGTAGTGTAGAGTATGACGCAAAAAACTTCAAGTCGATCGGAGCAAAATTGTCTGATATATGAGAATTGGAAGTTAACAATTTCTTGAGATTTGTATGTAGGATATATACTTTAAACGCGTTCTTCTCGAAATGGCATTTTTGAAGTCGGTGCCAACGATATCTCGGAACCGAATTGACCGATCATCATATGGTTTGGTGAGCTTATTAAATACATAAAAAGATTGTCCTTAAGCGAGACAGATTTAAAAAAAAATTGCCCGATTTTTGACAAAAAAACAGTAAATTTTTTCGCTAGAATCGAAATTTTGACTTTGATGGTTAAAAATGATCGGCCCATCAGTTTTCGAGCTATCGTTGGCACCGCAAAACGCTTTTACAAAAAAGGGTTTGACAGATAGCCATTTAAGACTATGCAATATTTTTCAACAACAAAAAGTAGTATGCTATCGTCTAAAAAATCACATTAAACGGTAACCAAACCCAGTTTTGGATCATGTTGACGATTTTTGACGATTTTCCAAATTTTGTTGACGATTTGACGATTTTTTTGACGATTTCCGACCAAAAACTGTCGACAACGCTGGTTCCATTCCGTTTTGTGGCCACAAGTCTTAGTGCCTTGGGACCTTAAATCAAATGAAATAGCGAATGACCTGGTTCGTCGCGGATCGGAATCACTCGTTGCTGTAATCGATTAATCGGTCAAGCCACATCGTGCAACTGTTAAAGATATCGGTATAAGGCTAGCTTCATTTGGCACAACTGTACCCAGCTGCAATGTTTCCGACGAAATCCGACAAATCTTCTCCAAACGAAGAACAATCTTTCTATTTTCCCTGAAGAAATCCGACATGAAATTAGCAGTAGGATTAATCAGAGGTCACTACAAAATCATATCTTCCTCCTACAAATGGTAAAGAGATACATTTACAGAAGTAACAGAGATAATCGGGCACTTAACGCAAATCCCTTGGCTCAGAACACCTTTCTATTATCGTCTCTGTTAGCAGACCATCCGCCATCATAATCTCTGACCACCTTATTTTCTGAAACATGAAACAGCTTATTGGCTGGGGATCAGAGAATGTACCTATCATCGCTTAAGAGAGCTCCCATTCCTTCAGGTCCTCGGGTAGTATCTGAGAGAATTTTTGTGGGGCAGCAGCTCGCTACGTAGCTGCTGGTGGAATACCCGAATTTAGAGCAAATTTTCCAGCAGAGGCAACGGGACTAGCAAATGAGAGTGACGAGTTTCGTCATACGAACCCTCACGACCCAGAATATAGGGCACGTACTCTGGAAGTCATCAGGCTAGTAGGCGAATATAAGCACAAAATTGAATAGACCACCTGAATCAACGGTTTAATCACTCTCAAATTCGGTAAATGATGATGATAGAACGGGTTTGACAGTAACAGATCCGCAGAGTTGCGCGGCGTTTTATTTTAATCTGCAATTTATAGAGCACCCCGAGAGTTATAGGACGAAGAAGTGGGTGCTACGTTGTATAAGAGCAACCTCAGCCGAGGTGGTACCACAACAATTTACAATGAGCGATGTCATCCGAAGCACAAAATCATCCAAAACGTTGGGTCCACACGGAATCTCAATTGTAATGTTTAAGCAATTGGTTGAGCCCGGAAGCTAAGTATCTAACAATATCAATATATCATTAGGTACCAATATTGTACCAGAAGCCTAGAAATTTGGCACGGTAGTCCCACTACTGATGTCAGGCAAGGGTGCCAATAGAGACGAATTGTACAGACTCTCTTGTCCCAGTAGTGAAATTTCTAGAGACAACATCAGCATGGATTCCGGGAAAACACAGCACCTCAACAGCACTGCACGTTATATCCACATTGGGTGCCACCGTGGTGCAATGGTATGCACACCCGCCTTGCATGCTAAAGATCGTGGGTTCGATTCCAGCCCAGACATCATAAAATATTCAACGGTAGCAAAATACCGCTCAGTGATGTTGGCGACATTTCCTGAGTATTTCAGTCATGTAAAACTTCTCTACAAAAGTGGTGTCTTAGACACGCCGTTCGGACTAGGCAATAAAAAGTAGGTTCCATATAATTGAGCTAATATAAATCGGGGTGCACTCATTGATATTACATAAGTCTCCCTTGTCCCATCTGGGATGTTTGTGGAACAATTATTATTATCCACACACATCAGTCGACGACTGAACCAAAACAGACCGTGCGACCGAAAAATTATGGCTCTTGGCTCATCATCGAAGGCCTTCGAAACGTTGGTTAATCAATTATATGTGTCGTTTGCGAAATTCAGAATTAATAAGTGGAAAACCCAAAGGTTGAAACACAGAGTTTCCTAAGTCGGGCTGGTATCTCCGGCATTTGTTAACCTCAACCTTTATGAAATTGCACATCTCTCCACAATTAGAGAACTTACTCTTGAAGTCAAGAGACTAGTAGGCGAACTTAAGCGGAAAAAATGGCTAGACCACTTGAAATAATAGGTTAAATTAGTCTCTAACCCGGGAAGGAATGATGAACGGCTGTTACTTTCAACGGCGTGGCAGATCCAAAGAGCTGCACCGCGTGTTATTTTAACCGGCAATTTTTAGAGTGATAGGGCGGAGAGGAGTTTGCTACGCCACCACCACAATTTACGATGAGCGATGTTGTAGGTGTTCCGAAAAGGAAGGGAGGGCGGTCCCGCTACCACCAGTAGCGAAGATTGTCGAGGCACTACTACTTCCCTTGATGATAAGCTGTTTCCCTGTTGCCAATTACACGCGAAAGAACCGTGTGACCGATCAGTCTTTTTGGCCATTGATACCGTCAACTATCAACCAAGTTGTTCGAAGACAAAGGTAAGACTCAATCCGTTTCATGTGTGGAGAAGAAACAATAATCAGAAATAAGAAGCCTAAAACCCGTATGGTGAAAAAGAAATTTTTCCATGGTGGGGTGATATCTCCAAAACTGGTTTACCTCTACTTTTCTGAAATTCCACACGCTCCGTACGGCACAGAGATCGTAATGTATGCGGTGGATTGTACGATCTTGGCGTCGCGTCATATCGTCGATGTTATATAGCGGTCTTGATGCAGTTCTTCTGAACTATTGGAACTATATCCAGCACTTGCGTTTATATAGTTCCTTTAGTTCATATAGTTCCTTTCGTTTTTCTGGTTCCTTCAATTTAACGCCTACGTCGATCTTAGGTTGTGCCTCCACATGTCTATGCAGAACCTGCATCTGTTTTATCGCCGTGAACATCCCTGTCTTAATCGTGTGGACAGACTACCCCCAACCAGACACGTCAGAAGAAATCTTCAGGATCTTCAGAGAGGGAAAAGAAAAGTCCAAAGGTATAAACGAAAACCTCTACATGAACGACCCAATCAGGCCGGCTTAAATAACCTTCAAATTAGCAGTTCAAAGGTATAGTGTCTACGCCGTTCCACAAAGTCTCCGATTGGAATATCTGTATTTTTCTAGAAATTGGGAAGCCCGCATCTTCCAAGTATGCCGGACATAAAACTTCCAGTATTTTGACCTATCGAATCCATTATACATCGGTAGTAACAATAAATTGGGGGTTTGGCGAGAGTTCTCAAATATGCATTGAACCACTGTGCAAAGTAGAACTAAATCTCTTATATTTGAAATACATATATGAAAATATTTAAATTTTATTATATATTTCCTTTTTAATTTTTCACATTTGAAACCACTGTGCACAATAATTTATAATGATGACGATATTAAGCAGAATAATGATGAAGCTGATGGTGGTGATGATGATGACGATGAGCCAATACCGTCAGGCAGCAGTCATACCCTAGTCATTCACAGGCAAATAGCAAATGTTTTCGTTTCAGTTTTAATGCGCTCTTGTTGCTGCAAGTTGTCTGTCAATTGTTGTGTTTTTGTCTGCCTGGTGTTGTATCTTTCCATGCGCCAACAAACACCATCGTCATCCTCATTGTCGTCGTCGCCGTGGTCGTCTTCGATGTCGTCGTTGTCTAATGTTGTCGTCCCATTGTGTCTTTAGCCGCAAGTCGTCGAGACGTCTAAGCAAAATAAGATTATATGCCGCGCATAATTTTATAAAATACAAAAAAATAGTCGTTGTAAAAATTGCAAAACAACAAAAGTTATAATTAATTAATCTAAAAAATAAATAATATTATTAATATTGGAATAAAACAAAAAATAAGTGATTATTTGGAAAAGGTTATTAAAAGTGAATACATAAATAAGGCCATAAAAAGTGATAATTGGAATACAAAAATAAATATTTAATTATTCTAAAGTGAGAAATTCTATCAATCGGTTAGCTGCTACGCAAGCCACTGCAAGTGTTGTTGATAATTTGTTAAAATTCAAAAAAGAAAACAAATGTGAAATAACCAAAAAGCTTCACTAGGAAGAGTGGTGTAACAAAAAAAAAAAAAAATAAATAAAATTTAAAAGAATACATACAAGTTAATTTTATACATAAACATAAAATTAAATAAATAAAAATTATTAAATATTATATTAATAAATTAAAAAATCACATAAAATTATTAAAAATATTTTAGAAAAATTAAATTTTATTGTAACAAATTAATATTATAAGAAATATATTAAAAATATATCTGTAATTCCACAAGTGAAGTGTTTTTGTTTTTGTGATAAGTGAAATTTGTGCGCGTATTTCGCCTTTGTAGTTTAATCCCGAATTAAATAACTCCTCGCTTTTTCTTTTCTAAACTCAGCGCTTCAAGTAACAACAACAAAATCCCGCCATCATGTTGGCCCTCAAGGAATGTCTGATACGTGAAGGTGTCTTAAATTTAAATAACCCAAATATAACATCTAGTCCAAACAACAATTCATCATCGACATCGCAGAAATATCCACCGCCATATCCCTTGTATCGAAATCATTATAGTTTTGGCTCTCATTTGGATATGTTGGCTACACCGGCTATAACTAAAAGTTAGTATTCCCAAATTGAAAAAAAAAACACACAAAACAAGAAATAGAACATCACATCGTAATCATTACACCACGTTCTTGCAAAAATACACGGAGAAAAATTATGAAAAATATTAGTTGAAAGTATTAATAAGTAAAACGGATTTATGTGCTGCCGGGCCGAACTTTCATACTATCCACCATAAAATCTATTAAAACAAGATTTCAACGATTTCGTTTGAAAAATACGAGTAAAACTTTAAAAATACCCAAAATCGAGTGGTGCTGTTTTATGAAGGCTATATCAAAACAAAATTCTCTGTCGGAATATTTAATACTTCCAACGGAGTCTAAATACCAAATCTAAGCAATTTCGGTGGCTAAAACCTTCAAAATTTCGGCCGACAATGGGGCTATGTGAAATTGTGAACCCAAACCGAAAATTATCTGCAAGACTCTACGGAGACAAAATACCAAATTTATTTCGATTGAGTTGACTCGCCTTGACATATAATAATAGATTTCCTAGCACGGTTGTGTTTCCTGCCGATCTTCCCTTATTATGCCCTTTTATGGTTAAAAAGTCTTAATTTAGTCTGTCTTCAGTGTAAAATATGAAAATATGGTGATTCGAAAAAATCTCTCGTACAAAGTTATTTAAAATTTTTTTCTATATGATCTTTTTTGACAAACGTTTGAATCACTATAAGCAGATATTATGTTTATGACCATCTGTGCTGCAGATCGGAAATGTGCTCCTGATCATAAAACTTTAATGGTGTTTCTTAATAGTTGCATATTTATGTAAAATATTTTAGCCCGTGAGGTCCGGCACCTTATAAGCATTCACCTGATGCAGATAATTGAATTGCTTTTAGGATTTATAGCAGTATTATTGCAATTTTCGTACATAGCAATTCCACACTGCTATTATTTTGCACGGTACTGTATATATGATTTGATATATATATGAATATAACAAGTAAGAAAGTATCAGTCAGGTGCGCTGGCGGAGATATACCCTCAGCCACTGATAAAAAACCCACAAAACCAAACCAAACAAAATAATTATGCCAATATCTTAAGCTAGGGTCACATTACGCAAATATATATTTGCTCTAGCGACCGGCAGTGTCCGCTTACTGAGAGCAAATGAGCGTAAATAATCCATTGGAATTTATGCTCACTTGCTCTCAGTAAACACACTCCCTGTCGCTGGAGCAAATATTTGCCTAGTGTGACCACTTTACTTTCACTTTATCCGAATTTTGTGTGGGAGGTACCAGAAGGAGTGGACCGATACAGTCCATCTTCCAACCTGATACATTACTGGATGAAATAATACGATGTGCAATGTATGCACCAATCAGAAACTTACTGCGAGAATTATCTAGCGTATTTACCATTTTGGTTGGTGCCGTCAGGGTTTCTTGGAGCTTTCAGTACATGAAAAAAATTGTACCGTCGTAGAGAGGGCCGCAAGGAAAACTTACTGAAAAAAATTTCAAAACGATGCAAGAGAAGCTCTTAAACTTCACTTTATCCGAATTTTGTGTGGAAGGTACCCGAAGAAGTGCACCTATACAGTCAATATTCCAACCAGATACATGACTAGATGAAATAATACGATGTGCAAAGTTTGCAACAATCAGAAAACCTCTCGAGAATTATTTTGAGGATTTGCCATTTTGGTTGGTGCCGTCAAAGTTTTTTTTGGAGCTTTTAGGCCAATATCTCAGGAAGATACATGAATGGATGAAATAATACGATATGCAATGTCTGCACCAATTAGAAACTTCCTACGAGAATTATCTTGCGTATTTGCCATTTTGGTTGGTGCCATCAGGGTTTCTTGGAGCTTTCAGGACAATATCTTAGGAAGTATGGCCTTGCGCATGAAAAAAATTGTACCGTCGTAGAGGGAGCAGCAAGGAAAACTTACTGAAAAAAATTTCAATACGATGCGAGAGAAGCTCTTAAACTTCACTTTATCCGAGTTTTGTGTGGGAGGTACCCGAAGAAGTGGACCGATACAGTCAATATTACAACCGGATACATGACTAGATGAAATAATACGATGTGCAAAGTTTGCAACAATCTGAAAATCTCTCGAGAATTATTTTGAGGAGTTGCCATTTTGGTTGGTGCCGTCAGTTTTTTTTTTTTTGGAGCTTTTAGGCCAATATCTCAGGAAGTATGGCCTTGCGCATGAAACAAATTGTACCGTCGTCGGCTCCCGCAAGTTATTCAAAAAAAATTTCAAAATGATCCGAGGGGAGCTCTTCAACTTCACTTTATCCAAATTTTGTATGGGAAGTACCCTAAGGAGTGGATCGATATAGTCCATATTCGAATCCCATCTATATCTGGAGGGAATAATACGATGTGTAAAGTTTGGACCAAATCGATTGCTCCTTTGGAGAGTTATCGTTCACACCATTTTACAGACAAATTTTGAACTTTTGCGGGTGAGGTGCCCGAAGGAGTGAACCAAGGAAGGAGTGACAAAATATTACGATACCCAATGTTTGGTTTGAATCAGTTGATACGTTCGAGAGTTATCGTGCGCACCAGCCAGACAGACGGACAGGCAGACGGACGGACAGACAGACGGACGGACATGGCTAAATCGACGCCACATTGTCTGAAACGAATTTCGTCCAAACATACTTGGGGTCTAAAACCCTTATTTCGATGAAGCACATTTTTGGTCGTATCAAAGTGTATATACCCTTTCTAGCCTAAGGAGTGAGGGTATATACACTTTCATACGGGTAAAATGTGCCCCATGGAAATAATGGTTTTAGACCCAAAGTATGTTTGGACGAAATCCGTTTTAGACAATTTGAAGTCGATTTAGCCATGTCCGTCTGTCTGTCTGACTGGAGGGCACGATAACTCTCGAATGGAACAACCGATTCGGTCCAAAATTTCACTTTCGTAATATTTTGTCCAAACTTAGTTTAAGTTCGAAGATGTGTTATATCGGTCCACTCCTTCCGGTACCTCCCCCAAAAAAGTTCGAAAATGTTCGGAAACTTTGTGCGAACGATAGCTCTCGAAGGGAGTAACCTATTTGGTCCATACTTTGCACACCGTGAAATTTCCACCCGAGTCAGATGAGGTTCCACTATGGACTCAATCGGTCCACTCCTTTGGGTACCTCCCACACAACATTTCGGAAGAGTTTAGGACCTGCTCTTGATTCGCTTTGATCTTTGTTGTAGCAACTTGTATTCACTGCCCCCAATATGACGGTACAAGTTTCATCAGGGGGCCAGTCCATACTTGCTGAGAAAATGGCCTGCAAGGTGCAAAAAAACCCCATGACGCCTTGTGTAGTGGTTGGAGCGCAAGATCACTCTCGAACGGATCTGCTGATTTGGTCCAAAAGTTGGCCTCCGTAATATTTTGTCCAAACTTAGTTTAAGTTCGAAGGTACATAAGTCAAATGCTCAAGAATGTTCGGAAAAATTGTGCGCACTATAACTCTTGAAGGGAGTGACCGATTTGGTCCATACTTTACACATCCTAATATATCTACCAGATATAAATCAAGTTCAAATATGGACTATATTTGTCCACTCCTTCGGGTATTTCCCACACAAAATTTAGGATAAATTCACTTTAAGGCCCGCTCTCGAATCACTTTGATTTTTGTTGAAGCAACTTGCATTCGCTGTCTCAATTACGACGATAAAATTTTTTTCAGGGGCCCGAAAGTTGTAAAAATACCTATGGCAGCATATGTAGTGGCTGAAGAGCACGATAACTCTCGAACTGATCAACCGATTTGGTCCAAAATTTCGCCTTCTTCATAGCTTCAGTTGGAAGATGGAGAATACCGGTCCACAACTTCCGGCACTTCCCCCAATATTTAAAAAATTTCACTAAAATAATATGCACGATATCTCATGAACGGGATAACCAATTTGGTTCAAACTTTGGATCTTCTAATATTTTGTCCAAATTTAATTTAACTTCTGAAATGGCCCATACCGGTACCTCCCCCACAATAGTTCGAGATTTGTGTCTAAGTGTAGTTTAGGGTATGTTCGAATATCCTTTGGAAATGTATGTATATCGATGCTGTTCGATGAGGTCCTGTTTACAGCGATATTATGTTTTCAGTGTACAAGTCAATGTTTCCTGGCATACTGGTCCAAAAGTTATATTATGACCCACTGAAATGGATAGTGGGCGCTATATCCATCTAAAAGATATGACTTCCAAAGTAAGATCCACTTACATAATGGACTATGTCGGTACATTCCTTTAAGTACCTCCTGGGAAAAACTTTTGAACTTTAATCCTTATCCATATTTGCATCGGCAAGTGCAAATGTCCAAAAAGAGTCACAAAATTCTGAAAAGACCCTTAATACATTCGATTTGTCCGTCCGATTAAAGTTTCAATTCACATAGGCTGAGGGTATATCTCTGTCGGCAAAGCCGATTGATACTTTTTTACTTGTTTAATACTTAAATAGAATAAAAGTTATTTTAGTCATTAATAAGCAAAAGTTCATTCATTCATGTTGCAGGAATTCATTTTGAGAAAAAAGGTCAAAAAGTCGTATCCCTGATGTACATAAGTATATTTGAGGGTATATAAAGAAATCAATTAAGCTTCACATTCATCCTAAATGTACAATTACAATCCGATTGTCAAGGAAATTTGAATTTGCCTAAAACAATTAGAGTATTTTGCATTTCAAAATTTAAGTAAAGTAGTGTGCAGGATAACTCTTGAAAGGAGTAACCGATTTGGTCCACACTTTGCAGATCGAAATAATCCTACGCGGCTATATGGACATATATTGGTCCCCTTCTTCGGATACCTCCCACACGAAAATCCGGAAAAGTCAAGTTTAAGACCTGCTCTCGAATCGCTTTGGTTTTTGTTGTAACAACTTGTAGTCGTACCCCATTACGACAGTACAAGTTTTTCAGGGACAAGTCCATACTTCCTGATAAAATAAACCGAAAGCTGTACAAACCCTTTGGCACCACGTATAGTGACTGCATTCGGTACAAAATATGACCAATTCACCCAGGCTGAAGGTATATTTCTGTCGGTAAAGCCGACTCATACTTTTTTTACTTGGTTATAGGTTACCATAGTTTCAGTATGTTTATGTGGGCTGCGCGATAACTATCTCGCCTAACAATGAAAATGCGAATATTTACCATCAAAAATTGTTTTATTGTTTTCTTATACAATTTCACACATACGCTCAAACCAATTGTTGAAGAACTTTTTCTACTCCGAAATTTCAATTTGTTCAGATTTGGATATAGCTCCAATATATCTTTTCGCCCGATTTTAGATATTTGGTGCACCAATCACGCCATGTCTGTCCTATTTTGATGAAATTTGAAACGTGTGACGAACTATGGGCTAGAAACGAGTTAGCCAAATTACATTGATACTGATTCAGGTTTGAATATAGCTTCCATATATATTTTGGCTCATTTTTTTGTATTTGCTGCACCAATTTGATGATGAAATTTGAAACTTGTGACGGAATTTGATCTAGAAAAAGTTTGACAAATTATATTGAAATCGGTTCAGATTTGGATGTAGCTCCCATATATATTTAATAAATCTTAATTTAGATGGCAAAATATTGGGGTTTTAGCCAGTCATGAAAATCGAAGAATGAATCCCAGTACGACAGTATCCGGCGATTTAACTGATAATTCAACTTTTTTTTCAGAATATGTTTGAAAATTACATATAACTCATTTTTCAAGTGTTTTTCCTGATAATTTTTCTCCGTGTATTTTGCATTCATTTATTGCCAATTTTTTATGTTTTCTTATATGCATTTTTCTGCTAGTCTTGTTGTAAAGCGGACGCTTATTTTTTTTTTTTTTTTCATTTACTTAGACGTGTATGTTTTTGTTGTTTGAGTTATTTCATGTTTTCCTGCCTAAAAATACATTATTTAATTTTAATCTTCAAATGATTTGCTGTTGCGTTCTACTTAATTTTCGGATGGTATTTTTAAATCAAAAACACAAATAAAGCCAAAAATGTAAAAATGGATATAAATTAAAAATGAAGACGATTGCACTTCAGATCATCTACGACAGAAGAAAACAATTAATTTATTGATGATTTATTGAATGAATATAGTATTTATGAGGGGGGAATGCAAGAGGGAAATTTTGTGAATCAAATAATATGTATTTTGTTTACCATTACTTATAATTTAATTAAAAATTTGTGTTAAGTTTTTTTTTTTTTTTTTTGAGGGAAGATGCTATTTATAGCCCCAATTCCCAAAATGTACTAAGCAATTGTATTTACTGTATTGTATTTATTTTTAGATCGAATTCTGACTTTAACTTCATTAACCTTATAGTTCACAAGAATTATATTGGCCATGTTTTTTTACATGCTTCTACAAAATATTTCTAGCAATGCCTTGTAAGTGATGAAATTCCTTGTTGCTATCAATGTGTTAATTTTATGGTAGCATAACGTCTCTTTTACATGCAGTTTTAAAATCTCGAAACTTAGAACCTACCTCGTAAATTTGTCATCATTGTTTGTTTTTGGCTCACTTTTTAGCATGTCTATGTGAGAGCAATTAGTTGCCTATTGTTTCTAGAATGGATTGTGGCTATGGTCGGGCATAAGGGCTGATCGGCAGACCACATTAAATCATTTCACAACAGCGTGTTAAGTCAAGTGGTATTTCACATTCCTCTAGTGTCAAATATATCACCTAGCACACGCCTACCAACATATAATGAAAAAATTTCTCAAAGCGTATTTTTAAGAAATGAAAACCTAGACACCAAAAATATTTCATTTGCTTTATTTATTTTTTATTTTGAAAAGTGATACATATATCGATATTATGGATGCCAAGGAAACAAATTCTTGGTCATATTTTAAAAGAAACTGACAGACATTCGAAACTTTTTTTTCGATTTTGGCTAATGAAAAGTTGTTGCCTTTTTTGCGTTATTAAAGAATTATAAATATATAGAGGTACCACCGTGGTGCGATGATTAGGATTACAGCCTTACATGTTTGGTTTCCATTCCTACATATGTATGTTAAACGAAGATTTGAACTCGGTGATAAGAGTGAAGTTGGTTATGTTAGGTTTTTAGGTTATGTTCGAATCACACCCTAAGCAGATTTTACAATGTCCGTTCACCATAATTATTGCGAAAACAACAAAACATCTCCGTGATATATTCGCATAGAAAAACCCACAAAAATATTTGTTTGTATTTGAGAATAACGAAATTCTAGGTAAAAATCTCAATAACAAGAGCTGATGGAGAAAAAACGCGATCCGAATCGCCACTCCTCCGGGAATCTCCCACACAATTTCGAAAAAGTTCAGATTAAGACCTGATCTGCAATCGCTTTAATTTTTGTTGTATCAACCCAGCAAACCAATCGTACCGACATCGTATCGAAATCGGAACAAAATTCGGACGATACGTCCGATATCTGATCCAAAATCGTAACGATATCTTAACGAAAGTTGTATGAAGTGGTTGAAATAATTTCGGAACGAAATGTCGGAGCGACATCGTATCGATTTCGGTCCGATTTCGTAACGAAATCTGAAGAAAATCCTTGGGAAATTCGGAAGGGAAATTTCTTTCCGACATTCGTTCCGAAATCGGAACACAATCGGTACAAAATCTGAACTATTTCCTCTCCGAAAAATCGTTTAGAAATCGGAACGAAATCTGAACGACTTTGCTTCCGAAATTGTTCAGACGTGTCGGACATCAGACATTTGGTTTGCTGGGAACTTTTTGATTTTGTTGTACAAGCGTGTTCAGGGGCAAGTCCATACTTTCTGAGAAAATAGCCCGAAACCTGTAAAAACCCCTATGGCACAACATATAGTAGCTGGTGCGGACGATAACTCTCGAACGGGTCAGTCGATTGATCTTTGAAACACTTTGCCCAAACTTAGTTTAAATCGAAGGTGGCCACTATCGGCCCACACATTCCGATACCTCCGCCCTAAAGTTAAAAGAATGTCACTTAAATGGTACGCGGACAGAACGGAATGACCGATTTGGTCGAAACTTCGGATCTATTAATGAATATGTTGTCCAAATGTAGTTTAACTTCAAAAATGCTCCATATAGGTCTTCTCCTCCACAAAATTTAAACTTTTGTATTCAAATGCAGTTTAGAATTTGTTCGAAGATCCTTTGAAAAATTATACCGATGCTACTTCTTGTGGTTCTGTTTATAGGCATATTATATGGTTCGTGGGGAAAGTCCATGCTTCCTGACATAATGACCAACTGAAATGACTAGTGAGCGCGGTGTCTATGATGATTCACTTTCCATTCCTTCAAGTACTTCCTCCGCAACACTTTTGAGTTTCAATCGAAATATATTTTTTGTTGACAAATTCATACGTCCAAAAAGAGTCACAACCGCGAAACCCCCTAAAAACATAATTATTGCAGAAAAGTATGTATTTTTGTTGCGTAGCCAGTATTCTATTCGATATTGTCCATAGATGAAAGTTTCAATTTACACCGGTTGAGGGTCTATCTCTGTCGGCAAAGTCGGAAGTATTGTCAACATAGATCCATGTTTATATGTAGCCCCCATATAACGGTACCTCTCGATTTTCGGTATTATGATTGTTTTAGTTTTATTTTTTTTTCCTGAACTACCCGTAACTTGACATTTGAGATTCCCTGCAGTCAGGAAACTTCTACACCAACAATTTTCAACATATTTCCATATTGTGGATAACCCCATATAAAGGCACATCCCTGTTTTCTGTATGTTAAGGGTTTTGTCTACATTTTGTGACTGAACTACTAGTAATTTGATATTTGATGTTCCCTGCAGTCATTAAACTTTTCCACCGAAAACTGTCAACATATGTAGGTCCATGCTTTTGGTATAGGAATCCATGCTTTTGGTTACCGGCAAAAATTGGTAAACTTAAAACGACTATAATTTCAATAATTAGCGAAACTTGTTCGTAAGTTACTTACTTACTTAGCTGACCCATTACAGAACATTTGTTCCATAGGCCGAACTAAGAAAAGATCTCCATTTCTCTCTATTTGTTGCTTCGCACTCAGGAATACCGCGCCTTTTCATCTCTTCATCCACTTGTTTGCGCCATCTATTCTTTGGCCTGCCAATTCTGCGTGCACCGCCATGTGGCTCGAATTTATACGCCTTTTTAGTGGTTTCATAATCGCTCATTCTTATTATATGGCCTAGCCAATGCAATCGCTGCATCTCGATACGTTTGACTATATTGATGTCGTTGTATAGCAGATACAGCTCATGGTTCATGCGTCGTCGATATTCACCGTCAACGCAGATTGGTCCGTAGATCTTTCGAAGAATTTTTCTCTCAAACACACCAAGCACTTCCATGTCTGCTTGCGCAAGTACCCAGGCTTCGGAACCATACATCAGCACGGATAGTATCAGTGTTTTATACAGCGTTATTTTTGTTTGACGAGATGTGGCTTTTAAACTGCTTACTTAAACCAAAGTAGCATCTGTTGGCCAATACAATTCTTCTTTTTATTTCACAACTGATGTCTTTTGTTGTGTTTACGGAGGTGCCGAGGTAGACGAAATCTTTTACTACCTCAAAATTATAGGAACCAACTTCCACAGTTGGTCCGAGCTCAAGGGACACATCGACACCATTAACTTAGTCTTCTTACCGTTTACCGCCAGACCCACTTTAGCAGATTCTTCTTCCTACCCCTATCTGTTACTTCTTTTACTGATCGTCCCATGATGTCTATATCTCAGCATAAGCAAGTAACATGTGACTAATGGTGTAGATTGTGCCACTTCTTTTGACGTTTGCCTCTCGTATAACCTTTTCCAGTAGGATGTTGAAGAGATCGCACGAAAGGCTGTCTCCTTGCCTGAAACCTCTTTTGGTACAAAATTCTTCGGAGAGGTTCTTTCCTATTTTAACTGAGGATCTCGTGTCAGTTAAAGTCATTTTACAAAGCCGGATGAGCTTTGCGGGGATACCAAATTCAGACATGGCTCGGAATACTTCTGAACGCAGCGGGCTGTCGAAGGCTGCTTTATAATCGACAAAAAAGTGGTAGATGTCGATCTGCATCTCTTGGGTCTTCTCCAGGATTTGCCGCAGGGTACATATCTGGTCAATGATGGACTTGCCAGGTCTAAAGCCGCATTGGTATGGTCCAATTATCTCGTTGACCATAGGCTTTAGACGTTCGCACAATATCCCTGACACGATCTTGTAGGCAATAGGGAGTAGACTTATGCCCCTATAGTTAGAGCATACAGTCTTATCTCCTTTCTTGTGGAAGGGACACAGGATACTCAGGTTCCAATCGTCGGATACTCGTTCTTCCTGCCAGATGGTGCTAACTAGCTGATGAATACACCTTATCAGCGTGTAGCCTCCGGTTTTGAACAGCTCGGCTGGTAGGCCATCGGCTCCAGCTGCCTTATTATTTTCGGCCGATTTATTGCTGTCCTAACCTCCTCTTGGCCGGGCGGTATACATTCAATACCATCTTCTGGGATTGGGTATGTGGTATCTTTGTCGTCTTTGCTGCTATTGGATACCAACAGTTTTGAAAAATGTTCTTTCCATATCCTGAGCACACTATCTGCATCAGTTACCAAATTACCTAGCTGGTCTCAACAGGAGGTTGTGCCTGTACCAAAGCAATCAGTTTGATGCTTGACTCTTTGGTAGAATTTTCACTCCCGCTTTTCCATCTCTCTCTTTTTCCTGCTGAAAAGACGTTTCTCCTCTCTCTTTTTCTCCCGATATCTCTCTTGTGCGCTACGCGTTTCTACGGATTGTAAAGTAGCCCTATATGCCGCATTTTTCTCTTCGGTAGCAGCACGACACTCCTGATCATACCATGGATTCCTTGGTGGAGGTCACTGGTATCAAAGTATGCTTTGTCATTGCGCTGATATGTTAACGGGATGAGGAGTGTTTTGATTAAGCAATTGCGCTTGTTGAGTGGAAAATGCTGTGGCTATCTGTCGTGACTCCAGCTTACCGATGTCTAACTTTTGTGTTGTGTGTGTTCGTACTTTGTTTGTTCCGAGTCTATGTTTGCTCCTCGGAACGAACGCACATCCAACACGATCGATGAATGTCTTCCATTTATCACAACGTGATCAATTTGATTTCTTGTTTTCTGATCTGGAGACAGCCAGGTGCCCTTATGGATGTCGAGATGTTGAAATCTGGTGCTGCTAACTACCATGTTTTTTGCCGCTGCGAAGTCTATCAGCCTCATACCATTGTCAGATGTTTCACTGTGGAGACCGATTTTTCCGACTGTTGGGCCAAAGATATTTTCCTTTCCAATTTTGGCATTAAAATCGGCATTCTTCTAAGCGCTCATAAAATATATCTTTGGTCGGTTCGTCCTTGTCTTCAGTGGAGCATGAGCGCAAATAAAGCTGATGTTGAAGAATTTTGCTTTTATTCGAATTGTAGGAAGTCTTTCATTCACTGGTGTGAAGCTGGAGACCAGGTGTTTTAACCTCCGACCAACTACAAATCCGCAACCAAACTCATGCTTCATGTCATGGCAGCTATAATACAGTGCGTCACCTTTAGGTGTTGGTTTGACGCCTTTCCCATTCCATCGCATTTCCTGAATGGCAGTAATGTCGGCCTTGTAGTTTTCAGCTACATCTGCCAACTGCACCTTCTCTATAAACAGTGCGAACATTCCAGGTGCAGATTTGCAGATCATGGCCCTTAAAACGTTTGCGGGGGTCGTCAACTTTAGAGGGATTTGTTTTTCTTTTCTTTTGTTTTTTTTTTTTTTTCATAGTAGGCTGCTTTTTCTAGGGGAGGGTTACTAACCCTGCGCCCAAACCCAAGTTTTTAACGTTCTTATGGGTGAACGCGCAGCACATTTTAGCTCACTACCTTTAACGGGTGTTAAAGGCAGCTACCCAAGGTGACACCACGGGGAGGTCAGTGTCCACTTGAGATGAAAGAGGGACCAAAATAAATCCTGGACTTTGCTATGTCAAAGCCGGTCAGGACCGTTCTTGGTATCTTTCATCCCCTACGTCATCCCTTGTTCGCCAGTAAGAGACCAAAATAAAGTTGTTGCTGATCGATACCAACAGTGTTGTCAACATCTATTGGTACTTTTCATTCATAATTTTACGTCTTAATTTGACAGATTTATGTGGTAACTATGAAATGTTTCAGATGTTTCTTGGTCGATTTTGGGCTTTCCACTTAAATATCACAACGATTACAACGGCTAGGTCGCCTCAAAGAAATGGTGGAAGAATGATAAAGAATCAAAATATGGCCAAATAACGGACACACAGGCCGAAGAAATGACTATGTGGAAGATAAAGGCTCAGAACATAATGGTACAAATATTGAAAAACACAAAAATATAGGCTAATTTTAAAATCTAGAATATTTTCGACCACCGACACAGTCTGCTTCCCTATCCGTGGTTTCGACCAATGTTCACTTTCCAGCCTCGATAGTAAGGATCTGACAATGGTTTCACAGCAGCATTATCTAAAATTTTTTATTTTTCTGTTTAATTTAAAATCCGTAGTTTTATTTTATAAAAATCCCAATAACATATACAGTAGAACTTCGATAATTCGTACCTCGATAATTCGTAACAAACTGCCGGTCCCTTGAAGCCATTTCCTTCGTACTATCACCCCGCTAATTCGAAATCCGCGATAATTCGTAGAAAATGGCCGGTCCCTTGGATTACGAATTACCGAAGTTCCACTGTACATATATTAATATAATTTTAGTTACCATGTAAAGGCGTGTAGCTGGAGGGTATGACCCGTTCATTATTTTCTATCCTCATTTATTTTTGGTTTACGATTTCCATATTAATAGTGCATGTTGTTTTGATGTCACCTTCTTTTACATCACCTTACCTTTTTGTCTTTTGTTTTCTTTATTGTTTTATTCGCTACAAAACCTATGGTAATCCTATTCGATGTTTCCCCATTTGTGGTTTTGCATGGTAATGCAAAACACTACCCTGCTAATGAGATTATATTGTTATATATTACTTAATACCATGCCGCCGCCGCGGCCGGCATAACGTATAGGCTAAACCCTTTTTTATTCACAGACAATATCTATGTTTGATGTGCCATCGTAGGTTTTTAGTGGAATTGTTGACTGAATTTCCACAACCAGTGACACTAACCGAAAACCAACGACCTCCCAGTTTTTTCCTAATAAACACTTACCTTATATAGAGTTGATTATTATCTATTCTTGAATTCATAGATTTTTCACGAGAGCGTTGTTGTGGGGGCTAGGTAAATAACCAATAACCATCATCATTACTACAACAATCATTTTACAAGCGTGGCTTTTTTTATTCCTCATCTACATTGTGATGTTTGTCATGAACATGTGTAGTAAGTATGTACACTTGGCTATATTACACATGAAGTGTTGGATGCTCTTACCTCTAATGCAAACAGATTGGATAGCATCTATGCAACAGCTCAGTTCAAGCTATTACAATAGAAAAGTAGGGTGGTGGTGTTGATATAGCCACCCACCCCCATCACAGCATTCGTATAATAAATTCCAGACCAGCAATTCAGTTTCTGATCTTCATTTTGTTGATGATGTTTGCTATGCAAATCTGTATGAATGAAAAATGGACTACATATGTATGTATATGTATCTGCCTCTGCTATTGTCATTTTGAATATACCCTCAACGATGCAATGAACTAAATTTAGAAAAATAAAACCTAAACACCAATCCATGCATATATAGTGTGTGTGTGTGTGTTGTAACTGAAACTTATAGGATAGTATTATGTGGATAGTATTAAGTAAACAGCTCGGATGTGAAAATAGCCAAATCACAGTGGAACGAAGTTAAAAAAAAAATAATGTTTGCAACTTCATAATAATATTTCGAATAAGAATATTAAGTTTTTCTGTAAGAAGTTCTTTGTAACAACGAAAATTTATTCTTATTAAAGTTTTCTAATTTAAAATGGAATGTCTTCTTGTTGAAGAAGTAATTCTTCACAGCAACTTTTTTTGCTTGAGTCTATGTTAAGGACCATACTCCTATCGTCCTGGAATTTTTACCACGGATTGTATATACTGTATATACTTTCATAATCTACACAGTTTTTCCCATAATGGAAAAAATGGATTTCGTTGCACAGTGTTATGAATTGAAAGCTCAAATAGATGTTGACAACACTTACAATACGTAGAACTTTGCGACTACTTGTGTTTGGTCCCTAACTTACCATTTTAATTGTACCGATTTTTGTCGATAATTAAAAAAAATGAGTTAGGGAATCGCACTACTGTTTATCCAGTAAGACTCCTCTTTTTTGTGGCCATCTATAAAGGTTCTTCTTAAGACTAACTTCTGGTCGTCTCTAAAGACTACACACTGGTCGTCTGTAAAGACCCTCTTCTGGTCTTCGATAAGGGTGTATTTATCTTCCAAATTTGGTAGTTTGTATACACTCATTTCTGGTCGCCGATGATGACTTCCTTCCTTTTGGTAGAAATACAAAACACAAAAGCAACAACAGACGCGTAGGTACATACAAAATTCCTGATGCAAGAAATAGTATCACACGTTTAGAAAGAAAAACAAATAAAAACTATTAGTTATAAAATATAGAATCATCGTTGAACGCTTCTCGTTAGATGTTAAATAAAAAACATTCTCCACATTCTTCACTCACTTTACCGTCTTTACTCAACGACTGCCTTAGGGAAACTGAAGAAAAATGCTCTCTGTGTTTCTTGAAAATAATTCACACGGTGTGCCTTAACCAAATTTAAATGGAAGGTGCTTACACCTGGGAAGTTTTTGCAGATTCTGAAACTACAATGCTCATAGGTGAGAAATATCAAGAAACAAAAAAATCGCCGGAGGGATTTTAAAATAAATCGCGATTTAAGTTCACATTTTTAGGGGTTCTTTAGGTTTTCACGATTTTGCTTGGAAACCGCGAGCCCTATGTAAATGGGCCAAAAGATAATGTTGTAGCTGTGGAAATTCTCCACAAGATTGACCCTTCTGGTATTTTCGTAGTTTTTACCGTTTTTGAGATATAGAAGTTCAAATTGAGACAATGCACTGACTGTATCGCCCCTTTATAAAACAATATCATGAAGGGTGCGTCTTAACTAACTTTTAATGAAAAACGCTTACACAGGGTACGTTTTTGTAAATTCTAAAACAGCAATGTTCATAGATGAGAAAAATCCCAAAACTAGAAAAAATTGCTATAGGGATTTTTAAATAAATCGAGGTCAAAATTCACATTTTTAGGTGTTTTTTTTATGTTTTCACGATTTTGCTTGGAAACCGCAAGTCCTATCGGAATGGGACTAAAGAAAATATTGTAGCTGTGAAAATTCTCTACAAGACTGACCTTTAGGTTTTTTTCGTACGTTTTTCCATTTTTGAGATATAGAGGTTCAGTTCAAATTTTTAGTTTTTTATCTTAAGTCTTCAAGATTTTGCTTGAAAACCGCAAGTCATGTCAAAATGGGACAAGCTGTAAAAATTCTCTACAAGATTATCTGATTTATTTTTTATTAGGCTGCACCATTTTTAAGATATATACGTTTAAGCTGGGAAATTGCAGTCATAATATTGTTTTATAAGGATAATTGTCCCAATTTGAACTTCTATATCTCAAAAACGGTAAAACCTACGAAAATGTCATACAGGTCAATCTTGTGGAGAATTTTCACAGCTATAATATTTTCTATAGGCCCATTTACATAGGACTCGCGGTTTCCAAGCAAAATCGTGAAGAATCCCTAAAATGTGAACTTAAATCGCGATTTATTTGAAAATCCCTTCGGCGATGAAAAAAAATATGAAATGAAAAAAAATTTTCTCAAAAAATTTTTTTCTTGTTGCACGAATTTTAAAAAGTTCCCGCACAATCCGTTTTAATTTTTAATTAAGTTATATATAATATAAAATGATATATATGTTATAATACGTTGATAAAATTAGTGAGAAACAAGTAAAAAAGTTTCAGTCGGCTTTGCTGACAGAGATACATATACCCTCAACCTGTGTATATTGAAACAATTTCTTTCCAAAATACGTATGTATTTTGGGGGGTTTTAAAAATTTTGGGAGTTTGAACCGACAAAAATGTTGATTAGGATTAAAAATCAAAAGTCTTGAGGAGGAGATACTAAGAGGAATGGATTGACATTGACCGTTATGGAAGTGGATCTCCAGCCACAACATATGGTGCTGTGGACTGGTGGATTGGACTTGCCCCTAAAAAACGTTTACCATCGTAATTGAGGCAGCGAATGCATGTTGCTTCAACCAAAATAAAAGTGATTCGATATCAGGTCTTAAAGTGAACTTATCCGTAATTTTGTGTGGGAGTTACCGGATGGAGTGGACAAATGTAGTCCATATTTGAACCTGATCTATATCTGGTAGATATATTAGGATGTGTAAAGTATAGACCAATTCGGCCACTCCCTTCAAGAGTTACCGTACGAAAAAATTTTCCGAACATTTTTGAACTTTTGTGGGGGAGGTACCTGAAGGAGTGGACCGATATGGCTTATCTTCAAACTTAAACTATGTTTGTACAAAATATTACTAAGTCCAAATTTTGGACCGAATCGGCAGATCCGTTCGAGAATTATCTTGCGTTCCAACCACCTCACACGGTGTCATAGTGGTTTTTTACATCTTTCAGGCTAGTTTCTCAGGAATTACAGACTTGCCCCTGATGAAACTTGTACCGTCGTATGGAGGGCAGTGAATACAAGTTGCTAAAACAAAAATCAAAGCGATTCGAACTGAACTTTTCCGAAATTTTGTGTGGGAGGTACCCGAAGGAGTGAACCGATTGAGTCCATATTGAAACCTTATCTATGCCTGGAACACATTTCACGATGGGCAAAGTATGGACCAAATCGGTTACTCCCATCAAGAGTTATCGTATGTACAAATTTTCCGAACATTTGCGAACTTTTGTGAGGTAGGTAATGGAAGGAGTGGACCGACATAACCCATCTTCGAATTTAAACTAAGTGTGGGCAAAATATTACGAATGCCAAAGTTTAGACCGAATCGGTTGATCCGTTCGAGAGTTATCGTGCGCTCCAGCCAGACAGAGAGACGGACGGACATGGCTAAATCGACTCCAAATTGTCTGAAACACATTTCGTCCAAACATACTTGGGGTCTAAAACTATTATTTCGAAGAGGCACATTTTGTCCGTATGAAAGTGTATATACCCTCGTTAGCATAAATGCTGAAGGTATAAAAACGGTTATGTCATTTTGGTTATGTCGTGTGCCACTATACCTTGTTTTCAGTTAAATATCTGCATACAGTGACTTCAAAAATTGTCAAAACTTCCGAAATATAAAAACTTTGACAGCTTTTTGTGCAGAAGCTTTTGTTATGTCCCGGTCCACACTAGAGTGAATTTCATTAAAAAATTTCATGAAATTAGGTGTTCTTAGGTTGAGTTCCCCACTACAGCAATTTCATGATTCTACTCTTCTATGGAACTCGATCTATAAACGCATAATTTCATGTCAACATTTCAATGAAATTACTCTAGTGTGGCCCGGGACTATCGAATCACATTTTAATTAAGATTTTATGTAGTCTTATGTTGAAACTCATTACGCTATAATACAGGGATATGAGGTTGTTAAAAAGTCATAACCCTAATACACACCATCAAAGCAAAAACAAACTTTTTCACCCTCCCGTCGTCGCTTCTACGTCTTCTAATGCACCATACACACACCTCGTTATTATGAAATAAGCTAGAGAGCCCTGCTATTACGCTCTTTGACAAAAATCCTCTCTCCAACCATAAAAAAATGTTACAACATAAGAAATATGTTGGTACCCAAACAAATAAAATTGAGATATGTTAGAAAATGTTGCAAACATACATTTGTTTGCAACCAGTCCCAAATATTCATATATTTGTTTGGATCCAAACATACCTATTTCTAATATATTTTTCTGCGTGTAGCTGATGCATATACCTTATCAGCTTACCGCCTCCGGTTTTGAACAGCTAGGCTGGTAGGCCATCGACTGCTCCTACCTTATTATTCTTCAGCCGGTTTATTGCTGTCTTTACCTCAATTTAGCCGGGTGTTATACATTCAATACCATCTTCTGGTAGAGGAAAAATGTTCTTTCCATATCCTGAGCACAGTATCTTTATCAGTCACCAAATTACCTTGCTGGTCTCTACAGAACGAACGATCGCACATCCAACACGCTCGATGAATGTCTTCCAGACAGATTCCATTATGAATGTCGAGATGCTTAAGTCTAGTACCGCCAACTACCATGTTTTTGCCTCTTCGAAGTCTGTCAGCCTCATTGCATTGTCAGACGTTTCGCAGTGGAGACTGAATTTCCAAAATCTTGGGCCAAATATATTCTCCCTTCCAATTTCAAGAATATAATAAATTTGAATGTCTTCTAAGTGCTCGTAAAAATTGGGATGGAAAATTTGGGATCCTCTCCGTGACCCCTAAAATTTATTTTGTATTAATACTGATTTTTTAATGTCGTGTGCTGAGCATAGGTCAGTCGGTAGAAACTACTGATCCATTTTTACATGTGTATTTAATACTTTTCGATAGTTGCTTAGACACTGTTCTTATACATATATACATATTTATGAATGTACCTCCTTCTTCAATCACTTTGTTGGCTTTTCATCTCTACATTAAGTAAAGAACAGGTGACAACTTGACCCAAACACTGCTGATATCTTTGATTAAATGCACGTCAACAACATTGCACTTGATGCAATTTCAAGGGTTGTTTCACTTAAAAGCGTTTTTTTTTGTTTTGATTTTCAGAGCACACAGTTTCTTTGTATACATTCCGCCAACGGTTTCGGTTTCTTCAATTGGTCGCCTTACTGTCCATACACCGTTGCCGACATTCAATGAAAAATATTTTCATAAACACAATGAAAATGGAAAAACAAAACAACAAATTATGAAGGCGTAGCAAAGAAGAAAAATCAAATGTAAAACCTTTAAAGAGCTTCAAAGTAAAACAAACAAATCGGTATCCAATGACACAACAAGAAACACAATAAGAAGACATGTACATCCATCCCACCCAAGCAAGTTAGAATTGTTCCAAGTAGAATAACACACACACATATTCACCTTGTAACGAACTCATAAAAATAACATAGAGGTGCAAATCAATGAACCATAAGAGGGACTTCACAATGCCATAACTACTAAACTTTGCAATGATTTGGTTTCTTAACCCATTCGCTTACAATGTGACTTGAGAAGAATATTTAGTAAGTTTTTGAAGATGTCATAGATAGAAAACATTATGTATCGCATACCTATCGCATATGTTGCTGACAAATTATATCGACAAGCCTTATGGTATGGTCCCACTTTGTGGGAAAAACTTCTCTAGACGGTAAACAAACGATAAACATTTTTAATCAAATTTTAAGATAGTAGATTTAACGACAGATCTTTGCATATTCCTCAGACGGCAGAACTAACCCGAGCCCCCAATTTGCTCGATATTACTCGCGAGTGAAAAATAATCACAAGTGGCAGTATTCGAAGAGAACGAATTTTACAAGGTGTTTACTCTCCACTCTTTTGTTTTATGCAGGGTTTCGAAGTCGAGCCATTTTTGGTCAGACTCCAACTCCAACTCCGGAGTCGACTCCGAAAATAAATGTCATCACTCAAAATGTATTAACTATTCACTAATCAGTTAGGTTTACATCGCTGTTATCTACCCAGGGATAATACAAATTCTAAATCGCAACACTTCCAGAGTAAAACCTTCAAGATACGTTACATCGGGGGCACTTTTGTTGTTCGTTTTCTTCCCGGAGGGTTTCTATCTTTTGGGAATCCGGAATACAAAGTAACGCCCACTTCTGTAAAGCTTTCAATCAGTACCAAGCAAATGTTGGCAGTAGTCAAATACAAAATGAATTATTTTTAAGCCAGAAACCTTAATATCTATCTAAAAGAAATGTCTACTAGTGAATAGCTTATGTACAGGAGTAGTGGGGTAGGGCATCACATAGTCGGTCCCGTCTCGACTATAGCCTTTGCACACTTGTTATGATATATTGTTGCTGCAACCATGCATTTTTTATCAAGTAACAAATTATTGAATAAGCCAACAATATATATTTATTTTTTATATATCGTCTGCTCCGTCGGAAAAGGTCGTAAGTCCACTTTTTTTGGAAATCGCGTTTTTGTTACAGGATGATAGTACAAGTCAAAACACGTCGTATTATACAAAGAAAATGGTAGCATGTAGCGTTTCTCTATATCTTTTGCCCTTGTCGGAAAAGGTCGTAAGTCCACAAAACGTACAAATTTAAGTACGAAAAGGTCGTAAGTCCACAGGAAAATGTATACTTTAAAAGAATACTACAGCTAATGTAGTTCAGATATTATGTTTAACGTCATCCATGGTTGGGGTACAATGTAAAGAACTAGCCTACACCTTTGGATGATAATCGGATGATATTTGGCGGAGCCCTTGGACCAAACTTTTGAACAAAAATGTGATCATTTCTATATTGCAACGAAAATTTACATTTGAAATCTATTTTCACCTATAAGCGAACTGATTATGAAAGATGGACTTCTGGCCTTTTCATTGATACAAATTGGGATGCTGTATGTGTTCAAATACCTCATATATTGAAAAATTTGTAAAAAAATCAAAATTGTTACTATTTTTACTGTCGTATACCTTACTTAACATTATCAACTGGTAATTTGTGGTTTCTCTAGGGACATTTATTCACATAAAGAGATTAGTTTGTATTGAATTCAATAAAGTAATACGTTCTAACGGACGGGTAAGTGCAATGTTTATATTATTAAATGATTCTAAAATAATAATTGATTGAAATGTTATTAAACTAAGAAGACATCATGGTTCTTGCTAACAAAGAGCAGTATGAATTTGGAATGGAATTAGACGATGGTGTCATGGGTCTAGTTCCCTATGGTTTTCACGGCGATTCTGAAAGCTCTGATGATAAACTTCCTAAACGCAGGCAGACATTACATGCTGAAGATTCTACATGGTTTGCAGACAAAAACAAAAGATGCAGTGAGTTGAGGCAGAAATATTTGGGAAGACAAAAAAGGACACTATTTGGGATTACAATGTAGCTAAGAAACCATGTACAATAACGGAATTAATCATGAAATTTAATTGAAGGAAAAGGTCATAAGGCAAAAATACAAGGTCGTAAGTACAACGTGTCATGTTTTATATTAAATATTAGCCGAACCTGCCCCCACCCCTCCGAAATTCAAAAAATATAAAGACTATGTTCACCTCGGTTGTTCCTTGTATATTCTCTGAAATTTTCAAAAAACATCGGTTTATCCGTTTTTGAGTCTATGCGGAACATACAAACATACACACATTGTCTTTTATATATTAGATTTCACACAAAACTTTTGGTCCATTAAACCCGCTAATAATTATCTCATCACCATGTTAAATTGCAAGCTTATTCTTTGTCTTAAACTCAATTCGTTCTTAAAATTTCGCGCCGATCGGAATATTACTGCGATCTACAGGACAGCTACAAAGTCGGGTAAAATTTGTGGGTTTGGTCCATTTCACACCTTTCGATCATAACTAACATCTAATGGGGTCACTTCTGGTCGGAACCCGACCTCTCCACAAAATTTCGTGATGATCGGTCCAAAATGGAGGCCTGGAGTTTTATTACAATTGTTAATGGATGGACGGACACACATAGCTAGATCGATTTATCTCGCCAAGATATGAAAAAATGGCAAGGGAGGGGGTCTACGACGAATACTTCGCGATGTTACACGAATATTGGACAAAACAAATTTATAATACCCCTTTCACATTGTTTTGTAAAGTATAAATATTTTATTTAAAAACGTCCGTAAATTGTAGGAAAAGGTCGTAAGTCCCTACAAAAATACAAAACTGTACAAGGAAAAGGTCGTAAGTCCAAAGACATCGAATTATCTCCCAAACGCGACGGAATTTTATCAAACAAAGTACAGGTATTGAAGCGGAATAAATAAACGAAAAATACTGCCTTTACCACCATAATAAAATCTTTAATACAGAAAGCGCTGGAATGTTTTTTCTTCCTCCTGAAAAATTTATTGAGAGGGACTTACGACCTTTTCCGACGGAGCAGACGATATGTATTTTACACCCATCCTTCTCTGCCTTTGTATGTGGTCAATTTAAAATACTGGCATCTGAATGGGTTATATAACACCCACATTTACCCACAAATCTAATGTTTTTTCTGTAAAACATATTAGATTTCAAATGCAACTCAATTGGAGGACAAAGCTATACGCATATTATAGTCGCCATTATTAATGTTCTTAACAAGTTGTTTTTGTTCTTCATCTTCTTCTTATGTGTTTGTTGTTGCTGTGTTGACATTGCTATGACTTGGTCCGTCCACTCAGTTGTCTGCATTTCATCTAACAATAGTGGGGCTTGACATAATACGCACTAATGTTCTACACGACAGATAACAAATGACAATATCTGTGTAGTTGGTAAGACCATGAAAGCAAAATATTCATTACACATTTACAAGTGCAATTGGCTAGAGGGATATTCTTGAAATCAAACCATAAACAATATCAGGTGTAGTTCATGCTTTCTAAAGGTTAGCATAAAACGTATATTGAAAATTCTTTGAAACAATATTTCTTCTCATAATGATAAATAAAAAAATCGATCTCTCTGGAAAATTCCAGAAGGGTCTCTCATATCATTTTATAATAAGGGAGTCAATATCAATACATCAGACAGATTTGTAATATTGTCGGTTCTTAAAAAGTGCATTACAAATATTCTGTTTTAAAAACAACCAAATAATGAATGTAAACCCAAAACAGCTCACAAGAAACGTGTCATGAATGTCCATTTCTATTTCTGGTAGAATTTCAATACGCAATTTGCCATAACGGACGTATGTATGACGTTCTGTTGGTGCCGACAAACAAATTAGCCTTTTGTTTCAACAAAACAAAATCGTTTTGATTTCGGATTTCTTATTGCATTTCACTTTTATGGATATTTACAATAAATTGTCAAAAACAAACCAAATAAAAAATCTTCAGATAATTTTTGAAAACGATGCTGCTCTCTGTTTGTTAAACAGTATATGTACATTAGACTGGGTTTGGCCTTATATGAAAAATTAAAAAACAAAAAATTTTTAAATTTGACCTTGAATTCGCCTGCAACCGCTAGACCGAATTGGATCGCTTTTAATGTGTCGGAAAGCTGAAAGTGTTGTCTGTCGAACAAAAAAAAAATGAAAATATCTCTATCCGTTCAAAGGTACAGAGTTTTGACCAGGAAAAAACGATTCTGAACCACTGTGCGGCGTGCCAGTAACTGACCTAAAGAGGTGCGCGGTTATTTTAACCGGCAGTTCAAAGGGCGAAGAGGAGTGTGCTAAGAAGAGGCCTCCCAGCCGAGGCGTACCACCCCAATTTACGATGGGCGTCATTGAGATGCCATCTGAAACGCGTTGGGCCCACACTGAATATCGATGGTAATGCTTAAGCAACTAGATGAACCTGGAGTTGAGTATTAAACAAGTGTTCTCAACCTATCGTTAGTCACCCATATTGTACCAGAAGCCCGGAAAATTGTCGCGGTGGTCCCGCTACAGAAGCCTAGCAAGGATGCCAGCAGAGGCGAATCGTACAGGCTGATTTCACTCCTGTCGCCAGTAGCAAAGATCCTAGATGCACTACTCCTCCCCACTATGAAAAACAGTTTTCCAGTTGCTGCCCGACATCAACATGGATTTCGGAAAATGCTTAGTACTACAACAGCACACCCACACATATCAGTAGAGGACTGAACCAGAACAGGCCGTGCTACCGAACAATTGTGGCTGCCTTTGACATATCGAAGGCCTTCGATACCGTCAACCATGCCAAGCAGTTCGAGGATAAAGAGACGACTACTCCCCAGTCGTGTTTGAAACGTTGGGTGGTCAGCTATATGTGCGTACGTCAGCCAGTCGTTTGTGTGAATTCAGAGACAAGAAGTCCAAGCCCCGTATAGTGAAACAGGGAGTTCCCCAAGGAGGTCCACACCATCCAGACGGCATAGATATCATTGTGTATACGATCTTGGGTGCCACCGTGGTGCAATGGTATGCACACCCGCCTTGCACACATAAGGTCGTGGGTTCGATTCCCCGGTCAGGCAACATCAAAACACTTTTCAACGGTGGCATAATACCCCTCAGTAATGTTGGCGACATTTCCTGAGTATTTCAGCCATGTAAAACTTCTCTACAAAAGTGGTGTCTTAGACACGCCGTTCGGACTCGGCGATAAACTATAGGTCCCATATCATTGAGCTAATATGAATCGGGGTGCACTCATTGATATGAGAGAAGTCTCCCTTGTCCCTTATGGGATGTTTGTGGAACAATTATATATACGATCTTGGCGTCGGGTCCTATCGTCGATGTTATATGTGACAGGTTAAATGTCTACATAGCTGACCTAGTGCAGTTCTTCCATCTAAGGAATATGAAAACATCCGCGGCTAAATCCACTGTCACGCTGTTCACCACTTGGACGGCTGAAATGAGGCTCCCACTGAACATATTGGTGGATGGTTACTAACTACCCCAAAATATTGGGAGTAACGTTGGATAGTATGTTCAAGTCGTCCGCACAAGCCATTGTTATTTGCAATACGATCAGATGTAGGAACAAGCTCCTCAAGTCGCTGGCCGGCAGCACTTGGAGTGCTGACAAAGTAACCTTTTTTGACCTCTTACAAAGCACTATGCCGGTCTGCGGTAAGCTATGCCTCACCAGCGTGGTATGCAAATGTTAGCGATACGCAGTGGAAGAATATTCAAACCTGACACAGGGTGCCTCCTCATGACGCCAGTTGACCATCTTCATGAAGGGACGAAGGTGTTACCTGTGCATCAGCACAACAGGAAAACACGAGTGGGTTTTAGCCCAGTTGAAATCCGGACGATGCAGTCGCCTCAATTCGTATTGGGCCCGAATTGATGCCACGATGGATTTGGTCCACACGACTCACTGCATTTGTTTAGCTGCCCAGCTAACCCCACTGACCAGTCTTCTGATTCTTTATGGACGCAACCAGTAGAGCTGGCATGCTATCGATATTCCTAACGTTAGGTATTTTCGATATTTAATCTTAAAAAATCGATTACTTTCAAAATTATCGCCTGTTTCTGTGGCTAAACTGATCATATGGCAACTATATGGCTTGAAAAACTTACGATGATAAATTCTGAGTTGTACACCACAATTTGTTTGATGTCTGATGTCTTCGGAATGAACAAGAAAAGTCGAATCATTGTGCACCATGACAATGTGAGCTCTTACATATCGATTCAAACCAAAGCATTTTTGATCGGAATTGATGGCTCATCCGCCGTACAGCCCTGACTTGGAACCCAATGTCTTCATTTGATTCCCGCACATAAAAAAAAATGTGGTCAAAGATTTTCGTCGCCAGAAGATGCTGTTGAAGCGTTCAAAACCATGTTTCATCCGGAGTGGAAAAAGTGCTTGAACAATTGATTTGAGTGCTCCCAAAAGTGTATAAATCATGATGGAAAATACTTTAGAAAACAACAAAACTATTTTTGTTGATAAATATTTGCGTTTTCATTATTAGGCCAGAAACTTTTATAGAAGCCCTCCTAATTACATTATAGACGAAGATCCTGGAGCAGATGAAGCGAATTTTAAGATTTATCTCCTCCTTTATTAAATGTTGAAGCTGATTTTTTTCGAAATCTTGATTCCACTATTTCAGATAGCGATGACTATATTGCACTTGCGTTATTGTAAAAGATCTTGCTTTTTTCTTCTCACTGACGGCTTGATACGTCAGTGAAAAGAGCGAAGCAAAATCTTGACACTTTGTGTCAAGTAGTTCACCGAAATATAAAGGAGAAAAAACAATTGCATTTATTTAATAAAAATATACAAAAATACATTTTACTTTTCCAAAAAAAATGTACGTGTGACTACGGACTTACTTGCTCACATCCACCAAAAGGAAAAGCCGCGAAACTAATATTTTATTTCAATGAATTTTGGGTTAGGGGTTTTAACTCCGATATTATCGATAGATAAAACTATCTATCGATGTAGAATTTTTTAAAAAATAATCGATATTATTGATAGTGCCATCGATTTTTTGCCAGCTCTAGCAACCAGTCCAGGTTGCAGAATTTTTGAGTCTGAATACAGAGGAACCATAACCTGATAACTGAAATAATACAGGAACGAACATATATGCCTTGCTACAACAACAACAACTACAACCGAAAGATACACATATAAACACGTTGTTGGGTAATGGAGGTTTTTGATGGGAGTGCAAAAGTGTGCCAATTTGTTGAACCTATTTATATAAGCTTTCCTCAATAGTGTAACTGGGTTAGGAGAACTCAAACGACATTTGACACATGGTGCTAGAGTGATACTTATATACATACATACATATTGTACCCTATACCTATATAGGGTGTCACATGTTTTTTATTTATATGTATGTCGGAAACATTTTATTAGTTTTTTTTGTTTTAATATAAAAGTCACAGTTTATAGTATTTCACTTATGACGTGTTTGCGATACAAAGGTCTCTTACTGTGGTTTCTAAACAATTTCAAAGAATCCCAAAGTCCCCACCACCGTTTGTATGTATGTCGGTACTGCCGTGATTGCACCGCCGCCGCCTTCTATTTTGTTTTGTTTCCTGAGACAATTTAATTTAGCTTGTGTTCAGTTTTTCTGTGTGTTACTTTTATGGGAATTTTTGGCAGTATTTTTTATTCTTTGGTTTATTATTTGGCATCGTTCCCATAAATCAAAAAGAATGCCAATTTAAAGGCCCAACGAAATCTAAAATGCATTCCTATGTCGTCGCTGTTTGGCTGATTGTCTGTCTGTCTGCCTTTGTTGATATTTTGCGAAAACATGCAGAAAATTTTTTCTAATACAAATATTAATTGTTTATACACTCGAATTACTAAAGATTAAACAAAACTGTTGATATGAATTATTAAAAATGTGCCATGACAGCAGCATTTATAAATAGTTGGTAGATTGGGGTTTTTTTTGGAAAAACTGTGGGATGTAGGTTTACGTTTTGCTGCAAACATAGTTGATCATACTACGTCAATAAAAATAATTAAAATAAATTTGTAAACACGTATTGAGCAAAGAAAATATTTTCCTGGATTTAACGGAGAAAACTAGTTATCATTCCACTTTTGCCAAGTAAATGGCTCGTAGTACAAGCCTTTGATATAAGCAAGATATCGTCCGTTAGTATTTTCGATCCTCGATAAACACAGTTGAGGAATGCCTTTCCTTATTCATTACAGCTTCTTTAATCTGGCCTCTTTATAGCCTCAGTCTTTAGAGTAACGAGGGTATATACACTAGGTTTATGACTTATCTTTTTTCTCAAAAATGATTTCCTGCAACAAGAATACATGAACTTATTTATTTGTTATTCATACATTACAATGCCAGTAAGTCTTTTTTGCCTATTAATGACTAAAATAACGTTTATTCTGCTTAAGGTTTAACAAGTAAGAAATTATCAGTCAGCTGTGCCGACAGAGATTTACCCTCAGCCTCGGACGCAAAGAAAAGAAGCCAAAACAATACATCTGACGTCGATTGGTGTTATTTGAGTTTTTGGCCAATTTCTCAGTAAATATGGACTTGCCCAGAAAAAAATTGTACAGTCGACACTAAAGCCGCATACTCCACATGTTGCCAAAAATTTAAAAATGATTCGAGACGAATCTTTAATCTTCACTCTTTCCAAAGAGTGGTCCGATGTAGTCGATATTTAATCATAAATCGAGGCTCTGAGAAATAATACGATGTACAACGTTTGGACCAAATCGGTTTCCCCTTCGTGGGTTATCTTACATACTACCCAGTTTAGTTGGGCAATTATCTCAGGAACTATGGATTTGCCCCGAAAAAATGTATTTTCGCACAGTGGTTCAGAATTGTTTTATCCTGGTCAAAACTCTGAAACTTCTGAAAGGATAGAAATATTTTCATAATTTTTGTTCAGCTTTCCAATGCATTAAAAGCATTTGAATTCGGTTTTGTAGTTGCAGAGGAATTCAATTTCAAAGATAAAAATTTGAATTTTTTCATATTTTGCATCAAAATATGGGTATTTTTGAGTTTTTCATATGTTCTAACTATTTAAAAAAATGGTCAAACGCCAAAAAGCAAACCATATAAATTCAAAAAATTAAAAAAAATGGGAAATTTTTTTTAAAATTTTTCAAATTTTGTTTTTCAAAAAATTTAATTTTTTTCCAAAATTAAAACAAGATATCCCTTGGATTTTCACAAAACTCATATAACTCTAGTAAAAACGAATATTATAAAAAAGTGCATTTGTGTAAAAAAGAAACATTTTACCCATGTAATTTCAAAAAAAAAAAATTAAAAAAAGTGTTAAACGGACTGAAAAAGAACATTCTTATGCATCATTCTGCGAAAACGGAACATAGTTCCATGTTGTTCCTTAAAAGTTCTTATGCACTAAAGTTGAATTTGACAAAAATGTAGTACCCGAGGAAAAATAAAATAGCTCACTTTGTGTAAACGCTACAGTAATTTATTGAAACGATTTTTAAAGAAAAATTTTCTACCTAACTAAACAAAAAGCGAATGAACACATTATCTGTTATAGTTGCCGAGAAATATCTATTTCTTTTTCCAAACATTTTCAAAAATTACATATTTTCCAAAATTGCGAAAAAAATTGTCGCCTTTAGGAACACGCCACACCCACACCTTCCAATATTTTGACCTAATTTTTTGGATTCCTTAGTTTCATTATATTTACTATCGAATTAACAATCGGTGGCTACAAAAATTGGGATTTTGCCAGGAAAATCGATTCCGTCGATTGCGTCGTAAAGAGGGCCCCAAGTGTCCCTGAAAATATTAAAAAAAATCCGCGAGGAGCTCTTCATCTTCACTTATTAGAATTTTTTGTGGGAGGTACCTGAAGTAGTGGACCGATATAGTCCATATTTGAACCCATATGCAAAGATATGACCAATTTTGGTTACTCCTTTGAGAGTTATCGTGAGCAACATTTTAGTGAACATTTTTAAACTTTTGTGGGGGCGGCACTAGTAGTAGAGCACCGATGGGCTCCATCTTCGAACTTAAACTAAGTTTCGACAAAATATAACGGATGCCAAATTTTGGACCCGATGTGTGCACCAGCCATCAAACGGACAGACAGACGGACGGCATGGCTTAATCGAGAAAAATTTTTGGCCTAAAAGCTTAGGATATAAAAACATCATTAAATATTAATTTTTATACTCTCAGTAACCGAATTGGTCCATACTTTGCACATCGTAATACGTTTACTATATATGGACTATAAGGACCTCTTTTTCGAGAACCTCCCACACAAAATTTCGGTAAAGTGAAGTTTAACATCTGCTATCGAATCGCTTTGATAATTTTTGCAACCACTTGTATTCGCTGCCACCACTATGACGGTAGAAGTTTGATTTTAGGGGCAAATCCCTACTTCCTGAGAAAATTGCCCAAAGGTGTAAAAAGCCCTATGGCGTCATGCATAGTGCTTCAGCGCACGATAACTATCGAACAACGCACGATAAATATAAACATTTTAATATTTTGTCCAAACTTAGTTTAAGTTCGAAGTTGGGTTATAATCGGTCTAAAGTTTTTTTAGTTCGAAAATAAGCCACTCCGTATGCGATATATTCGTTGAAGTGAGCAACCGATTTGGTCCAACTTTGGACCAAATTTAACATCGAAAATGCTACATATCAGACTTCTCCTTAGGGTACCTCCCCCACAAAGTTCAACATTTTGTTTAAGTGCAGGTTATGATCTGTTCGAAGATCTTTTGGAAAATTATACCGATGCTACTTCTTGTGGTCTTGTTTACAGCGATATTATATTTTTTGTGGGCGCGATATCTATCGAAAGAGATTACTGCCAAAGTAAAATCCACTTCCAAGATGACTATGTCGATCCATTCCTTCAAATACCTCCTCCGCAACATTTTTGCGCTTCAATCCAAATATATAGGTTGTCCGCAAGTTCCTACGTTAAAATATTACCAAAAATCTGAAAACCTCCTAAATACATATTTATTGGAGAAAAGGATTTTGGTTGCGAAGCCGGTATTCGATATTTGTCAATAGATGAAAGTTGCAATTCACAGAGGCTGAGGGTATAACTCTGTCGATAAAGCCGACTGATACTTTTTTACTTGTTTGTCAGACCAACTTTTATTAAGAGTATTCGATCCCATTTTTCTGCTTATCTTACCAACAAACTCATATAAGTTGCATAGGTTCAGGAGTCTGGCTTCGTTCTGGCATCTGGCTTGAAAATAAAGAACTTCAAAAATATGTCTTACTAGCAGATCTCGGTCCGTGTTGCTGACCGTCGCAATGAGTTTTAATGACAATTTGTTATGGACTTTATGTTTGACGATTCAAAAATATGTATTTTCACCTCACTTCTTCGGTCCATTGTCCAACCGAGAAGGATTTTAAATTTACCAACAGATTTTGTCTGCTACCTTCTTTTCTCGGATTTTTTCGCCCGTAGATGTCGTTTAATATTTATTATCGTCCACGTCCCATGTCTTTATATTAAAGCGATCTACTTATAAAAGTTAAAAAAAATGGTTAAGTCGAATTATCCCGCTTATTTAGAACTTATATGTTTTAGTTTTTCATGGCTGATGGATCGTTGAACCTCACCATTTAAGGAAATTTGTAAATATATCGTTTTTCTTGATCGGGGGCGCAACCACCGTTGTCTCGAAAATTAATTTGCAAGCCCATGCACTCTTAATTTTAGCAAATATGGCGATTATTAAACGATAGGCTCCCGAATTCCGTCTACAAATATATAGCATTTTGACCACGGGATATTCTGAACATTTTCTGAAAATTTCATGAAATTAGGTTCAGCAGTTTTGAAAAAATAATGTATTGAAAAGAGTGGGGCGGGCGTTGTCAGCAGTTTTCAAGATATACCATATTTAAAAAAGTGGGCGGGTGCGGTATTTTGGCCTCCAAATATGTACCTAGGGTGGTACACACAACCCCCTATTGACTCCCAAAATTTATGCTTGAAACCGATATAATGATAAGTTTGGCTTATACATATTGCTTTTAAAAGAAAGGCGTGGGGAAGGTACCTCACCTCCTCCGAAAGTCAAAAAAATATTGAGGAAATATTGAGGAAATCAGATGGGAATCGGTTAAGTGGTATTGGAGATATAACATTTAAAAAACAGGAGTGGTCGGATCTTTAGACCCCTAAGAAGTACTACATTGTAGATTAATCCGTAAATTTTTAAACCGATACATTCGTAATTTTACAAATATAGCGTCTTTTTTTTTAAATATCGCGTAGGCAGAACAACTTTAAATTGAAAATTTAAGTTTGAAATGAAAATTGAAAAAAGTGCAAAATTTTCTTTCCATAAAAACCAAAGTTGGGTTTATGACTGCATTTGATTTTTATACCCTACACCACACTGTGGTAAGGGGTATTATGTCTTTGTGCATTTGTATGTAACATACAAATGGAAACGAAATAGACCCATAGTTCCTTTTGGGGATATACATATAATCGCTTTCTAAGTCGACTTATGCATGTCCGTCCGTCTGTCCATGTATTTTTATTCGCAACGTACAGGTCGCATTTTTCGTCCGATTCAGATGAAAATTTGGGAATATATTTTTTTTAGCTATAGGAAGAACGCTAGTGCTTTTGGTGAAAATCGATTCAGATTTGGATATAGCTCCCATATATATTTTCGATTTTGATGAAATTTGAAATGTATGACTAGATTCGGTCAAAAATAAATGTGCCAAATTACATCACAAATCGGTTCAGATTTGGATATAGCTCCCATATATATTTTTTGGCCAATTTTATGTATTTGCTGCACCAAATACGCTATATACGTCCGATTTTGATGAAATTTGGTATGTGTTACTGAATTCGGCCCAAAAATAAATGTGCTAAATTTGATCGAAATCGGTTTAGATTTGGATATAGCTCCCATATATATTTTAGGCCCATTTGACGTATTTGCTGCACCAAACACGCTATATACGTCTGATTTTGATGAAATTTTAAACGTATGACTAAATTCGGTCTAAAAATAAATGTGTCAACTTACATCGAAATCGGTTTCAGATTTGTATAGCTCCCACATATATTTTTGCCCGATTTTATGTATTTGCTGCACTAAATACGCTATATAGGTCCGATTTTGATGAAATTTGGTATGTGTTACTGAATTCGGCCTAAAAATAAATGTGCCAAATTTGATCGAAATCGGTTCAGATTTGGATATAGCTCCTATATATATATTTTAGGCCGATTTGGCGTATTTGCTGCACCAAACACGCTGTATGAGTCCGATTTTGATGAAATTTGGAATGTGTGACTGAATTCGGTCTAAAAATAAATGTGCCAAATTATATCGAAATCAGTTCAGATTTATATATAACTGTTACATATATTCTACGTATTCACAGTGGTGTAGGGTATCATATAGCCGGCCCCGCCCGACTTTGATCCTTTCCTTACTGGTTATTCATAAATTTGTAGCCTATTTTCACCGGGGGCCATCCCTGTACATTCCATGACAATTTCAGAAAAATCAGTTCTATTGCGAACAAAAAAAAATTATCCAAATCGGTCCAGCCGTTCTCAACTGATGCCATTACAAACGAACGACATTTGATTTTTATTTATATAGATTATAGATGAGGCGAAATCCGCGATTTTTGTAGCGTTAAATTTTTATCTCACCAAACGGTGTTGGTTGTATATTTCATTCTGATTGATTTGCTCGCATCTTTAGAGGCCAAAAACATTTGTATGTACACGATCATATCTTAAATTTCATCAAGACGTAGTTGCCAATTTTTTCTTGATTTCGCAAAAGATATCTTCTGTGTATTTAATTTACATTGAGGAATACCGTTCATTCAAGCATTTCGAATAGAAGGCAGGTATATCGAAAATCGACACAATGGCAACATTCGGATTTACATTTTGTACAATATAATGAAAAATAACAAATGTTGTTATTTTTAAAGATCATTGACATTGTTCCACTTATGAGAAACGAATGCGAATGCTGCCTTCTTCACTACTCCCTCTCAATGGGAATGTGATTGTGGTTGTTTGGCTACTTAAATTCTTCTTTTTTTGTATTTTATTTACACTCAAGTGAAAATAATTGTGGCAAATAAACGAAAAAACAAGACAGCAGACCCCTAGCAATGTTCCGCTGGCACACATAAGTGGACAAATGTACACAAGTGAAAAATTCCTCTGGCCTGAGGAAACTCATAGAGTAGTCTCATATGTTCTGTGGCTACACGGTACGCATTTCTCTCATAGTGTGACATACGTACGAATGGTATTATCAAGATGTGGTTTTTTGTACATGTGTGTGAACATTTTGCCAAATAATTTATGGTTGCTTTTTATTGGTCCAGAAGCACAAAATGTGTGTGCCTCTATTAATAAATTCTATAAAAAATATTTTCGATATTCATATTGTGACTAATGGCAGAACTTTTTTCGGGGGATGCTCTGGTTTTTTTGCGACATAAAAATTGACCCAATTGTGCATCATTTTGAATTAGTATTAACATATTTAAAAAATATATAAAAGGGATTTAGTGGAACGGTATTAACCATGTGATACACAACACCTACTAATTTATGTGTGTACATTAGGGTGGTTTTAAAAAATCGATGTCGGATTTTTTTAATGCGTTTAGTTTTGTTAGATTTTAAGATTGCCATAGTTTGAGCACAATTAGAACATAGCTGTGTTCTTTTACTTACCTGAGGTTACCATTTGTACCATTTGCAACCTGCAAATCTTTCCTTAACCCCAAAAAGTGTTAAAACTGGCAGCAATTTTTAAGAGAGTGAGAGAGGAGAGAGCACATTTGCCTTTCTCTTCTACCACAGACTACCAGGCAAATTTCTGCAGGTAAAAAATGGTAGAACTGATTTTTCGACTTTTGTTTGACGATTATTTCACAATGAAGAAAAAATTAACGAAAAACAGAAGAAAAAGTCGAACGCTGACAACACAAAATTAAAAACTGTGAAATAAAAGAAGGAAAATGAGTTTTATGTTTCTTTTTGACATTGCTACCAGATCCACAATTTTTCCGTTCCTTTACTTTTCTGGTAAAAATGTTCATGAGAGAGCAATTTTGAGCAATTTTGACACTTTTCTCTTTTACCAGTTCTATCTTAAAAAAGTAAAGGAACAAAGCTTATGTTAACACGTACCATTGGGACTTCAAAGTTTCTATAGTAATTTGTATGGAGCCAAAGTTTTCTATAGAAATTTGTATGGAGTTGAAACCAGACTAGTGTACATTAGGGCGACCAAAAAAGGAAAAAAAAATATTTCCGTAAACCTTATAAATGAAATTTTATGGCGATCGGTTAACGTTAAACCGTTCCTCCTGGATGATTTTTCCATAGTAATTTGTATGGGACCAAAGGTGAATTTTCCCAAAACTGCTATGAAGCTATAGATAATTTGGGTACTGTGTTATATCCAATATCAAAAGCTGGCCCGATTTTCACAATTGTTGTAGGACAACGAACTGGTAAAGTTTTATCCTTCGATTTGATCATAAATGCTGTCTTTAGAGCAGTTTCGTGAAAATTCACCAAATTACTATGGAACAAGTAAGAAAGTATCAGCCAGCTGTGCTGACGAAGATATCCCTCAGCCACTGACCACTGTATGTAACGTAATGTGGGGCTATACCAAATCATTGACATATACCAAACCTTTTTAGTAACTAAACTTCTTCATAAAAGACTCGAAATATTAAATTACGTTAAACTAAGTATGGAAGAATTTGTTGAAAAAGTTTTAAAGTTATCTTGCACAATAGTCATTTTAGTACGTGCAGGCCGGGTTTTGGAGCTTTTGGGCCAATGTCTCAGGAAGTATAAACTTGCGCAATAAAAAAAATTGTACCGTCGCATAGTGGTTCCGAAATCGATTTTCCTGGCCAAAACCCCCATTTTTTGTTGTCACCGATTGTTAACTTCTATATGGTATTCGATAGTTAACAAAGGTAGGATTGTTGCCTTTAAGAGTCATTTCAATAAATTACCGTAGCGTTTACACGAAGTGAGCTATTTTTTCCTCAGGTACTAAATTTTAGTGAAATTCCAAGTTTAGTGGACTAAAACTTTTAGAGAACAGTTTGGAACAAAGAATGACGCTCGAGGGTGTCCTTTTCAGCCTATATATACTTTTGTATCAGTCCAGATCGGTCTGTTTAATTTTTTGATATTACATATTTAAATTTTTTTGATATTACCTTGGTAAAAATGTGTGTTTCTACACCCTCAGCCTTTAGGCTAGAAAGGGTATGTACATTAGGGATATAACTTTTTGCACTTTTTTGCAAATATCAAAAATACCACCACATAGCCGTGTAGAGCATGAAAAACTATTATGAAAAAAGGTATAATTTTTTCTCTATCGCGAAAAAAGTTTCCGCACCAAATGCATTGAAGTTCAGTAATGCATTTTTTAATTTTAGCTGTTATGACAACATATTTGCTTTTAATTAAAATTTTTATTTTTTTGTAGTCTAATTTAAAATCATTATCAAAGCGTTCTAGACCAATTTTTTCTCAAATCGCGCCATTTCGGAGCATTTTATGAATTTTTGACACTATTGCAGTTTTTGCTTTTTCTTTATAAACTCGTGAATTTTATGTTTATATTTATTGTACCTATCGGACAAGAGAATATGGTGTCATTTGCAACAAATTCGCGAAAGTTACAGACAGTTTTTAATGACTTTGCCTGTGAGAATTGTATTTTTTCTATGAATATTTATTCAAACAAAGCAAATTTAAAATTATAAGTAGAAAAAATATCAAAAGGGTTTTAGTAATTACAGTCGGCGCGGAAACTTTTTTCACCGAATCGATCTTAGAAACGCGTTTTCATTATTAGGACAAAATTCCCCACGTGGTACTGGTGTTGTATTTTTGTAAAAAACATATACGATTCTCACAGGCAAAGTCAACAAAAACAGCCTGTAACTTTCGCGAATTCGTTGCAAATGACCCCATATTCTTTTGTCCGGTAGGTTCAAAAAATATAAACATAAAATTCACGAGTTTATAAAGAAAAAGCAAAAACTGCAATAGTGTCAAAAATTCATAAAATGCTCCGAAATGGCGCGATTTGAGAAAAAATTGGTCCAGAACGCTTTGATAATGATTTTAAATTAGATTACAAAAAAATAAAAAATTTAATTAAAAGCAAATATGTTGTCATAACAGCTAAAATTAAAAAATGCATTACTGAACTTCAATGCATTTGGTGCGGAAACTTTTTTCGCGATAGAGAAAAATTGACGCCGTATTTCATAATAGTTTTCCATGCTCTACACGGCTATGTGGTGGTATTTTTTTGGTTATAGCCCTAATGTACATTGTACACTTTCATATGGGCAAAATTTGCCTAATCGAAATAATGGTTTTAAACCCCAAGTATGTTTGGACGAAATGTGTTTCAGACAATTTGGATTCGATTTAGCAATGTCCGTCTGTCTTTCTGTCTGGCTGGTGCGCATGATAACTTTCAAACGGATGAGCGGATTTGGTCCAAAATTTGGCTATCGTAATATTTTGTCCAAACTTAGTTTAAGAAGATGGGCCATATCGGTCTACTCCTTCAGGTACCTCCCCCACAAAAGTTCGAAAATGTTCGGAAAGTGTGTGTGCACGATAACTCTTGAAGGGAGTAACCGATTTGGTCCATACTTTGCACATCGTGAAACGTGTACCAGACTTAGATAAGTTTTCAATATGAACTCAATGGGTCTAATCCTTCGGGTACCTCGCACACAAAATTTCGGAAAGTTCAGTTTAGGGTCTGCTCTCGAATCGCTTTGATTTTTGTTGTAGCAACTTATATTCACTGCCCCCCATACGAAGGTACAAGCTTCTCCAGGGGGGCAAGTATATACTTCCTAAGAAAATATCCTGAAAGGTGAAAAAAACCCTACGACACCGAGTGTAGTGGTTGGAGCGTAAGATAACTCTCGAACGGATCTGCCGTTTCGGTCCAAAATGTGGCCTTCGTAATAGTTTGTGCAAAATTAGTCTAAGTTCGAAGATAAGCCATATCGTTCCACTCCTTCAGGTACCTCCCCCACAAAAGTTCGAAAATGTTCGGAAAAATTGTGCGTACGATAACTCTTGATGGGAGTGACAGATTTGGTCCATACTTTACACATCCTAATATATCTACCAGGTATAGGTCAGGTTCGAATATAGACTATATGTGTCCACTCCGTCGGGTACCTCTCACACACATTTTTGGATAAATTCACTTTAAGACCTGTTCTCGAATCACTTTGATTTTTGTTGAAGCAACTTGCATTCGCTGCATCAATTACGACAGTAAAAGTTTTTTCAAGGGCAAGTCCATACTTCTTGAGAAAAAAGCCCGAAAGTTATAAAAACTCCCTATGGCACCATATGTAGCGACTGGAGAGCTCGAACCGAATACAGCGTTTGTCCACACTTTGGATATCATAATATTTCTTCGACCGTCCGATACCTCCCCCCATAAAAGTTCAAAAATATTCGCTAAAATGATACTCTAAATGTTGTCGAAAATCAGTTTAAAAAAAGCCCTATCTATTGATATCCCCGCAAATTTTTGCGCTTTAATCCTATCCATATTGTTTTGAAAACCCACCTAAATACGTGAGTTTTTTTGGAAAAAAAGTATTTCAATCCACACAGGCTGAGGGTATATCTCTGCCGGCAATATCAACTGATACTTTTTTACTTGTTTTTATACCGTTTCCCATATAAATTATTGCTTTTTCACACAAATGGACATTTTTTAATATATGAGTTTTTATAGGAGTTTTATGAAAACCCAAGGAGTATTTCTTCACCATAAATGCCCGAAGACGTAACCGACATGAAAATCGGAATTCGTTTTTTGACGTAATCTGATACATAAAGCTAAAAAACATACTCTGGCAAAATTTCAAGCTTCTGCGTTCAAAAACAACGATCCTATTCAAGAAATAGCATTTCGGAATATGGGATAATATTGCAGATTCTCTTGTAATGGAGGATCTCAAAACTAAGCACTTCAGCGGTTTTGGTTTCACTACTTATTCCCCTTCGTATATGATCGATAATATCCCATATACTCGCCTTCATAAGATTAATATTCCATAAAATAGTTTTTAATTTCATAACGTTTTTTGTTTCTCCTGTAAAGTTTTGGTTTTGTGGGTTATGTCTTCGGGCATTTATGGTGACGATTTGTTTCCATTTTAGAAAAAAAAATTAATTTTTTTGAAAAAATTTTTTAAATTTTTTCCCCAATTTTTTTTTTTTTAATTTTTTGTATTTTTATGGTTTGTTTATTTTTTTTTTGACCTTTCGTAAATGGTTAGAACATATGAAAAGCTCAAAATCACTCATATTTTGATGCAAAATATGAAAAAACTCAAATTTTTAACTTTGACCCTGAATTCCTCTGCAACCGCTAGACCGCTAGAATTTGGTGGCAATTGTGAACCACTGTGAAAAAAAATATTCAAAACGATACGAGAGGAGCACGTAGACTTTTCTTTATCCGAATTTTGTGTGGGAGGAGTGGACAGATATACTCCATATTCGCAGTCGATGTATATCTGGAAGAAATAATACGATGTGCAAAGTTTGGACCAAATCGATTGCTCCCTTCGAGAGTTATCGTTTACACGATTTTACAGAAAATTTTTGAACTTTTGTAGGGGAGGTACCCGAAGGAGTGGACCAATATGGTCCATCTTCAAACTTAAACAAAGTTTGGACAAAATATTACGATGCCCAATTTTGGTTCGAATCGGCTTGTGCAAAATGTGGACCAATACTCACAATTCTGTGTAGGTATATTTTGCAGCCCTTGCAGCGAAGACTAATTACTAAACATCAGGTAATTCGCTTGGATAATGTGGTTTAAACCTTCAAAATACCGAAAATCGGGAGGTACCGTTATATGGGGGATATATCAAAACGCGGACCTATGCTCATAATTTTTATCAGAAAAGTTTGTTGTCCATTAGCCGATAGCCTTAGATGCTTGTCCTATTTTTTATATAATTTTATTGTATATTTTATTATAATAAATATTTGAAATAAAAAAATAAATAGTTTGTTGTCCACTTTGAACCCCAATGCAAAAATTCACACAATTCAAAATACTAGCTATATCAAAACGCTGACCTATGCTCATATTTTTTATCAGAACATTTTGTTGTCCTCTGGGAACCCTCAATGCAAACATTCAGCCAATTTGATCGAGAAACTTAAGTGAAATCTTTAAAATACCGAAAATCGGGATGTACCGTTATATAGGGGCTATACTAAAACATTGACCGACCTTCCCAATTATTTTGACCTCGACATTGTTAGCCAACATTAAGTACTTTTACCAAAATTCGCCCACACACGCCAACTCCTTCTATTTTTGGCCACCGTTTATATGAACACGCGACATAGTGGGTCGCCAGGTGACACGATGGTTATATCTGTCGAACTATGTTACTGTCCGCTAATTCTGTTGTGCTCATTGAGTTGAGTTATCACTCTGCTCAGCCAGCGTCATTACCTAACCGAAGACCACAACTCATGATGAGGTTTAAAGTCCCACCTAACTTCCAAAGACGAACTAATGCTGGGCCTATTAATCTGCGGGATGTATACTAGGGTTATGACTTTTTGACGTTTTTTCTCAAAAATGATTTCCTGTAGCGAGAATGAATGAGCTGTCGCATATTAATGGCAAAAATAACGTTCATTCCATTTAATTATTAAAAAAGGTCACGTACAAACCACTTTATTTTTTTTTTAAATATACTATGAAATGAAAAGAAATAATTCTCAAAAAATTATTGCCTGTTGCACGAATGAATGACCTTTTGTCTATTAATAACTAAAATAACTTGTATTCTATTTAAATATTATAAAAAGTCCCGCACAAATCACTTTCAATTGATGTGATATATGGAATAAAGTTAGATATGATATAAAATAATATATATGTATTGATATCGCGACAAACTTGGTGAGAATCAAAAGCTTATGTCATTTTGGTTATGTTGTGTAGCTTTAAAGCTTGTTTTAAGTTAAATATGTGTTTTAAGTTAGTCCAAAATTAAAAAAAAAACATGAAAACTCTTAATGCTTTTTGTGCGTGAGCTTTTTTATTATCGAATCACCTTATAATTAAGATTTTATCTAATCTTAGGTAAAAGTTCATCAAAATATGATACAGAGATTAGAGGTTGTAAAAAAGTCATATCCCTAATGTATACGTTAAGCATTTCTACCTCGCCAGTTCCACACCACACTTTCCATGTACGGTTCATTAGGGCCAGGCTTAAGCTAAATAGGTCTCCATTGAAAAAACTTGTGCAACAGGAAAGATAGTCACCCAAATGCACTTCTGGTGCTATCATTCCTCAGTATGTTGTAGCCATTACAACTCTGTAAGCTGCAGTTGTTTTTTAACTTAGTTTCCTGCACCACACTATTTCCTTGATCTTACCTCGAAGTCCAGGGATTGGAACAACCACGAGCGGTGCTCAGTGGTTCAGAAATCAATTTTCCTGGCCAAAACCCCAATTTTTTGTCGTCACCGATTGTCAGTTTCCATATGGGATTTAATGGTACATATATTGAAACTAAGGAAACCAAACACTTAGGACAAAATATTGGAAGGTGTGGGCGTGGTGTGCTCCTAAAGACGATATTTTTTGCAATTTTGGAAAATACTTCATTTTTGCAAATTTCTGGAGAAATAAATATAAAAAATATTGTGTTCATTGTTCTTTTTTTTGTAGGTCGGTAGGACTCTTGTCGTTTCAATAAATTACCTTAGCGTTAACACGAAGTGAGTCATTTTATTTTTCCTCAGGTACTAAATGTTTGTGAAATTCCAACATTAGTGTACTAGAACCTTTAGGGAATAGCACGAATAAAAAAATATTTGTTTTTATACCCTCCCAGCAAACATACTCATTACAAATTGGCCTACTTTCTCATTATTTTAACACGGGCATGTCATAGGGAGTAAGTACTTATTTTATGGCCACTAAAAAGTAGATACATAAGTAGTTACTCCCTGATTACTTCAAGTCGTAACTACTTATTTAAGTACTTATTTATTTACTTTTAAGTTCCAAAAACAAGTACTTACTCCCTATGACATACCCGTGTTAAAATAATGAGAAAGTAGGCCAATTTGTAATGAGTATTTTTGCTGGGCTCCACCATAATATGGAGGGTATAATTAAATTTGTCATTCCGCTTGTCGAAATATTCATGGAAATATTCATCGAAATATTCATCGGAGACCCCATAAAGCATATATATTCTTGATCAGGGAAAAATTCTAAGTCGATATAACCTTGTTCGTCTGTCCGTCCGTCTGCTGAAATCAAGATACAACTCGCAATTTTTAAGATAGAGCTTTGCAATTTGGTATAGAAGTTTCTATTACTCCTAGGATGTTTTTTATTGCAAATGGGCTACATCGGTCCACGTTTTGATATAGCCCCCCATAGAACGGTACCACCCGATTTTCGGTATTTTGAAGATTTTAGCTTCATTATCACACCGAAATGGCTGAAATTTGGTATTAAGTGTTCGTTGGTGGTATAAAACTTTCCCCCAGAAGTTTGTTGGTATGGGTTCACGCCTTCATATAGCCCCCTAGAACGGTACCTCCCGATTTTCGGTATTTTGAAGGTTGTGGTCTCAATATTACTCCGAAATGGCTGAAATTTGGTATTAAGTCTTCGTTGGGGGTACGAAACTTTCTCCCAGAAATTTTTCGGTACAGGTCCACGCCTGCCTATAGCCCCCATAGAACGGTACCTCCCGATTTTCGGTATTTTGAAGTTTATGGCCACAATAATCCATTGAAATGGCTGATATTTGGTATTTAGTCTTCGTTGGGAATTTAAAATTTTCCCCCAGAATTTTGTTGGTATGGGTCCGCGCCTTTATATAGCACCAGAGAAGGGTACCTCCCGATTTCCGGTATTTAGAAGGTTGTGGCCTCAATATTTCTCCGATATTGCTGAAGTTTGGTATTTAATTCTCATTTGATTTATAAAACTTTCCATATGAAATTTGTCAGTATAGGTCCATGCCTTCATATAGCCCCCATAGAACGGTACCTCCCGATTTTCCTTTTTTGAGGTTTGTGGCCACAACAACAAACAGAAATAGCTGAGATTTGGTATTTACTCTACGTTGGAAGTAAAACCCTTTCCGACTGAATTTCGTCAGCATAGGCCCACGTTTCGATATAGTCCCCATAGACCGGTACCTCCCGATTTTCGTAATTGTGAAGGATGTGACGTTAATATCCCACCGAAATGACTGAAATTTGTTTTTTAGTCTTTCATGGGGTTATAAAATGTTCCATTATCAGTATAGGTCCACGTCTTCCTATATACCCCATAGAAGCGTTCCTCGTGATTTACGGTATTTTTTAGGTTTTAACCACATTATCCTACTGAAATATCGTAAATTTGGTATTTAGTCTTCTTTGAGTCTAAAAACTTTACGCCAGAAATTTGTCGATATAGATCGACGTTTTGATATAGCCCCCATAGAACGGTACCTCCCGAATTTCCGTATTTTGAAGGTTAGCGATATTGTTTTACCGAAATTGCAGAAATTTGGTATTAAGTCTTTTTCATAAACGAAAGGAAACTAATTGTTCCATTTTACTTTAAAACCGCTACTGGTGGAGGGTATAACAAGTTCGGCCCGGCCGAACTTAAAGCCGTTCTTACTTGTTATTTGACATATTTTTGGAAAAGTTTCCTGTGGATTTCTTTGTCATTATTTTCCTCCTACATTTATTTTATATTAAGTTTTTCCACTAAAAATGATTAATTACTATCTATACCCTCATATCTATACACATTCATAAATAAGTATGTGTGTGTTTAAAATGTTTCACTTTCAATTGTGAACTTGAACTACGCCCAGACAGTTCAATTACCCAATTTGTCTGTCAAACAAACCAAATACGCTGATAAGTGAAGCAACAACAGTCATCACAGTCTCCTTCACGCATTAAACGCAAAAACAAAACAGACGTTTTCTCCCACAACAAAATTCCCTCAAATGTCAATTTCAATGTCTTCTCGCAATTGTCATTCAAATCCTACAGATTTCAAAACTAAACTAAAAAATAAACCATGAAAAGAAAAACTACAAAAGTGTTTTGCGATTTGTATCGCATTTGTTTATGGTTTATTAAATCAGATTGGCATATTTTGCGTGTTTGTGTGTCATATTACTATAAACAATTGTTATTGTTATTTGTTTTTTTTTTTTTTTTTGTTTAAAATTTATGATGCTTTTAACATCTGAATGGAATTCCATTGTTCATTGTTTATCCGAAATGTGCAGAAATAAAAAAATAATTTATAATAAATATTATTCTGAATGATTGGCTAACATTTCCTCAAATAGATTGGTGGCGTTATCGCGTAAATGTTCAATCTGTTCATAGAAATTATCCGGTGGCCAATTGAATTCATCGACTTCTTCTTGGCATAGAAATTGTACCGATTTGCAATATGTTTCGGGCCATGATTGATAAACTGTCAAATGAGAAAAAAAATATTTTTAGAGGGTAAGCAGGACCTTTCACAAAAACCTCTTACCATTATTATATTTACATGTTGAAATTTCCATATCACAATTTGTTTGAAAATGCCTAAAACATCCTCTTTCTACATCATAATAGCATTGATTCTTCACAGTAATCTTACATGTCTGTCGTATGCGTTCTTTGCAGTCATCATTGGCAGCCGCATAATTGAATGAGAGCACACTTAAAAATACTTCAATTCAATGAGCAAAGAGGAAAATGTAGACAAAAATTATTTTTAATTTTGTATATTTTTTGGTTTTGGCGTTAAAATCCTACCCAAGACCACTACTCTTCTAGTGAACATTTTACGCGTATGTTTAATTTGAAACTATTCTGTTGCTGATTGTTTTTTTCGGTTATTACCAAGAAAATTGTACGTGTGCTTGGAAATTTATTTGTTCATGATATTGAACCCTACTATTTCGAACAACAATGTATGTAAATATTGAACACATGTCAATTACAGACCTCTTGGTTTGAACATTAGGGTGGTTATATTTAATAATAAGTAAAAAGAACAATTTTGGTAAATACCAAAACCAAATCCAATATAGGTCCATTTTTTCGTATAGCCCCCAAATAGCGATACCACCCGATTTCAGGTATTTTGGGGATTTTATCTTAATATTTACACCGAAATCACTATAACTTAGCATTTGGATTCCCAACGGTACATAAACTTCCCCACCAGAAATTGTGGACATAGATATGTAGGTCCAGGCGTTGGCCCCCATATAACGGCACCACACGATTTCTGGTATATTGATGTTTTTATCTACATTTGAGGCTAAGAGAAAAATTATTTTCTAGTTTTTAGTGCACTTATAAATAGACACTGTAACTTAATTTGTTAATTATTTTTTTATTAGATATGTATTAGAAAACTATTTCCCCCGAACATCCCCAATAGTCCGGTCAAAATAGACATGTGTTTAAGGGGAAATAGGAAAAATTCCCACAAAGCTGAATAGGAATAATGTCCTAAATGTTCCCATTGATTCCATGTGTGCAAAAAAAAAATTATTCGGGTCAAGCATGGTCTGCAGGATTTTTAAAACAAAGCCACCATTCCTGAGATATCGCGATCTAAGAGTCTTACCCGGTTTTTCAATCTGGACTTTTGGCTCAAATAATCGTATAAACGGAAAACGTCCCTTTGTTACAACGTTATAATTTGTATACCCTCAGCATTTATGCTAGCGAGGGTATATGGTAAATTTCAAATTTCCTTTACAATTACATAGAAAAAAAATTAAAAATTTTTTTGGCGAGCACATCCGCCATTTTTGGTACATGGGTTACGAAAAAAAATCGTGGTTTCAAATCTGTTCGCGTTCACAAAATTGGATGCTGCACTCAAAAGTTATATGCGGTTTTACTCTCTTGTAAAGAAAAAATATTTAAAAATTCCTATTGTGTTGTAATAAGAACATGTATACATGAATCGTTAGTAGAATTTGAAATCTATCCGTAGATGCTAAAATAGTTGCTAATTATACCCTACACCACTATGTGGGGAGGGTATTATAAGTTGGTTTTGGCCAAAAAGTTTGTAACGCATCGAAATAATGGTCGTAGACCCATACTTATATATACCAAAATGAATGTCTCGACGAGCTGAGTCGATCTGACTATGTGTGTCCGTCCGTCCGTCCGTCTGTCCGTCTGTCCGTCTGTCCATCTAAACCTTGTAATCACGCTACAGGTCGCAATTTTGATCGGATCGTCACGAAATTTTGGATGTTGATGGGGGTCCCGGAGGGGAAGAAGCCTATTGATTTTGGTAATGGTCGGATAATATTTAGGGGTCGGAATGAGCAAAAAAACGTATGTGGATAAAAAGACAACGTTTTTTTCCAAAGCGAATATCTCAGCTTCTATACGTGGTATACCAAAAGCTAAACCTGACAATAAAAGTAGAAAATATCACCTTTCTAATGATGTAAAGTAGGTTCTCGTAGGTGATCAAACAACGAAGATATCACAATAGTCGCAAATAAAACCCATATTTTCATTTTTGCGATTTTAATTATAATGACGAATATCACAGCTTTGGTTGGGGACTTTCGAAAAGCAAAGCCTGGCTATGAAAGTAGGATTTTGATCGGATCCTCCAGAAATTTTGAGGGTTAATGGGGGTCACACAGATGAAGAAGCCTATTGATTTTGGTGATGATGGATAATATTTAGGGGTCGTAATGGGCAAAAAAACTTATTTAGAGAAAAAGACAACGACAACCTGGCCATGAAAGTAGAAAATATCGCCTTTCTAATGATGTAAAGTGGGTTCTCGTAGGTGATCAAACAACGCAATAGCCGCTAATAGAACCCAACTTTTTATTTTTGCGATTTTAATAATAATGACGAATATCACAGCTTTGGTTGGGGATCTTCCAAAAACAAAGTCTGACTATGAAAGTAGAAAATCCCATTTTTACAGTGATGCAAAGTAGGTTGGCGTAGGTGGCCACATAACGGAGATATCAGAATAGTCGGCAATACATCTCATTTTTTCATTTTGTTTGTAATCACGCTACAGGTCGCAATTTTAATTGGATCGTCACGAAATTTTGGGTGTTATTGGGGGTCCCACAGAGGAAAAAACCTTTTGATTTTTGATAATGGTCGGATATTATTCAGGGGTCGGAATGTGAAAAAAAAACAAATATTTGGAAAAAAGAGTAACGTTTTATTTCAAAGTTAATATCTCCCTTCTGTAGGAGGTATATCGAAAGCAAAACCTGGCAAGGATAGTAGAAAATATCACCTTTACAACGATGTGAAGTAGGTTGTCATAGATGGTCAAACAACAGAGATATCGCAATAGTCGGTAATGTATCCCTTTTTCCATTTTTGTGCAATCACACTACGAAATTTTGATCGGATCCTCACGAAATTTTGGGGGTTGATGGGGGTCTAACAGAGAAAGAAGCCTATTGATGGTTGGCATACATCCCACTTTTCAATTTTTTATTTGGGTTGTACTGTCGATGCACTTAAATGCGTTTCAAAAAATTGACCTGTGTTAATGAAGACATTCAGATCAAAGGCGCCAAGCTATCCCAATTTTAATATTTTGAATTTTATTAGTCAAAAGCTTATGAACAGGGGTAGTGGTGTAGGGTATCACATAGTCGGCCCCGACCCGACTATAGCCTTGGTTCACTTGTTTTTTTTTATTTTCGCGGAAAATCAAAAAATATTGAAGAAATCTTGGAATAAATTTTATTTATTCTAAATCAGAGTCCAAAAAATCTCTAAAAAAATAATTTAAAAATACGAACAGAATCTAGACAACGCGTAGAAAAATCTGAGACCAAAATTATAAAGATCGCGTTTATAACTTGCATATTACAGCAACAACAAAGAACGGAAACTTATTGTTGGAAATTATTTCAAAAATATATTTTTGGTTAAATACGAAAAATTTGAAAAATAAATGTTGTGAGTTATTCTACTATTTCGCTAAATTTCCATACAAAACCTGAAGTATTTTGCTAAAACTTCTTCGAGGAAAGTAATTAGTCATCGTGAAAGTATATTTGCTTAGAATGATAAACAATAGAGTTAAGAAGTACAGAGTAATATTGAAATCACAACCAAAGAAAAAATCCGTTTAAATCAGTTGAGGTGCATGTGCTTTTCGGATACAGGGAGTCCATGTCTGTCAATATGCATGGATTTTCCCAAGTTTCATTCAGCGGCCAAAGTGTGCAATCTGTCGCATCTTACTATTCAAAAAACCTTCAAGTGGGCAAAAATTACGCGATGTGCATATGTTTATAAGGTGCATCCAATTTCAATGGCCGCCTATTAAAAATACGTCAATATAAATTATTTTAGACAGATTCGTCAAGAACTGTGGATGTGCCACGGCAGTCTATTTTGGGAAAAATAGGGATATTACTCCCGAATCTCTGTAATTTGTGACACTCCTTTTTAAAAAAATAATCAAAGAAAATCGCGGTTCAATTCGCAGAATTGTCAAAATATATTTTTGCAGATTTTCCTACTTTCAAGGTATCTATATCCGGCGTTTTAGTGGATGGATTCGACCGCGGAAGAGCTCATTAGATCCGGCACGTAAAAAAACTAAAATCACGCGGGGTTCAGGGGTACCTGTACGACGGTTGTAAATTTTAAAGCCAAAAAATAGGTTTTTTCGGAAAATTTACGCACCAAATTTTCGTCTTTGGACTCCTATTACTAGGAAGCTGTACGGAGCACACTCATGAGATATACATCGAACGACGTGGAATCGCGAGTTCTACAATCCTATAAACTAGTTTCGATTATTATCTAGTTGCACCATCTAATTATAAGAAAAATTCGAAAAACACTGAAATCAAAACATCAAAATGTCAGCATCGATTTTAGGGGGATGCAGTGTATATATCGAAAAGTCATACACTAGAACCATATTGCCTAAGGGGTATTCTTTAGTTCTTTCTTTGAGCACAGGTTTGAATTTTCCGTGGTTTGGAAATCAAGAAAGAACACAAAAAAACTTGTAAACTTCAACACATTTTTCCCATTTTTTTATATTACCACCAGCGCAGCTTCCACGAAAATTATTTGTTATGGTCCATATTATGAGATCGTAGCCAAAACACTTCAATATATATAAATGTATTCATATTTTATAAAATATATTAACAGTTCGCGACTTATTAAATGGTGAACCTCAACTTCAACGATTGTAAAACTTTTTTGAATATTCCCAGCAAAATAAATTGGAAGTAGTGCAATGTAGACTAGTTCTTTCACGGCATGTTTTTATGCAGTTCAAACGGAGTCGTGAAAAAGGCACTCCATTCCCCACATTTTAACCGCATTTGGAAGCAATCCAAAGAATCACATCCATTTGTCACATTTTAACAACATACGGAGGCAGTTCAACGGAGTCGTGAAAAAGGCACTCCAATTCCTCACAATTTAACAGCATCCGGATGCAGTGCAAACGGAGTCGTGAAAAAGGCACTCCGTTCACTACATTTTATTAGCAGTTGTTAGAGATCCCTACATGTACATAAATCAGTTTGTACATCTCTACAGGCAGCGGAATACATTTCCAAAAGGAGATAATCGTGTTAACATTTCCAAACATTTGTTAATACAAACTAAATAATATTTAATTTGTGAACATTTTTCCGGTAACTCACGAGAAGAAACTTTCCCAATGGAGTGATGTTGGAGTACATGTCGAAATCTTAACTGGTGATGGGAAGACAATATCAAACCCATTTAGCAGATGAAGCAAAAGCACTTAAGCTTGGATTAAATGAAGAGCGGAGAAAACACACATGTTTGCGATTGAATTCAATAGAGAATTTTCATAATTTGTGTTAATTTAATAAAGTTATTAATATTTTTGTTTTACACAAATAATAAATGCATTTTATTTGGTTATTCAAAACTCGTGCTCTGGACTGCCTCCTATTCTACCCCAAAAGGTCAGTTAAAATGCAATGCCAAAGGGTCAGTTAAAATGCAGTGCCAAAGGTTCAGTTAAAATGCAATGCCAAAGGGTCAGTTAAAATGCGGTGCAATGGAGTGCCTCTTTCCGGGGTCGCTCCCTTGTAAAAATCATGAGTGAAAATGCATAATTTGATGCACTTCCAAATCACTTTTACATATCATTTAACTGCCTCTTTGGAGGCAAACTTTTCACTGGGTTACCATATACACTTTCATACGGGCAAAATATGCGACAACTAAATCATGGTTTTAGACCCTAAGTATGTTTGGACGAAATCCGTTTCAGACAATTTGGAGTCGATTTAGCAATGTCCGTTCGTCTGTAAGTCTGTCGGCTGGCTGGAGCGCACGACAACTCTCGAACTGATGAATCGATTCGGTGCAAAATTTAGCCTTATTAATAGCTGTGTTCCTTTACTTACCTGAGGTTACCATTTTTAACCTGCAAAGCGTTCCTTAACCCCAAAAAGTGGTAAAACTGGCAGCAATTTTTAAGAGAGTGAGAGAGGAGAGAGAGCACATATGCCTTTCTCTTCTACCACAGGCTACCAGCAAAATTTCTGCAGGTAAAAAATGGTAGAACTGATTTTTCGACTTTTGTTTGACGATGAAGAAAAAATGGACGAAAAAACAGAAGAAAAAGTCGAACGCTGACAAAACTAAATTAAAAACTGCGAAATAAAAGACGTAAATTGATTTTTTATGTTTCTTTTTGACATTGCTACCAGATCTACCATTTTTCCGTTCCTTTACTTTTCTGGTAAAAATGTTCATGAGAGAGCAATTTTGAGAAATGTTGACACTTTTCTCTTTTACCACTTTTACCATTAAAAAAGTAAAGGAACAAAGCTAATATTTTATTTTGCAATGGTATGCACACCCGCCTTGCATGCAGAAGGCTGCGGGTCCGATTCCCCGGCTGGGCAACATCAAATTTTCAACGGTGGCAAAATACCCCTCAGTAATGTTGGCGACATTTCGTGAGTATTTCAGTCATGTAAAACTTCTCAACAAGTGGTGTCTTAGGGCACGCCGTTCGGACTCGGCGATAAGCTTATCGCATAGGTCGCCGTAGGTCCCATATCATTGAGTTAATATGAATCGGGATGCACTCATTGATATGAGAGAAGTCTCCCTTGTCCCGCCTGGAATGTTTGTGGAACAATAATTATTATATTTTATCCAAACTTAGTTTAAGTTCGAAGATGGGCCATATCGGTCTACTCCATCAGGTACCTCCCCCACAAAAGTTCGAAAATGTTCGTTAACACTCGAAGGGAGCAATCGATTTGGTCCATACGTTGCACATCCTAAAATTTCCACCAGACAGAGACGAGATTCCAATATTGACTCAAAAAAAATTCTGAAAAGTTTAATTTAGGATCTGCTCTCGAATCCCTTTGATTATTGTTGTAACAACTTCTATTTGCTGCCACCATTACGACCAGGGTTTCGGAGTCGAGGTATTTTTGGCTCGACTCCGACACCGACTCCAGAGTTTTTTTCACGACTCCGGCTCCGACTCCGGGTCGACTCCGAGAGTGAATTCCTATACCACTAAAAATGAATAAAATGCGCACAAATTTTTAAATTTTTCCTATATTTTGGCCTATATAAGCTAATGTGTTAGTTTTTCCTTACATATTCATTAGAAAAGGCATTCGTTCGAATACATTCGAACATATCAATATTGTTTCTGCCGAATCTTACATTGAAAAATAGCAAAGTTAGAAAGTTTTTGTCGGTTTTCCGTTTTTTGCACTAGTATATTCTGGGCGTAATTCTTCCGCGTGAGAATATCTTTAAGCTTTCAAAATATGTGAAAATGATGGGGCAATACAAATCGTAAGGACTACATGCAATAAAAACTATAAGGAATTCACGACCAAGTTTCAAACTGGATGTAAGCCAACATTTTAGTGTGCTTAGCCTTAAAAGGAGACCCCCTGTTGTAAAGCTCAATAAAAGTCATTTTTCATGATTTTTTTTTTTGAGAAAACTACGTAACTTTTTGGCAGATTTGTTTCTTCATCTGAAAGAGAAAAATATTACGAACCCTCTAGCTCGAAAACTAATAAACCAATTGTCATATATTTTTGTGGCCGATTTCGAGAAAAACAAAGTTTATATGCTGCATAAAAAATAAAATAAATTGTTCCCATCCAATGCTCATACTAAGGCAATATTGTTCCGATCGACTTAAACATTGACCACTCAGAACTCAGAAATGTCAGCTATGGGATCCGTTGGGGTTCTCAGGGCTTTCATTCCGGAAAGAATTTTTTCAAACCCCAGATCTTGACTTCCATTTTGTGTCACAGGGTATTCAGTAAGATTTCCCATAGAGATCACAATGTCTTTAATAGAAGACAAGGATGACTTCTCATAAAAAACAAGATGATAATGCCAATAGACCTTTGTGAGAAGACCAGTAAGACTTCTGACGAAAGAGGTTAAAGGTCCAATCTTAATTAGATTGTCATAGAACTTTACTTTTGTTTGCAAACATGTAAAGAATCAATTGGATCAACAAAATAGGGATGAATAGACTACACTTCAAATGATAGTAAATATCCTGTGAATTGTCCTTTAACTAACTATAATATACCGTTTGCATATATGCTTTCTTATACCTTTCTTTTAAAATTTAAAGTTATATAATATAACTATATATACTATATATATATATATATATATATATATATATATATATATATATATATATACTATATATAACTATATACTATATAACTTATATTTCTATAACGTGGACAAAATTTTGCCCGTAGTCGGAGTCGAGTTATTTTTTCGACACACACTCCGATTCCGACTCCAGCAAAATTGCTCGACTCCGACTCGTAGACTCCGAATCCGACTATGAAACCATGCCTACAACATCAGCATATTTTATACAAGACATAATTATTATGTTTGCTTCTTCTTGTTGGTTATAGGCTGGGGAGATATCTCTGTCCGCACTGCTTTCTGATACTTTCTTAATTGTTTTAGTTATTAATATAGATTTCCGTTAAGAATGGAAAATTGCTTCAGCCAAATAACCACTTCGTTACAGAACATTTGTCCCAAAAGCCCAACTAAGAATAGGTTTCCAATCCTCACGAAACATTTGTTTCTCCAATTTTGAATACTAATCTACGTGAAAATATAGCCGGTTTTTTGTATCTGCAAAATATCTGGTGCCTTTCCCGAGACTTTTTATAAACCGTTTATGACTCACTAACAGCAACATGTCGATGCATCCGTAAGCCGTCATATATACATGCTTGAAAACTTATGACTTCATCTGACGGTTTTCCTACTCTATCAGACATCCTTAAAGGCGGCAATCTGCAAGTGCATAATTAAAAACTCCACTATAAGAAATCGGAGGTCTTCACCATTAGAAGGATATTTTGGTTTTTTTCGTATTTTTATGGGGTGACTTTTATCTTTCTATAGAAACACATGGCATTGGATGTAGATTCATTTTTAAGGAGTCATTCCTTTCTATCGGTATCGTGCCAACCAGTGGTTTTTAGAACTTGGAAGCATGGACTTGTCCACTTTCGACGAAAAATTCAAATACAATTCGAACAGTCCTCAAACTTAAGGGGAAATTTTAAACTTTTGAAGATGTAACATAATAATGTGGGCATGGTCAGTTTTTTCTTTTCGCAAAAACCTATGTTGGACTATGACGAACATTTTATTTAAAAAATAATTATCTAAATCGGTCCTGCCCTTCTCAACTGACGCAATTACCAACATATTTGACTTATATTATACCCTCAGATTTTAGGATATAGAGGGTATATGGTAAATACCAAAAATATTTTACAATCGATGAATCCGAGTTTCACCGTTTCAGAATTCGCGAACTGAAGTGTTTTAGGAGGGTTTTCATAGTGTGGACCATTAAAATTAATTTATGTGGAAGCAGTGTTGGCATCAATGTAGAAAAAGGGGTAAAAATGAGTTGAAGCCAACAAGTTTTTTTATGTTCCCTTCCGATTTCTGGCTTAACCGTACATTTTATTGACCTATGTCCAAAGAAAGAATGACAGAATACATCATGGACAACATGATATTAGTGTATGATTTTTCGATATATCCAGTGCACCCACCTAAAATTGATGCTGACATTTTGAAGCCTCAAAGGGTTACGCCTTTGAGCATTTCAGGTGACGATATACACTTTGATGCAACCAAAAATGTGCCTCATCGAAATAATGGGTTTAGACCCTAAGTATGTTTGAACGAAATCTGATTCAGACAATTTGGATTCGATTCAGCAATGTTCAGGAAAGTCCATACCTCCTGAGATAATGACCCAAAATCTCCAAAAATAGTCTGCCGGTACCAACTGAAGAGAATAGAAAGTAAGATAACCCTCGAAGGGAGAAACCGATTTGGTCCAAACGTTGTAGATCGTATTATTCCATACAGCCTCGAATTATATCCGAATATGTGTGGGGTACCCGCCAAACAAAGTTTAGAAAGAGTGCTATTTAATGACCCGTTTGGGGTCGTTTTTAAATTATTGGCAACATGTTGTGCATGCTGTCGTAGGAAATACAGTACAATTTTGTTCGGGGGCAAATCCATATTCCTGAGAAATTGGTCCAAAAACTCGAAAAACCCCTATGTAGCCGAGGATGAGGATATATCTCCGACAGCACAGATGACTGATACATTCTTATTTGTTTATAGAAAGATTTTAATATATTTATTTCAAATAAGTGATTTCCATTAGTATGTAAGATCCAGCCATTCGGAATAAACATGAGATGGTTTTATTTATTTTTCTTTACACCTACCCTAATACACACAAAATAAAAATGTTTAAAAAAATATGAAAAAGCACCCATATGTATGTACATGTTTCCGAGTACTCGGCGATATTTACAAAGTGTGTTTTTCTTTCTTCCGAAAAAATGTCTGTTTTAGTCTAAACACAAAATACTTGAGATTTTATGAGGTTTCTAATGACACCGCTTAAGACACCTGCAAGTCAATATGAAAATGTAACGTGTTGGCTTTTTTGTGTCACATTATGTGAACAATTGTTACAATGTGATAAAATCATTTGAAATTGTCACAGTTCATGAAAAAAGGTGTTAAATGGTTCTTCGAAAGGGTTTCATACTAACCATGGAATAAAATTAGCTGCATCAGTGAATGTAAAAGAAAAATATTTTTTTTGAGGATAAAAGAAATATTTTTTTTAAACTTTTTAAAGCTAAAACCTAACACTAACACTAATATTCTATTTTACAACAAACAAATAGTTAACTGGTAATTAGGTCTAAGCCATTCAACCAACAACTGCCACCTACAATAAGTATTCGATTTCTTTTTTTGTGGGTTTTCGTTGTGGTTCATGCTATCTGTCCGGCATTACTTGTCTGCCAACCTTGGACTTTAAACCATAAAATCTTACAGATTGTAACGAATCAATTTGTATTGTATCGAAATAGAGATACACGATGGCATTCTGTCTCTATACTGACAGATATGTATGTCATGTTCTTCAATATGGGCCCGTTAATACCAAAATAAAATTCTACCTCAATACCTATATTTTCTTGCTGTTGCGTGCTCTCTTTTTTTCTTTTTGGTCACGAAACCCAACAATGACATGCGAAAATCTAACCAAAAATAAAATGAAATAAACTCAAATAAAATTAGTTTAATTGTATATAATTCTAAATGAAAATAAAAACAACAAAAACCAAACCAAAGCACGGCGACAATGATGGCACAACAAATGTCAGAGATGGCAAACTAAAATGAGAATTTTTTTTTTAATTAATTGGATTAATCGAGCTAACATGGCCTAAGGAGTTTTGTATTGAAAAATGAATTCTAGCGAAATACCACACACTCAACCATTACGCTACGATCGTTTCGCCTGGTGGTTTAAGCCAGGCTCATCAGGCGTATTTGAATGCTAATGGCTAGAAGACAAAGGCTGATTTTGATAACTTCTATTTATACAAACATTTTTACAATTTTGTAATTATGAAGTATTTATTGAAGTCTTTTTTCTTTATCAAGTCACCCTAGTGTCTTGTCTAGGAATCATTTTATCAATACATACACATATACAATCGAAGGGGGGTTTCCTTCATGAATTGTAATGCCTTCAGTTTTTGAAGTTTTTTGGATATCATGTCGACTAGTTTGTTGATATGATACATTGGCATCATGTCGACTAGTTTGTTGATATGATACATTGGCAGTGGCTTAGAACGCTGAGATCTCGACAACATTGTCTGTTTGTTGGAGAGGACCCAGGTTCAAACCTCAGCCAGGGCAGCCGGGCTCTGCTGTGAAGATTTTTATTTATTATTGTCTTTTTAGGACGAAGGAGAATTGTTCTAGTATTTTTTTTACGAAAAATGTGCCTAACATTTTCAAAAGAATTAAAATTAATCATTTCAATTGTAGCTATTCCTGATTAACTAAAATTATTACATATGGCTAATCCGCATCGATTTTATGTATGGAAAAAATTATTCGGGCTCAAAAGGTATTTTTATACCCTACACTACTATGTGGGGAGGGTATTATAAGTTGGTTTTGGCCAAAAAGTTTGTAACGCATCGAAATAATGGTCGTAGACCCATACTTATATATACCAAAAGAAGTAAGCAAAGGCTATAGTCGGACGGGCCGACCATGTGATACCGTACACCACAACCTCTAGGAATTAGCTATGTGCAACCGCCTTGCACGCTGAATGTCCGGGTTCGATTCCCAGGCATGGCCACATCAAATTTTCAACGAAAAACGTCTCTACAAGTAGCAACTTAGGACACGCCCTTCGGACTCGGTCACATATCAATAACTTAATATGAATCCATTGATACAAGAGAAACCTCCCTTGTCTCTACTAGCATGTTTGTGGAAAATTATATAAATTATACATTTCTAAACAATATTCGAAAATTGGTACATCTACATTTTCAAATTGTCGTTGAATATCAGGTTCCATTTTGGAATAACTTAAAATAAATATATAAATATATATACGATGCAATTTGCTATATCTCTGATAGTTGATATTTCGGAAAATTGTGAATTTATTGAAGATCTATTGTGCATTGTAAACTTGTACCTCATATAATGCACGTAGTTTTGTGCTTTTCAGGGTATTTCGAAAATAGTTCATTGTGGGTACATATTATGATATCAAAAATATATTTTGTACCGGTAGAAATAACTAATAATGAATAGAAATCCAAATAATTTGCATGCAAACAAATTTATAAATCCCAAAATTATTCATATTCAATTACATTACCAAAGAATATAGTATAAGTCAGCTGCGCTAATGGTGATATACCCCCAACCAAAAAAGAAACAAACACAATAATTACGCCGTATAAAAATATATTGATTTTGTATCCCGAGTTTGTTTCAAAATACGTGGAATCCGGAATCCAAATCAATTTTAGTAAGCTACCTTCTGATTTTTGAAAAAGTTTAAGAATTATTTTTCGAATTTGTAATTTTAGTTGGAGCCGGCAGGAACTTTTGGACCATTATCTCAGGAAGTATGGACTTACCCCGGAAAAATTGTAGCGTTGCAATAGGGACAGTGAAAAGAACCTTCTTAAAAAAAATTCAAATAGATCCGATACGAGTCCTTAAACTGCACTTTTCCCAAATTTTGTGTGGGAGGTACTCGAAGGACGGGACCGATATAGTCCATATTCCAACCTGATGCATGACCGGATGAAACAATACGATGTGAAAAGTTTGGACCTATCAGAAAATCCCCTTTTAAAAAATATTTTGTATGTATCCCCTTTACTGAAAATCCTGAGGTATTAAATAGGTGGCGAGGCGACCCCATGCTGCAATATTTGCATAAAAAATCCAATTGGACAACTGATCTGAAAATTTCTCTATCATGATAGATGATAGATAGCATGGGATGAAATTGTGGTTCTCTACACAAAACACATTACACGGTGTGCCTTAACCATATTTTAATGGAAGGTGCTTACACCTGGGAAGTTTTTGCAGATTCTGAAACTACAATGCTCATAGATGAAAAATATCAAGAAACAAAAAAAAATCGCCGGAGGGATTTTTAAATAAATCGCGATTTAAGTTAACATTTTAGGGGTTCTTTAGGGTTTTACTATTTTGTTTGGAAACCGCGAGTCCTATGTGAATGGGCCTTAAGAAAATGTTGTAGCAGTGAAGATTCTCCACAAGATTGACCTTTATGATATTTTCGTAGGTTTTACCGATTTTGAGATATAGAAGTTCAAATTGAGACAATGCCCTGACTGTATCGCCTCCTTATAAAACAATATCATGCTCAGTGCGCCTTTACTAAGTTTTGATGAAAACCGCTTACACATGGGAAGATTTCGCGGACTCTGAAACAGCAATGTTCATAGATAAGAAAAATGAAAGAAACAGAAAAAATCGCCGCAGGGATTTTTAAATAAATCGCGATCAAAATTCACAATTTTAGGGTTTTTTTAGGTTTTCACGATTTTGCTTGGAAACCGCGAGTCCTATGTGAATGGGCCTTAAGAAAATGTTGTAGCAGTGAAAATTCTCCACAAGATTGACCTTTATGATATTTTCGTAGGTTTTACCGTTTTTGAGAAATAGAGGTTCAGTTCAAAATTTTAGGTTTTTATCTTAAGTCTTCAAGATTTTGCTTGGAAACTGCAAGTCATATCAAAATGGGACTAAAGAAAATGTTGAAGCTGTAAAAATTCTCTTCAAGATTGGATGATTTATTTTTTCCCAGGTTGTACCATTTTCAAGATATATAAGTTTAATTTGGGAAATTGCAGTAATGGCATTGTTTTATAAGGAGGCGATACAGTCAGTGCATTGTCTCAATTTGAACTTCTATATCTCAAAAACGATAAAACCTACGAAAATATCATAAAGGTCAATTTTGGGGAGAATTTTCACAGCTACAACATTTGTTTAGGCCAATTTACATAGGACTCGCGGTTTCTAAGCAAAATCGTGTAAACCTAAAGAACTCCTAAAATTGTGAACTTAAATTGCGATTTATTTGAAAATCCCTCCGGCGATTTTTTTTGTTTCTCGATATTTCCCATCTTTGAGCATTGTAGTTTCAGAATCTGCAAAAACTTCCCAGGTGTAAGCACCTTCCATTTAAAATTAGTTAAGGCGCACCGTGATTATATATTATATATTAGGCAGCGTTATCTAGCAGACACATTTCTGCAATTTGCATCAAGGGGAAAGTACTGTAGTTATTTTTCCATATGTAGGCTACTTTGCCGGTATATGCCTTCCAGGAATTAAAATATGGACCAAAAATAAAATTTGTATATTTTTTATACAAATGTAATGGTTTATGTCACCCGCTAAATAATATCAGATCATCATGCAAAATTACAGACATTTCCTTCAACCGAAACTCTTACCTCGTGCAAAATTTCGTTGCTGTAACTCCGTTATCTGATCACGTACATCAACATAATTGACATCAATGGAAAGGTCAAGAGATCGTCTTCCAAATATAACTCACGAGGGGGGAATGTGTCTTTCAGGAACAAAAATATAAGCTGTATATTAACAATTTTCACAATTTTCACACAAAAGTTGTGGTCCATTTAACCCTCTAAATATTATCTGATCGCCATCTTAAATTGCTTCTTTTTCGCCATATACTCTTACCTTATTTAAAATTTCGCGTTGATCGCACTATTATTGCGACTTACAGAGCCGATACAAAATTGGATAAATAGTAATATGTTTTTAGTCCATTTCACCCCCTAAATATTTCACGATCATCAACAATAAAAATAGGGATCTATTCTGGTCTGAACCCGACCTCCATACAAAATTTTGTGACGATCGGTCCATGATTGCGGCCTGGAGTTTGATTACAATTTATAATGGACAGACGGACGGACGGACAGACACACATTTCAAAATCGCTTTATCTCGTCGAGATATGATGATTGGTATACCACATTGGGGGTCTCCGGCGAATATTTCGGGATGTTACATGAATTTTTCCCAAAACAAACTTATAATACCCTTTCCACATAGTGGTGTAGGGTATAATGAATGTCTCGACGAGCTAAGTCGATCTGGATATGTGTGTCCGTCCGTCTGTCCATCTGTTCATCTAAATTTTGTAATAACGCTATAGGTCGCAATGGTTTTTTGGTCGTAATGGGCAAAAAACGTATCTGGAGAAAAAGTCAACTTCAACTTTCGCGGTTATGGGCCTCAAAAGACCTGAGGCCTTAATGTCAAAAGGGATCATTTTATCAGGCACATATCTTCTAAACCGCCAAGTATTTGGGTTTACTCGTAGAAGAAAATTTGTAGCTCTAGTCTTAAAGAATAATAATTGTGAACACATAAAATCCATTCAACCTCACCTTCAAGGTCAAAATCGTCAAGGTCAAATTTCCCTTTTAATTTTTCTCGGATTTTCGTCTACAGATATCAAACCGACCAACTAGAAAAATGTACGTTAGATCTTAGTTACAACTTTCTAGAACATACGAACTCTGTAGACTTTTCCATCGTACTCGTAACGAAGTAGACGTGTTTCTGGAAAATATTTAATTTTTTCATTAATCAAAAAATTTATTGAATTTAATTTTATTGGGAAATTTTTGATAAATCCCGAAGACCCTCGAACAAAGCCGTAATGAGCAAGGAGTACAAATCGGTTGGGCTTAAAAAGCCGCCGGATAAGAATTTGCTTGCCGGTAATCTTTCCAAACATGTCGATAAGCCTCAACAATCATCGTTGCATCAAGCGATTTTTGATGAAAGATCTTTGATTCCTCGGGATTCAGAAATTAACTCAGATATGGATTATATTGATCAACCACTTAATAATTTAGCGGCGCAATCGAATTCCGATGACGAAGATTTTCGTTTAGTTGAAAATAAAAAAAATGTTACGTTCCTTGGAAATACTGGTGTGCCTCAAAATGGGCCAATGGCGAAAACAGTCAATGCAGCAGATGTGAACTCTAATTTAGGGCAAAACAGATTTGCAATTTTACAAGACTTTATAGTAGGAGATTTGAATGTTCCGTCACCCAAAGCAAAACTTAATGTACCACCAAAAAAACAAACACCCAAATCTGTTTCAACCAAATTCTGTCCCCCCATCTTTTTGCGAAATGTTGATGTTAAAGGCATGATTGATCAGCTAAATTCCCGTTCTCCCAAGGTGAATTTTAGGTTTGTTAACCAAAGTCGTTTTAAAAGCAAGCTATACTTGGAAGATCCACATATTCATTCCGAAATGTTGCATATACTGCGCGAACAAGGTAAGGATTCTTATTCGTATACACCAAAGGAATTTAAGAGAGTTACCTTAATTTTACGTGGGCTTGCTCTCGGCACCCAAGAGAGTGATGTTAAATCTTTTCTCGATATTTCCGACCCTGGTATTGTTGAATCAATCGTGAAATTTCAATCGGCACACTCTAAGCGTAATAACTATGATACTGGGCTTTTCCAAGTAACATTATTCCCCGGTAAGAAAGTTGCTGATATAGCTCACAGGAAACTGGTTTTGGATCAGGTTGCCTATTGGGAGCATCCTAATTCCAATTTTAAGGAAATACAGTGCAAACGGTGTCAAAAATGGGGGCATATTGCTAGGAATTGTTGCAGACCATTCTCTTGTGTAAAATGTGATTCGTCCCACGAACCAGGTGCCTGTGTGCAAGGTCAGAATGGAGAAGCTCCTAAGTGTATTAACTGTGGTGATATGGGCCATCCTGCAAATTGGAGGGGTTGCCCTGCTTTTAAAAAGTACCAGGAGTACAGAAACAGACTTCTAGAGGAAAGTAAGAAAAAAAAAAGAAATTGGCTTCGGAGAATGTTTATCGTGCTATTGATCAGTCAGGATACGTTAGTGCAGGAAAATCGTTTGCGTCCTGCTTTAGAAATACTGTTAGAAAAGACTCTTCAGATGTTGTTAACAAACCTAAACCTTCCCCTTTAATCGCGGAGTTTTTGGAATTAGCGAAAGTCCTTTGTGGTTCCGAGGTACTGTCTTTAGAAGACAGAATTAAAAATTTTCTTCTTAACTATAAAACTTTGCCAAAAGAGCAAGCAAAACACGATTGCTTGTTGTTAATGAAAGAAATTTCACAATCTTATGGTTAATAAGACTATGAAATTGCTGTCTTTTAATGTTAGATCCCTAGTGGATACTAGTAGACGAATAGAATTATGTGAAATTTTACGTGATAATAATATTGATTTTGCTTTCATTCAAGAAACCCACTTGAATTTTCGAAAGCGAGTTAACTTAGGGCAGTATTCATTCTTAAGAGATGACAAGGCTCAGGGTATTGGAATTGTGATAAAGAATTCCATACTTTATACACGAGTTGAAATTCCTGGCTTAAATTTCCCAAGCCTATTTATAAAAGTTAATTTAAACTTCAACGGGACTATTAAGCATTTACTTCTTGGATGTGTGTATTGGCCTTCGAACTTTAATTCAGCTTCACTTTCTGATGGTCTTAATTCAATAAGCATGTTTGCTCATAACTTTGATGGTGTCATAATTGGAGGAGACTTCAACGCCAAGTCCACTGTTTGGGGCGACGATTTTGCCAATTCCAATGGAATTGTGTTAAATAATTGGTTGGTGAACAATTCTTTGTACTTTACAAGGATTTGTGACGCCAAACCAACGTATCCAAACGGTTCTTCACATTTAGATCACTTTTTAGTTAGCTCTAACCTTGTTAATGTAGTTAATCCTAATTATAAGACACAATGTTTATCTGGTTTTTCTGACCATTTTCCATTACAACTTCAGCTTCTATTCAACGATTTCGAATTCCTTCTAAAAACCCCTCGTACCTATAGATCATTTGAGTCAACAAATTGGAATAATTTTCAGAGGGATATAACTATAAGTTTGTCAGAAAACTATCCACCTACTGACCGGAACCTCAGTAATTTGGAGATCGACAAATATATTTCTGATTTTGCAACCATAGTCAGTCAGACAGTTAATAGACATTCTTCGTTGACATATGTAAAAGATAAGAAATTTTTTGTCTCCGAAAATTTAAGTAAATTATTTAAGATAAAGTATGATATGCAACGAAAGTTAAAACGTATTTATAATAGAACTTTAAGTAGAAGTAATCCTGAATACGTCTTTATTTCGAAACAAATTCAGTTGCTTGGAATAATAATCAAAGAACAAGTAAGTTTAGAACAGAGCGAACGTTTAAGTAGCCGTCTAGAAAAAATTAGACCTGGACCTAATGCATTTAGAGAAATTTACAATATTACTGGAACTAAGCGCAAGTCTTGTTTGAGTCAAGTTTCCTCGGGCGGCATAATAATGGATGGTTCGAGTGGGATTAATATTTTAAAGGATCATTTTTCTTCAGTTTATCAGTCATCAGTTCCGAACAGGGATGTTTCAGAAATAGAAACGACTATTAGAAGTAGTCTATCTAATACATCTGAGTCCATTTGCGTATTTGATTCTAATTCTGGTTCGTTGAGCAATACAAATTCAAATTTCACATCTTTAGGCAATTTGGTAGAAGAAGTAAGATTATTGAATAATAAAAAATCATCTGGTCCCGATAACCTGTCCAATTATATTATAAGAAAACTGCCCTCTTTGGCTTTAGAATTTTTAACCATAATATTTAATAATTGCTTTAACAATTGCTACTTTCCTAATGATTGGAAAATAGCAAAAATTGTTCCGATCGCTAAAAAACCTGGCAACTGCGATATTAATAATATTCGCCCAATATCAATACTTTCGAATTTAGGGAAATTATTCGAAAAACTAATTTTAGGGAAGATGCGGAATGAAGTTGAAGAAGGATATATTCCAGAGTACCAGTTTGGATTTAAAAAAGGGCACTCAACCACTCATGCATTACTGAAATTCCACGACGATGTCGTGAGGAATTTAAGAGAACGTAAATGTACGGTTGCTGTGTCACTAGATATCGAGAAAGCATTTGACAATGCTTATCATAACGGAATCCTCTTCAAATTGGTAAACCTGGGGTTTAACGGACATACTATTAAGCTTCTCTGCAGCTTTTTCGATAATCGGAAATTCTTTGTGGACTTTAATGGTAATATAAGTACACTTGGTTGTATACATTGCGGGGTTCCACAGGGATCTATCTTGGCTCCATTTTTGTACACCATTTTTATTCATGACTTCCCACATATCTGTGATGATTCTAGAAGTATTTTATACGCAGATGATTCTTTGTTATATGCACATTCCGAGTCTCCCACAGTTGCATTATCCAAAGTCCAAAATCACCTTTCTGTAGTTAGCGACTACTATTCTTCCTGGGGAATTAAGATTAATGTTGAAAAATGCGAAGCCTTGTGTCTCAGAAATGCTTCGGGAAAATGTGCTAGATATGTCGTGCCTGAAAGTAAGTCCTTGAAACTGATTTTAAATGGAAATGAAATTCCGTTTAAGAACAGTTTTAAATATCTGGGTGTTCATTTCAATAAGTTAGTCAAATTTAATGAACACGCCAGAATATTACTACGTAAAGCAAATAAAGCAAAAGGAGCTCTTGCCGGTGTTTTGTGCAATAAAGCAACGCCTATTAAGACAAAGCTCTTAATTTACAAGACCTGCATAAGACCTATTTTATTGTATGCTTTTCCAATATGGTTTAGAATTTCTCCTTCGGTTGTTCGAGAGCTTGAGGTTTGTGAAAGAAAGGTGCTCAGGATGTGTGTGAATAAGAATTTTCAGAATCCTACGAAAAGATACTCTAATTGTCACATTTACTCTGAATGTTCCATTATACCTATTGGTTTATATGCACTTAACTATCTTAGAAATTTTGTTGATAGCTTGTCCAATCACGAAAATACATTGGTTAAAGACGTTTACAATCACCAACGTGAATTTAGCTGGTCAGATACCAACTATTTGTCTCCTGTTGGCATCATAAGGGAAAATATACCGAATGATTTTAATCCAACATCTTTGCTCCTCGCTGATTTTTACACTAACACCACTCCTGGCTCTCATAGAGGCTAGTCTTTTTTCTTTTCTGCATCTTTAATATTTAAAAGATTTCGTTTTGTATTTATTATTATTATTATTTTTTTTAATTTTAAGTTAGTATTAAGTAAAATTAGTTTAAGTTGTTTTTATGGAAATAGCCACTATTATTTTAGACAAAGTGTCGGGAGCAAACACTGGTAAACCACTAATACATGTTCATTTTTGAAAACTCTTCTACGAAGCAAGTTGCTATTAACCTCTCAACGAATTAAAATAATACTTTAAAATTTTAATATCTCCTTGTTATACGTCAAATATTTCCTTATAATTGTGTAAAAGTCTCAATAAAATATATCTTGAATCTTGAATCTGTAGAAATGGTTCTTAATGGTCAAAATAGCAAATCAAATGCCATTCTTTATTCTCTTTTCTTGGTTCCTGCTCCATATATACTAAACCGGTCGAAATTCAAGAACACAGTGAACCACATTAATTTAGCAAAGATATCAGCAAACAACTTTCTGGAACATACGAAATGTTCTTAAATGTGAAAATAGACAAAAACTTTTGAAAATATTCTCCGATTCCGGTCCACAGATACCGAACCGCCCAAAAATTAAGGATACAGCCAACTACAAAAATGTACCTAAGAGTTCAATAAACTACTTTCTAGAACATAAAAAGATTCTAGGAACGGTTCTTCAACCTCAAAATACAATTATTTTAGATCATTCTTTCCTGTTCAGATCCGTAAATAACAAACCTTTCAAATTTCCTTGAGATGAGAAAATTTAATAATTTAATATATTGTGTATTAAAAATAATTTAATATTTTTGTGAATTTCAGCTCGAAGGACCGTTCCTAGAATCTTTTTATGTTCTAGAATAAAATTTTTCCCGTTTTTGTAGTCACGCTACGAGTCGCAATTTTGTTAGGATCGTCACAATATTTTGGTGGTTAATAGGGCTCCCAAAAAGGAAGAAGCATATTGAGTTATTCAAGAATCGGAATGTGCAAAAAACTTATGTGGACAAAAATTCAAAATTTTATTTTTATGCGAATATCTCCGCTTTTAGTACACTCATACCTCGATTTGCGTTGTTTCGATTTGCGTTAAGAAAAAAGTAATAGATTTTTTCCTATTTACGCTACTGATTCGATTTGCGTTATTAATAACTTATATTTCTGACTTTGAAAGTTGTGAAGAAGTTGTTCAAAATATGTGGAAACATGTGTTTCGACTTGCGTTGTTTCGCATTGCGTCGGAACCAATTATTAACGCAAATCGAGGTATGAGTGTAGTCGTATTCCAAAAGGAAAACCCGTCAATGGATGAGGAAAATATCACCTTTATTATGATGATAATATTGTGTTGCACTAAGGTTGGAGTGGATTCACTTATGAAGAACTTCTGTATTGTGGTAAATCTAGCATATTTCGACATTTTCAACTATAGTTTAATTGAAATCCCCGGAATCGAACCTCTAATTAATGTCAATTACAAAACCTTAATGAAAATAACAGTTGGGTTGTTTGTTATTTGCCTTTGGATTACAGCCTACAGTTAAAAATATGTTGAACAAAAGAAAATAAAACAAAAACGAACAAATTTGAAAAACTGAAACCCAAAAAAAAAAAAACTTGGCAAAAGACTATTCTTAAAGTGTTGGCTGGCCTCTGTATAATGTGGGTGCCGCTGATAGCGGTTGTGGGCCCCCCAACTGCTTCCAACGCCACAACTATGTACACCTGTATGCATGTCAAGGTTATAGTAATGAGATTTTAGTTTATTCAATGAATTTAAATTGCAAGAATTGTCATTTAATTAGATATTGCTCAACGTACCTAGTTTTGAGGTTAATTCTCAAGATTAAGGTCGTTGAGAAACCTTTGTTTGAAAATTCATATTTTTGGTCTATAAGGCAAATCGATATGGGAAATAATTCGTGTTTAATTATAAACAAATAAGAATTATATTGGCTATTTAAATATATTTAGATTTTCTTTTTCTAAACCACTGTCCATTTTTTTTTTTAATAATTTATATTGGTAATTAGCCTAATAAAATGTATGGCAAAGTCAAACATACAGTTTGACCTTTCACATGACCTATATCCAATGGTTGGTCTTCTTGGATTCCGCTTCTTAATATATTTTGACGTTTTCACAGGTTTTGCCCTTGTGACTTTTGTCGTTATGGCTTTGGACATATGCAAAAGTTCATTATACAATGAACTTTTTGTCTTTAAAGATACTAGTTGTGTAGGAAGGACTATGGTATTCCCAACATGCACATGTAGATATTTACACACATTGTTTCATATTTAGCAAAAAAGTTCAAAAGGTTATGATAAATCATTGCATATGTATATCTGTGTTCAACAAATTAAAAAAAAAAAACAACAAAAGAAATTTAATTAAATCAACAAATTTAATTTCCCATTTCCTTTTTTTCTCAATTCGTTAATTTGCCTTTTTCTCATTGCCTCTTTTTGCTTCTTCTTTCTCTTTCGCAGAATCCGCAATTGATAGCTCGGCGAATGACTTAAGTTCTGAATCAGCCACTGCCAAAACTAGCTGCCAGCTACAACAACAAAATCCCCAACAACTACAATTGCAACATCCACAATCAGAGCAACAGCAACAATCTCTCCTCAAGAAACAACAAAATTTCAAACGTTACCAAGGTCATCATCCGCACTTCCATCATCATACGGCACCCGCCTACTACACCGATTTACATTTGCGTATCCACACGCCCGAGGTCAAGGATTCTCTCAATGAAAACTATCAAAGTGTCTATAGGACACCATCGAAACTGGTAAAGGACGAACGTCAATTTCCCAAAACGGCAACAGCCACAGTGGCTCCAGCCATCATACAATCGCCGCAATCCCCTACACCAGCACCAAGGTCAGCAGCAAAAGAAGTGGTGCTCAGTGCCGAACAACAAGAAGGTAATTCGACAACATCGGGTGCATCGTTTTTTCGTGGGGTTGGTTCCGGTCTTCCAAGGGAGGAACAACAGCCAAGAAGTGTCAACGATCCGTACGGGAACTCATCACCAAATTTGGCGAACCCTGCAAAAGGTAACAGTCCCCATGATCTTCCCCCGATCGCTAATGCCGATGGTAGTGTAGTTTTTGCTTGTACCAATTTTAAGCCCTGTAACAGTAGCAACAACAACAACAAAGCCACGGAATTTACTCAGCCCACACAGATTGGCTCACCGCGTAACTCACCTGCCACTGGAGGAGGAGGAGGACGCAGCAGTCGTAATCCTCAACGCTTTAGTAATCGTCGCAGAGCAGTGCGTGTACGCAGCGAATCACGCCCCATTAGTGCTCTCTATGACATAATATGCAAGGAAAAGGGCCTGGACATTGGCAGCTCATCATCAAACGACGAAGATTTTTCAGCACCTAACAGCCACGAAGATTATCGATCTCGTCGCTCACATTCGAGATCGCTAAGCAAACAAATTAAGGCCGCCAGCAGCACTAGCGTCATGATGTCCCCGGGCGGTGAGGCAAGTCAAACGCGTTCCGGAATAATGAATCAGAAAAAACGTAGCAAGGACAAACCTTCATCTTCATCCATCTTTATCAATGATCTCAGTGACAATGATGATGACGATGGTAGCCTTCTGCTACAGGGCAATGACGACGTAACATTGCGGCAACGTCATTACAAAAAATCACATCACCTCCCCATGGATGAGTCGCAGCAAGCAAAGTCGTCTTCTTTACCACCGGGCTTAAAAAGTCTGTCCGATTACAGTTTAAATGTAGAAAATCACAATAACAAAAATAATCAGCATCACCACAACCATCCGCATCATCAACATCAACATCCCTCCACTAAAGTATCTCAAGATTCCTCCTTAAAGACTCTTCAAACCAGTAGTGCTAGTGATAATGTACTTAATGCTAACTATTCATCATTATCTTCATCAACGAAACCAATGCCACCTTCTGTGGCCCAGCCTCTGGAGCATGCGGTAGGAGCAGGTGCTGGTACTTCAACAGCATCGCCAAAGGCAGAACGTACCTCACGTAAATATAGACGTTCACGCGATGAAAAACCACGCCGTCACACTGACGGTGCTGTCCAAATATTACCAGCTGAACAAATAAATGACCAGCAGGAACAGCAGCAGCCGCAACAATACCCTCACCATTCACATCATCATCACCAGCATCAATCTCCTCAATACGATGATGATCACGATGATGCCGTTGCTGATCATACGCAACGTCGTCATCATCATCACCACCACCAGGAAATTCCTCATGCATCAGAGCAACAGCATTCACATCATCATGATTTAAATGGTGCCGGTCACGATTTTCATGTATCCGCTAATGCTGCAAATGCTAAGAGGTAAGTCTTGTTGCTGACTTTAGTTGCTTTCTATTGTGTGTTTGTTTATGTTTAAGCCTGTTCCATCATTATTATCATCATCCTCGTCATCGTGGCCGGTCATGCTTATGGCCAAAACCACTGGCATTGGTATTAGCCATGCTTACTTTTCTAAATTACACAAAATTGCGGCAAATATTTTTAATAACCTCTTTGCTGCTTGCCACTTGTGGAAATCAGCAGTCGGTCTTCTTTCCAATGCAAATGTTTATCCTTGAACTTGTTGTGTTCAGTTGGGGAATTTTTAGAATTTCCACATGCTAGTCATAGAGTTGTGTAACATGGGGGAAGGTGTACGTTTTAGAAATATGAAATATATAAGGCTTAGGAGTGATACGATAAAAAAAGTTTTAGACCCCACATTTGCTAAGACCAAATCCATTTCAGAAAACGTCGGATCGATTTAGCCAGACTTCCGTCAGTCTGTCTGTCTGAATTGTGTGCACGACAACTCCGGGTGGTCCAACTTTGCATAAAGTTCAAGTTCGAAAATTTACTTTATCGGTCCACTTCGCCGAGCACCTCCCAGAGTTGCGGTTCAAAGTACCGTATTGATCCGAAACTGGGAGTGTTTCGACCAGTGCCTAGCAACTCAGCACACACATGTTTCTATTAGGTTTTCTTCGTTTTGGGAGCAACACATACCGGAATGCTTGCTCCGAACCGGCACTGAAAAGATCCCCGAGCCGTTCATTGTGTTGTAGTAACAGCTATGTATGTATGTTCATTTTTATACCCTACACCATATTCAGGAGGGCATAATTAAATTTGCCATTCCGTTTGTAACGGAGACCCTATAAAGTATTTATATTCTTGATCAGGCTAAAAATCTAAGTCGATATAACCATGTCCGTCTGTCCGTCCGTCTGTTGAAATCAAGATACAGCTCGCAATTTTGAAGATAGAGCTTTGTAATTTGGTATAGAAGCTTTTACTACTAATATGATGTTTGGTTTTGCAAATGGGCTATATCGGTCCACGTTTTTATATAGCTCCAATAGAACGGTACCATCCGATTTTGGTTATTTTGAAGGTTTTAGCCTCATTATCACAACGAAATGGCTGAAATATTGTACTTAGTCATTGTTTGGGGGTACACAACTTTTCCCTAGAAATTGTTCGGTACAGATCCACGCCTTCATATAGCCCCCATAGAACGGTACCTTCAGATTTTCCGTATTTTTAAGGTTTGGCCTCAATATTCCACCGAAATGGCTCACGTTTGGTATTTAGTCTTTGTTGAGGCTCCTCCCAAAAGTTTGTCGGTACAGGTCCACGCCATCATTTTGAAGGTTGTGGCCACAATAACCCATCGAAATTGCTAAAATTTGGTATTGAGGGTTCGTTGGGGGTTTACAACATTCCTCCAGAACTTTTTCGGTACAGGTCCACGCCTTAATACAGCCCCCATAGAACGGTACCTCCCGATTTACGGTATTTTGAAGGCCTTGGCCTCAATATTCAACTGAAATTGATGAAATTTGGTATAAAGTCTTCGTTGTGGGTATAAAACATTCCCCCAGAAATTTGTCCGTACAGGTCCACACCTTAACATATCCCCAATAGAACAGTACCTCCCGATTTTCGGTTTTTTTGAAGGTTGTGGCCGCAATAACCTATAGAAATGGATAAAATTTGATATTAAGTCTTTGTTGGAGTTATTCAACGTTCTCTCTAAATTTGTCGGTATAGGTCCATGCCTTCATATAGCCCCCATAGAACGGAACCTCCCGATTTTCGGTATTTTTAAGGTTGTGGTCACAGCAACCCACCGAAATGGTTGACATTAGGTATTTAGTTTGTGTTGGAGGTAAAAGCCTTTCTGACAGAAATTCGTCGGTGTAAGTCAACGTTTCGATATAGTCCCCATAGAACGGTACCTCCCGATTTTAGTAATTCTGAAGGTTGTGACGTCATTATCCCACCGAAAGATTGAAATTTGTTATTTAGTCTAAAATAAATCAAATATTCCAGAAGAGAATTATCAGTATAGGTCCTCGGGTTCCTATATCCCCCATAGAAGCATACATTTTGATTTTCGGTATTTTTAAGGTTTTGCCGAAATATCGGAAATTTGGTATTTTGTCTTCTTTGAGTCTAAAAACTTTCCGCCAGAAATGTGTAGATATAGATTGACGTTTTGATGTAGCCCCCATAGAACGGTTTGATGTAGCCCCCATAGAACGGTACCTTCCGAATTTCGGTATTTTGAAGGCTAGCCACATTGTTTTACCGAAATTGCTGAAATTTGGTATTTAGTATTCTTCATAAACGAAAGGAAACTAATTGTTCCATTTTTCATCGGTCTAACTTAACGCCGTTCTTACTTGTTCTGCTTAATCTGGATCTGGGTCGTCTCCAGTTCTAGGCTACTTGAATATATTGTTTCCACAAAGCTACTGGAGTTAGTTGAGTAGGTTTAGCAGGACAATCGGAAAGGTGCAGACGTGCGTACCTGTACAGTATTTTGGGTAGTGGTGAGAGTTCCTGTCTACCATATGGTAATTAGGATGGCTCTCACGCCCATGCCTAAGGCCGATGGCCCACTGAAGACCTGAGATCTGTTGCGATAGGAAAATATTCGCGGGCGACACTGGTCAACAAGGTTTCTTTATCTGCACTCCAAGTGCTGCCGGCTAGGGAATTGAGGGCCTTGTTCCTTCATCTCAGCTTTTCGCAGATAGCTTTGAACTGCGCGGACGACATGAAAATGCTGTCGAATGTGATCGTTGGCCAGCGACCATGAAATTCAATTCTGGTCCCACCTATGCCGTCCATATCGTGAACAGAGTGGCGGATATTTGCATATTACTCGCGCTGAAAATGGTGGTAAGATTGAATAAATTGGAGTCCACATTTTCGCAAATGACATTAAAGAAGGCATCCGACGTCAAGATTGTACAATCATCCGCATAACTTACAATATTAATGTCATCTGAAAGGGGGTGGAATACAGGCAAGGCAGAGATTAAGCAATTCCAGAGATATAACCCCACCACTGGGAGCTCTCTGTTTCACTCTACAAGGCTTCGACTTATTGTTCCAGATTTCCACATACGACTGCCGTTCATACACACACAATTGATTATCCAATATTTCAACCATGGCCGGAGGGTAGTCTGTTTGATGTTCTCAAATAGCAAGTCAAGTGCTACCAACACTTTCATATCGTACGACTTGCTCTGGTTGAGTCCTCGACTGGTGTCCTCGCTGTTGCCGTGCTGTGTTGCTTACATAACCGATGTTGATGATCGGCAAATGGATAGCTATTTCTTATGTTGGAGAGGAAACCTCGGTTTATACGACCCACCTTTGTTGGCATTCTTGTCTGGCTTCAGTAGTGCGCCCAGCCTGTCTATTTTCCAACGATTGGTTTAGAACTTTGATGAGATACTCAGCTCCCGGTTCATCCAGCATTACAATGGATGTCCCATCTGCGCCCAGCGCTTTGGATGATTTAGAGTTCCTGATGGCATTCGCAAACTTAAAATAATTGTTCCACAAACATCCCAGAAAGGGACAAGGGAGACTTCTCTCATATCAATGAATGCACCCCGATTCATATTTTGCTCAATGATATGGGACCTACTGTTTATCGCCGAGTCCAAACCTCGTGTCTAAGACACCACTTTGTAGAGAAGTTTTACATGGCTGAAATACTCAGGAAATGTCGCCAACATTACTGAGGGGTATTTTGCCACCGTTGAAAAGTGGCAACGACCACGACCTTCAGAGTGCAAAACGGGTGTGCATACATTGCACCACGGGGGCACCCATTCGCAACATTATCCATTGTAAATCATGGTGGTTCCTCGTCGGCAGGAAGAGTTATAATGCAACGTAGTACACTTCTCTTCGCCCAGTCACCATTGTGGTGTTCGACAAACTGTCGACTAAAATAACTTGCGCACTTCTTCGAATCAGTCAGGGTAACATCGCGAAATGGGAATGAGGTTCTATTTTCCTTCATTCCAGGGTCAAGAGTGACCGTTGCCAAAATGTTTGGGCGGATCTCTGAAGCGGTGTTTTGTGAACTCTTTGAAACTATACCAGTTATTGATGGAAATGTGGCGTTTAGAGGTGATGAAATTAGGCGGTTTGATAACACTGTGCAACACTGAAAATGCAAACAACTTCTAGTATAGATTTTTTGAAAGTACATATTTAGACTACAAAAACCCTAGTTGTTCGGATTTTATGGCCTCATCTAAACCGGGCTAAATCTACACTTTTTTGCATTTATCAGGCCTTTATCTCAGAAACGAATAGGAATTTGGCCGTGCTGTCTTTAACAATATTGTAGCCCTAAACTAGTAGAACTTATCTTTTGAAGAAACCACATAAGAAAAACTCCGTCTAGGGCATCAAAATCTATAAAATATAGAAAATTTTACACAATTGCTGAAATTCTGGTCAGTATCGGCTAAACTATTGGGAGTTGAACCAAGTAACATTTTGCAAATATCTTCCAAATAAAGTTCTCAACAATTCTTTAGAACAATCCGAAACTCTAAAATGCTTACTTCATGTTGTTTCAGCGGTATTTTGCATCATATCTTCTACAATACGTATTTCAAACACAGTTCACACCAACAGTTTATTCTCGCATTTCGGATTTCACTACTTTATTGACATTTTTATTAAATCGTGGTTGAAAAATGTACTGAAAACAACGGGATAGAGCCATTTTACAACAATGACATGTTCTGAAGAGTTGTGTATTACATTCCAGGGAATATTTTTCCAAAAGAAAATATTCAGAAAAAATTAACGGTTTTGGAGATACGGTGCGAAATGTATAAAAATTGTGGTATTTTTGCATATATTTTGAAATTTGAGGCAATAAATGTAGTTTTTCGAGTTCATTATTTCTCCAAATATTGTATTCTTGTCCTTATCTACAAATTTGCTTCAGAGGTCAGAAGAAGATTCGCATTGGTTTCAGAGATATAACCCCGAATTTCTTTAAAAACTCAATATTTAACCATGTTTAGATGGGGCCATAAAATCCGAGCTGGATCTGACACAACAAAACCCAACTAGGGTTTCTTGTCGTTTGGGTCTGTACTTTCAAAAAATCCTCAGTTCGAATTGTTTGCACAATATCACCTTAAAAATGTTGCACAGTGTAATGGAAACAATTATGGGGGGAGGAACGGACCCAAGAGGAATGATCGGTTGTCAGGTGACGTAATTTGTAGGACTAGGTGACACGATGGTTACATGTGGAGAACTGTGACACTTTTCTCTAACTCAGGTAGGGTTTATTATTGACCGTGTAAAATGTAGATCTGTGGATCTGCAAAAGCGGGATTTTATTAGGCCTATAACCTGGAGTACAGCTATTAATCGGCGGGATGTATACATTAAGCAAGGCCTCTACCTCCACTTCCGGTGCGATCCTTCCCCAGTACATGGTAACCATCACAACGCTGGAAGCTGCAGTTATCTAGCTTGGTTTCCTGCGCCACCGCGACGATGATATTCTTCCGTCTCAATTAAATTGCAAAATATTGCATTTCCTGGTATTGGTCCGTCGTTTTCTTTCCTAGGCCACCAAGTCTGGCATGAGGGATTTCCTGTTTTTTCAGGATTTTCTTTGAGAACTCCTTCCGAGCGTCGGACGGACTTGTCTTGTTTGTTGGTAACATGTCATTATTATGGGGTTTGATTTTTTCATTTGTATTTTTCTCCATAGTCCGGCTGACCGCGGACTAGACTTCTTTAAAAACTTGTATGTCATTCAAATCCTCGGCACAACTTCTCGCTTGTCTAAAGGAAATGTTGTTGTTGTTTTTGTTGTAAGAGTGTTTATTATTATGTTTGTATGTTCGTTCTTCTGTTCAATCTGGCTCTGGGTCTGTCACCAGTTCCAGGAAAGTGGTTGCTTCAATGGGATGTAACCACAGATCCACTGTTGAAAAGGTGTTTTGTGTCGTGTGAGCCCATGCCGCATACTGGGCACATGTCTTGCACGGCGCGGTCGATTTCCACCCATTAAGAATTTAGGCGACTGCAATATCCCGAGCGTAGTTGAACCAAAACTACTCTAGTTTGTCGTGGCAGCTGACGCTCCTCAGCTTCGATAGATGGGGGATGTATTTCGTGGAATTTATTCACATTATATTTGCTTATGACCTTAGCAACTGCATCCGTGTGGATACTATTTAAACCTGCATGATATGCCTGTTGATCTAGGGGTTCTCTCCTATATTGTTGGACCTACCTCTCTAGAGCATGAATATCCTTACTGATATGCCTGAATGTGTCGGGCCTAACCAGCAGATGGTGATTGGGATTGCTCTCACGGTAACACCCAAGCAAGTACTGCAACGAAAGCATCTCACTGTGTTGCTTTACTGGAAGAATCTCTACCTCCTCATATAGATGGTCCACTGAAGACTTGAGGAGGCATCCTGTTGCTGTTCTCAGTTCGGCATTCTGGCAGGTTTGAATCTTTTTCCAATTCGTATCACATAATCCCGGGGACCAAACTGGCGCCGCATAGCTTGCCACAGACCGACCTATCGCTTTATATGTGGTCAACAAGGTTTCTTTGTCTGCACCCCAAGTGCTGCCGGCTAGTGACTTGAGGACCTTGTTCCTACTTTTCAGTTTGTCGCAGATAGCTGTGGCGTGCGCGCACAACTTGAAAGTAGTGTCGAATGTGACCCCTAAAATTTTGGGGCAGTTTGTGGTCGGAACTCTGCTACCGTCGACCACGACATTCAATTCTCTTCCAAACTGTGAACGGAGGTGGCTGTTGATTTTTTGACGGAAATCTGCATATTCCTCGAATGGAAAAAGGTGGTAAGATCGCTTAAATAGTTGTTCAGTCTCTCACAGATGTCATCAGGATAGGTATCTGACGCCAGGATCGTGCAATAATTCGCATACGTTACGATCTCGATGCCGTCTGGAGGGGGCGGAATACAGGAGAGGTAGGGTTAAACAGTTCCGGAGATATCACCTCACCTTGTGGAACTCCCTGTTTCACTCTACGGAGTTTGGACTACTTGTTCCTGAATTCCACGTACGACTGGCGTCCACAGATATAATTGACTATCCAACGTTTCAAGCTTGGTCAATACCCTCAAACAGCGTGGAGTGCCTGACTGTATCAAAGGCTTTTGATAAGTCAAGCGCCACCATCACTGTTCTATCGCACGGCCGTCTCTGGTTGAGTCCTTGACAAATATATGTGGTAATGGCGTGCAGCGCAGTTGTCGTACTGTGCTGCTTACGGAATGCATGCTGATGATCGGCAACTTGATAGATATTTCTGATACTGGGGAGGACTAAAACCTCAAGGATCTTTGCTTCGGGCGACAAAAGCGAAATCGGCCCGTACGATTCACTTTTGCTGGCATCCTTGTGCTTCCGTAGTGCCCATTTTCCAGACTTTGGGAACAATGAGGGTGGATAGCGACAAGTTGAGAACTTTAGTGCGATACTCCACTCCCGGCTCGTACAGCTGCTTCAGCATTACCATGAAGATTCCATCAGGGCCCAACGCTTTGGATGATTTAGCGTTCCTGATGCCATTGGCAACATCATCCATTGTAAACTGTGGTGGTTCCTCTTCGGCAGGAAGAGATCTGATGCGACGCAATACAAACTGTCGATTTAAATACCTTGCGCACATCTTCGGGTCAGTCAACGTAACGTCGCCAAACGTGACTGAGATCCTATCTTCCCTTCTTCCAGGGTTCGAGAGTGACTTAACCGTTGCCCACAATTCACCTATAGCGTCTCCAATGTTGCAACTCTTCAGATGATTTAACCACTTGTTCCGCTTATGCTCGCCGACCAGCCTGTTAACTTCCAGTGTCAGCTCCCTGACTCTGGGGTCATTGAGGTTGGTTCGACGAAGCTCATCTCGCTCATTTGCTAATCCCGTCGCCTCTGGTGGGAAGTTTGGTCTTACTTCGGGTATTCGACCAGCAGGGATATAGCGAGCGGCTGCAGCAGTGATGATGTCTCGGAACGTCCTTTCCGCTACCCGAACATCAGAAGGATTGGGCAGTTCTCTGAAGCGGTGATTGGTGAACTTTCTGAAACCCGACCAATCAGCTTTCTTATGATTGACGAATGTGCGGCGTTCAGAGGTAATGAAATCGGGTGGTCTGCTAATGGAGACAATTATGGGGAGATGGTCTGATCCAAGGGAAATGACGGGTTGCCAGGTAACGTCATTTGTCAGACCAGGTGACACGATGGTTATGTCTGGCGAGCTGTGACACTCTCCTCTAATTCTGGTAGGGGTGTCCTCATTGACCGTGCAAAACGTAGAGCTGTTAATCTGCTCAGCCATCGCTGTACCTCTCTTCTCGTTTCCGAGGGCCGAATGCCACATATCATGGTGCGCATTAAAGTTATGTTTTTGTACATATGTTTGTAAAGGAAATGTCGACCTGCTTGGCTTGCGACAAGAAAGGAGGAGGTCCTTTCTCAAAAGGACATGGCGCCGTCTTTGGCGGAATTAAATGTTTGTACTCCCTGAGATAATTTCCCAAAAAATAAAAAAAATAACTGTGGTCACCGAATAAAATGACTGCTGAGCACAATCACTTTCGAAATGACTGTGAGATTTAGTTTAATGTTGGCACTTATATGAACTTCGAACATGGTCTATATCAGTCCACTACTTCGGATATTTTCCCCACAAAAATTAACAATTTTGAGGTCCAGTTCGAAGATAGGTTTGAATATTTTATAGAAGGTAACACTTGTGGTCCCGATACCAATAGTCAATAGCTGATAATGAGATATATCACCACTACTTCGGGTATCTCCAAAATTGGTCTATGCCAGTCATCCCCTTCTGGCACTTCCCCCACAAAAGACAAAAAAATTGCGTTTAAGACTTCTTCGAAATGTTGTTCGTGGACAAGTCCATACGTCAAAAAAAATCTTGCTGTACACACTTATTCTCGAAATGAGATTCAGATTTGGCAAATAATATTATTTCTTACACACTTACATCAAGTTCAAACACGTTCTATATCGGTCCACTCCTTGGCATAAGTCCTTCACAAAAATTTAAAAAAATGTTCAATGAATTACATTTTAAGACTTAATATTGGTTTCGAATTTTTTTAATAAACGTAATTTTTGTGGTCTCGATTATGTGTTATAAACAGAGCTGAAAAACCTCCGAGACCTCCAAATAAGATGACAGCTGAGCACGATCCAGTGTGAACTTTACACGCCGTAATATGTCTTCTTCAAAGTCAAAGATGAGGTACATGTATCGAACCTTGTATTCGGTGAATATTCCTCTCAACCATGGTAGAACAATAAAAGGTAACAGCAATACACAGCTGACTGAACTGGGTTGTAACGTTAGTGTCAAATTCCATACGACATTTTATATATTTATTTATATTTCGATATACATTAGGGATATATATTTTTTGAGAAAAAAATATATCATTCCGAAAAAAACTATTTCCCAGAAAGACTTCTTCATATCAATGTTATGTAACCTCCTCCAAGTCCGAATAAAGCCCTAATAAACATGTGCTTCTTGATTTCAAAAACAAAAGATTGAAGCAACTTCTTCTTTTTCAATGAATTTCCAGCAAACACAAACATTTTTGCAAGAATTCTACTTTCTGCGAGAAATTATGCATTTAATGGAATGATGTGGAAACATTCAAATTGAAAATGTAACGAATTTTCATTCATGTTTTCCAAAATATTCAATCAAATTTGAAAAATTATTAGTTTTTTGAATTCAAATAATTTATAGACATTTCTTTATTTTGTTTACATATACCTTTGACAGTAACATTACAAACAAAAACAAATTTCTATGTGGTTGTTGTTGAGTTGTATTTGTTGTAGCATTTACTTTACCTTATATTTGTTCTACCATGCCTCTCAACATTATCATAACTCATTTGACTCTTTGGACTATCGACTATGACAAATTGTCCACACACAAAAGATTTACAATAGAAATTTAATTTATGTTTTGAAAAATTCATACATTTTTGGGATGCTAATTTTTTGACATACACGTACAATATCCATGTTTGCAGCAAATATTTTGTAGGAAGAGAGAATTTATTACCTAATGTTGGTTCTTCTTCACTTTCAATTTCTCCACAGTAACTTGAAGTTATTTATTGTCATTATTGTTGTTGTTAAGTATGTATTTTATTTGTATTTACATAGTAGGTATTTTGCTTACATTGTGTCCCCCATTTGTATATTGTGCTCATGTTCGTCAACCTCCACTCGAATCACTTATTAAATATGCCGGCCGGTAGCAAAGTTTTCCCCTTAACCTTAGCTAACAGCTAACCTCCAGCACACATGCACGCACATATCATGCCATTATTTATGTCTTCTACATCAAACGCACACTTTCTTTCATGCAATCAATTGATGAACTTGGCTGACTGACTAACTGACTTTCTCAAATATTGTTTACAAACAATGATAAACGCTGAACAGAAACAACGACGCTCTTGGCGAATCCGCTTCACTTTCAGATTTTACGCAATTTGTTGACGATTTCCATGGACATCCGAAACAACAACATAAAAAAACTACAAAGACAACAAATAAATATTAGCTCATACGCGCTGTTTATAGCAACAGCGACATTGCCACCGGCTACCAATAGCGGGGAATACAAATCTGTGCGGGCTTCAAATGTCTTTTCCACTCCCAGTGGAAAGACAAATTAAGGTGCATCCATCGAAACCACCAATCAATTCAACGTTCATTTGTCTTAGCTTAAAGCGGGGAACTTTACACACATACATAGATTCAAGCATGGCTAAATAACGACATCATTAATTGTCGTCGTCGACTTGCGTTTCATAAACTTTATTAACATCATTTATATGCAAAATTAATAGTTTATCAACGCACTTGCACTGCAACGAGTAAGCCAAATGGGATAAACATAAGTTTGTGAGAACAGTTTGAAGAAAGTTTTCACGTGCTTTAGGGTGTTCCCAAGAAAAAGGAAATAAACATTCAGGCTAGCCCGAACTTTTTATCACCGTCCACCATGATATATTCCTAACTGAAATGAAATAATTAGTTTCCTTTTCTGTCCAAAATTTTAGGTTAATCTGTTTTTGACCACTTGAAATTCCAATTAAAAATATCATAAAAGGTAATTTTTAAGGGGTCTATACCATGGGCCTATGTATTTTTAGTGAAAATGCAACGAAAATAAAAAATGTTACTGAAATTTTAACCCATATTCGAACTTCAACTGTCTATGGGAAAATATAGCGTTCTAAATTATTGCGGTTATTGCGGGCGCTAAAGTGATACAACGGACGGAAACAGTCCTGCTGCGGCGGGTTCTTAGATTGACCTGAAACCACACTATATCAGCGTTCCGGTTGGCGGCAGCACCTCAGTGTACATATGTTTGTATTTGTATCGTTTTTCTTTGTTGGGAGCGGCATATCTCGGATTGCCTGCACAGTATTCTTTTGGTCTGTGCCGGGACGAAGGAAAACCGTGGGCACATCCGCATCCACCGCACTCAAACTTCGGTGAGATGCAATAAATGCAGGGAGCGCTCGGGACTTGTCCATATGAGGAACTACTACAGACACTACAGCTTTGTTCCAGAACTAAAAAGTTTTTAAAATTTTTACGACTTTAACACATTTTACCCGAAACCCCGTTCACGTACCCAAAAAGTTGTAAAATGTTCACTTCTCTTTAAACAAAAATGGCGCCGAATGACGCTCTCTTTAAAAACTTTTTACTCGACAAATTTGAGCGTGTAAAAAATAGTAACATGGATGCCGGCGTCTGATTGGCTGGTACGCCGACTTTGACATTTGTTCCAGCTTTTTTGACGTTTTTTTCCATTTTTGCGTTCCCGAACTTTTTGAAAAAACTTTTGTGTTAGAACACCTTTTCTCTCTTTTACGAGTTTTACTATTAAAAAGTACGGGAACAACGCATATGTTGCAGTATGCTGCGTGAACACAGTCCCCAGTGAGTCATCGTCATCAGAATACGAGACATCCCCGTAGTCCACCCTCCTAACAGCAACCGCACCCGCAGCAATTAACACCAATTACTCTAAATGCATCATTTTTGCAATGTAGTTGCGTTGTACTCTGGAGTAAGATGGAGGAAATAGATGACTTAATAAGTTGGGAGAATATTGGCGTAGCTGTCAGGTGGGGAACAGCCGAGGTAGAATAGCTTAGCATATACTAGAAGTGGTGGCTCCAATGTCCCATACGAAGAATGTATTGGAGTAGTTGTCAGATGTGGAACTGCCAGGAACTTCCAGGTTATGGGCCCAACATTAAATCATTCTTGAAAGGTCATAACTCTGTGGTCTTGGGGCACTTTAATTCTCATCATGAATTGTGGCATTCGGTCCTCGACAATGACCAGGTAGCTATAGTGCTGATTGAGAAGATTGATAGCTCTACATCGTCAATAAGGACGCGCCTACCAAAATTAGCGTAGAGTGTCAGTTCGCCATAGTGTCGCCTGGTCTGACAGACCATGTCCCCAGAATCGTTTCCATCGCAGACCGCCTGATTTCATCACCTCTGAACGTCGCACTTTCATAAATCATGGGAAAGCTAACTGGCCTAATTTCAGAAAGTTCGCCAATTCCGCTGCTCAACACTTCTGGTCGTACAAATGACGTCACCCGGTTATATAGTTGTCCCACAAACATACCATACGGGACAAGGGAGACCTCCTCTCATATCAATGAGTGCACCCCGATTCATATTGAGCTCAACGCTGAACGGCGTGTCTTAAGACACCACTTGTAGAGATGTAAAGGCTGAAATACTCAGGAAATACCGCCAACATTACTGAGGGGTATTTTGCCACAGTTGAAAATTTGATGTTGACTAGCCGGGGAACCGAACCCACGACCTACAGCGTGCAAGGCGGGTGTGCATACCGGTTACGCATCGTTTTTCTTGGATCAGACCATATCTCCATAATTGTCTCAATCAGCTGGCCCCTCGATTTCATCATCTCTGAACGCCGCACTTTCGCCAGTCATGGGGAAGCTAATTGGCCGAGTTTCAGAGAGTTTACTAATCACCGCTTCAGAGATATCCTCAATCCTTCTGATGTTTGGGTAGCGGAAAGGCGTCGCGAGACATGATCACTGCTGCAACCGCTTGCCATATATCAGCTGGTCGAATACTCAAAGTGAGACCAAACTTCCCGGCAGAGGCGACGCACAGTGTTGCCGCTTCCATACAAAAGTGGACAAAATTAGAATGAGTTGACCTAGGTTGATGAATTATTGCACAAGTATTTATAAGGGCACAGGAATGAAAAATTTTAACTTTGATCCATATCGCTTCAGATTTGGATATAGCCCCCATATATATCTTTCCCCGATTTTGCTATAACTCGGTCAATTTTGATCGAATAGCCTTCAAATTTAATATGTAATATTTTCTTAGGCCCCTGAGTAGTTCTACCGATTTTCATATAGCCCCAATATATATCTTTTCCTGATCTTGCTACAACTTGTTCAATTTTAATCGAATAACCTTCAAATTTTATATGTGATATTTTCTTAGGCCCCTGAGTAGTTTCACTGATTTTCGTAAAAATCGGTTCAGATTTGGATATAATAGCTCCCATATATATCTTTCCCCGATTTTGCTATAACTCGGTCAATTCGGTCGAATAGCCTTCAAAGTTTATATGTGATATTTTCTTAGGCCCCTGAGTAGTTTCTCCGATTTTCCGTAAAAATCGGTTCAGATTTGGATATAGCCTCCATATACAATTACTTTCACCGATTTTGCTATAAATCGGTCAATTTTTGAAAAATAGCCTTCAACCTAGCTTAAGCCTGAAAAATGAGCAGGGTGGTGGTCCCTCTACTGAAGCCAGGCAAGGATGCCATCATAGGTAAATCGTACAGACCGAGTTTGCTTTTGACGCTGGTCCCTGGATGATGATTTACTCTTCCACAGCATAAGAGTAAGCAGCACAGCACTACTACAGCGCTGCAGGTAACCTCCACACATATTAGCCGAGGTCTTAACCAGAACAAGCAGAGCGATAAAACAGTGGTGGTGGCTTTCGACTTATCAAAACTCTTTGGTAACTGGACTTCGGTAACTTCATGACGAAGACCCGTGGAGCGCAACAGGGAATTCCCCAAATTGGGGTGATATCTCCAAAACTGTTTAACCTCTACATTTCCTGTATTCCACCTCCTCTAGACGACAATGAGATCTTCAAGTCCTTAGTCGGCAGCACTTGGGTGCAGACAAAGAAACTTTAGGCCGGCCTGTAGTATGCTACTTGGCCCATGTATGGTTCGCAATCATAAGAGCAACGCAATGGAACAATATTAAAACTTGTCCGAATGCCGTCCTGAGAACTGTAAGATGACGCTTCCTCTTGTCATCAGTAGTCCATCTACCCGAGGAATTGAACACAATTACATGCTATCGTTGCAATACTTGTTCGGGTGTTACCCTGAAAGTCACCCAAATCACCGTATGGTTGATAGGCTTCTCCAAACCAAGCATGTTATGATCTATAGAGAAAGAAGTCCAACGTATGTAAACTTTGATGACTTTTCCACTTGTTATACCCTCCACATTATGATGAAGGTCATTCCGTTTGTAACACATCGAAATATTCGTCGGAGACCATATAAAGTATATATATTCTTGATCAGTAGTGGGATTCTGTAACTCATTTTTGCTGTTATCGATAATTGTCGGTAAAATTAAAATGCTTATAATTTTGATAATTAACAAAATTTTTTAATTTTACCGATTTTTGTCGGTAACAGCAAAAATGAGTTACAGAATCCCACTACAGCACAAAATTCTAAGTCGATTTAACCATGTCCGTCTGTTCAAATCAAGATTCAGCTCGCAATTTTCGAGATAGAGCTTTGTAATTTGGTATAGAAGTTTCTATTACTCCTACGATAGTTGGTATTGAAAATGGGCAAAATCGGTCCACGTTTTGATATAGCCCCCATAAGACCGGTACCACCAGATTTTCGGTATTTTGAAGATTGTGTCCTCAGTATTCCACCGAAATGACAGCAATTTGGTAGTTATGCTTCGTTTTGGGTATAAAATGTTCTAAATTGGTCGTTATAGGTCCACGCCCTCATATAGCCCCCATAGAACAGTACCTCCCACTTTTTTTTTATTTTGAAGCTTGTAGCCTCAATATTCCACCGAAATGGCTGAAATTCGGAATTTAGTGTTCGTTGAGGCTATCGGTCCACGCGTTCATATAGCCCCCATAGAACTATGCCTCCGGTTTTTCGGTACTTTAAAGTTTTAGCCTCATTATAACACCGAAATGGCTGCAATTTGGTACTTAGCGTTCAATGAGAGTATAAACCTTTCCACCTGAAATTGGTCGGTATAGATTCACGCCTTCATATAGCCCCCATAGAACAGTACCTACCGATTTTGAAGGTACTAGCCTCAATATCCCACCGAAATTACTGGAATTTGGTATTTAGTCTTCGTTGAGGCTATAAAACATTCCACCTGAAAGTTGTCGATATAGGTCCACGCTTTCTTATAGACCCCATAGAGCGGTACCTCCCAATTTTCGGTATTTTGAAGGTTTTAGCGTCATTAACACACCGAAATTGCTGAAATTTGGTTTTAGTCTTGGTTTGGGGTACAAAACTTTCCACCTGAAATTTGTCGGTATAGGTCCACGTCTTCATAAAACGGTACCTCCCGATTTTCGGTATTTTGAAGGTTGTGGTCTAAAAATCTCTCCGAAATGTCTGAAATGTAGTATTTAGTCTTCGTTGAGGCTATAAAACTTTCCAACTGAAAGTTGTGGGTATAGGTCCACGCTTTCTTATAGACCCCATAGAGCGGTACCTCCCAATTTTCGGTATTTTGAAGGTTTTAGCGTCATTAACACACTGAAATTTGGTATTTAGTCTTCGTCTGGGGTACAAAACTTTCCACCTGAAATTTGTCGGTATAGGTCCACGTCTTCATAGAACGGTACCTCCCGATTTTCGGTATTTTGTAGGTTGTGTCCTCAATATCCCACCGAAATGACTGAAATTTGGTAGTTATGCTTCGTTTTGGGTATAAAACTTTCTGTCTAAAATTGGTCGGTATAGGTCCACGCCCTCATATAGCTCCCATAGAACAGTACTTCCCATTTTTTTATTTTGAAGCTTGTGGCCTCAATATCCCACCGAAACGTCTGAAATTTGGAATTTAGTCTTCGTTGATGCTATAAGAACTGTACCTCCGGATTTTCGGAAAGTTTAAATTTGTCGGTATCTAATTGTCCAACTGAAATTTTTCGGTATTGCTCCACGTTTTCACATGGCCCCCGTAGAAGATTTTAAAGATTTTGCCTCCAATATCCCACTGAAATGGTTTAATGGTTTAAATTTGGTATTGTCGGTACCCTCCGATTTTCGGTGTTTTGAAAGTTTTAGTATTTAGTCTTAGCTAAAGTATTAGGCATATATAAAGGTACAAAACATCCCTTGCAAAAAATCAGTCAGTATAGGCTCACGTTTTGGTATAGTCCCCACATAAGCGTAACCACCATTTATGCCCATATTATCCAGTAGAGTTGTGCCAAAGGAACTATATGGAACTATATAGTTCACTTCGCAGTTCCAATAGCCCACATTTTTTCTTGGAACAAACTGCGTATACTTAACATCAGGCATTATATTTCATGATGTTACTCATACGTTTTGGAACTAGTACAAGGAACTAGGAACTAGATTACCCAACTCTATTATCCAGCCGATATTGCCCAATAGTATGTCTTCGATGTTTTTATACCATCAGCATTAATGCTCACGAGGGTATATACACTTTCATACGGTCAAAATGTGCCTCATTGAAATAATGGTTTTAGACCCTAAGTATGTTTGGAAGAAATCCGTTTCAGAAAATTTGGAATCGATCTAGCAATGTCCGTCCGTCATTCTGTCTGTTTATGTGGCTGGCTGGTGCGCACGATAACTCTCGAGCGGATGAACCAAACTTTGGCTTTCGTAATATTTTGTCCAAACTTAGTTTAGGTTCGGAGGTGGGTTATGTCGGTCCACTCCTTCCGGTGCCTCCCCCACAAAAGTTCGGAAATGTTTGGAAAATTTGTGCGCACGATAACTCTTGAAGGAAGTAACCGATTTGGTCCATACTTTGCACATCGTGAAATTTCTACCAGACTTAGACGAGGTTCCAATATGGCCTCAATCGGTCCATTCCTTCGGATACCTCCCACCCAAAATTTCGGAAAAGTTAAGTTTAGGACCTGTTCACGAATCGATTTGATTTTTGTTGTAGCAACTTGTATTCACGGACCTCCATACGACGGTACAAGTTTTATCAGGGGCAAGTCTATACTTCCCGAGAAAATAGCCTGAAAGGTGCAAGAAAACCCTATGACACCGTGTGTAGTGGTTGGAGCGCAAGATAACTCTCGAACGGACAAACCGATTTGGTCGACAATTTGGCCTTCGTAATATTTTGTCCATACATAGTTTAAGTTCGAGGATAAGCCATATAGGTCCACTCCTTCATGTACCTCCACCACAAAAGTTCAAAAATGTTCGAAAAATTATGCGCACGATAGCTCTTGAAGGGAGTGACCGATTTGGTCCATAATTTGCACATCCTAATATGGATTTTATTTGTCCACTCCTTCGCGTACCTATCGCACAAAATTTCGGATAAGTTCACTTTAAGACCTGTAGTGGGATTCTGTAACTCATTTTTGCTGTTACCGGCAAAAATCGGTAAAATTAAATAGCAAAATTATGACTAAAAAGATAAAGAAAAGTTGGCATCACTGTTTGTGTCGCTAGAGGCTAGTGACTACTTTTTATTCTTCGTTAACTTACCGAAAAAATTCGTTAATTATCGAAATTATAAGCATTTTAATTTTACCGACAATTATCGATAACAGCAAAAATGAGTTACAGAATCCTACTACTGCTCTCGAATCACTTTGATTTTTGTTAAAACAACTTGCATTCGCTACCTCAATTTCGACGGTAAAAGTTTTTCAGTGGCAAGTCCATACTTCTTGAGAAAACAGTGGCTATGTAGTGTCTGAAGATCACAATAACTCTCCAACTGATCTACCGATTTAGTCCAAAATTTGGCCTTGGTCATATTTTGTCCAAACTTAGTTTCATTTCGAAGATGGACAATACCAGTCCACAACTTCCGGCACTTCCCAAAAAATTAAAAAAAATGTCATTAAAATAGTATGCACGATATCTTTTGAACGGGGCAACCAATTTGGTACCTCCCCATAAAAGTTCCACATTTGTGTCAAAGTGCAGCTTAGGATCTGTTCGAATATCCTTTGGAATCATCGTTGTGGTCCTGACTAGTCTATGCTTCCTGGCATACTGTTCCAAAAGTTATACGATGACCCACTGAAATGACTAGTTGGCGCGATATCTATCAAAAAGATATGACTCAAAAAATAAAGCCACTTCCGTCATGGACTGTGTCGGTCCATTCTATTAAGTATCACCTACGCAACACTTTTGAACTTTAATCCAAAAAGGGCCAAAAAAATCGAAAAATACCCTAAATACATTCAATCTGTTCATAGATGAATGTTTCAAATCACATAGGCTGAGGGTATATCTCTGTCGGCAAAGCCGACTGATACCTTTTCTCTTGTTTTTTGTCAAATTTTCCAACCGAGATTGCTGTATTGTATTATTTTTCAAAAGCTCAATTCGGAAAACTTTAAATATTAATCCATGTTTTGGAAAAAACTAGGATGACGCCCATATGAGCTCTTCTGAAGGGAGTATTATCAGTTGGGATATACTTCTCCTGCAATAAGATGAAGAGCTTAGTACTTATTCACTTCAATAGTTCGTGGTGGAGGGATAAAAAACGCCGTTTTTACTTGTTTCTCAAAAATATTTTCCTGTAGCAGAAATGAATGAACTTTAACTTGAAACTCGTCAAAATATGTTACATGGATATGAGGTAGTAAAATGTCATCACCCTAATGTTCATACATACATATATAATACATCCCAGAAACATCCCAGAGGAGGCAAGGGAGACTTCTCTCATATCAATGAGTGCATAGATGATAGGGGACCTATTTCTTATAGTCAAATCCGAAGACACCATTTGTAGAGAAGTTTTACATGACTGATTTACTCGAGAAATGTCCACCACATTATGTAGAGGAGTACTTTTGACACCCTTGAAAATGTGATTTTGTCTGGAAATCGATCTGGGGCATTCAGTTTGCAAGTCCGGTGTGCTTACCATTGCACTGGTTCACCTCACAGGAAGCTCTTCAGAAGCTGAGGCTGCAGTCGATTTCCATATAAATTTGGGTCAATTCGACATTCGATGTATGTGTGTACATTGTAGTGCAAATTGGTTCAACATTTGAAATTTTGAATAAATACATATATTTTCAAGAGACCTCCTGAGGCACAAATTACATAGGTTAACAATAAGCCTCAGAAAGTATAACTACTTTTTTACGATTACACCTATTAGCTTATTGTGATACAGTCGTTAAACAAGCCGAGTACAATTTCATCTTCATGTAACGTGTTTTATGTTCGCCACTCAAATAACCCAGCCAAGCCATAGCCATAAATTTACAAATTAATTGATCTATGATATTTTCTAAATCCAATAACAACAACAAGCAAAAACATATGCACATGTTATTTTTGTCCATTGGAATTCAAAACAAATCACTGCACGAACTGATTGTTAGCCAGTATCCGCATTTAGCCACACTGCTTGCTACAACGAACGTTCAAGCTCTCGTCATATTTTTATGATGCTCCCGTCCTGGTGGTGGTATCTTGTTATGATGTTTCTGAACAATTTCTGAATGAACTGATTTGTCACACAAATATGTTGCCGCCACGCGCATTTTTGTGGGCATCGACGGATCACAATAGCCGTCATAGTCATAATAAACAACAAGCTGGGTGTTGCCAAGCATAATAGTTTATTTTGCTTCATTTATGAGTTATCTGTGATGGCCTTTGTTTTTTGGTTTTGGTGTTTATTCACATCAAAGATTTTTGTTGTTTTTATGGTGGCCAGGGAGTTTCAATTTCATTTTCTAAGCGTTATTTCAATCTGAAATTTGCCTGCCAGGCGAAAGTTATTTTTCAATTCGAATTTCACGTACTTGTTCCGCCATATACATCCAGTTTTAATGGTTTCCAAATTGATGAGGTTTTTAGCAAAGTTTGATGGCATCGATGTATGTTCGACAAACAGTAGATACATTCATTTATACGGAGATACTAACGACGAAGATGATAATTAGTGTTTGTAGTTATGGTAACCATTAAACACTGTTTTTTTGTTGTTTTGTTAGGAAACATGATTTTGCTATATTCCAAATGTTAACTACCTAATTAGCTTACGTCCATAATTGTAGACTTATTGACATTATTGTATGTACAGAAATATGTATATGCGTACTGGAAAATTGTCCACAGGAGGAACTCATATTTTCGTCCGAGAATACCAGTTACATCTACTTAGATGAATATAACGGAACGTGTGTTCTTAAGGTCAAGCGTATAGTAGTCCTATAATCGCACCGGTCATCTGAGCTCCTGGATTTTTCATAGTTTTGAGGTGAACTTCACTTTTTTTTTTCATCATTTTGGTCTTCCACTTTTCTGTGTAAACCACCAGTGCGTTAGTACCAGCTACCGTTCGAGATGAAGCACAGTCGCGCATCTCACATCAAGTCCTAAGCCGCGTAACTTTTGTAACTTGACAGGTTTAACTGATGCCATTTCGGATTTTATACGGACTAAAATAATTGACACCTAGATTCGTTGACATAGACGATAAGTCGGTTAGTTCATGTCTACACGCAGAGAAGATATATTGTAGGGGCAATCATATTCTAAGAACAATAGTGTATTTTATCTGAAAATATATATTGTTGTTTTAACCATATATTTTGTGTCGGGCACCATAATGAGACAACATATATTGTTGCACCGACAATATATATTTTCAGATTTTTAAAATGCACTATTTTGTTCTTAGAATATGATTGCTCCTACAATATTTCTGCTCTGCGTGCAATTGCATACATGGCAGAAATTTTGTATTAAGTCTTCGTTTGGGGTATGAAACTTTACACCTGAAATTTGTCCGCATAGGTCCACGTCTTCGGTATTTTGTAGGTTGTGGACACAATATCCCAACGTAATGATCGAAATTTGGTAATATGTCTTCTTTAGTGGTATAAAACTTTCTACCTGAAATTTGTCGATATAGGACCACGTCCTTCCGATTTTCGAAATTTTGAATGTCGTGGCCTCAATATTACAACGAAATGACTAAAAATTGGTAATTTGTATTCACTGGGGGTATAAAGCTCTCGATCTGAAATTTGTCTGCATAGGTACACGTCTTCATATAGCCCCCATAGAACGGTACCTTCCGATTTCTGGTATTTTTTAATGTCGTGGCCTCCGAAATGGCTGAAATTTGGTAATTAGTCTTCTTTTGGGGGTATAAAACTTTCGACCTGAACTTTGTAAGTATAGGTCCACGTCTTCATGTAGCCCCCATAGAACGGTACCTCCCGATTTCCGGTATTTTTAATGTTGTAGCCTCAATATCCCTCCGAAATAGATGAAATTTGGTATTAAGTCCTCGTTGTGGGTATAAAACTCTCGACCTGAAATTTGTCGATATAGGTCCAAGTCATCATATAGCCCCCATAGAACGGTACCTCCAGATTTTCGATATTTTGAAAGTTGTGGTCTCAATATCCCACCGAAATGAGTGAAATTTGGTATTTAGTATTCGCTGGGGGTATAAAATTCTCGACCTGAAATTTGTCGGTATAGATCCACGACTTCATATAGCCCCCATAGAACGGTACCTCCAGATTTTCCATATTTTGAAGGTCGTGGCCTTAATATTCCAACGAACTGACTGAAAATTGGTAGTTTTTATTTGCTGGGAGTGTACAACTCTCGACCTGAAATTTGTCTGCATAGGTCCACGTGTTCATATAGCCCCCATAGAACGACATATTCCGATTTCCGGTATTTTTTAGTGTTGTGGCCTTAATATCTCTCCGAAGTGACTGAAATTTGGTACTAAGTCATCCTTGGGGGTATAATACTCTCGACCTAAAATTTGTCGATATATGCACCTCCAGATTTTCGGTATTTTGAATGTTGTGGTCTCAATATCCCTCCAAAATAGCTGAAATTTGGTATTAAGTCCTCGTTGGGGGTATAAAACGCTCGACCTGAAATTTGTCTGTATAGGTCCATGTCTTCATATAGCCCCCATAGAACGGCAGCTCCCGATTTTCGATATTTTGAAGGCTGTGGTCTCAATATCCCACCGAAATGGCTGAAATTTGGTATTAAGTCCTCCTTGGGGATATAAAACTCTCGACCTGAAATTTGTCTGTATAGGTCCACGTCTTCATATAGCCCCCATAGAACGGTACCTCCCGATTTTCGATATTTTGAGGGTTGTGGTCTCAATATCCCACCGAAATGGCTAAAATTTGGTATTAAGTCCTCGTTGGGTTTATAAAACTCTCGACCGGAAATTTGTCGATAAAAGCCCTCGCCTTCATATAGCTCCCCATAGAAGGTACCTCCCGATTTTCGGTATTTTGAAGGTTTTAGACTCATTATAACACCGAAATGGCTGAAATTTGGTATTTCGTCTTCGTTAGGGGTACAAAATTTCGCACCTGAAGTTTATCGGTATAGGTACAGGCCGTCATATAGCCCCCATAGAACGAAACCTCCAGATTTTCGATATTTTGAAGATTGTGGCTGTGGTTATACTTTTCTCTATTTTATTGACTTGTCTGAAGAAGATTTTAAACGGAAAATTGTACACACAAACATTTTTGTGCCTATTATTGAAGTATTGGTTTCATAAGAAACAAGTAAAAAAGTATCAGTCAGTTTTGCCGACAGAGATATACCATCAGCCTACGTGAATTGAAACTTTCATCTACGGACAGATCGAATGTATTTAGGGTCTTTTCAGAATTTTGTGGCCCTTTTTGGACATTTGAACTTGCCGACAAGAATGTGGATTAGGATTAAAGTTCAAAAGTTTTGCGGAGGAGGTACAGGACCAGAACGAGCAGCATCAGTATACATTTCCAAAGGATCTTCGTACAGACCCTAAACTACACTTAGACACAAATGTTGAACTTTTGAGGGGAAGGTATCCTAAGGAGAGGACCGATTTTAGAAAATTTTAGACCATTTTAGAAGTTTAACTTAATTCGGACAAAATGTTAGGAGATCCAAAGTTTGGAACAAATTGCATGTCCCGTTTAAGTGACATGGTGCATACAATTTTAGTGACATTTTTTTAATATCGGTTGATCAGTTCTAGAATTATCGTGCCCTTCAGCCACTACATATGGTGCCATAGGTGCTTTTACTTTTACCGTCGTAATTGAGGCAGCGAATGCAAGTTGCTTCAACAAAAATCAAAACGATTCGGAAGCAGGTCTTAAAGTGAACTTATACGAAATTTTGTGTAATAGGTACCCGAAGGAGTAGACAAATAAAGTCCATACTCCAATCTGACCTACATATGTATATCTGGCAGATATATTTTGGATGTGTAAAGTATGGACCAAATCGGTCGCTCCCTTCAAGAGTTATTGTGCGCACAATTTTTTCCGAACATTTTTGGGGGAGGTAGGTATCTGAGGGAGCGAACCGATATGGCTTATCTTCGAACTTAAACTATGTTTGGACAAAATATTACGAAGGCCAAATTTTGGACCGAATCGGAAGATCCGGTCGAGATTTATCTAGCGCTTCAACCACTAAACACTGTATCTTGGGGGTTTTTTGCACCTTTCAAGCTATTTTCTCAGAAAGTATGGATTTGCCCCTGACGAAACTTGTACCGTCGTATGGGGGGGAGTGATTACAAGTAGTTGCAACAAAAATCAAAGCGATTCAAGAGCAGGTCCTAATCTGAACTTATCCGAAATTTTGTGTGGAAGGTACCCGAAGGAGTGGACCGATTGAGTCCATATTGGAACCTCATCTAAGTCTGATAGAAATTTCACGCTGTGCAGAGTTTGGATCAAATCGGTTCCTTTCTTGAAGAGTTATGGTGCGCACAATTTTTTTGGGGGAGCACTATGGGCCCAATGACAGGTTTTTGAGGCAACAAGTCACTGAAAGCTGCTGGACCTTTAAAATTTAGCCCCGATGTTTATAATGAACATAAAAATAAATCTGCCAAATTTGGAAGGAATCGGTTCAGATATAGGTATAGCTTTCATATATATGTTTCATCCGATTTTATATTTAAGGCGGACTAAGATCACAATTTGCATCCGATCGCTTTAGCATTTCATATGGTAAATCCTGTTCAATTTAAAATCACGTCCGAAAATTTTGGTTCTGATCGGTTCAGGCATATATATCTAGATATATATATATAGAAAATTATTCAGGTCTGCCATGATGTACAAAATATAAATCCTCAGAAATGGCTGGACCGAATTTGATAAAACTTTGACTGTAGATTCTTTAGGTCTTAGAATTGATCGTAAGGTAGTTTTTATACCGAACAAGTAAGAACGGCATTAAGTTCGGCCGGGCCGAACTTGTTATACCCTCCACCACAAGTTGTATTGAAGTAAAATGGAATAATTAGTTTCCTTTCGTTTATGAAGAAGACTTAATACTAAATTTCAGCAATTTCGGTAAAACAATGCGAGGCACCATTCTATGGGAGCTATTTCAAAACGTCGATCTATACCGACAAATTTCTGACGGAAAGTTTTTAGGCTCAAAGAAGACTAAATACCAAATTTCCTATATTTCGGTAAGAGAATGTGGCTAAAACTTAAAAAATACCGAAAATCAAGAAGTACGCTTCTATGGGGATTTAGGAAGACGTGGACCTGATAATACTCTTCTGGAATATTTTATAACTCTTGGAAGACGAAATAATGAATTTCAGCCATTTCGGTTGGATATTGACGTCACAATCTTCAGTATTACGAAAATCGGGAGGTACCGTTCTATGGGGGCTATATCGAAACGTGGACCTATACCGACGAATTTTAGTCAGAAATGGGGCAATATGAAAGCGTGGACCTGTACAGACATATTTTTGGCGAACAGTTTTATATCACATTGAAGACTAAATACCAAATTTTAGCCATTTTGGTGGAATATTAAAGACACAACCTTCAAAATACGAAAAATCGGGAGGTACCTTTCCATTGGGGTTATATGAAGGCGTGGACCTATACCGACAAATTTAAAGGGGAAGTTTAGGTACCTCCTACGAAGTCTAAATACCAAATTTCAGCCATTTCGGTGGAATATTGAGGCCACAACGTTCAAAATACCGAAAATCGGGAGGTACCGTTCTATGGGGGCTATATGAATGCATGGACCTATACCGACAAAGTTCTGGGGGAAAGTTTTATACCACCAACGTAGACTAAGTACCAAATTTCAGCCATTTCGGTGTGATAATGAATCTAAAACCTTCAAAATCCCGAAAATCGGGAGGTACCGTTCTATGGGGGCTATATGAAGGTGTGGACCGATACCGAAAAAATTCTGGGGGAAATTTTTATACCCTTAAAGAAGACTACGTACCAAATTTCAGCCATTTTGGTAGGATAATGAAGCTAAAACCTTCAAAACTACCGAAAATCGGGAGGTACCGTTCTATGGGGGCTATATGAAGGTGTGGAGCGATACCGACAAAATTCTGGGGGAAAGTTTTATACCCCTAAAGAAGACTACGTACCAAATTTCAGCCCTTTTGGTAGGATAATGAAGCTAAAACCTTAAAATTACCGAAAATCGGGAGGTACCGTTCTATGGGGGCTATATCAAAACGTGGACCGATATATCCCATTTTCAATACCAACCATCCTGCAAGTAATAAAAACTTCTGTACCAAATTTTGACTCTCTATCTTTAAAATTGCGAGCTGTGTCTTGATTTCAACAGACAGACAGACGGACGGACTGGCGGACGGACGGACGGACAGACGGACATGGTCAAATCGACATAGACCTTTATGCTGATCAATAATATATATATACTTTATAGGGTCTCCGACGAATATTTCGATGTGTTACAAACGGAATGACAAATTTAATTATACCCTCCATATGGTGGAGGGTATAAAATGGAGGGGCGGGGGACCTCCCTTACAATGGGTTTTAGCCAAACGCAAAATCTCAGAGATCATTTGACGTATTGGAATACAATACAATAGTAATTGTGACCTCCATCATTAATTGATGATTTGCAAGTAGAATACCGCGATCGCGTCCGATTTTTTAATACATTATAATTACAGGTTAAGATTTTTAAATTTAGTAGGTGTTTGTAGTCCCAGTTACTAAATTAAAAGATCTTGAACATAAAAGATTTCAATGCTTTGTATAACTCCATTAAGATAACTATCAAATTTGGCGACTTGTGTCCTGTTGACAAGTCCCACTCCCAGCAAAGCCCAATACTAAAAAAATATTCAAATTTTTAAGTGTCACGCTATCTGTAAGTATTTTTCTATAAGTTAACGGATCCATACGGGGATAAAATTGTCTACACATATAACTACAACATAAACTACACTAAAAATACACCACAAGTCTACATCAAATATTCCTTACCAAATCTAACTTCTTTTTATTCTTAATCAGAATATTAATTTACATACCTTTACACGTGTTATCCATTAAAAAACTGTTTATTATGTTAGCGGTTTTTAATTGTCGAGCGAAACAAATTTGTTCTTCGTTTTATAGATTTTTATAAAATTTTACAATGTAAGATGCAATATCTTTGACAGCACGGTATGTGGTCATGAAGCGTTGCCAGGTTAAAATGATTTTGTTTCTAAAGTACAGTACACATTGTCAGTTTTGAATGACGATTTTTTGCAATTATCGATAACTGTCCAACCGTCCAGCAACCACAAAACATTTTGTGGTTGCATGATGAATGACAAAAATGAACGGTCACACTTGCAAGCAACAACAAAGCTGTCATTCAAAACTGACAATGTGTACCCAGCTTAATGGCTCAAAGTGCTAAGAATCTAATCCCGTTACTATTTTATCCAAATATATGACTTCAAAAAAAGACTTTTTGCCTCAGAAACCTGCCATTGGGCCTATAGTGGGGAGGTACAGGAAAGAGTTGATCGATGTAGCCCAACTTCGAACTTAATCTAAGTTTGGACAAAATATTACAAAAGCCAAATTTTGGACCAAATCGGTTAATCCGTTCGAGAGTTATCGTGCGCACCAGCCAGACAGACGGACGGACATGGCTAAATCAACTCCAAATTGTCTTAAACACATGTCGTCCAAACATACTTGGGGTCTTAAACAATTATTTTGATGAGGCACATTTTGCCCGTATGAAAGTGTATATGGCGAATAACAAAATTCCTTTACAATTCCATTTGAAAAAAATTAAAAATTTTTTTGCGAGCACATCTACGATTTTTGGCATAGAGGTAAAGGAAAAAAATCCGGTTTCAAATCTGCTCGCGTTCACGAAATTGGCCAATGCGCGCAAAAGTTATAGCGGTTTTTATTCTCATATAAAGAAAAAAATATTTAAAAACCTATTTTTTGTTGTTATGAGAAAATGTATGCATAAATCGTTAACAGCATTCCATATCTATTCGTAGATTTTTAAATAGTTATTAAATTTATTATTATTTTCGCGGAAAATCAACAAATAATAAAAAAATTTTGAAGTACATCCAAATTATCCTGTCCCAGAATCCGTACAAACCCTCAAAAAATAAATTAAAGAATATATGCGGAATCTAGACAATGCGTAGAAAAATATGATACCAAATTTATAGAGATTGGGTACATAAATTGCATATTATAGCAACAACAAAAGAGAAAAACTAATTGTTGGAAAATATTGTTGCAAATATTTTTTGGTTTGATTCTAAAAATTAGAAAAAAATATTTGGGAGTTCTCCAACCATTTTGCTAAAATCTAATACATAAATTAAAGTATTCTGCTCAAAACTTTATCAAAATATATGGTTTACCATCGTGAAAGCTTAACTGCTTACTGTGATTACTTATAAGGATAAGAAATTAAGAGTAATATTGAAATTACTATCATTTAAAGGATATGAAAATTAAAAAGATTGTAACTCTCGAATTAGTTAAAGTCGGTTGATGCGCATCCGATTTTGGATAAAGCGAATCAATCTCTTTCAATATTTATGCATATTTTGATGTTTCACTCAGCGGTCAAAGTGTGCCGCCAGTTGCATCACACAATGCAAAAAACCTTAAAGTGGGTAAAAATCGCGCAATTTGCATACGATTTTGATGCGCATCCGGTTTCAGTAGCACCCATCAAAAATACGTCTATATACACATACGAGTATTTCAAACAGATTCTTCAAGAACCGCGGATGTGCCTCCACATTCTATTTTTGGTAAAAAACCAAATTACTCGCGAATCTCTGTAATTTATGACACGCCTTTTCGCAAATACTATAATCGCGTATAAAGGATTCTATTTACGTAAAAAATTGCAAAGAAAATCGCGGTTTAGTACGCGGATTTGTCAAAATAAATTTTTGCTGATTTTCCTATTTTCAGGGTATCTATATCCGCGGTTTTAGTGGATGGATTCGATCGCGGATGGGCTCATTAGATCCGTCGCGTAAAAAAAACTAAATTCACGCGGGGTACAAAGAAAATTGAATGACACTTGTAAATTTTAAACACAAAAAATAGGTTTTTAAAAAAATTCACGCATCAAATATTGGCCTTTAGACTCCAATTACTAGGATGCTGTACCGTGCTCCCAAGCAACTGTTGCATATTACGCATGTCGCAAATTGTTTGGAAGCCGATGGAGCCTAAAACCTAAAATGGTGTTATGGATGTACACCAGCATAATCAGATCAATTCTCACATATGGAGCACTAGTATGGTGGCCAGCAGTGGACAAGAAAACAACACAGAAAAAACTATACAGCATACAAAGATCTGCATGCATCGGGGCAACAGGGGCGATGCGAACGTGTCCGGCCGAAGCCCTCAATATAATGATGCACATTTTGCCAATTGGTTTACACATCAAAGCAACATGTAATGCGGTAAGACTCCGAGCTTTAGGAATGTGGAGAGACAGAGCTTACGGACATGCGTGCATGCTTCAAAATCTTCCGAAAGAAATAACAACCACTGCTGATTACTGCGTACCTACATTGGATTTTGATCAGCCTTTTGCAATCAAATTTTCAAGCAGAAGAGAATGGAGTAATGGATCACCATTGATAGCATATGACACTAAGGTATACACGGACGGCTCCAAGATGAAATGTGGAGTCGGATCCGGTGTGTTTTCGGAAGAAGCTAACATATACACATCTACAAAGCTACCTGAGTACTGTAGTGTGTTTCAAGCGGAGATACTGGCAATAAAGGAGGCCTGTATTGAACTTTTACAGCATCACACAGCAAACTCAATAGGAATCTTCGTCGACAGTCAAGCGGCGCTCCTTGCACTAAAATCCAACGCTGTCACATCAAAGCTAGTGAAAGATTGTAAAGAAGAACTTGCCAAACTAGGGCGTCTGTCAAGAGTAGTTCTCACTTGGATCCCGGGCCACAAGGGACTTGCTGGGAATGAAAAAGCAGACGAGTTAGCTAGAGCAGGATCCGCCTCTAACGAACTCCCAAAGGCGTCAGTCGCAATTCCAATGGGAGTAGTTAAAGGGGATATCTTCAAACACTATCTATCACTGGCTGAAAGTAGATGGGACAAAACGGCAACATGCAAGATATCAAAGTTAACGTGGCCTCAATACAACGCCAAACGAACTAAGTTCCTAATCAATCAAACGCGACGGAACCTTGCAAGACTTATTGCAGTGTTAACCGGTCACTGGGCAATTGGTAACCATGCAAAACGTTTAAATCTACCGCACAATGACCACTGCCGTAGCTGCGGGAATGAAGAAGAGGAGGAAACTGTTGAGCACCTCCTCTGTTCCTGCCCTGCACAAATGCAACGACGATTTAAAGCTCTAAGACAACCGTTCCTTCGTGATATCACAGAGATAACAGAAGTAGGTCTGGGAGACCTTCTGCGATTCATTAACTCATCAGGCTGGATTTAACTGCCAACATGCAACAACGAAATAGCAATCTCTGAACGAGTGGTGTGGTTTTTCAAAACGGTATCTCTTACATACTAATTGAGGCTATAAAGTATATCCACCACGTAAACCAACCAAGGATGCTGTAAGGAGCACACTCATGAGATATGCATTAAACGACGTAAAATCACGAGTTTTATAATCCTATTATGAGTTTTGAATATTATCTTGTTGCGCGTCCGAATTATTAAAATAATTCAAAAAACCCCGAAATTCCGGCTTCAAAATGTCAGCATAAATTTTAGGTGGATGCAGTGGATATATCGAAAAATGATTTACTAGTATCATATTGCCCATGAAGTATTCTTTGAGTCTTTCTTTGGGCATATTTCTAAAAAATGTAAGGTTAAACCAGAAATCGAAAGGGAGCATAAAAAAACTTGATGGCTTCAATCCATTTTTACCTATTTTTCTACATTGATGCCAACACAGCTTCCACGTAAATTAATTTTAATGGTCGACCTTATGAGATTCCTCCTAAAACACTTCATTTTAAAGAATTTCATTCATACTATAGAGAATATGTTAACTGTTCGCGAATTTTGAATGGGTGAAACTCGGATTCATCGATTGTAAAACATTTTTGGTTTTCGCCATATACCTTGTTAGCATAAATGCTGAGGGTATAAAAAAAGGATTCTGAACCACTGCGCGCCTATGTTAAATTAAAATAATTCCTATATACTATTTGTAGCCAAATTCGTTATCCTATTTGTTTATTTCTCGTTCGAAAAGATTTAATTGACGAACTGTACATACTATCAATCCACAATAACTTCCTTTAATTGAAAACACAGCCTGGTGGTTTACTGATTTTAAATACCTAACAGTTCTGCAATTATTTATTATTAACCTTCTTGAGTAAAATTTTATTTGTTATTGTTGCAATGGATTTCTTTGCAATAAAAAGAATTAACCGCAGAAGCATTATTTTGTAATAATGTGTATTGAGAATGAGTTAACCAATAGTCTTTAATCAGTTATTTATTCCAACAGTGTTTTACTGGAAACCACGCTAAGTTGGTCGGTTGGTGTTGCTTGTTATAAAAACGTCAAAAATTAAAAATTTCAAAATATTGAAAAAAAAAGGAAATCAAAAAATAGAATTTAGTTATTTATTGAAACTCCATTGATTTACGACATAAACACTAAAAAAATAAGTTTTAAAAACTTACAAAGCAATAAATGCGTTGAATGTGGAGCTAATAAAAATCACATAATTTGAAGAGGCCGAGAGATAATGTTAAGATGTGTCAATCATTTTAAAAAACAATAAAAAAAATTTTATTGACTATAAAAGATATTCCGTATGCACCAAAGCAGGGTTGATTTACATATACATATTTAGTAGCTGCAAAGGGCCTCTTGGCATGGTTCGCCTTAAGTATTTTGTCTTATTAGTCACGCAAGACAATGGAGAAAACGCTAAGATTGGAAGAAAATTTTGAGAGTTATCTTGCACACTATTTATCCATTTTTTGTGGGCCATTATCTCAGGAAGTATGGACTTACTCCGGAAAAAATTGTACCGTTGTAATAGGACCGTCAAAACAACCTTCTGCAAAAAATATCTAATAGATTCGAAAAGAGTCCTCAAAATGCACTTTTCCCCAATTTTGTGTGGGAGGCACCTTAAGAATGGGACCTATATAGTCAATATTCCAACCTGATACATGAAAGGATGAAGTAATACGACGTGCAAAGATTGGACCAATCGGAAACTCCCTGAGAAAATTATCTTGCGAAATTGTCATTTTAGTTGGTGCCGTCAGGGTTTCTTGGAGCTTTTAGGCCTCTATCTCTGGAAGTATGGACTTGCCTCCGAAAAAGATTGCAAAGTTGTAAAGGGGGACGCAAGGACAACCTTCTGAAAAAATTTCAAAAATATCCGGGAGGAGCTCTTAAACATCACTTTTTCCGAATTTTGTGTGGGGGGTATCTGAAGATTGGATCGATATAGTCCATATTCGAATCTGAACTATATATGAAAAGAATAATATGATGTGCAAACCAAAACCAAGACCAAAACTATTGCTTCCTTCGAGAGTTATCGTTTACAGGATTTTACAGAAACATTATTAACTTTTGTGGTGGAGGTATCCGAAGGAGTGGACCGACATGGCCCATCTTCGAAAAATATTTCGAAGTGCAAAATTTGGTTCGAATCGGTTGATCCGTTCGAGTGTTATCGTGAGCACCAGCCAGCCAGACATACAGACACACATACGATCGTACAGGACATGTCTAAGTCAACTCCAAATTGTCTTGGGGTCTAAAACCGTTATTTCGATGAGGCACATTTTGCCCGTATGAAAGTTTACTTACTTAGTTAGCTGGCCCATTACACAACACTGTCCAATAAATCGAACTAAGAAAAGATCTCCAATTCTCTCTGTTTTTCGCTTCGCTTTCTGGAATACCGCGCCTTTTCATTTCTACATCCACTTGTATGCTCCATCGAAGCTTAGGCCTGCCGATTCTGCGAGCGCCGCCATGTGGCATGTATTCATACGCCTTTTTAGCGGGTTCATCATCGCTCATTCTTATGATATGGCCTAGCCAACGCAATCGTTGCATCTCGATACGTTTAACTATATTCATGTCTTTGTGTAGATGATATAGCTCGTGGTTCATACGACGTCGATATTCACCGTCAACGCAAATCGGCCCGTAGATCTTTCGAAGAATTTTCCTCTCAAACACACCAAGCACTGCCTTATCGGCTTGCGCAAGTACCCATGCTTCGGAGCCATACATTAGCACGGGTAGTATCAGCGTTTTGTATAGTGTTATTTTTGTTTGACGAAATGTGGCTCTGTTTTTAAATTGCTTACTTAAAGCGTAGTAGCACCTGTTGGCCAATACAATTCTTCTTCTTATTTCACAACTGATGTTGTTTGTTGTGTTTATGGCAGTGTCGAAGTCTTTAACTACCTCAAAATTATAGGTACCAACTTCCACAGTTGGTCCGAGCTCTATGGACGCTTTGCGCGTCGACACCATCAATTTGGTCTTTTCGCCGTCTACCTCCAGACCCACTTTCCAGATTCTGCTTCGACCTTCCTAAAGGTATCAGTTACTTCCTTTACTGATCGTCCCATGATGTCTATGTCATCAGCATAAGCAAGTAACATGTGGCTATTGGTGTAAATTGTGCCATTTCTTTTGACATTTGCATCTCGTATTACCTTTTCCAGCAAAATGTTGAATAGGTCACACGAAAGGCTGTCTCCTTGTCTGAAACCTCTTTTGGTACTGAACTGTTCGAAGAGGTTATTTCCAATTTTAACTGAAGACCTAGTATCAGCTTAAGTCATCTTACAAAGCCGGATGAGCTTTGCGGGGATACCAAATTCAGACATTGCATGGAATACCTTTGATCAGAGGGGACTGTCGACAAAAAGGTGATAAGTGTCGATCTGCATCTCTTGGGTCTTCTCCAGGATTTGCCGCAGGGTAAATATCTGGTCAATGGTGGACTTGCCAGGTCTAAAGCCACATTTGTATGGTCCAATTATTTCGTTGACGATTGGCTTTAGTCGTTCGCACAATATCCCTGACACTATCTTATAGGCAATAGGGCGAAGACTTATGCCCCTATAGTTTGAGCATACAGTCTTATCTCCTTTCTTGTGGACGGGACATAGGATGCTCAGGTTCCAATCGTCGGGTACGCGTTCTTCCTGCCAGATGGTGCTAACTAGCTGATGCATACACCTTATCAGCGCATCGCCTCCGGTTTTAAACAAGTCGGCTGGTAAGCCATCGGCTCCTGCTGCTTTAATATTCTTCAGCCGGTTGATTGCTGTTTTTTACCTCATCTTGGCTGGGCGGTATACATTCTTCTGGGATTGGATCTGTGGCATCATCGTCTTCGTTACTATTGGATACCAGCAGATTGGAGAAATGTTCCTTCCATATCCTGAGCACGCTATCTGTATCTGTTACCAGATTACCTTGCTGGTCTCTGCAGGAGGATGTGCCTGTACCAAACCCATCTGTTTGATGTTTCACTCTTTGGTACAATTTTCGGACATCATTCTGGCTCCTGTACATCTCGATTTTTTCCCACTCCCGCTTTTCCATTTCTCTCTTTTTCTTGCGGAAAAGACGTTTCTCTTCTCTCCTTTTCTCCCGATATCTCTCTCGTGCGCTACGCGTTGCTACTGATTTAAGGTAGCTCTATATGCCGCATTTTTCGCTTCGGTAGCAGCACGACACTCCTGGTCATACCATGAATTCCTTTGTGGAGGTCTCTGGTATCCAAGTATGGATTTTGCGGCTGTTTGCATGGAGTGGGCAATATTTTGCCATTGTGTTGTTATGTTATCGGGACAAGGAGTGCTCTCATTAAACAATTGGGCTAGTTGAGTGTAATATGCTGTGGCTACCTGTTGTGTTTGCAGCCTACCGATGTCCAACTTCCGCGTTGTGTCTGTTCGTGCTTTATTTGCAACGTTTAATCTGGTACGTACCTTTGCTGCAACAAGTTAGTGGTCCGAATCAATGTTTGCGCCTTGGAACGATCGAACATCCAACACGCTTGATGAATGTCTTTCATCTATCACAACATGATCCATTTGATTACTTGTACTTTGATCTGGAGACAGCCAGGTGCCCTTTTGAATATCAAGATGATTAAATCTGGTACTGCTAACTACGATGTTTTTTGCAGCTGCAAAGTCTATCAGCCTCATACCATTGTCAGATGTTTCACTGTGGAGACTGAAATTACCGACTGTTGGGCCAAAGATATTCTCCTTTCCAATGTTGGCATTAAAGTCGCCTAGAACAATTTTAATGTCATGTGCAGGGCAACGGTCATATGTTTCTTTTAAGCGTTCGTAAAATATATTTTTGGTCTGTTCGTACTTTTCTTCAGTGGGAGCATGAGCGCATATAAAGCTGATGTTGAAGAGTTTAGCTTTTATTCGAATTGCAGCAAGTCTTTCATTCACTGGGGTGAAACTGGATACCAGATGTTTTAGTCTCCGACTAACTACAAATCCGCAACCAAACTCATGCTTTACGTCGTGGCAGCTATAATACAGTGCGTCACTTTTGTATGGCAGTAATATCGGCCTTGTACTTTTCAACTATGTTCGTCTGCCAATGCGAAGACTGCACCTTCTCTATAAAGAGTGCGAACATTTCAGGTGCAGATCATGGTCCTTAAAACGTTTGCGGGGTTCGTCAAATTTAGAGGGGTTTGTTTTTTTTCTTTCGTTTTTTCATAGTAGTCTGTTTTTTCTAGGGAAGTTTTTAACGTTCTTAAGGGTGAACGCGCGGCACATGTTAGCACACTAACGGGTGTTAAAGGCAGTTCCCCAGGTGACAACACGGGGAGGTCAGTGCCCACTTGAGATGAAAGAGGGACCAAGATAAATCCTGGGCTTTGCCATGTTAAAACCGGTCAGGACCGTTCCTTGGTACCTTCCATCCTCATGAAAGTTTATGTATGTATATACCTTCAGCATTTTTGCTATTGATCCTCAAAACAATATTCCGTCAAAATATGTATGTATACATACTACATACATATGTATGTAGGTACAAAGTTGATTTCCTCTGCCATAAGTGAACAATGAATATTCAATTTGTTACAATTTTGGTTTTTGCAATACATTAGTTGACTAACGGTATGTACGTCCGTTTAGGTCCTAAACTTTAGGTCCTACCAAAAGTAGAACCAATTAGAATTTAATAATACTTTTGAATTTCTCATCAGCCTGACCCATTGTGAAAAAATTATTCTTTTTCTCTCTTTGATTTTATGAACAAAAAGAAGGTAACGACGCTGCTCTTAATGCCGATATTTTGTATTTGTTTTGATAGTCACTTGTTTGTTTTTCTTTTATTATTATTTTGATTTTCGTTGGCGGTTGTTATGTATTCATTATCATTAATACACACTTACATTTGTACATACCTATGTATTTTATACATACAATGTCAGTATGTACAAAGAGAGAAATAAGTAAACAAAAGCCAAAAAAACCCCAAACAAAAGGAAAGAAAAGTAAACCTCAAATGAAATATGAAATACTGGTAACATATGGTGACTGAGTACGACGACGTCGCCGAAGACGACTGGCGGTAAAAAGTGATCAAGAGTTTTTATTGTTTTTCTTTTTTTTGTTGAGAGCATAACATTCGCAGAGGAAATACATGCATATGAAAAAAAACAACAACAACAGAATAACGTATGTAACTCTTATTGTTTGCACATCTACATATGGTGGTCAGTTTTTTATTCTCATACCTATCATCGGCTTGAGTTGCCACCTAGCAAAAATTCGTTAATCTCAACTGGGGACCAATCTAAATCTTCAACGGCCATATGAAAGAAACGTCGGTCATATCTAAAAAAAGTGGAGCCCAACTTTCTCTGTCAGTGGCTTGGACCAGTCCTTTTCCTCCAGAAGAGGGCTTGGTTTCAAAAGTAAGAGTAAACAAGTAAAAAAGTATCAGTTGACTTTGCCGACAGAGATACATATATTGTATGTACCCTCAGCCTATGCGAATTAAAACTTTCAACTGCGGACAGATCGACACAATTGTTGAACATTTGTGGGGAAGGTCACATAAAGAGAAGATCGATATCGGCCATTTTAGAAGTTAAACTAAATTTGGACAAAATATTAGGAGATCCAACGTTTGGATATATTTGGTTGGCCCGTTCAAAGTATATCGCGCATACCATTTTAGTGACATTTTTACCTCAGCCTTTAGGCTAAGGAGGGTATATACACTTTGATACGATGAAAATGTGCCTCATCGAAATAATGGTTTTAGACCCCAAGTATGTTTGGACGAAATGTGTTTCAGACAATTTGGAGTCGATCTAGCCATGTCCGTCCGTCTGTCTGTCTCTGGAGCGCACGATAACTCTCGAACGGATGAACCGATTCGATTTTGGATTTAGTAATATTTTGCCCAAACTTAGTTTAAGTTCGAAGATGAGCTACATCGGTCCACTCCTTCCAGTACCTCCCCCACAAAAGTTCGAAAATGTTCGGAAAGTTTGTGCGCACGACAACTCTTGAAGGGAGTTACCGATTTGCTCCATACTTTATCTAGCGTAAACTTTCTACCAGAGTAATATGAGGTTCCAATATGGTCCCAATAGGTCCACTCCTTCGGGTACCTCCCACACAAAATTTCGGAAAAGTTCAGTTTAGAGCCATCTCTCGAATCGCTTTGATTTTTGTTTTAGCAACTTGTATTTAGTGCCCTCCATACGACGGTACAAGTTTCATCAGGGGCAAGTCCATACTTCCTGAGAATATAGCATGAAAGTTGCAAAAAACGCCTATGACACCCTGTGAGGTGGTTGGAGCGCAAGATAACTCTCGAACGGATCTGCCGATTCGGTCCAAAATATGGCCTTAGTAATATTTTGTTCAAACATAGTTTAAGTTTGAAGATAAGCAATATCGGTCCACTACTTCAGGTACCTCCCCCACAAAAGTTAAAAAATGTTCGAAAAAATTGTTCGTACGGTAACTCTTGAAGGGAGTGGCCGAATTGGTCTTTACTTTACACATCCTAATATATCTACCAGATATAGATCAGGTTCAAATATGGACTATGCTTGTCCACTCCATCCGGTACCTCCCACACAAAATTTCGGATAAGTTCACTTTAAGACCTAATATCGACTAACTTTGATTTTTGTTGAAGCAACTTGCATTCGCTGCCTCAATAACGATATTAAAAGTTTTTTAGGGACAAGTCCATACTTCTTGAGCAAACCATATGTTGTGGCTGGAGATCCACTTCCATAACGGTCAATGTCGATCCATTCCTTTGTATCTCCTCCGCAATACTTTTGATCGTTAATCCTAATCAACATTTTTGTCGGTTCAAACGCCCAAATTTTTTAAAAACCCTCTAAATACATACGTATTTTGGGAAAAATTGTTTCAATATACATATGCTGAGGGTATACCTCTGTCGGCAAAGCCGACTGATACTTTTTTACTTGTTTTTTATATATTGGAGGTAAGTACAGGAAGTTGGTGCCAATCTTCGAACTGAAACTAATAGTGCGGTTACACTAGAGTTTTTTGCCGGGTTAACCCACTTAAGTGTAACCGGGGTATAAGTTTGGACACCTTTTAGGCTGTTTTCTCAAGAAGTATAAATCTGCCCCTGAAAAAGCATTTACCGTCGTAATTGAGGCAGCGAATACAAGTTGCTTCAACAGAAATCAAAGTCATTCGAAAGTGAATTTATTCAAAATTTTGTGTGCGAGGTACCCGAATGAGTGGTCAAATATAGTCCATATTCAAACCTGATATACATATGGCATATGCATTAGGATGTGTAAAGTATGAACCAAATCGGTCACTTCTTTCAAGAGTTATCGTGCGCACAATTTGTCCGAACATTTTTGAACTTTTGTGGGGGACGTACCTGAAGATGTGGACCGATATGGCTTATTTTCGAACTTATATTAAGTTTGGACAAAATATTACGAAGGCCAAATTTTGAACCGAGTCTGCAAATCGGTTCAAGAGTTATTTTGCGCTCCAACCACTAAACACGGTGTCGTAGGGTTTTTTTACACTTTTCAGGCTATTTGCTCAGGAAGTATGGACTTGGCCCAGAAGAAACTTGTGCCGTCGTATTGGGGGGCGGTGAATACAAGTTGTTACAACAAAAATCAAAGCGAATCGAGAGCAGGTCCAAAACTGAACTTTTCCAAACTTTTGTGTGGGAGGTACCCGAAGAAGTGGACCGATTGAGTCCATATTGGAACCTGATCTAAGTCTGGTAGAAATTTCACGATGTGCAAAGTATGGGCCAAATCGATTACTTCCTACAAGAGTTATGGTGCACACAAATTTTCCGAACATTTTCGAACTTTTATGGAGGAGGTACCGGAAGGAGTGGACCGAATCGGTTGATCCGTTCGAGAGTTATCGTGAGCATTGGACAGCGACATAATAAGTGTTTGATTGTTTCTGTCTCATCTTCATCTCCGTATAGTCTGCAGTAGTCAACAGTATCGTCACTTTTTCATTTGATTATTCCAGCCCTTAGATTAGTAGGGATGCAGCTCTTCGTTTGTAGAGGATGGCCAGATTGACTTGGATACATTACAGCTAGGGTCTTGGTGCCAAATCTGGCTAGGATTGTCTATACATACATATATTTTTTTTTCCAACTGTCACATGAGTTGTCGACTTCAATATTGATTGACTCCGATCCGCAACGCACCGGTTCATCCGCTTTTTTAATTTCCTTCAATGTTGCGATGACCCGGGACCCAACACAGGGTAACGATTGATTTATAGCGCCTTCAAAGCTTTCCTGCAATCCAAGACTGCAGCAGGCCTGATTGTGTGGGAACTAAGTGACCCACATAGATAGTCATCGGTCCAGCTATGTTCCATTTCTCATCTGCTTTCATGACCGCAATTTGAGCAAACACTGTTGTTAGTGCATTCGTGAGGGGAGAGAGAAGCTCTCTTTGCTTGCTCGCAAGTAAAGGGCTGCGGAACGTTGCTGTAGACGCTTGATCCTGCTTCCATCTTGGAGCCATCGGTATGTACCTGGGAAGTTGTGGGTCCAGGTCTGTGGGTATTTGTATTTGTCAAATTGTAATTGTGGTAATATGTAATCACTGATTACCTCCGATCCCAGTGGTATTTCCGATCGTTGTAAGATTGCAGCGTCATCATACTCACAGTTGTGCCATGAGTTTATGTCCTTTAGTCGGAGAGCACTTCTGACTGTCATCTCCTGGACTACAAGATTCAACGGATGAAGGTCAAGCAGTAAATTAAGGGCAGCCTGTGGAGTGCTTCTCATGGCACCAGTGATTAGTAGTGATGCTGGTCTTGGGACCTTGTTTATTTTATGGAGATATGATTTTTTACTCAAAGCTTTCCTCTATACCATAGAACCATAGGTAAGAATGCGGTACAGTTAGTACAGTTACATGGGGATTATATCGGCAGCGTGCTCTTACGCCGAGCAAAAGAGCGTAAATTTCAATGTAAAATGCATTGAAATTTGCCGATGGCTGATCTATACCGACAATTCTCAGTAGGAATGATTTAAACTCCTAGCGAAGACTAAATACCAAATATTAGCTGTTTGGTGTAATACAAATCGAGAGATATCGTTCTATGGGGGATACCCATGGACCTGTAGAGGCAAATTTATAGGGATAGTTTTGAACTCCCAACGAAGACTAAATATGAAATTTCAACCATTTCGGTGTGATAAAGAGGCAAACATTTTTAAAAACCAAAAATCGGAAATTTTAATTCAATTCGGTGTGATAATAAGCCTGAAACCTTGAAGATAACTACAATCGGGCTGTACAATTCTATGTAGGCTATATCAAAGCGTGGACCAATAAAGCCCAGGACCAGGGTTGTTTGCAAAATTAATTGATCGACTTCTTAGTAAAACCCATCAGGTCAATTCTATCCAAGCTTGCCTGTAAGCGATCGAGGACCTTGTTCTTACTTTTGATCTAGTCGCAAATAGCACAGGCTGTCGCGCTATACCCAATGTTTTGGTATAGTTAGTAGACGGAATCATGACGCCATTTGCCAATATGTTTGGGGGCAGCCTCATTTCAACCGTTCAAGTGGTGTACAGTGTGCCAATAGATTTAGCGGCGGGTATTTTCATATTCCTCAGATAGAAGAACTGCACTAAGGCAGCTATGTAAATCGTTCGCATATATTACCATCCCTATGCCGTATGGAGGATCTGGAATTTAAAAAATGTAGATGTTAAACAGCGTTTGCCACTGTGGTGCAATGGTATGCACACCCGCCTTGCACGCTGAAGGTCGTGGGTTCCATTCCCCGGCCAGTCAACATCAAAAATTTCAACGGTGGCAGCAATGTTGGCGACATTTGCTGAGTATTTCAGCCATGTAAAACTTCTCTACTAGTGGTGTCTTAAGACACGCCGTTCGAACTCGGCGATAAACAGTAGGTCCAATATCATTGAGCTAATATGAATCGGTGTTTATCTATTGGTATGAGACAAGTCTCCCTTGTCCCATATGGGATGCTTGTGGAACAATTATTATATTATAGATGTTAAACAGCTCCGGATATATCACCCCGCCTGGCATCTACACATGTAGTTGATTATCCAACGTTTCAAACACGACTGGAAGGACGTCTACTCTATGTCCTTAAACATTTTGGATAGGACAAGAGCCACCATGACTGTTCGGTCGCACGGCAGGTGTGATTCACTCCTTAACAACAGTGTGTGGATATGACGTGTAATGCTGTTGTAATACTGGGCATTTTCCGGAATCCATGCTAACTGGGAAACAGTTTCTCATGACGGGGAGAAGTAGTGCCTCTAGAATCTTCGCTACTGGCGACGGGAAGGTATATGACATGTACGATTCACCTCTTCTGACATCCTTGTCGGGCTTCAGTATGGGGACCCCATGCCAAATTTCCACACTTCTGCTACTTTATGGGCTGCTCCCCCGAGTTCTCTTCCAGTTGTTTGAGTAATACCATTGAAATTTCGTGTGAGCCCAACGGTAGAATGATTTCCCGATTCATATATTCAGAATACCGAATCAAAGACCCCAAATTTTCCGTTTTTAGATCAAACGTGTAATAATTTTCTGAATTTCGGATCAAACATCCAAAATTGTGCAGAAAATCGAAAATTCCCTTAAAATTTCACTTATTTTCATTCAAGTTGTTTTACGAATTCGTTTAGAATGTTCCTTCCGATTTTTATCCTACAAAACTTTCCTGGTTCGTGGGCACCTTCAAACAATTTTGTCCCGAATTCGGAAAGAATTTTGGCTGGGCTGTAACATCGATCATCGCAAATTGTGCTGGTACCTCCTCAGCTGAGGATGGCTTTTATACGGCATAGTACACTACTCTTGGTTCTACCACTCTGGGGTGCTCAATAATTGCAGATTAAAATAACACGCGAACTTTTTCAGATCTGTCACTGTCATGAGGTTGAAGGACTGAATTCCCACAAGTTACATATTCCTCTACTAATACATGTGCACTTTGCACGTATGCTCTCCTAATAGCGTGTTGACCTTAGGAGTAAGTTCTTTGGTCTTCAGGGTTCGTACGACGAATATCATCACGCTTTTTTTGCGGATCCCGTAGTCTCGCTGGGAAATTTGGTATAATTTTTCACGGCCGCCAGCAGCTGTGATGATGTCCATGGAAATTTTCCCAGCTAGCCGAGGATCTAGGGGAATTGTCAGCTCCCTGAAGCGGATATTGGTAAAGTCTTTTAGATCCATGGTTCAGAAAAGTACGGCGGTCAGAGGTTATGAAGTCGAGTGGTCTGTTAACTTAGACAAGGATAGGTAGGTAGGCCAGGACACGTCATTTGTTAGACCGGGAGTCACAGTGGTGATGTTTGGCGAGCTTTAGAGAGCTTCTTCATGTGGAGCTTTCAATTTTCTGTATCCCTTATTATTTAACCCTTTCTGTGATTCTATGCCATATGGCATATCCAGTTTTTGAATCCAGTTTTAAGGCAAAATACCTATGGGTACCCTTTTTTAATAATTTTGTATTTTTCCTGAAGTGTTATCTAAAAATAAATCGACAAAATAGACCTGCCAGATTTTTTTTTATTTCTGAAAGGTTTCACTTTGTTTGACTCCCAGATTTTCTATAGTAAAAACTCCAGGTCTTCTATACGAAGACCTCCACGTCTTCTATACGAAGACCTCCACGTCTTCTATACGAAGACCTCCACGTCTTCTATACGAAGACCTCCACGTCTTCTATACGAAGACCTCCACGTCTTCTATACGAAGACCTCCACGTCTTCTATACGAAGACCTCCACGTCTTCTATACGAAGACCTCCACGTCTTCTATACGAAGACCTCCACGTCTTCTATACGAAGACCTCAACGTCTTCTATACGAAGACCTCAACGTCTTCTATACGAAGACCTCAACGTCTTCTATACGAAGACCTCAACGTCTTCTATACGAAGACCTCCACGTCTTCTATACGAAGACCTCCACGTCTTCTATACGAAGACCTCCACGTCTTCTATAAGAAGACCTTCAGATCTACCATAAGAAGACCTCCAGATCTACCATAAGAAACCCTCCAGATCATGTATAACAATTCCTGCAGATTTTCTAAAATAAGTCCTCCAGATATTCTATAAGATGGCCCCACGTCTTCTACAAGATGATCTCCAGCCCTTCTATAGGAAGACATTCAGGTGTACTATAAGAAGTCCTTCAGATCTGCTATAAGAAGACATTAAAATCTCCTATAAGAAGTCCTTCAGTTTCTTCTAAAAGAAGACCTCCAGATCTTCTATAAAAAAAACCTTTATGTCTTCTATAAGTAGACCCCTGTAGTGCGATTCTCTAACTCATTTTTTGAGTTACCAACCAATGTCGGTAAAATTAAAATGCTTATAATTTCGGTAATTAACCATATTATTCGGTAAGTTAGCGACCAATAAAAAGTAGTCGTAAACTTCTACCGATAGCAACATTGTTGTAAACTTTTATTTGAGCTTTTCATTCATAATTTTGCATTTTAATGTTACCGATTTTTGTCGGTAACTCAAAAAATGAGTTAGAGAATCGCACTACTGCTCTTCAATGAGAAGACCTCATGCTTTTCTTTATTATTTTATTTAAGAAGGGCTTCTGCTCTATTATGAGAAGACCATCTGTTTTTTTATGAGAAGGTCTCCTGCTCTTCTATGAGATGAGCTCCTGTTTTTCTACAAAAAGATCCCCCAGCTCTTCTATGAGAAAGGTACCTGCCCTTTTATGAGAGGACCCTCTGCTCTTCTATGAGAACACGTCCTGATCTTCTATGAGAAGACGTCCTGCTCTTCTATGAGAAGACCTCCTGCTCTTCTATGAGAAGACATCTTGCCCTTATATAAGAAGACCTCCTGCCCTTCTATATGCAAACGTCCTGCTCTTCTACGAGAAGAAAGCAACTCTACCTCGACACTCCGACACTCTAATACTACCCTCATACGTTCCATGCTTGGGTCCCTCGAGTCAAGCTCAATCGAGATGGGGTATAAAGACTCCACGTCCTCCACTTTCTGTACGATCGTTCTGCAAAACGTTGTAACCGTCGCAACGTTGCAAGCTACAGTTGAGCTTTGTTACCTTGGTCGCGGCGACCATGATGTTTCTCCGACTCCTAATGTCTGCAATTTCGCCGACTTTGTTACGGAGAACGATGTATTTCAGGGGTACTGAACAATAACATGTGGTGAAAGTTTACTGTGGGGGGTTTCGTATTCCGACGACGACGAAGTTGGAGACACACAGCGAGATTTTCTGGAGCGGTATTCAGGTCAGAGCAGCCTCGGAATTCCAGCATCCATTACATTGTTAACATGTCGTGGATACGGATCTGTCAAACGGAACAGGTCCATGGACTGGGGGCAACTAACTAAAAGACCTCGCAGCGGGAATTCCGGTGTATATTTCCACTCCGATAGTGACAAAAATATATGTATGTACATGAGGTGACGTAAAATCTACCGCCATTGGACTAAAAGAAACTACTAATCGACTTTACCGACAGAAAAACTTGTAAAAGAAGCAACACCAATATGAACTTTTTTCGAGATTTATATCCGACTCCAATGTGTTTTTGGGGGATTTTTGCAAATTATTTTGGGAATAATTGCCATTCTAACATGACATGGCAAGTTAGGAGATTTATTTTCCGGTGGCGGTAGTGTGGTTTGTTTATCTTATAGATAGCATTCACTCGCTTACTCACTACCTTAACTTCTTTGCTGTTGCTGCAAGCGAATGCGGCCGCCACAGCAAAATGCTTGTGTGGAGTCAGTTGTTCGCACTAGTCAGGTTACTGGTTTTTGTTGCTATTATTGTTGGTATTTCTTCGGTCTTTTTTCTTTACTCTTTTTGATGGAACTTCCCCGTGAGCGAGTGTGAGTGAGCGAGCATCGCTGTCACTCTGCGCTTTAAGCCAGTGTTAGTGAGTGTGTTTTGATTTTTTTTTCGTTCGTTGTTTGTTTGTTTTGTGCCTGTTGCGCAGCGGTGACGATGCGGTTCACTGGCTTGTGGCTCTGGTGGGGAGATAACGTGAAACATTTGTAAAGTTTTTAGTTTTTAGCGAACCTTGTCAGAGAGAGTGCGTGTATCGGTCGGTTATTGTGTTTTGTCATTATTGTCGGTTTACTCGTGATACCAGCACCAACAAAAAAACAACTGAAAACAAAATCCCAAATCGAATTGTTGTTGTCGTTGTTCGAATGCAACAATATTAAAAACAAACAAAAAATTGCTACCGATCACAAGAAAATCTGCCAAAAGAAGAAATACAAAGTGTGAATTTAGCAAAGAAGAATCGAAAGAATTCAACCAAAAAAAGTAATAGTGAAATAGCGGTTCATGCGGAAAAAAGTGCAATGCATTAAAAGAATTTCTTTTGAGTGACGACCGATTACTGCTCCGAGTTGTTGCAAAATAACCGTGACGAAAAACACGTTTTGTTTTTTCTTTCTATTTTATTTGTGTGTTTTTAACGAGTAAATAAATAACAACAAAAACCAACTTACATATTGTGAAACAAATTATCACCACAAAGCAAAAGTACGTGAGAAAAAAAATTTAATAATTTTTGTAAAATTAAAGAAAAATAAATAAAACAATGTGTGACAAATTTGTTGGGAATTTTAGCGCAATTTTTACAAAGAATTTTGTGTTTTAAGCTTTCAAGGATTAGTAGTGCTTGAAATGCAGTTAAAAAAAACTAATTTGTCACAATGCCCACAACGAGTTTTCCTGATTTTTTTTTAATCCATTCCCAATTACCTACAAGTGTTACTTACCATGTGTTGGTTTGGTTTGTGTGACTCGCCATTATTATCTAAAATCTGACCTTAAAAAATTATTGGCAAAACAACAAATTTGCAAAAAAACGAACGCCAACAACAAGTTAATGACTCGTGAAGTGAAACAAACAGCAAACCAATAAAAAAACAGTAATTGGTTATTACTTCAAAAAGTGGATTTGGCAAAGTCAAGCCGGAAAATGACACCCACAACATTACACAACACATGTGTACATTTAAACAACAACAACTCGATTTAAATTAGTTTATAAACTTCGTTATAGGTGTTCCCCTCAGGTCGAAACTTATACACCTTTATTATCGTAGTACACTTTCTGACAAAATTTGAACATTCCCTGCCAGCATTTGGAAGTGAGTTTCTCACTCCCTCGCCTAGGAAGTCACTCCGGAGACACGCCAAGGAAGGTCATTGGTGTATTACACAAACAATTTCTATAGCCTTATTGTGATTACCTTATATCGCGTATGCCGACACTTCGGAGTGACTTCCAAGGCGATTGTTTACAATTTAATGATTTAACACATTTGAACTAATTTGGGACATTTTTCTATTTGATGATTATATGAGACGGTGGTGCAGTGGTAAGCATACTCGCTTTGCACTCTGAAGGTCCGGGTTCGATTCCAAAGTCAGGCAACAAAACATCACATTTTTAAAATGTAGGCGAAAATTCCAAAGAATAATTTCGGAGCAACTGGAGTTTAGCCGCTCATCCCAATTTTTTTTTTTTAATTTAAAGTTTTTTTTTTAATTGGCCGGCCTTCGGCCGGCGATTTAAGACTTTCTCCTATGGACAGGAGCAAATCTAGGGCAAGGGAACACAATTTTTTTCTAATTTAAAAATTTTCTCTTATTAAGTGGCTTTTTACAAGGGAATTTTTGGAACTTCAAATGCCCATATCTCGGGAAGTATATACTTCCCAAAAAAATTATGTGTACATTCGTGATCAGGGAAGTGAAATCTACTTGTAAAAAAAATTTCATCAAAATCGGAGCTGAGCGGCTAAACTCCAGTTAAGCCATAATTTCTCTAAAAGAGCGTAATTAAAAAAATAATAAGAAATAAATAAATAAAAATAAAAAATTAAAATAAAAAAATTAAACAAATAAATAAAAATGAAAAAAAAAATTATAATAAAAATAAATAGAAAAAAATAAAAAACTATTTTTTTTAATTCCAAGAACTATCGCGGAAATGATCTTCCAGAAGTGTCTCTGGAGTGACTTCCAAGACGACACGCCGGCGAGGTTCATTTCTTCACAACGGATGTCACTTCAGGGTGATTCCGCGACTGTTTTCATCGCCCTGGGCGACACGCCTAAGCCACTTCCGCGATAGTTTTGGCTTGCAGGGTTGTTTATTTTAAGACGTCACTCCGGAGACACGCCAAGGAAGATAAACAAACAATGCATATAACATTATTGTGATTATCTTTTATCGCGTGTATAAACACTTCAAAGTGAGGCCTGAGTCCTTTAAAAGCGGTTGTTTAAATTTATTTAAGAATTCGACACATTTGAACAAATATGGGGCATTTTCCTATCTGATTGTTATATGACTCGGTTGTGCAGTGGTAAGCATGCTTGATTTACAGTCTAAATGTCCGCCCAGCAAACCAAATGTCGGATGTCCCACATATCGGAACAATTTCGGAAGCAAAATCGTTCAAATTTCGTTCCGATTTCTATACGATTTTTCGTAGCGGAATTCGTTCAGATTTCGTTGCGATTTCGCGCAACATTTTAGTTTCCATGCAAAATCGCAAAAATCTAAACAACCCCTAAAAATGTCAACTTAAATCGCGATTTATTTAAAAAGCGCTCCGGCGATTTCTTTTGTTTTTTTATATTTCTCATCTATGAACAATGTAGTTTCAGAATCCTCAAAATCTTCCCAGGTGTAAGCACCTTCCATTTAAATTTGATTCAAGAGCACCGTGGCTAGTGCTGATAGACTCAACATATTCGTACACAAAGTTTACATTGATTGTTCTACTATAACTACAAAATGAGACCAACAGTGAAAATTATCAGAGATACGTTTGCAATTACAATTTTCCAAAAAAAACATAACAAAGAAAAATTAATCAATAAACAAGTAAGAAAAGCGTTAAGTTCGGCCGGGCCGGGTGGGGGTATACACCACGAACTGTATTGAAGTGAATTCCAAAAATTCCGAAAATTATGAGATATTGTCCTATGGGGGCTATATGAGGGCGTTGACCTATACCCACAAATTTCAGGTGGAAAGTTGTATAACCTTAACGAAGACAAACTACCAAATTTCAACCATTTCGGTGGGATATTGAGTTCACGACCTTCAAAATACCGAAATTCAGAAGGTACCGTTCTATGGGGGCTTTGTTAAGGCGTAGACCTGTACCGACAAGTTTCTGGGAGAAAGTTTTATACCCCCAGCGAAGACTAATACCAAATATCAGCCATTTCTGGGGAATATTGAGGCCACAACCTTTAAAACACCGAAAATCGGTAGGTAGGTTCTATGGGGGCTATATAAAGGCGTGGACCTATACCAACAAATTTTATGTGGAATGTTTAATACCCCAAATGAAGACCAAATACAAAATTTCAGCCTTTTCGGTGGGTTAATGTGGCCACAACCTTCAAAATACCGAAAATCTGGAGGAACCGTTCTATGGGGTTATATGAGGGCGTGGACCTACACCTACAAATTTCTGGGTCAAAGTTTTGTACCCCCAACGAAGACTAAATACCAAATTTTCAGCCATTTCGGTGTGATAATGAGGCTAAAACCTTCAAAATACCGAAAATCGGGAGGTATCGTCTTATGGGGACCATATCAAAACGTGGACCTATGTAAACATTTTATGGAAACACAAAATACTAACTTACAACCGTTTCTGTGGTCAAATGGGACTAATACATTCATAATATCGTAAAGTGACGCGTACTATATACGGGGTGTTATATGGGGGCTATACCAAAACGTGGACCTATATAAACAAACTTTGGTAGAAATATATTTTAGCCTCTGAAAACACATAATACCAAATTAAAACCGATTCGGTGGTCAAATGGGACAAACATCTTAAAAATTCTTTAAAACGACGACGTCACTTTGTATGGGGGCTATCCGAAAACGTGGACCTACATAGCCCGCTTTCAATACCAATATATAATATATTTTACCAAAATTTTATCCACCTACTTCAATCCGTTCGGACGCTAGAGTGATTTCCACAGACAGACAGACGGACGGACATGACTAAATCGATGTAGAATTGCACGCTGATCAAGAATATATATAGTTTGTGGGGTCTACAATGATTATTTCGAGTAGTTACAAACGGAATATACCCTGCATCTTATGGTGGAGGGTATAAAAAGAGGCGTCAGAGAAAAAAAATTTCCTTCGATATTCATACGGCATTATTCCAATATCGTTCAGAAATCTTTACGAAGATTTGGAAGGTACCTCAGATTTTTTTTTTAGTTCTGGAACAGAGTTTTGGTATGTGGAGCAGGAGTCGTTATGAGTCGTGATATAGACTCATATGGTACGGACTTATACAATATTCTTGGGTAATGCTGTTAAATAGGTGGACTGACCGAGCATTCAGGAAAATGATTATTTAGTTAGTTTATGGGTCAAAATTTTGCGCATAGAAATAATGGTCCTAATATTAAAATCTATTATGTTTATTGTCTAACCGGCCGACCTTATGTAGACCTTGTGGTAAAATGACTACTGTAGTAACTAACGACCCTTTCTAACAAAAAGGTTGCGTTCATCGATCATTTCTAAAAGAAAGTTTGCTTTTAAGGGCATTTCTGAAAGAAAAACCCTGCTTCTATAGACCCTTTCTAAAAAATACACTTCTTTAGACTCTTTCTGAAAGAAAGCATGCTTTTATAGAAGCTTTCTGAAAGATAGGTTGCGTTTACGAACCCTTTCTAAAAGAAAAACTGTTTCTATAGACCCATCCTGCTTTTACCGACCCTTTCTGAAAAATACGCCTCTTCAGACCCTTTCTAAAAGAAAGTCTGCTTTTATAGACCCTTTCTGAAAGATAAGTTGCGTTTATGGGCCCTTTCTGAAAGAAAAGCTGCTTCTGTAGACCCCTTCTGAAAGTTAGTCTACGTTTATGGGCCATTTCTAAAAGAAAATCTGCTTCCATAGACCCTCTATGAAAGAAAAGCTTCTTCTATAGACCTCATCTGAAATAAAGGCTGTTTCTATGGGCCCTTTCTATTTTTGTTTACATTTTTCACATAGGAATAATTCTTAGCCTACTTAATATTTTTTTATTTTTGATAGCACAGTAACTGCTTGTTGTAAGTGCCACCACGATACTCCTCCCCCAGTGACAACGTTAGGTATTTATTCGTACAGTTCTTCCAGATCGTAGTACTCGAGTTTGAATGTCAGGTGGAACAGCAAGTGGTGGTGATTCGTTCGCTGGAATGTCGTCATTTAAAATTGATGCTGGTTTTAGGCGATCAACCGATTTCTCCCCTTTGGTTATAACAGTGAATGGTACGGTGTAGGGAGGTTGCAATGCAGTTCGTACAGCATCATTTCTGATGAAAACAAATTTTGCTTGTATTAATGCTTCCGGTTCATAAACTTTAGAATTTGCGTGACACATTATAGACGATTTAAGTGTTCGATGCCAACGTTCAATTTGACCATTGGATTGCGGATGGTAAGGCGTAGTATGAGTGACACGAACTCCAATCAATTTTGAAAATTCTCGGAACAATGCAGATTCGAACTGTCGTTCTTGATCTGTAACTACTTGAGAAGGCACTCCAAACCTAGATATCCATCCACTAAAAAATGCTTTTGCAACAGATTCAACTGTTATGTCTTGTAATGAATGGAATAGCCTCGGCCCATCTCGTAAATCGATCAATACATGTTAGACAGTATCTATACCCTTCCGACGGTGGAAGAGGTCCAATTATATCAATGCTTACTACCTTAAATCGGTTTGTCTGAAATATGAAATTGACCAACAGCGCTTTTTATATGGCGTCCAACCTTTACTTCCTGGCACTTTAAACATTACTTAGCCCAATTTGAAATTTCTTTCCGCATATTTGGCCATACAAACCTATCCGATATCATCTTAATTGAGGATTTTGAGCCAGGATGTGATATGTTGTGTATCATGCCGAATACTTGTTTTCGGAAACGAGGTGTGATGTACGGTCTTGCTTTAGATGTTGAAACATCACAAACGATTTCTTTTTCCGATGTAGGAAGTTCAAATGATTTCAGCTCTAGATTTGATGGTACTGCTCGTGTAACCAAACATTTCAGTTCATCGTCTTTCGCTTGATCTTCCGCTAGGTCTGAATAATTCAAGGAAGTTGGAAACGATATTGCATTGAGCCGGGATAGAGCATCTTCCGTGATATTATCTTTTCCAGGTACATGGCGAATATCTACAGTATGCTGTCCGATAAAATCTAAGTGTAGTTGACGAGGAGATGCTTTATCTTGTCGTTGATTAAAAGCAAATGTAAGCGGTTTATGATCAGTGTATATGCAAAATTAACGTCCTTTAAGAAAATGTTGGAAATACTTAACTCCTGAGTATGCCGCCAAAAGTTCGCGATCATAAGCACTATAACGTGTTTGCGTCTCAGATAATTTATTGGAGTAGAATCCGAAATATTTCCATTCACCATCTATTAGTTGTTGGAGAACAGCTCCCATACCAGTATCAGACGCGTATACCCATAAAGATGTTTCGGCTGATTCAACAGGATATGCCAAAAGTGTAGAGTTTGCATTCTTCAAACGATTTGCGTAATTCCGGTGTCCAAATTATTGGCGTTTTTCTTTTGGCCATTTTTTACGTTAAATGTTGCTTGAGCTTGAGCGGCTTTCGGAATAAAACGTCGATAAAAATTTATCATTCCCAGGAATCGACTTAATTCGTTAACTGTTTGTGGCAATTTATACTGGAGAATTGCAGATACTCGTTCTGAACTTGGAATAAGGCCATCTGGAGTAACACAGTACCCCAAAAATTCAAGAGAATTCTTGCCAAATTCGCTTTTTTCACTGTTGATTGTTACGCCATATTCTTATAACCGGGAGAATATTTGCCGGAGATGATTTTTGTGTTCTTCTTCATTTTCAGACGCCACAAGTATATCATCAATATAAGCGAAACAGAAGTCAAGTCCTCGTAAAACTTCGTAAAACCTCATTAATAAAGCGTTGGAATGTTTGCGCAGCGTTCGTGAGAGACCAAATGGCATACGCGTAAATTCAAACTACCCAAAGGGCGTAATTATCGCAGTCTTTGGGACGTCTTCCTCAGCTACAGGAATCTGAAAGTAGGCTTTGACCAAATCAATTTTGGAAAATACTTTCTTACCAGCCAGCATATATCCGAAGTCCTGGATATTCGTAACGATCGGAAACAGTTATTTTATTTTTTTAAAAAGTGCTCCGGCGATTTTTTTTGATTTATTGATTTTTTACACTATGAGCATTATAAATTCCGAATCCGCAAAAGCACCTTCCATTTAAAGTTTGTTCAATCCCAAAATGTGGTCCAACATGGCCCACCAACAATTTTACTTACTTTAAATACATTTAAAAAAGTTATATCTCTACTTCAATCCCTTGTGAAGCTAGAGTGATTTACACAGACGGACAGACGCAATAAACTTGGACCTCGTTAACTCCAATCTAAATTGTCTTTTCTTGCTAAAATGTGTAGGAAATGATCGTATCAAAGTGTATTCATTCTACAAATAAGTTACTTATATTCCCAAATTTAAGTACACAATAACAATATGCAATTTAATTACGTATCTACTGATTATTGCGAACACAAGAAACGCATTAAAGCGTTAAATGTTTTTTTTTTTTTAATAAATAAAATAAATAAATTTGCTTGACAAAAATAGAAGATTTATTTTAAGATTGATTGTATACACTTGGCAAAATAACGTCATCATTTTTAATACTCTTATCATAATATTTGTGGGGTATTAAAAACCCTACATCACTGCATGACATAAAATATTATTTATCACACATTACCTAGTAAGAGTTGTCACTGAAATAAACACATAAAGTTGTCTTAAATTATTTTTTTATTTTAAGGAAGAAATATTCATTCCATTTAAATAAATGGTCTTAAATTATGAAATATGCTTTTTATAAATTGTTAACGCTTTTAAGACCTTCGGTTTAACTACCCAGCAAAAAACAAGTAAGAAAGTATCAGTCAGCTGTGCTGACGGAGATATACCCTCAGCCACTGACAAAAAGAAATACAATCACAATAATCAGGAATTTGCTTTAAAATACGTGTAATCTGTAGGTACCGCAATGTGGGGCAATACCAAATCATCGACGTATACAAACAATTTTCAGTAAGCAAACTTCTGATTCATAGAGAACTCAAAGAGTTATCTTGCACAATAGCCATTCTAGTAAGTGCCGCCAGGGTTTTGAAGATTTGGGATTTTGGGCCATGATCTCAGGAAGTATTGACTTACTACGGAAAAAACGTACCGTTGTAAATGAGGTCGCTAGAACAACCTACTGAAAAAAAGAATCAAAACGATGCGAGAGAAACTCTTCAACTTCACTTTATACGAATTTTGTGTGGGAGATACCCGAAGGAGTGGACCGATATATTCCATATTCTCACCTGATACATAACTGGATGAAATAATACGATGTACAAAGTCTGCACCAATCAGAAACTCCCTGCGAGAATTATCTTGCGAATTTGTCATTTTGGTTGGTGCCGTCAGGTTTTCTTGGAGCTCTTAGGCCAATATCCCAGGAAGTATGGACTTGCGCAAGAAAAAAATTGTACCGTCGCAAGGACAGCATGCAAAAAAACTCAAAACGATCCGAGAGGAGCTCTTGAACTTAATTTTATCCAAAATTTGTGTGGGAGGTACCCGAAGGAGTGGCCGATATAGTCCATATTCGAACCTGATCTATATCTGGAAGTAATAATACGATGTGCAAAGTTTGGACCAAATCGATTGCTTCCTTCGAGAGTTATCGTTCTCACCATATTACAGAAAAATGTTGAACTTAAACTAAGTTTGGACAAAATATTACGATACCCAAAATTTGGTTCGAATCGGTTGATCCGTTCGAGAGTTACCGTGCGCACCAGCCAGCCAACCTCAAACGGCAGATAGACGGAAGGACATTGCTAAATCGACTACAAATAGTCTGAAACGAATTTCATCCAAACATATTTGGGGTCTAAAACCGGTATTTCGGTGAGCCACATTTTTTGTCGTATCAAAGTGTATATACTAGGGTTATGACTTTTTTACAACCTCATATCCCTGTATCCATGGTACAATAATTTATAAGGTAGGCCACAGTTAACAGCTGATTACAATTTTTTTCTTGTTATGACCTATTCTGTCAAAAGCAGGGTTGACATTTTTTACTGTAGTTGACATTATGCAATTATAAAGGTAGATGCAGAAGCCTGCCTTAACACTATATCTTAAAATTGAAAACAAGGACAATCAATTTTATTCGCGTGGCTAAATTAAATTGTTGATTTTTAGTATGTAGTAATACTTGCGAATGAATGATTTGTCAAGTATTGATATTTATTGAAATTTTTTCTAATAGTACGGGAACGGAAAAATTAAAAATATTGTAAAATTTCTAGCTGAAATGACGCAAATCGGATGCCAGCAATCACGATGTTGGATCAGCCAAACTTTTCAAGTAGAAAATAAGAGAATAGCATTTTTGTTTTCACTGTCTTAAGTTTTGGGTACAATCTTTGCTATTTTTGGAGCACTTATCTAGCAATAATATTCTGGAGCATAACTGAAGTGATTTTTATTTTTTACTCTAGTTGGTACTTTTAGTCCGGTCAAAATAGACATGCGTATAAGGGGGAAATAGCAAAAATTCCCACAAAGCTGAATTTTGGTGGAGAGCTAGGGTTAGCCATTAGAAGCAACGTCCTAAAAGTCCCCATCGATCCCATGTGTGCAAAACAAATTATTCGGGGTCAAAGGTCATTTTTGGGGGCATTATTCTGTTTTTTTAATTTTTCTCAAAAACGGTAAGACTTAGCAAAAGCCGGCTAAAGTAAAAGTTGTAGATTCAATAATTGTCTACAAGAGTGGCATTTATGATTCTTAAAAAAGACTTAGCATTTTCGAGATATCGCGATCTAAAAGTCAAATAAAAAATTAGCCGCGTAAGTATTTTATGAGGCGAGCCGGTTAAAGGAACGACACTGTGTGTTAGATACTTCCGTAAGCTTTCAAACGATATCAACTTTGCAGTAATCAGTTCAGTAAAACCGGGTCTAACCCGGTTTTTAAATTTGGCCATTCGTGTCGAATAACCGGCGAACCGGATCCGCAACCGTTGAAAATTATACATTTCCGTAATCAGCGCAACAAACCCTACCTTCGGACAAAACTTGAAATCGGAGAGTTTTCGTTGGGGTCGTACCCGTTGGGCTTTCGATTATACATGTGGGTTAAATGGGCTATTTTTGCATAAAATGACTCTAACATTGAATAACTCTACTAAACACGCTCCGATTTTGTTGTAATTTTTATAGAAGATAGCTATAATATCGCTCTTCAAGAAAATATATATTTTTTGGGGGACAGACCCGATTACTTCGCTTATTTTAGCCGGTTCTTCTGAATGTGTGCATATTTCCCTTATAAGTGCATAAAAATCATGTGTTTTTTAGAACAGCTATATCTCAAGAATGGTTCCTTCTAGGAAAAAAATTATAAAGGTCAAACTTGTAGATAATTTTTCTGTCTACAATATTTACTTTAGTCACTTTTTGATTAGATCAACCGTTTTCAAGAAATAAATCCGAACACCTAAAAAACCTTAAAATTTGACATTTGACCCCGAATAATTTTTTTTGCACACATGGGATCGATGGGGGCTTTTAGGACGTTGCTTCTAATGGCAAACCCTAGCTCTCCACCAAAATTCAGCTCTGTGGGAATTTTTGCTATTTCAATGTCTATTTTGACCGGACTATTTAACATAAACAGTGAAGTTCTAAATTTCATATGTTTTTATAAAACGGACTAACTATGCACATACATCTACCTTTATTATTGCTCCATGTCATTTGACGTTTTAAGCCATGGCTACAGGGTTGTATTTTTCAATGATTTTCATACCTGGCCTACCTCCACTTTATTATACCATGCCTGTATCATAGCGTGACGAGTTTCTACATAAGATTACATAAAATCTTAATTATAAAGTGATTCGATAAGAAAAGCTTCCGGACAACAAGTTTTTAAAGTTTTTTTTTTGTTGTTGTTTCATATTTTAAAACAACTAGTTTATTAGTGGAAAAGATTTGGCATTGTTCGCCAAGGGGTAAGGCAGGGAATACTATAGTTTCGATTCTCGTCACAGAATCTCATCAGTTCCCTTGTTTTTTGTTTGTGGATATTCTCCACCGAAGTTATTTTTCAATAACTTCTTCAACAAAAAACTTGTTATACCCAAACATCAATCGTCAGCTCGAAGTATAAAGGTAAGCAAAGAAAAAAGTTCAATGAGAAGTTTTTCCTTGGCAACCTCACACAACTCCGACGAAAGTGTCTGCGAAAATAATTCAAACCTTTTCCACTATTATGTGTCGTCGAATTTCGACGAATGCACACACCAAAACAAATGAAAAACACGTTTTAGAGTTAAAGTCGGACTTCATCTGAGTTTATTCAAAATTGTCCCACAAAACATAATTTTAGAGAGATGATGTCAGAGACATAAATATTCTTCGTCAAATTTCACTATGGGTCACCAAAGAAATGAAATGTCCATTTACATTTTATAGCATGAAAATATCTGTATCAATTTTGCTAAAAAAAACATGAAAATATTTCCCAATTTTTTGATAAAAAATTCTTCCTTCTTTTTTCGAGTTGATATATGGAAGTAATATAAAACTTGGTTATAGGTGAAAAGTGACAAAGGATGAAAAATTCTACACAAAAATTGACTATGAGTTTCAAAATACAAAATACAAATTTACATATATCGACGCCTCCAAACAATAGTATGCTAAGTCGACTTAGCATGTTTTCAAGTTCTTTACATTTTTATATTTAACGTCCTTTAACTTAAATTCTGTCAAATTTTGGTAATGATCGGACAATCCGAACAGAAGTTATAAACAAATATATACTTAGCATAGTACTGAAGGTCAAAGAAATTTCCAAACTTTTAGAGCTTGTCCTGCAAAACTCGCTTTTCAGAACTATCAAACTATTATTTGGAGGTGTCGAACGTCCTTTAACTTAAATTCTGTCTAATTTTGGTAAAGATCGGTCAATCCGAACAGAAGTTATAAACAAATATTGACTTAGCATAGTACTGAATTTCAAAAAAATGTCCAAACTTTGAGAGCTTTTCCTGCAAAACTCACTTTTTAGACTTAGCATACTATTATTTGGAGGTGTCGATATTTGGATGAAATTATATGTTTTAATTTTGGACTGTTAATTTTACATAATTCCATACTGGATCAAAATCTAGCAAAATCCTTTACTTTTTGGGAATATTGTTAAAGAAAAAAATGTTCTAAGAGAAATTTCATTATGAGACTCTGAATAAAAGAAATCTTTAACCATTACGTATAACATTCTTAGCAGCCCTTGTTTTTGATGTAGGGTTTAGGACAGTATTTTAAAATTTTTAACCAGATTGTCGTTGTGATTGAAAAATATAAATAACTTATTGGTGGTTTTTCGTTATAAATTCTTACAGAAGATGTTGTGTGTTCAATTTAATAGCTTTAATAGAAAAAGGATAAGCCATTGGTTGCTTATATTGTATGCGAAAATACATTAGATGTCTAAGGCTATGGTCCAGTGAAAATATAGGTGTCATATGGGCTCTCACATGTACAATTTGGTGTGGTCCAAAAAACTACAATGATGGGACTCCTCCTACTTTGGTGGAATTTACGGAATAAACCTTAGAAATTGACATAATGGTCATTTCTTTGGTGACCCATAATGAAATTTGACGAAGAATATTTTTGTCTGACATCATCTCTCTAAAATTATGTTTTGTGGGACAATTTTGAATAAACTCAGATGAAGTCCGACTTTAACCCTAAATCGTGTTTTTCATTTTTAGAGATTTCTGGCGATTAGACAAGAGTTACAGATTTGGTGTATTCTGAGACCTATAGTAAAATTTTATGGCGAACAATTTTGTAGAATATTTGGATTTGATACGATCACATTTTTAAGGAGTTTTTGAAAGATTTTCGTAAAAAGGACAAAAGACCCCTTTGATGAACCGCATGAGGGTTACAATTTTTAACAAAAATATTCCCCACACCCTCCTACGTAAAGTCGCCAAAGACACTATATACCTGAAATGCAAGGATTTCAAGATATCTTAACTCGAATATTTCGAAGAAATTAAAAATGGGCGGTATTTGGTATTTGCCCCGCCTATTTTGGTTACTTTCCGACGTAAACTTTAAAAACGCCGATACACGTGTCTCATATTTTTAGCTCTACTTTCATAACCTACTAGGTTTTTCCCATCATTTTGAAAAAAATTTAATTTTGTTGCACAGTGTAGTTTGTCTAAATTTAGTTTATCTCGGCCCGTATCGGGCCTGTCCTTAGGGTACCTCTCCCACAAAAGTGCAACATTTGTGTCTAAGTGCAGTTTAGGGTCTGTTCGAAGATCCTTTGGAAATGTATGCCGATGCTGTTCGTTGTGGACATGTTTACAGCGATATTATATTTTCGTGGACAAGTCCATGCTTCCTGGCATACTGGTCCAAAAGTTATACAATGATCCACTGAAATGACTAGTGGTCCATTTCCAAAATAGAGAAAATTCAGAAAAAAAAACTCTAAATACATTCGATCTGTCCGTATATGAATGTTTTAATTCACATAGGCTGAGGGTATATCTTTGTCGGCAAAGCCGACTGATACTTTTTAACTTGTTGTTGGTGTACTTACTATGTGCCACAGAAACAAATATCGTATTATTCACCCTCCCCCAGATACTCGTAATACTATTTAATAAATTGTATATTTTATGTCTTTTTAAAGAATAAAATCCGTTAGAACATAATTTTCCCACAAGTTGACATTTCAGAAATCCCAATTAGCATATACAAATGTGCGAATTCTCAACTGTGGACAACTACCATAACTTGTCTCTTTAAAAATAATTCAATTTAATCATTTATCCTAATTAAGAAAGTGAAATCTAAAAATAAAATTGAAAAACAAACAGTTTTAGAATACGAACATGACAACATGAGTAACATTTATAATTTGCTAATTTGTTTTGCTTTTAACGTCGCCTTGTTCAGCGTTGTCAGTATTGGGGATTTTTCCCCAAATTGGGGAATTTTTATTTGAAATGGGGAAAAAAATTTCGACTTGGGGAATTGGGAAAATGTTGAGGAAATCATAAAAATATTTGGGGATTTTTGGGGAATTTCTTTTTTGACTAATTACTTCAGATTATCTACAAGTTTGCTTTAATAATAAGTGTCAGATAAATTAAAAGGAACTTTGTGTTCCTTTTAAATTTTAAAGTGCGCCCAAAAACAAGAAAAAATTTAGAGCAAATTCAAATCAACCAATCCGATTTGAGTAAATTTTATGTATACAGACTGTTTTGCTTGAAATGGAATGGAAGATGTAAAAACAAATCCCTGGTAATGCGAACCCTATTTTTCTTAAAGTAAGGTATTTAAAAAAGATGTAAGAACGGCCTTAATTTAAATTTTTAAACCGATGCAAATTGCTAATATGCATTTTCACGATCGAAAACGACTCGGCATATTTACCATGAAGATGTAAGAACGGCCTTAATTTAAATTTTTAAACCGATGCAAATTGCTAATATGCATTTTCACGATCGAAAACGACTCGGCATATTTACCATGAGGAGCCATGGATCTAGGCTTTAATTTTGACTTGTACTTTTTTTGAGTAAACAATTATTAAAGTTAAAAAGACCAGTGCCGAATATCTTAAACGCTGTTAATACAAATGCTGAAACCGATGCCTACAAATATGCAATTTCTTAAATGTACAAGCAATTTTAACCTAATATTGGCAGCAATTCACTGGGTTAACACAATTTTAGCTCTATAAAAACCTTTTTAGAACCAGTTGTCAACACAAAAATCTCCACGGATGTTTACGAATCGCAATGCAGAAAGTTAGCATTCGTAAATTGTAGTTGGTATTAAATATGTTTTCCGTTCCAACAATTAATTCTTAAGTAGAAAGAGTCTTCTATTTTGAACCATTTTCAGAAATAAAATGCAGCAGTTACTTGAATAAATAATCAATTTTCTAACAACTCCATTTGTTGTAGAAATTTTTAACCCACCTAATGCCTTGTTCAGACTGACGGTGTTTTGCTCTCTATTCGTTGTTCGACCCCAAATTACGATGTAATTACTTCATTTCCCATACAAAATATTGAGAACGAACAACGATTTGTGTACATTGTTCAATTTAAATTATTCTCAGAACGACGATAAAATATGTCCCATCTCTAACAAATGAGAGAATTTATCGAAATAAATTAAGTATGACAGGAAAAATACAAAATTTAAAAATTTATTAAAAACCCAAATATTTTTAGAAAAACTGCAGAATATGAATGAAAAGTAAACGGTTTAACGACTAGTATACATTCAAATCATAGCAAATTTTGTCTTCTCTTTCATTGCATTTACATTTCTTGTCCATCGTTTCAAATTCGCGTACAAATTTAGAAACGAAAATCAAATGCCTGCCGGAAAGTCTGTATACCAAAAAGTTATTTTGGCAGGTCTCTCTCTCTCGTTAATTTTTAAAATAGAAAAATTTGAAAATATACTGAAAACACCAAAATTGTGAGAAAAAATAGAAAACATGAATGAAACAAATATATGGTATGTTCCTTTACTTTTGAAAGTGGTAAAACCGGCAAAAGTGGCAAAAGTTGTAATCTGCTTCCATATGAATTGAATGGTGTCTGAAGTAAAGGAACGCTTTCCGAGTAAATAGTTGTAAAACTTGAAGATTCTTGCACGTAAAGGAACAGAACTATAATTTAATATTAAATAGATATCTGAAAGAAGGACAAATATTTTTTCAGTTCATATCAATTAACTTTACTCGTCTTTTGGCTGAAACTTTCTTGAAAATCAGTAAACAAAAGCTATGAAAATATGAATCATGTTGCTATGAATGATGTACCATGTCGTTTGAACGGGTTAATTCGTGTACGTAATTATGAGAACGAACGACGTTATTCAAATGCTGGTATGAACATGGCATAAAGAAATGTTACAACTCTTTCATTATAACAATTTTCATAAATCCAATGAGACTAATGATTCTGAATCACTTGAAAGTGAAGTTTTCAATATCGTTAGTTTAATGCACTTATAAGTATATAGAATACTTTACAAGTTTGATGATATGAATTTCAATAGTAAAATAAAAATACTTTTGATTTTTTTGTAATTATTTGTTAAAAAATGTTTGGGGATTTTTTTGAGGAAATTCAATAAAATCTGGGGAATTTTGGGGAAAAGTCTTGGACAAGTTGGGGAAAAGAGGCTAAAAAATACTGGCAACGCTGGCCTTGTTTTTCTTATTAGGTGGCGGCGATATCTGGTTGTTTCTTTATATGACGAGGCATGTTTCGATTTTACTTGTTAATAGATTATTTTTCTGTTAACAATATTCGCAATCAGTTCATAATTAACGGCATTTTTGTGTATAACTTTTTTGGCAATGATTAGCTTCTTTTAAAACACTTGGGATAAACTGACTGTTACTGGTGAAGCCAATGAATGATGAATATTAAACCGCGTTTTTGTGTGAATGAAACAAAGCAAAAAAAAAACCAATAAATAATCTATTTTTTTTTTTTTCAAAAAATTTAAAATTTGCTCAAGAATTCAAAAAATACCCCTTGAGTTCTCCTGGAACTCATATAAAGACTCATATACCTTAAAATGTCCATTTGTGTAAAAAAGCTATAATTCATATGGGAAAGGAAAGTCACAAATTTTAGGCCATGTAATTTCACTAATTTTAAAAAAGTGTTTTCGATCAAAACAATTTGGTCGAAATCCCAACAACAAAATGTAACGGCAACTGGGGAGCAAACTGGAGCCAACGAAGAGAGGAAAAAAGGCACACAAAATAAATAAAAAGAAATGCACTTTTCTAGCTACCGAACGATATCGGTTTCAAATGGAAACAATTCCATTTTATTAATTACAAATTTTATCCAAATGTCTTTAATATTTAAAAAAGTCTAAAATAATTCGAATTCAATTATTTAATTATTTTTAAGCAAAAATAATACGAGCGTTATAATGAAAAAATATCAACTATATTTGAGACTTGAATTACAACAACAACAAAACATCGTTCTAAATAATGTGGTGAGCGACATCTCACTACGGGGTTGCCACATCCAATATATTATTCTTAGAAAATGTTGCCACTTCCTTTTCGCCGTCAAGGTATCCAAACAAAAAGTGTTAAACGGACGGAACTGAACGGTACATTTGTATCGGGTGTTTTTTTAGTGGTATAGAACTTCGAATTGAAATAAAACACAAGAAAATCGTTTTAATGTTCATAATTTTGGCTTTATTGGAAGGATAATTTTATGCCATTAACGTTTAAATATGATTTCGGGCATGTGACCGCCGCGGCTGGCTCGAATATAGCCAATTCTAGAGGTCCAATTTTCAACCACTTTTTCGAGCATATGGGGCCGTATGTCGGCAATAACGCCACGAATGTTGGCTTCCAATTCCCCTAACGTTTCTGGTTTGTTGGCGTAGACGAGCGACTTCACATATCCCCAAAGAAAATAATCCAATGGTGTCAAATCACACGATCTTGGTGGCCAATTGACAGGTCCATTCCGCGAAATTATGCGCTCATCGAATGTTTCCTGTGTGGCATGTAGCGCCGTCTTGTTGGAACCACAACTCATCATTCATGCCATCCAATTCGGGAACAAAATAGTCGGTTATCATGGCCCTATACCGGTCTCCATTAACGGTAACTGCCTCACCAGCATTATTTCGGAAGAAGTATGGCCCAATGACTCCACCAGCCCATAGAGCACACCAAACCGTCAGTTTTTGTGGATGTAATGGTGTCTCAAGGGTCTTATGTGGATTCTCTTCACTTCAAATGCGGCAATTTTGCTCATTGACGTAGCCATTCAACCAAAAATGAGCCTCATCACTGAACAAAATTTTGCGATGAAAATCAGCATCGAGATCAATCTCATTTTCGGCCCATACACCAAAATCACGACACATTGCATGGTCTCGCGGCTTTAATTCTTGCACAAGCTGGATCTTGTAAGGTCGCAAGCCAAGATCTTTGCGCAAAATCTTCCATAAAGTTGATGGACAAAGCTCCAATTGCTGTGCACGGTGGCGAATCGATTCAATCGGGTTCTCTTAAACACTTTGCTCTACAGCGGCAATTGTTTCTTCGGTGCGCACTGTTCGACGTCTCTGCGGATGCGTATTATCATATAGAGTAAACATAGTGCGAAAACGATCCATGGTTAACCGAATTAATTGCTCCGATGGACGATTATGTCGACCATAAAATGGACGGAGCTTTCGGTAAACTTCGCGAACTGAACCATTATTTTCGAAATAAATTTGCACGATTTGCAAGCGTTGTTCTTTTGTCAACCTGTTCATGATGAAATGGCAAACCAAACTGAACATAAATGACATTAGAGTTGCCAGATTTGACCACAAAATGCCAGTTTTATCTCTATTCAAAAAACAAACCTGTAAAAAAACACCCGTTATATATGGGCTCAAAGAGGGCACTCTCAGACATCATTTTGTGAAAACGAAACTTTGTTCCAGGCTGTTCCCTAATAGTTCTAGTCCACTAAATTTGGAATTTCACTAAAATTTAGTACCTGTGGAAAAATAAAATAGCTCCGGTAATTTATAAAAACGTTTCTTAAAGGCAACAATCCTATTTACCTTATAAAAAAAAAAACAATGAACTCAATATCTGTTACAGTTTCCGAGAAATAGCTATTCTTTTCTCTAGAAATTTGCAAAAGTGACGTATTTTCCAAAATTGCGTAACAATTTTCGTCTTTAGGAGCACACCACGCTCACACCAATAAATATTTTGACCTAATTTTTTAGTTCCCTTAGTTTCAATATGTCTACTATCGTATCCCATATGGAAATTAACAAAAAAATTGGGTTTTGGTCAAGAAAATCGATTTCTGAACCACAGTGCGTTGTATGTATGAATTACGAGTAGTATCGGCTATACAACGATATCAGCATCGCTAAACGATTCGATTGCGTTGGCTAGACCATGACTTATAAAAACGGACCGCATGGCGGTACACGACGAACTGGAAGTTGAAAACTGTTGAAAAAAACAAGTGGCAGATGAGATCAATACAAGTAAAAAAGTATTTGCCGACAGAGATATACCCTCAGCCTGCGTGGTTTAAAATACTTTTGTTTTCCCAAAAAAAAAAAAAAAAAAAACGTATGTATTTAGGGGGTTTTCAAAATTTTGGGCGTATGAACCGAAAATTTGCGGGGAAATCGATAGATAGGGCTTTTGTATCATACTAGCCTACGAAAAACATACTATCGATGCAAACAGGGCCACTAAAAAGTAAAAAAGTTTGGACCAATTCGGTTGCTACGTCTATGAGATATAGCGCGTACCATTTTACCGAATATTTTCGAACTTTTGTGGGGGAGTTGCCGGCAGGAGGGGACCTATAAGCACCACCTTCGAATTTCGTCTAATATTCCAAGAAATATTACGATATCCAAAGTGTGGACGAACGCACTACATTTGGGGGTTTTTACACCTTTCGGGCTGTTTTCGCAAGAAGAATGGCTTGCCCCTAAAAAATCTTTTACTGTCGTAATTTACGCAGCGAATGCAAGTTGCTTCAACAAAAATCAAAGTTATTCGAGAGCAGGTCTTAAAGTGAATTTATCCAAAATTTTGTGTGGGAGCTACCGGAAGGAGTGAACAAATATAGTCCATATTCTATCCTGATCCATATCTGGTAGATATATTAGGATGTGTAAAGTATGGACCAAATTTGTCACTACCTTCAAGAGTTATCCTGCGCACAATTTTTCCGAACATTTTTGAGCTTTTGTGGGGGAGGTACCTGAAGGAGTGGAGCGATATGGCTTATCTTTGAACTTAAACTAAGTTTGCACAAAATATTACCAAGACCACATTTTGGACCGAATCGGCGGAACCGTTCGAGAGTTATCTTGCGCTCCAACCACTACACACGGTGTCATAGGGTTTTTTTTTGCAACTCTCAGGCTATTTTCTCAGGAAGTGTGGACTTGCCCCTGATGAAACTCGTACTGTACCGTATGGAGGGCAGTGAATACAAGTTGCCACAACAAAAATCAAAGCGATTCGAGAGCAGCTCCTAAACTGAACTTTTCCGAAATTTAGTGTGGGAGTTACCCGAAGGAGTGGACCGATTGGGTCCATATTGAAACCACATATAAGTCGGGACGAAATTTCACGATGTGCAAAGTATGGACCAAATCGGTTACTCCCTTCAAGAGTTATCGTGCGCACAAATTTTCCAAACATTTTCGAACTGGAAGGAGTGGACCGACATAACCCATCTTCGAACTTAAACTAAGTTTGGACAAAATATTACGAAAACCAAATTTTGGACCGAATCGGTTGATCCGTTCGAGAGTTATCGTGTGCTCCAGACAGACAGACGGACTGACATGGCTAATTCAACTCCAAAATGTCTGAAACACATTTCGTCCAAACATACTTGGGGTCTAAAACCAGGTCAGGCAATGTGCGCTTGCTGAGAGCAAGTGAGCATACATTTCAATGCATTTTACATTGAAGTTTTCGCTCACTTGCTCTCAGCAAGCGCACATTGCCTGACCACCCACCCTAAAAAATAGCAGACCAAGAAGAGGCAAAATTCTCAATATTTGCAACTTTTGACGGTGTGTTAGTAACGTTGTATGCACGCATGCTGCAAAACAAAAACAAATCAAAACATTTGTGTGCTCTTTCGTTGCGTTCGGGTCGTGTGTGTGTGAATTGGCGAAAAACTTCGTTTTTCTCATCTATGAACATTGCTGTTTCAGAATCCGCAAAAACTTCCATGGTGTAAGCGTTTTTCATTTAAAGTTGGTTCAAGAGCGCCGTGAACAGTATACTTTTTTCTTGAGAAAGTCCATACTTCCCTCAGATAAACTTCAACTCGTCTCTCAAGCAGCGTTTTTTTTTTTAATTTTACCAGTTGCAGCTCATCAAATACTGCACAATGAAGCACTCGATGTTTGGTGACTTGCTATTATAGAAAATCATGAGATTTTTATACAGAATACCATGAGGTATTCTTATGGAATACCATGTGGTCCTCTTATAGAAGACTTTCAAAATTTTGGCTTAAGTAAAGAACTGTTTGCGGATAAATTTTGAAGTTTATTTAGGATACTTTTCACGTTTTCCCCTTATAAAAACTTGTTGATATAGGTCAATCTTTGGCTTACACGCAGACTAATGCATGACTACAATTAAATAATCAACAAAAAACATGATTACATATCCTCCTAAATGAAATCCATTTCTGTTATAATAATGTGAATCTCCTTTGTTCCTTTACAGATTCATAACTCGTTCACAACGTGCCACATCGGTTGGTATCATCAATGGTGGTGGTGCTGCTGCTACACAGCTTTGTGATTCATCAACGTCTGCCTGCAATTCACCCATACCAAGCGGTCGTTTATCAACACCGGTGTCGTCGTCCATAGCGCCGACCTCAACAGCATCTCCTAAACAACAAGATATACCTCCTGTTCATCTTTCGAAATCGCCAATAACAATAACAACTACAACTGGTGGAAATACTGAAAACGGTTTAGCTGCTTCAATTGGCGTTAAAGACGACATGACCAATAATTCTGGCCGTGGCGTCAGTGTTAAACCTCCTCCAGCAACAAAAACGCCTGGTGTGGCAGAAGAAAACAACAGCACCACAACAACAACTACAGCATCGACAACAAAGATAAAGAAGAAGTCGTCATCAAATGCATTGGATTTGATGAACACTCAAATACCATTTAACAACGACGAGGAGAACGTAGTAGTGGACAAAACAAAGGCAACAAAAACAGCTCCAGTCACAGGCAGCGGCGGCAGCAGCAACAGTATCAGCAATTCGTCAAATAACACTGGATTAAATACTGCAGCGGTTGTTGCTACATCATCAGCGGTCATATCAGGTAATTTTTGGTATTTACTTTTGGGTTGTTTCTTTTTTAGCAAACAAAGTACATCCAACCCAACATATGGACAGCGCTTTGGCTGTCCACAAGATTTTTGTTTTGTTTTTTGTTTTTGTGTTTCTTTGTAATGCCACACATGGAAATCCATGCATTTCGAATGTTTGCCTGCATTTTTTAGGTCTTTATTTTCCCGATTTTCTATGAAAAGTCTTTACGCTTCATGTTTATGTTCTGATATTCATCACTGTTCCTTTGTTTGTTGTCTAGAGAAATATTTTCCCAAAACATTTTGTTGTTGTGTTTCATCTAAAAAACTGCTTTGTTATTAATTATTTGTGGCATGTTTACCATGTTTCATATTAACCACAGGTTAAATGTTTATTAACAACAACATCATAATACCTATCAAGAAAACATATCGAGCATCCTACATACAGACATTGTACATACATAATACTATGTGTTATATTCAGTTAGTATTATTCATGTCGCTTCATCAATCATCTTCTTGTAAAACAGTACACAGGTATGGAAAACAACTTCATTTGAAAATGTTTCTTTGTTGGAAATACATATTTTTTATAAGTTCAAATAAATTATAAAAAATTCACGTCTGTCAGGAAAAAGTTTTGAACACGTCGTTACTTAGGTGGCCCTTTCTATAAGCCGTACTTGAAATACACTTCAAATCGTTTTGATCTTCTACTTTTTCCTATAAAGTTATATTCCACAGTTTACGAGAAGGAATATTTGGGAATAGAGTACTTTGAAGGTCAAAAATAATACTGCAGAAGAATTTGCTTACCAAATAAAGTCCGTTTGTCTATCCTATCGGAGTCCCTAATGGGAACATCCCAAAAAGATTTTGGGAATTTTTTAAATTTCTTTCTTGTTAGAGTCGAGCTTAATTACCGTTGATCTTTGCAAGTGAAAAAGGAAAGCCGAAGATTCGAACCCACATAACCACCACTATGTGACATGGGGAAAGTTATTTTTTCTGTAGTAAAACCATACTTCCTGAGATAATGGCCCAAAATCTTAAAAACCCCTGACGGCATGAACTAAACTGGGTAGTACGTCAGATAACCCTAGAAGGGAGGGAGAAACCAATTTGGTCCAAACATTGTACATCGTATTGACTCTAGCAGCCTCGAATTGTGTCCAAATATTCAATACATCGTACTATCTTTCGGGTACCTCCCACACAAAGTTAGGAAAGAGTGCAAGTTAAGGATTCGTCTGTGATCATTTTTAAATTTTTGGCAATACATTGTGTATGCGGCCCTAGGGAGAACTTGACCCAAAAACTACAAAAAAAAAAAAACTCAGAAGTCCATGAGGTCATTTAGAGCATACCATGAGGTCTTTTTATAGACGACCCTGAGGTCTTCTTATAGAAGCACGTGAGGTCTTCATACAGGTCTTTTTATAGAAGACCCTGAGGTCTTCTTATAGAATCACCTGAGGTCTTCTTATAGAAGCACCTGAGGTATTTTTACTGAAGATCTTGAGGTCTTCTTATAGAAGAACCTGAGGTTTTCTTACAAAATTAGGTCCTCTGTCCTCTTATAGAAGACGCTGAGGTCTTTTTATAGAAGAATCTGAGGTCTTCTTACAGAAGACACCGAGGTCCTCTCAAAGAAGACACCGAGGTTCTCTCACAGAAGACCCTGAAGTATTCTTACAGAAGACACTGAGGTCTTCTTACAGAAGACCCTGAGGTCTTTTTATAGAAGACACTGCGGTCATCTTAGAAGACCCTGAGGTCTTTTTATAGAAGACACTGAAGTCGTCTCAAAGAAGACCCTGAGGTCTTCTTATAGGAGAACCTCATGTCTTTTTTAGAAGACCCTGAGGTCTTCTTATAGAAGACCCTGAGGTCTTCTTATAGATGACCCTGAGGTCTTCTTACAGAAGATACTGAGGTCTTCTTACAGAAGACACTGAAGTCTTTTTATAGAAGACCCTGAGGTCATCATATAGAAGACCCTGAGGTCTTGTTATAGATGAGCCTGAGGTCTTGTTATAGATGAGCCTGAGGTCTTCTTATAGAAGACCCAGAGGTCTTCTTATAGAAGACCCAGAGGTCTTCTTATAGACGACCCTGAGTTCTTCTTATAGAACCACCTGAGGTCTTCTTACTGAAGACCCTGAGGTATTTTTATAGAAGACCCTGAGGCCTTCATATAGAAGACGCTGAGGTCTTCTTATAGACGCTCAGGTCTTCTTATAGAAGACGCTGAGGTCTTCTTATAGAAGACCCTGAGGTCTTCTTATAGAAGAACCTGGGGTCTTCTTACAGAAGACAACGAGGTCCTCTCACAGAAGACCTTGAGGTTTTCTTATAGAAGACCCTGAGGTATTCTTACAGAAGACACTTAGGTCTTCTTACAGAAGAACCTGAGGTCTTTTTATAGAAGACACTGCGGTCATCTTACAGAAGACCCTGAGGTCTTCTTATAGAAGACCCTGAGGTCTTCTTATAGAAGACCCTGAGGTCTTTTTATAGAAGACACTGAAGTCATCGTACAGAAGACCCTGAGGTCTTTTTATAGAAGACACTGCGGTCATCTTACAGAAGACCCTGATGTCTTCTTATAGAAGACCCTGAGGTCTTCTTATAGAAGACCCTGAGGTCTTATAGAAGAACCTGAGGTCTTCTTACAGAAGACACCGAGGTCCTCTCACAGAAGACCTTGAGGTCTTCTTATAGAAGACCCTGAGGTATTCTTACAGAAGACACTGAGGTCTTCTTACAGAAGACCCTGAGGTCTTTTTATAGAAGACAATGCGGTCATCTTACAGAAGACCCTGATGTCTTCTTATAGAAGACCCTGAGGTCTTCTTATAGAAGACCATGAGGTCTTCTTATAGAAGAACCTGAGCTTTTCTTACAAAATTAGGTCCTCTGTCCTCTTATAGAAGACACTGAGGTCTTCTTATAGAAGAACCTGGGGTCTTCTTACAGAAGACACCGAGGTCCCTCACAGAAGACCTTGAGGTCTTCTTATAGAAGACCCTGAGGTATTCTTACAGAAGACACTGAGGTCTTCTTATAGAAGACGCTGAGTTCTTCTTAAAGAAGAGCCTGAGCTTTTCTTAAAAAATTAGGTCCTCTGTCCTCTTATAGAAGACACTGAGGTCTTCTTATAGAAGGACCTGAGGTCTTCTTACAGAAGACACCGAGGTCCTCTCACAGAAGACCTTGAGGTCTTCTTATAGAAGACCCTGAGGTATTCTTACAGAAGACACTGAGGTCTACTTACAGAAGACCCTGAGGTCTTCTTATAGAAGACCATGAAGCCTTTGAAACTTTGAAGCCTTCTTATAGAAGACCATTAGGTCCTCTGATAGAATACGATGAGGTCTTCTTATAGATGACCATGATGTCTGCATTGCAAATGTTTGGGATCTTCTTAAACTTTATATAAGTCTAATCACTCCTCTCTGTAGTGACGGAAGTCGCAAGTAAGCAGGAAGAGAAGCTTGGGACTGACCCTTCTCTTCGAACATTTGCTGTAGTCAAATTACAACGCCTGTCATTTAGTTGGTTGTTTTTGTTGTAACTGAATATAATATGATCGTAAGTTGAGTAGATTTGTCAGGGCAGTTAAAAACGTGCAGTGTTTCTTGCTGTTCTGTGCCACAGATGTTTTGAACGGTGTCATCAAACCGTTCCCTATAGGAATTTAGACGGCTGCACCATCCCGAGTTTTGTTGAGCCAAAACTACTCTGCTTTGTCGTGGTAGTTAATACTCCTCTGCTAAAATGGATAGTTATTTATGACATCTGCGACTGAATTTTTTTGAATTCTACTCATACCTGCTTGATAGGCGTGCTGATCTAGTAACGTTGAACTTCTCTTTCTAGAACACACCTCCTGACATCCCTGGTTGGGGAGGAGATTTCCTATCCACTAAATATATGGTGGTTAGTATAACTCTGACAGTAACACCCGAGAAAGTACTGCAACAAGAGCATACTATAGTGTTGCTGTAATGGGATAATTTTTGTCTCCTCATGTAGTATGTCACTGAAGACATGAGGAGGCACCCTGCTGCAGTTCTCGGTGCGGCTTTCTAACGGTTTTGATTAGAATAGCGTTGCATAACTAACCGCAGATCGACCTATCGCGTTATATGTGGTAAACAAGGTTCTAGACATGGTTCAACATCTGAAATGAAATGCGTGGACGACGTAAACATGCTATCAAATGTAGCCCCTTAGAAATCTACTGATATTTCGATATTCCTTGCGTTCAAAAAGCTAGTAAGATTAGTCAAATGGGAGTTCAGCCTTTCACAAATGACATCAGGGAAGGTACCTGACGCCAAGATAGTACAATCATCGGCATACCTTACGATCTGAATGCCGGATGGAGGAGAATACAGGACAGTTCCGGACATATCACTTCACCTTGAGGAACTCACTATTTCAGTCTACGAAACTTCGACTTCTTTTTCTGGCTTCCACACATATAATTCATTATACAAAGTTTCAAATTTGACCCGAGGGTTGTCTCCTCACTTGACTGTATCAAAGGCTTTTGATAGGTCGAGGGCCACCAACACCGTCCTCTTGCATGCCTTGTCCTGGTTGAGTCCTCGACTAAAATATGTATGGAGATGGCGTAAAGCGACGTGCTGCTTACGGAACCCATGCTGCTGATCGGCAAATGAATGGCTATTTCTGACGCTGGGGACAGTCAACAGTCTTTCCCAGCAAAATACTCATTACAAAAGGCCTTACTAACCCCTTATTTTAACAAAGGGGGGAATAAGCGTTTCTTTTTTACCACAAAGGTGGGTTTTTGTAAGGGGTTTTTAATGAGTATTTTCATCTGTACGATTCACGTCTTTGGGTCTTATCGGTCGGGATTTTGTTTCTTAGTTCTGTTACTGGAAAATTCCTCAAGTACCTTATGTCAAATTTTGATTTATTTTCTAACATTTTCATCTGATGCCTCCTCCACTTATCTTCGAAATTTTATTACTTTTGTTATTTGTTTTTGTTTGTTTGATTTTTTATAGACTATATTTCAATTTCAAGTTTTCTGGTTTACCTAGTATCTGTGCTGTTGTAAGCCATAATTTGAAAAGACAGAAAAAATAAAATGCAAACAAATGCATTATTTTATTTACTTAACGCAAAGGCGTAACTTTCAATTTAAATCTTACATTTCCCCTGTCCACAACAGAGAGTCGTATCATTATCACAATGTCAATATTGAAATGTCACAAATATTTACACATTTGTCGGTTGGTCGTTCGGTTTATTACCCCGTCTGGGCAGCAGGGTGTTGTGCTGTTGTTTAGTTTTGTTTTTCTAAGTTCAAACAATGATGATTTGATCTGCCGGAATGCAACAGACTTCTTAGGGCAATTGTCATTTGTTTTATACGCTTGTGATAGTAAAACAAATATGAAAGAGCTTGGGTTTTGGTTTTGTTTTCAAATGATAGAATAGATTTAAAGATTGTGATTTGGTTGACTTGTAGTTATTAACTTAAAGTGAAAGATTATAATACCAATAGAAAAAAATCAAGTAAGCAAGGGATTTAGGTGGAAAGGGTAGATCATGTAATACCCCTACAACACTAGCTGCACGTAAGGTTTTGGGGAAGGCAAAAATTAGACAAATTTTGAATGTTATTTCACTTGGTGATATCAAAAATTTGTCTCATTGAAATAATGGTTTTGGTCCCCTAGAAAGTTTGAATCCGATTTACCCGAACCGGAAACTTAGATCAAATTCGAAAGTGGGCTATATCGATCCACTTCTTTGGGTATCTCCCCCACAAAAGTTCATAATTTGTTCTCTAAGATAAAAACCGATTTGGTCCAAATTTTACAAGTCGTAATATTTCTTCCAGATTAAGTGGACTGTACCAGTCCACTCCCTCGGGTACAGGCCACACAAAATTTAAATTTTATTCGGGAAAGTGCAGTTTAAGATCAGCTCTAGTTTTGATTTTTTTTTTGTAGCAGGTTGACTTCGTGGTCCCTATTACGACGGTACAGTCCATACTTCTTAGATAATGGATTAACAGCTCCAAACATCCATATCGGCACTAGCTAAAATCCGTGTTGGCCGACCTTTGCACATTGTAATCTTTCTTTCCAAATGATGTCATGTTCGGACATGATACATACGCTGATGCATCGATAAAATCTTCGCCGTATCATCAAGATGGTCCACTGGTTTCTTAAGGAGGCAACCTGTTGCAGTCCTCATGTGGTACTCTAGCAGGTTAAAATATTCTTCCACTGCATATCGCTTTAATTTGTATACAACACTGGCGCCGTGTAGTTTACCACAGACCGGTCTATTGCTTTTTAGGAGATCAACAAGGTTTCTTTGTCAGTACCCAAGTGCTACCGGCCAGCGACATAAGGCCTTGCTCAAACTTCTGCTATCGATACACCCAATATCTTGGATAGTTAGTGGTAGGAGCCTTATTTCAGCCATCCAAGTGTTGAATAGTGTGGCAGTAGATTTAGATAGTGCGATATTTTCATATTCCTCAGAACTACACTTAGTCAGCTATTTAAATGTTTGACCTATCACATATGTCCTCGACGATAGTACCTGCCGCCAAAGTCGTAGAATATCATATGATTGCGATCTCTATGCCGTAGGGAAAGTGTGGAATGTCAGAAACGTAGGGGTTGAACAATTCCGGGAACATCCCGCCTGGGTGTATTCCACATACGACTGGTGGCCACAAATAATAGTTGTTTATCCATTGTTTCAGACACAGCTGTAGGCAGGGGTGCCAACTGTTCTGGGGTAAAAATCGCTATATACCACATACGTACCATAGGTCTGTAGCGATTTTTACCTCAAAACAGTTGAAATCCTTGCTTGGTTTTTGTACGTCAAAAATCGCCACAAGAAGCGGGAAAACCACCACATTGGCATCCCTGGCTGGAGGGAAGTCTTCGCTATGTCCTCCAACAGTTCGGCATGGCTGACAGAATCGAAATCTTTCGTTAGGTGAAGAGCCACAATGACTTTTCGTTTCTGCTGCATTCCTCGCCTTATATGTGTGGATGCTGTTGTGGTAGTGTGGATATTCCGGAATCCGTGCTGGAGTGCGATTTGACTCTGCTGGTATCCTTATCTGGCTTCAGTAGCGGGAAAATCCTTTTTTAGGCTTCTGGTGCAATATGGGTGATAATTGATAGATTGAGGACACTTGTCAAGTACTCAACTTCGCGTTCATCCAGATACATAGGCATCACCATTGAAATTCCATGTGGGCTGAACGCTTTGTATGGTTTCGCGTTTCGGATGACATCTGCAACATCGCTCATCCTAAATTGTGGCGTCTGGGAGGCCTCTTATGCGACGTAGCTCACGCCACTCCACGATTATTGAATGCTCGCCTACTGACCTGCCGACTTGAAGACTAAGTTCTCTAACTCTAGGATCTTCAAGATTCGTACGACGACGCTTCTTTACTAGTCGCTTCTGCTAGGACGTTTGGTTTAATTTTGGATAATAGACCAACTGAAAATGGTTTCAGCCACCCGAGGATCTGAGGGAATGGGAAGCTCTTTTAACTAATTATTGGTAAATTCTCGGTATCCTTACCAATCAGCTTTTCCATGGTTCAAAAGAGTACGATGGTAAGAGCTTATGAAGTTGGGTGGTCTCTTAACAGAGGGGATGATAGGAAAGGTGGTCTGAGCAAAGCAAAAAGTTGGCTTGCCAGGACTCGTCATTTATCAGACCGAATGCGGCATCGTGCGTCTTTGTTCCTCGTGCAAAATGGGTAGCTATCAATTTGCCTAGTATGGAATGCCAAAGCTCATTATGAGCATTGAAGAGCCCCCCTTGAACTTTGTTACCATGTTTCGTATTCCGACGATGAATTCAATGACGATACTCTGGGAATTGTTCTGGCGCAGTAATAGTCCTAAGATTTTTCCATCTATCCTGAAAAATGGCTCAGTGCCTGCATTTCGGGATATATTTTAAGAACAACTGCGTGAATTTATATTCAACTTCTACACATTCCACTATTTGCTCTCTGCTGGATTTGAGTATGCGACATTCTGATTTGTAGCCAAATACTCTGCACACTGTGTCACGCGTACTAACATTAAGGGCTGTTTAAACACAAGTATGTCAGTCGGATACACGCGCCTCGTGCCACCTCACAGGGCTGTAATTTGGTATTTGGAGTTCTCATTGATCGGGAAACTTTCGCACCTAAAAATGTTGACATAGGTCCAGGTTTTGGTAGAGCCCACCATATAACGCTACGCTGCATTGTCCCAATGTGAGCTTCTATTTCTCAATAACGGTAAAACCTACAAAAATATCATAAAGGCAAATCTTGCAGAGAATTTTCATAGCTACAATATTTTTTTAGTCCCATTTCGATAGAACTTGCGGTTTCCTAGCAAAATCGTGAAACCTAAAAATAACCTAAAAATTTCAACTTGAATCGCTCCGACGATTTTTTTTTTTATTTTTCTCATCTATGAACATTATAGTTTCAGAATCCGCAAAACCTTCCCAGGTGTAAGCACCTTCCACTTAAAGTTGTTTCAAGAGCACCGTGTCATATATCAAAAATTTACAAGTGTAAATAAGTACACTCACAAGTAGACCCCAAAACAGATGAAAAAACAAAAACAAAAAAAAATGAAATAAAACGTCACGTTTTTGATGTCATACACGGAAATGCAAATATATGCAGTTGGAACCACTTTTTCTGTAAATTTGACACTAATTTGTAGATCCCCCCAAGAAAAATTTACAGTGTCTTCAATGTTGAGGTCTTACGAAACAAGTAAAAAAGTATCAGTCGGCTTTGACGACAGAGATATACCCTCAGCCTATGTCAATTGAAACTTTCATCTACGGACTTATCGAATGTATTTAGGATGTTTTCAGAATTTTGTAGCCCTTTTTGGACATTTGAACTTGCCGACAGAAATGTGGATTAGGATTTAAGATCAAAAGTGTTGCTCAAGGAGGTACTTAAAGGAATGGGTCGACATAGTCCATTATGGAAGTAGATCTTATTTTTGGAGTCATATTTTTCGATAGATATCGCGCCTAGTAGTCATTTTAGTCGGTCATCTTATAAATTTTGGACCAGTATGCCAGGAAACATGGACTTGTCCACGAAAAACATAATATCGCTGTAAACAGGTCCACAACGAACAGCATCGGTATACATATATATTCCAAAGGATCTTCGAACTGACTCTAAACTGCACTTAGACACAAACGTTGAACTTTTGTGTGGGAGGTATCCTAAGGAGACGACCATATTGGCCATTTTAGAAGTTAAGCTAAATTTGGACAAAATATTAGGAGATCCAAAGTTTAGACCAAATTGGTTGCCCCGTTCATTAGAATCGCGAATGCGATTTTAGTGACATTTTTTTAATTTTGGGGGGAAGTACCGGAAGTTGCGGACCGGTATTGTCTATCTTCGAACTGAAATTAAGTTTGGACAAAATTATAGGAAGGCCAAGGTTTTGGACCAAATCGGTTGGTCAATTTTCCAGCCACTACATATTGTGTCATATGGCTGTTTTCTCAATAAGTATGGACTTGGCCCTGAAAAAAAACTTTTACAGTCGTAATTGAGGCGGCGAATGCAAGTTGTTTCAACAAAAATCAAAGTGATTCGAGTGCAGGTCTGAAAGTGAGCTTATCCGAAATTTTGTGTGGGAAGTACCCGAAGGAGGAGACAAATATAGTCCCTATTCGAACCTGTAGTGCGATTAGATTATATTAGAGAACTAACTCATTGTCGGTAAACTTAAAATGCTTATAATTTCGGTAATTACCGATGTTTTTCAGTAAGTTAGCGACGAATAAAAAGCTGCCGCAAAGTTCTACCGATAACAAGAGTGTTGTCAACGTTTATTTCAACTTTTCTTTCAAATTTTGCGTTTTAATTTTACCGATTTTTGTCGGTAACTCAAAAAATGAGTTAAAGAATCGCACTACTGATCTATATCCGATAGATATATTACGATGTGTAATGTATGGATCAAATCAGTCACTCCCTTCAAGAGTTAAAGTGCGTACAATTTTTCCGAACATTTTTGAAATTTTGTGGGGGAGGTACCTGAGAGAGTGGACCAATATGGCTTATCTTCGAACTTAAACTATGTTTGGACAAAATAATACAAAGGCCAAATTTTGGCCCGAATCAGCAGATCCGTTCGAGAGTTATCTTGCGCTCCAACAACTGCAAACGGTGTCATAGGGGTTTTCTGCAACTTTCAGGCTATTTTCTCAAGAAGTATGGACTTGCCCCTGATGAAACTCGTACCGTCGTATGGGGGCCAGCGAATACAAGTTACTACAATAAAAGTCAAAGCGATTCGAGAGCTGGCCCTTAACTGAACTTTTCCCAAATGTTGTGTGGGAGGTACCATGTAAAGTTCGGAGATAGATTCCAGAGTAAAAAAACACTAAAAACACAATCGTCGCTTGCTTTGCTTGCTTCCCAAATGTCAAATTATAAAGGAATGAGAGCCTCCTAAAGGAGAACGCAGGCGGATTTGCAAAGAGCTCTAGCATTCCTTTGTAATTTGACATTTGGGGAAGCAAGCGTCGATTGATTCTGTTCTGGCCTTATGTTCTTCATTTTGGTGGAGAAGTTTCTATATCACTGGGAACACTAAATACCAATTCGGTCTGAAAATGTAGTTAAAAAGGTCAAAATACCTGGAATCAGGCGGTACCGTTACATGAGGACTATACTGAAACGTGTAGCGATGCAGCCCATCTTCGAACGTGATCTAAGCACAGACCCAATACACATGCTACAAAATGTCAGCCCTCTATCTCAAATCATGCGGAAGATGGCGTGATTACAAGAAAGGGACGGGCGGAAAGACGGATATGGCTAAATCAGCTTATAGTCTCGCAAATTCGTTTCAAACGGATAAACAAAATTAGACACTCAAACTTAAAACAACGCAACATCGAAAATCGAACAACGCATAGCGAAAATAGGTATAAACTTCGCAACTTCGAAAACAACGCAAAGTGAAATGACACAAAGCGAGGTCTTGGTGTATTCCTGATCAGGGTAAAATTCTAAGTCGATATACCATGTCCATCCGTCCGTGTTTTGAAATCAAGACACAGCTCGCAATATTAAAGATAGTGTTTTGTAATTTGGTATACAAGTTTCTATTACTCCTAGGATGTTTGGTATTGCAAATGGGCTAAATCGGTCCACGTTTTAATATCGCCCCCATAGAACGGTACTTGCCGATTTGCGGTATTTTGAAGGTTGTGGCCTCAATATCCACCGAAATGGCTTAAATTTGGTATTTAGTCTTCATTTGGAGTACAAAACATTCCATATGAAATTTGTCGGTATAGGTCCACGCCTTCATATAGCCCCCATAGACTGGTACCTCCAAATCTCCGGTATTTTGAAGGTTTTGGCCTCAATATTCCACCGAAATGACTGACATTTGGTATTAGGTCTTCCTTGGGGGTATAAAATTTCCCACCTGAAATTTCTCGAATAGGTCCACGTCTTCATATAGCCCCCATAGAACGGTACCTCCAGATTTACGGTATTTTGAAGGTAGTGACCTTATAGAACGGTATCTCCCGATTTTCGGTATTTTGATGTCTGTGACCTCAATATTCCTCCAAAATGGCTGACATTTTTATTTAATCTTCGTTGGTTTCCATTTGAATTTTGTGGGTATAGGGCCTATACTATAGGCCAACACCTTCATATAGCCCCCATAGAACGGCACCACCCGGTTTTCGGTATTTTGAAGGTTTTAGCCTCATTTTCACACCGAAATGTCCGGAATTTGGTACTTAGTGTTCGTTGGGGTATAAATCTTTCTCCCAGAAAATATTTAGTCCTTGTTGGAGGTAAAAACCTTTCTGACTAAAATTCGTCGGTATAGGTCCACGTTTCGATATAGCCACTATAGGACGGTACCTCCCGATTTTTGTAATTCTGAAGGTTGTGACGTCAATATCCTACCGAAAGACTGAAATTTGTTATCAAGTCTTCTATGGGGTTATAAAATATCCCAGATAAGAATCAGTATAGGTCCGCGGGTTCATATATCCTACATAGAAGCGTACCTCTTGATTTTCTATATTTTGAAGGTTTTACTGAAATAGCGGAAATTTGGTATTTAGTCTTCTTTGAGTATAAACAAATTTTTAGTTATAGATTTTGATATAGCCGCTATGGAACGGTACCTCCAGAATTTTGTCATTTTTAAGGTTAGGCACATTGTTTTACAGAACTTGCTGAAATTTGGTATTTAGTCTTCTTCATAAACGAAAGGAAACTAATTGTTCCATTAAATTTCAATACAACTCGTGGTTGAGGGTATGACAAGTTCGGCCTGGCTGAACTTAACGCCGTTCTTACTTGTTCATACCCTCAGCATTTATGCTAACGAGGGTATATACACATTCATACGGGCAAAATGTGCTCCATCGAAATAATGGTTTTAGACCTCAAGTATGTTTGGACGAAATGCGTTTCAGACAATTTGGAGTTGATTTAGCCATGTCCGTCCGTCTGGCTGGCTGGTGCGCACGATAACTCTCGAACGGAGCAACCGATTCGGTTCAAAATTTGGCTTTCGTAATATTTTGCCCAAACTTAGTTTAGGTTCGAAGATGGGTTATATCGGTCCACTCCTTCCGGTACCTCCCCCACAAAAGTTCGGAAAATTTGTGCGCACGATAACTCTTGAAGGGAGTAACCGATTTGTACATCGTGAAAGTTCTACCAGACTTAGATGCAGTTTAAATATGGACTCAATCGGTCCACTCCTTCGGGTACCTCCCACACAAAATATCGTTAAAGTTCAGTTTAGGACCTGCTCTCGAATCGCTTTGATTTTTGTTGTAGCAACTTGTATTCGCTGTCCCCCATACGACGGTACAAGTTTCATAAGGGGCAAGTCCATACTTCCTGAGAAAATAGCCTGAAAGGCGCATAAAACCCCTATGACACCGGGTGTAGTGGTTGGAACGCAAGATAAATCTCGAACGGATCTGCCAATTCGGTCCAAAATTTGACCTTCGTAAAATTTTGTCCAAACATAGTTTAAGTTCGAAGATAAACCATGTCGGTCCACTCCTTCAGGTACCACCCTCACAAAAATTCAAAAATCTTCGGAAAAATATGCGCGCGATAACTCTTGAAGGGAGTGACTGATGTAATACATTTGTGCACTCCTTTGGGTACCTCCCACACAAAATTTCGAATAAATTCACTTTAAGACCTGCTCTCGAATCACTTTGATTTTTGTTGAAGCGATTTGCATTCGCTACCTCCATTACGACGGTAAAAGGTTTATCAGGAGCAGGTTCGTATTTCTTGGGAAAACATCCCGAAAGGTGTAAAAAGCCCTATGTCACCATATGCATATGGTGCAACATTAGGTCTTCGTCATATTTTATCCAAACTTAGTTTCATGGGGCAATACCGGTCCCAACTTCCGGTACTTCTCCCCAATATTAAAAAATGTCACTAAAATGTTTGGACGATATCACTTGAATGGTGCAAGCAATTTGGTCCAAACTTTGGATCTCCTAATATTTTGTCAAAATTTAGTTTAACTTCTAAAATGGTCCATATCGGTCCTCCCTAAGGGTACCTCCCCCACAAAAGTTCAACATTTGTGTTAATTCCTAATCCACATTTTTGTCGGCAAGTTCAAATGTTCAAAAAGGGCCACAAAATTCTGAAGAGACCCTAAATAAATTCTATCTGTTCATAGATGAAAGTTTCAATTCACATTGGCTGAGGGTATACCTCTGTCGGCAAAGCCGACTGACACTTTTTTACTTGTTTTATATAAAAATGGGGAAAAGCTACATTGCGCTACCATTATCGAGAATCAATGATAGGTCCCCAGTTGATACCACGGCAGGTATAAGAGGAAACAAAATAAGCCTTGGACTTGTTAAAGACAATGCGTTGCTTGCTCTTGTCAGCCACTGAGTCAACCAATGACATGTTGTACAATGTACACATCCAAATTCCATTAAAGTCCTCGTTGTTTTCCATACAATGTTAAAATAAAAACTTATCCATTAAGTGATACAAATGTAAATCTTTTTCCAGTATTGTATAATTTCCAACCCAAATAAGTGGTTGGTGTTCACCTGCAATTGCCCACAGTTATTAATCAATTGTTTGCGGATTGTTGGTATTTACATCAAAATGCTGCCGGTGAAATGAAACCGGAGTTTTTATAACTTCTAAATACGGAAATAAACCACGTTTGTGGAGGTTCCATGGCCATAGGAAATTGAAATAATTTTGTTTATTTCTCGTTTCTTGTTTTTAATATTCATGTTATCAGTGAAAAGCCAGTGATTATCTGACATTTGTTACAAATCGAATATTTATTAAATATTTTGTAGTTGTTTATTATCTTTGTTTGGTGGCGGTATGAACGAACGAACGGCTTACACAACAGAAGACATGAATCTGTTATGTCAACCGAATCCACATAACCGGTGGCATTTCTGTTTGTACCATCCATACATCCATACATCCATCTATCCGTTTAAGCATTCATTCGCCTGTCTGTCTATTAATTGTAGTGAAATACAAAACCTAACAAATTGCCAGAGCTTTGAACCAGTTTAAAAATCCATTTGTTGGGGGCAGGGGGAAGTATGGTTGATTTTATGGCTTAAATACTCCATGAGTGTTTTTGTTTAGTTTCTTTCTTTCGTTTTATTCCAAAAATTGAACATTACCGAAAAAAACCTGTTACACTGAAATTGTTGGAATCTTCCAAATATCAATTTTTCGGCATCTAGCCGACCATTTAAATGCCATTTAAGTTTGGCTACCAAAGAAATTGCAAAACTTGTGGGGTTGGTTGTAACCAGCCTTAAAACATGTCTTTAATTTATGGTCTAGTATTATTAACGTATACCATAATTTTTATGGAACTTTTTATTTGATGGTATTTCTCGCGTCTGTCCATCCATCTCAAGACTCGATAATCACCTGTAGATGTTTAACATAAATGACAAATGGCCGGTTAACGTCAGCCCAACATGCCATTCATAGTTCATATCTTCAGCCTTATCGATGTTAAAGGTTAGCTTATGCTAACACCACCCATTTATTATCCATCCATCCAGCTTATCTACAATGCGATGCGATGAGATGCAACAAACCAAATGCTAATTGATCCATCAATAAACCAAATGACCATCAGTTTTTTTTCTTCTGGCGAACAACAACGTGAAGTATGGTTCCTCATCTTTTGTTTTCTTTGTGGAATTTTTAGAGATGAAAAGTTTGACTGCATCAGTCGACATGCAGGTCGGGGTTTTGTTTTATTTCTTTGCTTCTGCTGCTGGTGGTATTTTGAAAGAGAATTTCTTTTTTTTTTATTGTTTTATTTATTTTTTTTTTTTGGAAGAAATCACAAGAAAATAGGCAAAGCATATTGTTGAATGGTCCATAAACCTCATCTTGGCTTTATTATTATTTTAATGCCTTACAAAGTATTGGTAAATAGTCTTTTGTTTCGATCATAAATAACGGTTTATTATAGACTATGGGATAGTGTTTTTCTTTTTGATAATACATGCAATTTTTTCTACATTCATCTGATTGAAAGATTGAAACGAAAGTGAAAGGTATTCAGTTTTGGTTTGACAGAGTTATAAACGAGATTAGTATTAATAGTTTCGAAATACATACATAAATAAGCTTTGCGAATGAAATAAATGGCTTTAGGAAACGCAGGTTTCAAATTTATCGGAACAGGAGTTATAAGGAATTAGATTAATAGAAGAAGCTGATCTATTAAGTCTTGAAAAAAAGCAAAAAATTATCAGTTGCCATTGCCGACAGACTATGCAAAAGATTTTGAAACACGATTTTCAAGGATATATGTTTTAGACTATTGCTCAGGATATAGAAAAGATATGCGCACACGGAAAGTCGCGTTCGACAGGTGAATGTGTACACTTTACACAAATGAAAACAGATTTTTATAGGTCCATTGTCGAAATTTTGAAATATCGACTGTTTATGAAAAGACTCCATATATGTAAGTGGACCTATTGAGAACCTCCTAGGAAAAATTTAAGCGTTGTGCGGATATATGCCTGACACATCTAAATTAGGTATTGAGACCACTATAAGAAAATAATAATTTTGGTACATGATGATTGTAGAAATTTTGAAATATTGGCACTTTATGAAAAGACTCCGTATATGTTTGTGGACCTATTGAGGGCCCCCCTAGGAAAAATTTAAGCGTTGTTCGGATATATGGCTTGCACATCAAAATAGGGTATTGGGACCACTATAAGAATATAATAATTTTGGTACATGATGATTATAGAAATTTTGAAATATTGGCCGTACGAAAACTATCTAGCAATTTGAATTTTTTTTTTTTTTTTGAAAGTTTGACAGTTTTTAGCCTAAACGTACTCACTTTGACATACAACCATGTGTTGTGTTGTTTACAGTGACTCGAAAAAATCGCTTTGCCAAAAAATGGAATTAACTTGTGAACATTTTCGTCCGATCATAATCACGGCAAGAGTGCATCGATCAATTTAAATCTGTGTATGTCGATAAAGGGCCATACTATAACACTATGAAAAACTTGTTTAATGAATTCAAGCGTGGCCGACATTAGCCAAAAAACAATGTTGTGAGGGTCGTCCAAAAACGACCGTAGTGTCAGAAAAAAATGAAGCCGTGAGTGAACGGATAATGCAAGATCAGCATGTTATATGCCGTGAGATAGAGACATCCTTGGGCATTTCTTCTACCCACTAAAATTTGATATTGCATGAATATTTGGGCGAAAAAATTTTGTTTTCTCGTTAGATCCAGTACAATTTGAAAATTGATCAGAAAACGGCTCTTGTCGATTGGTGCAAAGAAATTATGCTTCAAATGACGTTTATTCGATTGTCAAAGACGACGAATCTTGGATCTATGCTAAGGAGCCCGAAACAAAACAGGAATCGACCGTTTAGGTCTTCGAAAGCGAGCCAAATCCAACGAAAGTGTTCATGTGAGAAGCACTTGATCACCTGTTTCTTCGGCAAAAACTGACGGCTTCAGTAATGTAGGACGATTAATTCTGAGTGGTACACTACAATTTGTTTGCCAGAAGTCTCCTGAAAAATTCGAAAAACGAACAAGAGAAGACGAATTATTGTCCACCATGACAGTGCGAATTCTCACACATCGATTTAAAGCAGCGTCTTTTTGACCGGACAAAACGTGGAATTGATGGATCATCTGCCGTACAGCCCTGACTTGGCACCCAATGACTGCATTTGGTTCCTGCATATCAAGAAAAAAGGCGTGGTCAACGATTTTCGTCACCAGAATATGCTGTTGAAGCGTTAAAAATCCATGTTTTGGAGGTGTCTCAATCGAAGTGGAAAAAGTGCTTCAACAGTTGGTTTGGGCGCATAAAAAATTTTAAGAAAACAATAAAAATATTTTTGATGTTAAATATTCGGACTCCAATAATGCAATTCCATGTAAAACTGGTGGCTGGAAATTTGGAAAGTTTGCGCTTATTGGGAAATTGGACGAGTTCTATCTTCCCCGGGGTCAAGGTCCCAGTCTGACACTTGTACTTGAGCACCTTCTTGCATAATGTCCGATAAGGTTGGTAAAAATATACCATTTATCAGTACAATTACTTCATCAGCATAAGCCACCTCCTGAGTTTTTAGCTTCCCGAAACACGTAAGAATTTCGTTTATTACCAGACTCCAGAGTAGGGGTGCGAAAACTTATCCCTGCGGTGTACCTCAGCTAACAGTTGCACTTCGTAATATTTCCTTCAGATATCAGCTTCGCATATGGTTCACTCCTTCGAGTATCTCTCACTCAAATTTTCAAACTTTGGGCACATTGGTAGTTTCAGGATTCCAACAAGAATCCCTAGACTGCCAATGTGCATGATTTTTTTACAGCAGATTGTGTTGTGTATACTTTCATGGCGGTACAAGTCCATACTTTCTGGAATAATGTCCCAAAAGCTCTGAATAGCCCTGCCGGTAACAAATCAAATGACTGATGAACACTTAAACTTATGAATTGAGTCTCCGATTTATCCGAAACTTTTTACAACATGAAATTTATTCCAAATGTACATCAAGTTTTAAGAAGGGCTCTATTGAAAAACATCTTCGGGTACCTCCCTCACAGTAGATTAACATTTTTGCTTAAGTGTAGTTTAAGGTCTGGCCGAGGATCGTGAAAACATTTTTTATATCCTCAGCATTTATGCTAACGATGGTAGTATATACACTTTCATACGGGCTAAATGTGCCTCATCGAACTAATGGCTTTAGACCAAGTATGTTTGGACGAAATCCGTTTCAGACAATTTAGGGTTGATTTAGCCATGTCCGTCCGTCTGTCTGTCTGGCTGGTGCGCACGATAACTCTCGAACGGATCAACCGATTAGGTCCAAAATGTGGCTTTCCTAATATTTTGTCCAAACTTAGTTTAAGTTCGAAGATTGTTATATCGGTCCACTCCTTCCCCACAAAAGTTCGAAAATATTCGGAACTCTTGAAGGGAGTAACCGATTTGGTCCATACTTTACACGTCGTGAAATTTCTAGCCGACTTAGATGAGGTTCCACTATGGACTCAAATGATACACTCCTTCGGGTACCTCCCACACAAAATTTCGGAAAAGTTCAGTTTAGGACCTTCTCACGAATCGTTTTGATTTTTGTTGTAACAACTTGTATTCACTCCGCCCTATACGACGGTACAAGTTTCATCAGGGTCAAGTCCATACTTCCTGAGAAAATAGCCGTAAAGGTTCAAAGAACCGCTCTGACACCGAGTGTAGTGGTTGGAGCGCAAGGTAATTCTCGAACGGATCAACCAATGCGGTCCAAAATTTGGCTTTCGTAATATTATGTCCAAACTTAGTTTAAATTCGAAGATGGGTTATATCGGTCCACTCCTTCTGGTACCTCCCCCACAAAAGTTCAAAAATGTTCGGAAAAATTGCGCTCACGATAACTCTTGAAGGGAGTGACCGATTTGGTCCATGCATTACACATCCTAATATATCTACCAGATATAGATCAGGTTTGAATATGGACTATATTTGTCCACTCCTTCGGGTACCTCCCACACAAAATTTCGGATAAGTTCACTTTAAGACCTGCTCTCGAATCACTTTAATTTTTGTTGAAGCAGCTTCCATTCGCTGCGTCAATTACAGCAATAAAAGTTATTTTAAGAGGCAATACCTCACGTAAAAACAGCCTAAAAGGTGTAAAAAACCCCTATGGCACCACATGTAGTGGCTGGAGAGCACGATAACTCTCCAACTGATCAACCGATTTAGTTCAAAATTTGGTCTTCGTCATATTTTGTCCAAACTTAGTTTCAGTTAGAAGATGAGCAATACCGGTCCATAATTTCTGGTACTTCCCCCCAATATTTAAACAAAATTTCACTAAAATGGTATGCACGATATCTCTGGAACGGGGCAACCAATTTGTTCCAAACTTTGGATCTCCTAATATTTTGTTCAAATTGAGGTTAACTTTTAAAACGGCCCATATCGGTCCTCCCCTTACAGTACCTACCCCACAGACGTTCAACATTTGTGTCTATGTGCAGGTTAGGGTCTGTTCGAAGATCGTTGGGAAATGTGTATCGATGCTGATCGTTGTGGCCCTGCTTACAGCGATATATGGTATACTGGTCCAAAAGTTATACGATGACCCACTACAATGACTAGTGGGCGCGATATCTATCAAAAAAAATATGACTCGCAAAATAAAATCCACTTCCATAATGGACTATGTCGGTCCATTCCTTCAAGTATCTCCTCCGCAACACTTTTGAACTTTAATCCTAATCCACATTTTTGTCGGCAAGTTCAAATTTCCGAAAAGGGTCATAAAATTCTGAAAATATCCTAAATACTGTTAGTAGATGAACGTTTCAATTCACATAGGCTGAGGGTATATCTCTGTCGGCAAAGCCGACTGATAGTTTTTTACTTGTTTTTTTTTTATACCCTCAGCCTTTAGGCTAGAATGGTATATACACTTTGATACGAAGAGATGGGCCATATCGGTCCACTACTTCTGGTACCACCGCCCCAAAAGTTCAAAATTTTTCTGTAAAATGGTCTGAACGATAGCTCTCGAAGGGAGCAATCGATTTGGTCAAAACTTTGCACATCGTATTACTCCTTCCAGATATAGATCTAGTTCGAATATGAACTATATCTGTCCACTCCTTCGGGTACCTCCCACACAAAATTCGGATAAAGTGAAGTTTAAGGGCTCCTCTCGGATGGTTTTGCAATTTTTTTCAGTAAGTTTTCCTTGCGGCTCCCTTTATGACGGTACAATTTTTTTCTTGCGGAAGTCCATACTACTGAGATATTGGCCTAAAAGTTCCAAGAAACCCTGACGGCACCAACCAAAATGGCAAATCCGCAAGATAATCCTCGCAGGGAGTTTTTGATTGATGCCGGCTTTGCGCATCGTATTATTTCATCCAGTCCAGTATGGGATTGAAATATAGACTATATCGGTCCACTCCTTCGGGTACCTCCCACACAAAATTCGGATAAAGTGAAGTTTAGGAGCTCCTCTCGCATCGTTTTGACTCTTTTTCAGTAGATTGTTGTTGCGGGCTCATTTACAATGGTCATTTTGTTCCGGAGTAGGTCAATACTTCCTAAGATAATGGCCCAAAAGCTTCAAAACCCTGTCAGATACTGTGCAAGATAACTCTAAAACTTTTTCAAAAATTTCTTTCAAACTTAATTTAACATAATTTTCTTTATAAGGAAGTTTGGTTGCCAAAAATATTTGGTATATGTCAATGATTTGGTATAAGCCCACGTTACGGTACCTACAGATTTTAAAGCAAACTCGTGATATAAAATCAATATATTTTATACACGGCATAATTATTGTGTTTGGTTTGGTTTCGTTATTTTTTTCTTGGTCAGTGGCTGAGGGTATTTCTCCGTCAGCACAGCTGACTGATACGTACTTACTTGGTTTTAATCACTTCTTGTGGTTCTTTTTACCACGTTTTTCGTGGGCAAGTCCATGATTCCTGACATACAATTGTCCTAAAATGCTCTAAAAAAATTCACGTTGACCAACTAATGTGCCTGATAGGCTCTACCGAAAGGAGTGATTGACATTGACCCAGCCTTTGCGCATCATAATATTTCTTTCACATTAAATCATGTTCTAAAGCTGGGTACACTTTGGTCACTTTTGAATGACAGCTTTGTTTAAATTTAAATAATCGGTTGCTTGCTAGTGTCGCCATTCATTTTTGTCATTCATCATGCAACCACATAAAATTTTGTGGTTGTTGGACGGTTGTACAGTTATTGATAATTGCGAAAAATCGACATTCAAAACTGGCAATGTGTACTGCACTTAATATGGACTATAGCGGTCCACTACTTCGGGTAGCTCTGACACAAAATTTCCAAATTGTTCGCAAACGTGCACTTTAGGGACATGTCTAGGATACTTTTTTACTTTCTTATTTGTTGTAATCTACTTGTGGCCTAATTTCCTAATTTAAAGACACAGGCTATAAAAATATGTGTTTTCTATGGGAAATGATTTGAAGTCAAAATTAACGTTGTTTTGATTTCTCAGTCGTAAATATTAACTTCCTTGTCTAAATTTGGCTACAAAGGTACATACTTATTTGTGTTCGTCTCTCTTTAGCAATTATTAATGTATGACATTTACAAGAGGGTCGAAGCTAGTTTTTTAATTTCTCATTTGAAAAAAAGAAACGGAAATTACTTAGCGTTTTCTATTTCAAAGTTCAAATCTCCCAGACAAAAGATATGAAACGGTAAACGAGAAAAAAGTGTTAAACATTTTGCTTTGAATGGCATTGTCACAATGCAGCAATAATCATGTCTAAATAAATCAATTTTTTCACACCATTATTAAAACATTTTTTTGTAATATTTCAATAGGTGCCACTCAACGTAAAATACAAAAAAAAAAAACATGCAAAATAACAATACAATTTGAATGGAATCAAACCATTAAATAAATATCCATCCATCCATCCATCGATCCATTCATCCCAAGAGTGGTGTACTTGATAATGAAACATTTTTTTCTTCGCACTCTTCGCCACAATGTCAATCGCGTTATTGTTTTGACAGCAAAGGAAAAGAAGTAACATCGTCATTTGTTACAGGAAATTGATTTTATATCAAAAGTGTTGACGGGTTTGATTGAACAACAAGCTATCGAATCAATTCATTCACTCACTCTCATCCAATCCGAGCAACATCCAAAGACAACAAACAAATACCCCGAATGTTCAAATATTGACAGAAGTGGTTTTCAGTTGGTTCATCTTTAGCTTTTTCTTCAGTTTTTTTCTTTTTCTCATTTTGAAGAATTTATTTTGTCTGGTCGCCGGTATATGAATGGTTATAATGATGATGTGATGTTTCTTATCATTAACCACTTTTGTTGTTTTGTATTCTTTTTTTTCGTTTTCAAAAATAACAAAACAATCACTGAATAGAATTCGCATCGACACCATTCAATATTTATCTCTCTGATGGTATGCCAAAAGTCATTGTGTACCCAAAACCTGAAAATAAAAACATTCATTTATCAAAAAAAGTTAATTGTATTATGTTTTCTATTTCTAAAATGATTAAAGTTGTTCTTTCTCTTGTTTATTTTGTTGTTATAGCTTAAAAGTATATAACTGTTAATAATAGCACACGTTTTTTTAGATCATCATCATTATAATATGGTTTTTTATTTTGCTATTTTTTGAGGAAAGTTTAAACGCAAATATTGATACTGTGGAATTTTTTGTTGGATACCACTTCCTGTGGGGGTATAATGAGTTGATGTTGGTCGGAAAGTTTATAAAACATTTTAATGTAATTTCTAGCTTAGTTTTATAACACTTTATGTATTTAAGGATGGAGAGGCTATTAATAACTTAGTTAACTTTAACAGAAGCGTTTGCTGTTGCAGGCTACACTTTTGTTATTAGCCATACCCCATCTAACACCAAGTTTTGAAATCTTGCACAAAGAAGTTGGAGAGTTCGATACTCTGAAGAACATAGTAAAATGGAAGTCATATTTCTGATAGTTTCTGATAACACTGTGCAAAATTTTTAAGGTGATCTTGTGCAAACATTTCGAACTCAGGATTTTTTGAAAGTACAGACCCAAACGACATAAAACCCTACTTGGGTTTTGTTGTGTCAGATCCAGCTCGGATTTTATGGCCCCATCTAAACATGGATAAATATTGAGTTTTTAAAGAAATTCGGGGCTATATCTCTGAAACCAATGCGAATCTTCTTCTGACCTCTGAAGCAAATTTGTAGATAAGGACAAGAATAAAATATTTGGAGGAATAATGAACTCGAAAAACTACATTTTGTGCCTCAAATTTTAAAATATATGCAAAAATTACAGAATTTTTATACATTTGGCGCCGTATCTCTAAAACCGTCAATTTTTTCTGAATATTCTCTTTTGGGAAATTATTCCCTGGAATGTATTACACAACTCTTCAGAACATGTCTCTTTACCGTTGTTTTCAGTACATTTTTCAAACACGATTTAATAAAAATGTCAATAATGTGGTGAAATTCGAAATGCGAGAATAAACTGTTGGTGTGAACAGTGTTTGAAATACGTGTTGTAAAAGATATGATGCAAAATACCGCTGAAACAACATGAAATAAGCATTTTAGAGTTTCAGAATGTTCTAAAGAATTGTTAAGACCTTTATTTGGAAAATTTTTGCTAAAGGTTACTTGGTTCAACTCCCAATAGTTTAGCCGATACTGACCAGAATTTCAGCAATTATGTAAAATTTTCTATATTTTATAGATTTTGATGCCCTAGATGTAGTTTTTCTTAGGTGGTCTGTTCTACTAGTTTAGAGCTACAATATTGCTAAAGATAGCAAGGCCAAATTCCTATTCGTTTCTGAAATAAAGGCCTGATAAATGCAAAAAAGTGTGGAGTGGAGTAGTGAAGAGGAGGGAAAAAACACAAAAATCCTATGGGGAAACCCAGACGAGGACAAAACAAAATAATTACTTTTACTAAGTAAAAAAGATATTAGTAGACTGACAGGAATCCTTACAGGTCACCTAGGTCTAAAAGCGCACCTGCACAAAATAGGTTGTGCAGAAAACAGTGAATGCAGAGCATGCGGAGAGGACGACGAAACGTTGGAACATTACCTCTGTCATTGTCAAGCCTTCACAAATCTGAGAACCCAGTTACTAGGAAATGACATTATACCAGGACTCGACCAAATTAGGACAATCGAGTTCAAAAAGATCAGAGACTATGTAAATAGGACAGAGATCCTAGACTAAGTCAAAAAAGATATTCTTCTATAATCCAAAACAAGTAAAAAAAGTATCAGTCGGCTTGGCCGACAGAGATATACCCTCAGCATGTGTATATTGAAACAATTTTTTCCAAAAAACGTATGTATTTAGAGGGTTTTAAAATATTTGGACGTATGAACCGGCAAAAATGTTGATTAGATTAAAGAGCGGAGGAAATACTTAAAGGAATGGATCGACATTGACCATTATGGAAGTCGATCTCCAGCCACTACATGTGGTGCCACTAGGGGGGTTTTACTCCCTTCATGCTGTTTGCTTAAGAAGTGTGGATTTGCTCCTAAAAAAACTTTTACCATCATAATTTAGGCAGCGAATGCAAGTTGCTTCAACAAAAATCAAAGTGATTCGATAGCAGGTGTTAAAGTGAACTTATCCGAAATTTTGTTTGGGAGGTACTGGATGAAGTGGACAAATATAGTCCATATTTGAACCTGATCTATATCTGGTAGATATATTAAGATGTGTAAAGTATGGACCAATTCGGCCAATCCCTTCAAAAGTTACAGTACGAACAATTTTTCCGAACATTTTTGAAATTTTGTGGGGGAGGTACCTGATGGAGTGAACCGATATTGTTTATCTTCGAACTTAAACTATGTTTGGACAAAATATTACTAAGGCCAAATTTTGGACCGAATCGTCAGATTCGTTCGAGAGTTATCTTGCGCTCCAACCACCTCACACGGTGTCATAGGGGTTTTTGGCAACTTTCAGGCTATTTTCTCAGGAAGTATGGACTTGCCCCGGATGAAACTTTTACCGTCGTGTAGGGGGCGGTGAATAGAAGTTGCTAAAACAAAAATCAAAGCGATTCGAGAGCAGGTCCTAAACTGAACTTATCTAAAATTTTGTGTGGGAGGTACCAGAAGGAGTAGACCGATTGAGTCCATATTGGAACCACATCTAAGTCTGGTATATATTTCACGATGGGCAAAGTATGAATCAAATTGGATAAACCCTTCAAGAGTTATCGTGCGCTCAAATTTTCCGAACATTTTCGAACTTTTGTGGGGGAGGTACCGGAAGGACTGGACCGATATAGCCCATCTTCGAACTTAAACTAAGTTTAGGCAAAATATTACGAAAGCCAACATTTGAACCGAATCGGTTCATCCGTTCGAGAGTTATCGTGCGCTCCAGCCAGCAGGACAGACAGACAGACAGACGGACGGACATGGCTAGATCTGAAACACATTTCGTCCAAACATACTTGGGGTCTAAAACCATTATTTCGATGAGGCACATTTTCATCGTATCAAAGTGTATATACCCTCCTTAGCCTAAAGGCTGAGGGTATAATTAGAGCGCACAACAGGCTTACTTATGGCTTAAGTGTATGTCCACATGGGCATGTGGTGATCTAGTATCACCCCTCTTTTCAACCTAACCTAATCTAACCTAGCCCGGTTTAGATGAGGCCATAAAATCCGAACTGGATCTGACAGGACAAAACCCTACTTGGGTTTTTGTAGTCTAAATATGTACTTTCAAAAATTTCATACTAGAAGTTGTTTGCATTTTCAGTGTTGCATAGTGTAATTTTACAACGATATATTTTTTCCTGGGAGAAGAGTCCATCCTGACGCAATAGCCAGAAATCTCTAAAAATTCTACAGTGACCAATTAAAATGGCTGGTGGTATCGGATGGTATTGCGGATAGTCCTTGTGACCATGACTAAAAGTGTACACTTTTTTCTAGGGAGCCTATGCTTCCCGAGATAAGGTCCCGAAGTGTCCCAATATTGAGGCCACTCCTCCCGCATATCCCGCACAAAAGTTCAACTAAGTTTAGCGTTTTGTATATATATTTCAGATCTGAACTGATCTAAAACCACCCGTTGGGGGCAGCTGTGGTTCCTCTCTGTACCACCTGCCTGTGAGTCCTATTCTGGTCCGCGTGATAGGTTCGTTGATCTAACGGTTATGGCTTGTACCTTTGGTCCTCCCTCTGACTCATGGTAGGACAAAGAAGGTAAAACAAATACTACAACAAATACAACTCAACAACAACCACATAGTAATTTGTTTTGTTTTTTTTGTAATGTTAGTGTCAACGGAAAATGTAAACAAAATAAGGAAATGTCTATAAATTATTGGAATTTAAAAACCAATAATTTGTCACATTTGATTGAATATTTTGGAAAACATGAATTAAAATTCGGTACATTTTCAATTTGAATGTTTCCATATCATTCCACTCATTCCATACTTGCTCACAGATAGTAGAATTCTTGCAAAAATGTTTGGGATCGCTGGATATCCATTGAAAAAGGAGATGCTGTTTCAAACTTTTGTTTTTGAAATCAAAGAAGCACATGTTTATTAGGGCTTTATTTTTTATACAAAATATCACACATTTTAACAAATGTTTTACCGCCTCTATAAGAGGCGTTTTAGTGTCGTTCAGACTTGGAGGAGGTTACACGTCATTGATATGAAGAAGTCTTTATGGGAAATAATTTATTTTTCAGAATGATATATTGTTTTCCTAAAAAATATATATCCCTAATGTACATCGAAAATGGAAATAAATATATTAAATGTCGTATGGAATTTGACACTAACGTTACAGCCCAATTCAGTCAGCTGGGTATTGCTGTTACCTTATATTTGTTCTACTATGCCTCTAACTCTAGATCATAAAGCTCTCTTCTGGCATGTATGGGTGGGTGAAACCTGTCCACTAGATTGTGGCAGGGACGCACGCGGTTCTAACTTCCAAGCAGGTACTGCTCCATCGACAACATATTGTTGTGCTAATGCAGAGGTAAAATCATCGTATCCTCATGAAGATGGTCTACTGATGTCACGAGACGTCACGCTCTTGGAGTCCTCAGTACGACATTGTTGCAGGTTTCAGTATACTTCCACCGCGGAACTCTAATATTTACATACTACAGTTTAGCACCATAGCTTACCAAGTATCACACTTTTTAAGAGGTCAACAAGGTTTCTTTTTTAGCAGCCAAAGTGCTGCCAGCCAGCGACTTGGGACTTTGTTCCTACTTCTGATCTTGTCACAAAAAGCTGCCGCTTGTATGGAGGACTAAAACATTCGGAGCAAGTTGAGTTTAAGCATTAAGCTCGGATAAAATTATAATTTTTTTCTATATAGCCGGCCTTCGGCCGGGGATTTAAGGCTTTCTGCTATGGACAGGAGCCAATCTAGGGAACGGGAGCAACATTTTCTTTTGAATTACAATTTTTCTCTAAGTAGCCGACATTTAACAAGGGAATTTTCGGAACTTCGGAGGCCCATATCTCGGGAAGTATGGACTTCCGCAAAAAAATGTTATATATATTTCTGATCAGGGTAACGAGACCTACATGTGGAAAAAATTTGGTACCGATCCGAGCTTAATGCTTAAACTCATCTTAAGCCAAACATTCTATCGAAAGTTACTACCAATATTTTGGGTAAGTTGTGGCAGCAATCAAGACATCATCTACCAATATGTTCAAAGGAAGCCTCAATTCAGCAGTCCAGGTGGTAAACAGTGTGGCAGTGGATTAAGCGGCGGATATTTTCGTATTCCTCAGATGGAAGAAATGTTTTAAGTCAGCTATGTGGACCCGAAGTCAACATTGTATACTTACGATCTTTATGTCGTCTGGAGGGTGTAGAATTTCAGAAAGGTAGACGTTAAACAGTTCTGGAGATATCACCCCGCCTTGGAGAACTTCTTGTTTCGTTGTACTAGTCTTGGATTTGTTAATTCTGAATTCCACAAACGACTGGTGTCCACACATATGTATATGTAGTTGATTATCCAACCTTTCAAACACGTTTGTAGAGAAGACTAATTTATGTCCCCGAACAGCTTGTCATGGTTGACGGTATTGAATGCCTTTGATTGGGCAAGAGCCACCATGACTGTTTAGTCGCAACGCCTGTTGTGGTTCAGTACTCGTCCTGTTGTGGTACTGTGCATTTCCCGGTATCCACGGTTCAGAAAAGTACGGTAGTCAAAGGGTAAGAATTAGGGCGGTCTGTTAACAGAAACGATGATGGGAAGATGTCTGAGCCAAGGGAAATGACGGGACACGTCATTTATCAATCTCCTGTTATCAATGTGGGAGCGTCTTAGTACAGATTGTGGGGCTATCAATTTGCTTAGCCAACGCTGCACCCCTCTGATCATTGCCTAGGACAGAATGCCAAAGCTCATGATGAGCATTGAAGTTCTGTAGCACTGGTTCTTTCCCTCCAAAAGTCAACCAATTTCCAGCATATGCACGGTATAACAGATAGGTCTGTACTGGATCGACTGCTGTAAAACAAAGGCAAGTCTTCCTCCTTCGCTTTTTGTACGATCCTTTCACAAAACGATATAACTACCGCAACGTTGCAAGCTAGAGGTGACAACGAGCTTCGTTCCCTGGGTGACGGAGACCATGATGTTTCTGCGACTCATAAAGTCCACAATTTCGCTGGCTTTGTTGCGGAGATCGTTCTAATTGAGCAGCAGGAACGATGCATCCCCGGGTCGCTGAACAACAACATGAGGTGTTAGATGTTGCGTTTGTTGTTGTTGGGAAGTCTGTGGGAATGTTTCGTATTTAGACGCTGGGCTTGGAGATGTTCTGAGGGAGGCAAGCAGCAACATAACCCTTATCGCAGTAGCCTCGGAAGTGCACCTATTCCCTACACCCATTACATCTCACCGATGTTGACATGTAGTAGATGTGGATCTGGAAAACGAACTAGGTCCATGGATTCTTCTCTATGCCAGCGTGAAATAAAAGAGCTCGGAGCTGGCATTCCGGGTTATATTGCCGCTTCCACGAACACAAACACATAATTGTTGATGTGACGGTCTCAGGTTGAAGATGCCTCCGTGTCGATCCGGTGCATAGAAGCGGCCGCAGTGGAATTGGGGTTTCGTATAATTGTATTCCCGACAATTGCAAAACACCGCCCAAGTGGTGTTCTTTTAATATATGAAGGACTTTGTATTAGGCCCACCACACAAGGGGCTCGGTTTTATATTTTTTCCTATACATATTTTACTCGCAAAAGTGTCCTTAACGCTGACCATAATGGTGTCGAGATGTATTTCTGAACATGCCGTTGGGCTGAGGGTATTTAGCTGTCAGCAAAGCCGTCTGATGCTTTCTAACATGTATTTCTATTTTTCTTGGGGCAAAGACGTTTATCCTTTTCTCCCAATAATTATCACATATGATATGTGTCACTACTGATTGAAAAATTCCGCTATATCCCACATTCTTCTCTTCGATATCATCACGACATACGACTATAAAATATGAAGCACTTTTACCACTCCGATTGAGACACCTCCAGAAAATGGATTGTGAACGCTTTTACGGCATCTTTTGGTATTTTTCGGTATAGTTCCATGATTCGTCACCTGGTACCATCGTATAAACGTCTTTTAAAGTACCACGATCGTATTTTTTCGAAGTTTTTTGCACCGATCGACACGAGATCCGACGAGAAAAACCCCATTTTTGCGGCCAGGTGTTCATTCAATATGCAGTGTTAGCTGGTGGATGAAATACCCAAGGATGCCTTTATCTCAAGGTATAAAACTTGGCGATCTTGCATTATCCGTTCACGCACGGCTTATCTTCTTATGGCACAACTGCCGTTTTTAAATGACCATCACTACCATTGGTTTTGAGCGAGCGTCGGCCACGATGAATTCATTAAATTAGTTTTTTAGATAGCCATCGGATTTTGCTTGATTGCTATGCAATGTCTTAATTTCATTGATGTCATCTTCTTTTTCTTCGGTCGAGCAGTTCCGACTTATGTTATATTATATCCGATTCTCTGTTGTAGGTTTTCCACTTGAGGCAATATTCTTCCGATGGTAATACATGTTTGGCAATGTTGTGGTACGGAATAACAGAAAATAATATTGAATGATTTCGGCCTTTGAATATAGGATGAAGGTTAAACAAACAACAATGTTAGTTTTAAAGTTAGTTGCCCCTGAAAATATGCAGCGTACATTCTATTGATACACACGTATTTACACCAAACGTGTGTTCTGCATACTTTTAGGGGCAATTAACTTCAAACTAAAATCAATTTACATTCAAACAGTTGCTTTAAGAGCCAGCTGGTATGAGCATGTGAAAAAATATTATATTACAGGATTTTTAATATCTGACAAGCAAACAATTCTCAAATTTCCTATCGACAATGTAGAAGAAAATGGGCCATGACTGTCACATTTTTCTTCATTATAAATTTAATTTCGATATTCAAATAACTTGCAATTTAATTTAAATATTTGATTACATAGTAAAATAGTTTTTTTTTACTTAAACTATAAACTTTTTCTAAATTTTTTCGTTTATATATATTTTCCTATAGCTGATCAACAAATACATTATATACCATATTATCAATACTGTAAACTAAACAAACATTTTACAAATTGAATGAATTTTAATTTATTTACGGTCAAATATTTTTGTTTTTTGTTTTATTTTTTGTAATTTAAATTACAAAACTTCTTTTAGTAGCTACCGGCTGTTCCCCTGCCAATACTGTCACTAGTTTTATACCCATTGAACCATCCATTGACTCTTCTGTCATATCATCATCCTCGTCGTCGTCTGCATTACATATTTCTATGGAAGTCGAAAATCGCCAGCACCAACATCAGCCATTGCTGGTGTATGGCGGCCAGAAAAAATCATCGGATAAAATAAATCCAATTAGTAGTTATGGTTCACATCATAAAAATTGTCTAAATGGCAATTATGCCACACCCACAACTTCATCTGTTCTTAAGCAACGTAAACATTCGGCAAATCCTAGTCCATCTAAATTACGTAAATGTCCTTTGTCACCGCTTTTAATAAATGCCGCTAAAATGCCTTTAGTTGCTGGTACTAACACTTTAATTGGTGGTAACACCTACAGTCTCAAAACACCAACACCACCACCCATTACATCAACGACCAATCTAAGTTTTACAACGCCAACAACGATAGCATCAGACGTGCAGTATTCAAATGATGGAGGAGCCCAACAATATTCGATTAAAAGTCCCCTTATGGTTGGTAGCAACATTAGTAACCCGACTTCGCTGGCGTCGTCCTCCTCTATAACTACGCCACTGTCGCCCAATTCATTGTCAGTGCATTTAGTGCGTACAACGAAAACTACACGTTTACGTGCCGCAGCACTGGGTGAGTTCCTGTTTTGATTTTCTTTATTTGCCCAACAAAGTTATATTTTTTGGAACTAACAATTGATCTAATATTACACATTTCCCTAATGTTTTTGACAGGATGGCAAATTAATTCTTTGGAATTATTCAAAATAAAATTCCATGTTTTGGTTTCAAATTTATTTTCCCAATAACATTTTTAACAGTGTGTTGGACCAAACAAGTATTTAATATATAATTTTTAACAGTGTACATATGTTTTCATTTGAAAAATTCTGGGGTTTTTTCTTGAGGAAAGTAGTTAGCGGACTTATTCGAATATAGGGTGTTTGTAGTGGGTTGTATACAATTTAAATAAAATTACTTTTAGGAAAATCTGACAACGCATACGATTTTAAAATGTTTGTTAATCATGAATAACAACATATTTACAAATATCGACCATGTTAAGTTTAAATTCTATCTCCCTTTAAAAAACACCCTATTAACGACACTTTAAACAAGCTGAACATCTTACTAATAGTTTATTATTGTTAATATTGCTTTTGATTGATTATCATCCATCAGATGAGGTATTTGGGTTACTATCGAATGGTGTATTTAGTTTTTGTAACATGGCTCCAACATAACTCAATTAACTACTTAACCAACCAATAACCGTTACTTATGATCTTAAGGTCATTAGTTAATTATTTTAACCCACAGCCTTAAATAACAGAATTAAATTGCTTAAAGAAATCACTTTGCGTTCTTCTTTCGTTTACGAATTAAATTTTGTTATTGTGTTTTTTGGCAAATTTAATTATTTTTGTAATGTTTAAAGGTGGTATGTGTCTTTCTCGTCCACATCTTTGGTGTCAGGAAAATATTGTTAGACATATCGAATTAATTTTCAGTGTACTCGGAGACCGTTTTTTCATTGTGTGACGACTTTTTCCAACCACATATACTTCACATAAGATCATCAAATACACAAGAAAACTGTATCAGTCGGCTTTGCCGTCAGAGATATACCCTCAGCCTGTGTGAACTGAATTGGCAGGTCAACTACCGTTTACACAATCTTAATCATATTCCCCAGTAATTGTGTATATAGAAAGTTTTCAGGTTTTGTGTCCCGTACAAACGTTCAGACAATATTATATATTTGGATTAAAGCTCAAAAGTGTTGCGGGGGAGGTACCAGAAGGAATGTATCGGCATGATAAATTTTGGAAGTGGATCTTATTTTGGGAGTCATTTCCATAGATAGTGCGCCCTCCTGTCATTTCAGCTGCTCACGGTATAACTTAGAGGTTTTGGACCACTACGTCAGGGCGCATGGACTTGCCCATGAAAAACATAATAACGTTGTAAATAGGACACAAGGAGTAGCATCGGAATAACACCATGCAACACTGAAAATGCAAACAACTTGTAGTATGCATTTTTTGAAAGTACATATTGAGACTACAAAAACCCTAGTAGGGTTTTGTCCCGTCAGATCCAGTTCGGATTTTCTGGCCTCATCTAAACCGTGCTAAAACTACAGTTTTTTGCGTTTATCGGACATTTATCTCAGAAACGATTAGGAATTTAGCCTTGCTGTCTTTGGCAATATTGTAGCCCTAAACTAGTAGAAGTTATCTTTTGAACAGACCACATAAGAAAAACTCCATCTAGGGCATCAAAATCGATCAAATATAGAAGATTTTACATACTTTCTGAAATTCTGGTCAGTATCAGCTAAACCATTGGGAGTTGAACCAAGTAATATTCTGCAAAAATATTCCAAATAAAGTTCACAGCAATTTTTCAGAACATTCTGAAACTCTCAAATGCTTACATCAAGTTGTTTTAGCGGTATTTTGCATCATATCTTTTACAACACGTATTTCAAACACAGTTTACACCAACGGTTTATTCTCGCATTACGGATTTCACCACATTATTGACATATTTTTCAAATGGTCGTTGAAAAATATACTGAAAACAACGTGATAATGGTATATTCCGAAGAGTTATGAATTACTTTCCAGCGAATATTTTTCCAAATGAAAACATTAAGAAGACATTAACGGTTTTGGAAATATGGTGCGAAATGTATACAAATTATGGAAATTTTCGATATTTTATAAAATTTGAGGCAATAAATGTAGTTTTTCGAGTTAATTTTTTCTCCAAATATTTTATTCTTGTCCTTACCTACAAATTTGCTTCAGAGGTCAGATGAAAATTCACATAGGTTTCAGAGATATAGCCCAGAATTGCTTTAAAAAGTCAATATTTAACCATGTTTAGATGGGGCCATAAAATCCAAGCTGGATCTGACACAACAGAACACAACCAGGGTTTTTGTTATTTGGGTATGTACTTTCAAAAAATCCCCAGCTCATATTGTTTGCACAAGATTACGTTAAAAATGTTGCACAGTGTAAATTGCCAAAGAATATTCGAACAGACCATAAACTGCACTTAAACATAAATGTTGAACATTTTTGGGGGAGGTACCCTAAGGAGAAGACCGATATGTGTAACCTTTTCGAAGTTAAAATACATTTGGACAAAATATTATGAGATTCAAAGTTTGGACCAAATCGGTTACACCGTTCAACAGATATAGCGCGTAGCATTTTAGCGAAAAGTTTTGAACGTTTATGGGGGAGCTAGCGGACCGATATGGCTCATCTTCGAACTAAAACTAAGTTTGGTCAAAATATTACGAAGTCCAAATTTTGAATCGAATTGGCTGATTCGTTCGAGAGTTATTGTACGATCCAGCCACAAGACCATGGTGCCATAGAGTTTTTTGTTACAGTTTTCGCGCCATTTTCTTAGGAAGTATAGACTTTCCCCTGAAAGAACTTGTACCGTCGTAACGGGGGTAACGAATACAAGATGCAATTTTGTGTGAGAAGTAACCGAAGAATTGAACCCTGATCTATGTCTAATAGAGATATTACTATGTGTAAAGTATGGACCAAATCGGTTACCTGAAGAAGTGGACCGATATGGCTCATCTTCGAACTTCAACTAAGTTTGGACAAAATCTTACGAAGGCCAAATTATGGACCGAACCTTCTGATCCGTTCAAGAGTTATCCTGCGCTACAGCCACGACACATGCGTTTTTTGCAGCTTTCTGGTCATTTTCTTAGGAAGTATGGACTTGCCCCCGAAAAAGCTTGTACCATCGTAATGGTGAATACAAGTTGCTACAATAAAACTCAAAGTGATTCGGGAGGAGGTCCTAAACTGCACTTTTCCGAAGGATTCAACCGATAGATTCCGTATTGGAACCTCGTCTATACCTGATAGAAATTGTACGATGTGCAAAGTTTGGACCAAATCGATTGCTCCCTCCCACAATTTTACAGAAAATTTCTGAACTTTTGTGGTGGAGGTACCCGAAGAAGTGGACCGATATGGCCCATTTTCGAACATAAACTAAGTTTGAGCAAAATGTTACGAAGTGCAAAATTTGGTTCGAATCGGTTGATCCGTTCGACAGTTATCGTGCACAAAAGCCAGTCAGACAGACAGACGGACGGACGAAGGGTCGGACATGGCTAAGTCGAATCCAAATTAACTGAAACGAATTTGGTCCAAACATACTTGGGGTCTAAAACCATTATTTCGATGAAGCGCATTTTTGGTCGTATCAAAGTGTATATACCCTGTTTAGCCTAAAGGCTGAGGGTATAATTAAATATTCACGTTGTCATTGGAGATGGTGAATCTCAGTGAGGGGTTATACTTCTTGTGTCGGGAGTTGTACAATTCCTGCATGGTGCTTCTGGTAATGTTGAGTGGAGATTCACATTTTTTCCGGTGTCAAGATTCATGGTTTTTCCGCGAACAACTCTGCCGTTTAAAGGTTTGGAAATATGCTCCAGTTGACCCAAAACTACTCTAGTTTGTCGTGGCAGCTGACGCTCCTCAGCTGCGATAGATGGGGGATGTATTTCGAGGACTTTATTCACATTATATTTGCTTATGGCCTTAGCAACTGCATCCGTGTGAATACTATTTAAACCTGCTTGATACGCCTGTTGATGTAGGGGTTCTCTCCTATATTGTTGGACCTCCCACTCTAGACCATAAATATCCTTCCTGATATGCCTGAATGTGTCGGGCCTAGCCTGCAGATGGTGATTGGGATGGCCCTCACGGTAACTCCCAAGCGAGTACTGCAACTAAAGCCTCTCATGGTGTTGCTTTACTGGAAGAATCCTTGCCTCCTCATGTAGATGGTCCACTGAAGACTTGAGGTGGCACCCTGTTACTGTTCTCAGGGCGGCATTCTGGCAAGTTTGAATGTTTTTTTTAATTCGTATCACATAATTCCAGGCAACAAACTGGCGCCGCATGGCTTACCACAGACCGACCTATCACATTATATGTGGTCAACAAAGTTTCATTATCTGCACCCCAAGTGCTGCCGGCTAGGGACTTGAGGACCTTGTTCCTACTTTTCAGTTTGTCGCAGATAGCTGCGGCGTGCGCGCACCACTTGAAAGTAGTGTCGAATGTGACCCCTAAAATTTTGGGGCAGTTTGTAGTCGGAATTCTGACCGTCGACCACGAAATTCAATTCTCTTCCAAACTGCGCTGACCATGTGGTGAACAGAGTGGCTGTTGATTTTGTTGCGGAAATCTGCATATTCCTCGAATGGAAAAAGGTGGTAAGATCGGTTAAATAGTTCTTCAGTCTCTCACAGATGTCATCAGGATAGGTACCTGACGCCAGAATCGTGCAATCATCCGCATACGTCACGATCTCGATGCCGTCTGGAGGGGGCGGAATACAGGAGAGGTAGAGGTTAAATAGTTCCGGAGATATCACCCCACCTTGGGGAACTGTCTGTTTCACTCTACGGGGTTTGGACTTCTTTTTCCTGAATTCCACGTACGACTGGCGTCCACACATATAATTGACTATCCAACGTTTCAAGCTTGGCCGGAGGGTTGTCTGCTCAATGTCCTCAAACAGCGTGGAGTGCCTGACTGTATCAAAGGCTTTTGATAAGTCAAGCGGCACCATCACTGTTCTATCGCACGGCCGTCTCTGGTTGAGTCCTTGACCAATATATGTGGTAATGGCGTGCAGCGCAGTTGTCATGCTGTGCTGCTTACCGAATCTATGCTGATGATTGGCAACTTGATAGCTATTTCTGATACTGGGGAGGACTAAGGCCTCAAGGGTCTTTGCTACGGGCGACAAAAGCGAAATCGGCCTGTACGATTAACTGTTGCTGGCATCCTTGCCGAGCTTCCGTAGTGGAACCACCCTGCCCATTGTCCAGACTTCGGGAACAATGAGGGTGGATAGCGACAAGTTGAGAACTTTAATGAGATACGCCACTCCCGGCTCATCCAGCTGCTTCAGCATTACCATGGAGATTCCATCAGGGCCCAACGTTTTGATGGCATTGGCAACATCATCCATTGTAAACTGTGGTGGTGTGGTCATCTCGGGGTGCTCGACAATCTGTCGATTGAAATAACTTGCGCACCTTTTTGGGTCAGTCAACGTAACGTCGCCAAACGTGACTGAAGACCTATCTTCGCTTCTTCCAGGGTTCGAGAGTGACTTAACCACTGCCCACAATTCACCTATACCGGCTCCAATGTTGCAACTCTTCAGATGATTTAACTTGTTCCGCTTATGCTCGCCGACCAGTCTGTTAATTTCCAGTGTCAGCTCCCTGACTCTGGGGTCATTGGGATTGGTTCGACGAAGATCATCGCGCTCATTTACTAATCCCGTTGCCTCTGCTGGGAAGTTTGGTCTTACTTCGGGTATTCGACCAGCAGGGATATGGCGAGCGGCTGCAGCTGTGATGATATCTCGGAACGTCCTTTCCGCTACCCGAACATCAGAGGGATTGGGCAGTTCTCTGAAGCGGTGATTTGTGAACTCTCTGAAACCCGACCAATCAGCTATCTTATGATTGACGAATGCGCGGAGTTCAGAGGTAATGAAATCGGGTGGTCTGCTAATGGAGACAATTATGGGGAGATGGTCTGATCCAAGGGAAATGACGGGTTGCCAGGTAACGTCATTTGTCAGACCAGGTGACACGATACTCTCTTATCTCAAGATTTCGGTATGGTCCTAAGGAAATATAATTAAAACACCTTTCTGACTGTCGAACAAAAACCTAAATCTATGTGAATTGTTGAGAAAGGATGTAATACGGTCAATTTAGTAAGTTTTAATGGGAGTGGTCATGTCAGCGGATTTTGTTCTGCTACTTTGAATACATGCTTTAATTTTATACCAACAAAATATTATTGATTTCGGTAGGTTTGATGATAAAAGTCATATGCTATAATTAACTAAATATTCTACAGGGGTGTCTTTCTTTGCAGAAAAACTATATCCAGTGCCTTCTTGTTTCATGCCCTGGATATAATGTTTTGCAAAGTCAGAGCGGCACAAGTATACTAAAGTACTACAATGGAACAGCTAAGCATGCAATTGGATATTTGCGTTTATATACATACATATTATGTACTGACCTCAATATATAGTTTTCTTTATCTATGGCTCTCTTCCTGTCCTTTCTTTATGGCTCTCTTTACTTCTGCTTTGCATCTTTCAACAATTTCTAAAGCTAATTTTCCCACCTGTTTCCCATTGGAAATTTTAACTTTTTAGTGTTAATATGTTTTAATTCAACAGCATTTACATATGTATGTATGTAGGTTAATCACATTACCAATCAATCATTCAATAATTTGTGATATCCTAACCATTCGGTAACTAACACTAACTGCACATTTCCCCTTTCCATTTTTCTATATTCCTTCAAATCATCGCTCCACGATATTACTATCACAGATAAGAAGAAAGGTGAAGAAAATCGGCAACCCCAGCCACAACTGCAACAAAATTTTACCTCTCCGACATCACCGAATAAACAACGTTCGGCAATTTCTTCCGATAAAAATCCCAGTGGATCTGAGAGTGAACAAAACCAACGGCAAATGCCCAACAATTGTTCACCCACAAATCGTTCCAAAAAATTGGTACCTTCAGTATCGGTTTCGTCGGTAAAACAAAATCTAAATGAAATGCAGTGTACTGCTGCAACGAAATCGAATAATACTAGCACACGTTCAAATGGTAGCGGAGGTGGTAGTTCACCAAAATCTCCTAAAACTAAAACTTCCTCCAATAACGCCACAACTTCAGTTGATTGCACCGTAAAAGTACCCTCATCACCAAAATCTCCACAAAAACATTCAGCAATGAATAAGCAAAATGTTGCCAGTGGTGGTGGTGGTATGCCAACACCACCCACACCTCTGGTCGATGATATCGATGTTGATTTTATGGAAATTCATGATTTACCTATGGAAGATGATATACCACCCATGATACGTCCACGTTGTTCAACAATGCAAAATGATGCCCATGAAAAGAGAAGATCACTTTCGTCAAGTATATTGGTGAATAATGAAGCACCACCCGAATTAAGTCCGGTACAAAGGAGTCGAAATGTAAGTATGTGAGATATTTAGTAAGATTTTTTTATTAAACACATCATTTTTTTCGCATTCCTTTCTTTAGCATGATCGTTCACCCCGCCGACCAGAGGAACGTGATAAATCTTCGAAACGTAAATCAAATTTGAATCGTTCACAAAATGAAGAAGCGATACCGGATAGTGGTAAGTTTTTTTGCGAAAGAGTGGCTGGAGGAGTGTGTTTTGAAATGATGAATTCCCAGTGTAGAATCTATACAACGATTTTTCTACAGGTGGTACTGCGTTAATATCGGAAAGAATTAATAGATAAACGAGGGTAGCTGTTACATAAACTCATTTTACATCCACACGCTTACAAATATAGCTGTCATTAATGAACTTTACTCGCTTAAAGTTACAGCATGTCTCAGTCAGGTTCTCAGGTTCTCCGATCAAAGGTCATTCTAAGAAATGGCTGAAATTTGGTATTTGGTCTTCATTAGGTAATTAAACTTTCCATATGAAATTTGTCGGTATAGGTCCATGTCTTTATATAGCCCCCATAGAGCGTAGCTCGCGATTTTCGGTTCTTTGAAGGTTGTAACCTCATATTCCTCAAAAATTAAATTTGGTATTTAGTCTTCGTTGGGGGTATAAGAATTTCTAGAAACTTGTCGTTACAGATCCACGCCTTAGTATAGTCCCCATAGAACGGTACCTCCCTATTTCCGGTATTTTTAAGGTTGTGGTCTCAATATTTCACCGAAATGTCTAAAATTTGCTATTTGGTCTTCATTTGGGGTATTAAACATTCCATATGAAATTCGTCGGTATGGGTCCACGCCTTCATATAGCCCCCGGAGAACGGTACCACCCGATTTTCGTTATTTTGAAGTTTTTAGCCTCATTATCACACCAAAATGGCTGAAATTTGGTACTTAGTCTTCGTTGGGGATATAAAACTTTCTCCCAGAAATTTGTCGGTATAGGTTGGCGCCTTCATATAGCCCCTATAGAACGGTACCACCAGAAATTAGGTATTTTGAAGGTTGAGGCCACAGCAACTTACCCAAATTGCTGAAATTTGGTATTTAGTCTTTGTTGGAGGTAAAAGCCCTTTTGACTGAAATTCGTCGGTATAGGTCCACGTTTCGATATAGTCCCCATAGAAGGGTACCTCCCGAGTTTCGTAATTCTGAAGGTTCCCACCGAAAAACTGAAATTTGTTATTTAGTCTTCCATGGCGTTATAAAATATTCCAAAAGAGAATTTTCAGTATAGGTCCGCGGGTCCCTATATCCCCCATAGGAGCGTTCCAAAATATCGGAAATCTAGTATTTAATCTTCTTTGAGTCTAAAAACTCTCCGCCAGAAATTTGTAGGTATAGATCGACATTTTGATATAGCACCCAGGGAACGGTATCTCCCGAATTTCGGTATTTTGAATGTTAGCCACATTGTCTTACCGAACTTGCCGAATCGTTTTGATTTTTCTTGCAACAGGTTGTACTCAAGGCACCTATTACGAAAACTGTAAAAAAACCTCTACGGCAGCATGTGTAGTGGTTGGTGCGGCCAGCATGTGGAGTGGCAACTCCCGAACCGAATACTGCATTGGTTTGGTCCACAATTGACATATCGTAATATTTCTTAGAATATTAGATGAAATTCATTGATGGTGCTTATAGGTCCACTCCTGCCGGTACCTCCCCCACAAAAGTTCGAAAATATTCCCCAAAATGGTAAGCGTAATAACTCATAAAGGGAGCAACCGATTTGGTCCAAACTTTGGATGAAATTAGAAGATGGGCTACCTTCCATACAAATTTTCGGAACAAGTGAGGTTTAAGAGCTGCTCTCAAATCCCTTTGATTTTTGTTTTAACAACTTCTGTTCACTGTCCCCATTACGACGGTACAAGTTTTTTCATGGGCAAGCCCATACTTCCTGAGAAAATGCACGATAACTTTCGAATGGATCAGCCGAGTCGGTTCAAAATTTGGCCCTCGTAATATTTTGTTCAAACATAGTTTAAGAAGATGGACACTATCGGTCCACACCTTAAGGTACCTCCCCCCAAAAGTAAAAATAAATGTCACTAAAATGGTACGCGCTATCTCTGTTGAACGGAGCAACCGATTTGATCCAAAATTTGGATCTCCTAATATTTTGTTCAATGTAGGGTAACTTCAAAAATGTTCCATATCTATGCACTCCTTAGGGTACCTCTCCCACAAAAGTTCAACATTTTGGTTAAGTGCAGTTTAGGATCAGTTCGAAGATCCGTTGGAAAATTATATTGATGCTCCTCCTTGTGGTCCTGTTTACAGCAATGTTATGTTTTGTCGTGAGCAAGTTCATGCTTCCTGACATAGCCCAGCAAAACTACTCATTACAAATTGACCTACTTTCTCATTATTTTAACACGGGCATGTCATAGGGAGTAAGTACTTATTTTTTGGCACTTAAAAGTAAATAAATAAGTACTTAAATAAGTAGTTACGTCTTGAAGTATCCAGTTAGTAACTGCTTATTTATCTACTTTTTAGTGGCCAAAAAATAAGTACTTACTCCCTATGACATGCCCGTGTTAAAATAATGAGAAAGTAGGCCAATTTGTAATGAGTATTTTTGCTGGGAGTGGTCCAAAACAGCTAAGTTATACGGTGACCAACTGAAATGACTGGTGGGCACGATATCTATCGATAGGAATGGCTTTCAAAATAAGATCCACTTCCAATACGAACTATGTCGGTCCATTCCTTCAAGTACCTCTTCCGCAACAATTTTAAGCATCAATCCAAACATATATTTTGTCAGCGTCCAAAAAAAATTATAGGGGAAAAGGGTTTTGGTTGCGTAGCCGGTATTCTATTCGATATTATCAATAGATGAAAGTTTCAATTCACACAGGCTGAGGGTATATATCTGTCGACAATGCCGACTGATACTTTTTCACTTCTTTTTATTTCTCTGGGCTTTTACCAGTTGGATGTTAAATAGTCCACGTGATACGATACATTGTTTGATATTAAAAGGCTTAAAGAGGTTCTTTATCCTGTGTAGTTTTCACAGTTTGGCATGGTTAATAAATACAGATATGGCTTGCGAGACATTTGACTGTATAGGACTGCCGCTGATGCTACTACATATAACGACTTGGAACTTCATGGGTCTATTAGGGATTGAGCGTAAAGTAACGATGTGATCTAAATCCGCATTTTGCAGGACGCCATTATTTCGTAGTGCTATATTGCTAACACATGCCGTTTTGCCTCTCTTGTGTACGATGTATATGCCGAAGTTGATGAAGGGATGAACTTAGTATGTGTTTCTCTAGCCATATTGCCCGAATCAGTTTCGGGTAAGAAATATACGTCATTTCCGGGGATAAGATTCACTTTTGCTGGCATCCTAGCCTGGCAGCGGGATCACCTTGCCCTTTTCTAGATTTCGGGAACGATGAGAGTGAATGACTTTCGGGATCGGTTAAATATAACCCTGGCCCCTGGCCGATCTTTATTTCCATAGTAGTTTGTATGTGGGCCAAGGGTTAAAATTCAGGAAATCGCTCTACAGGCCAAAATCATTTTGAAATCGATGAAAAAATTTTACCAGTTCATTGTTGTGGGTAGAAAATGAATCAAGGTTTATACAAAGTCGGTCAATAAACCCACCTGATTGTTATGTTTATTGTCAAAAACATTATTGTAATTTAAAATGCAAAGAAGCGCAAGGTTTGTTGTTAAAAGTATTCTGGATGGCCGACCATGTGTAGGCCTTGAAACGAATCCTGCAAATATTTGTGAATAGCACAGTGTGTTTTTAACAGAATTTTTAATAATTTAGCAGTTTGGATCTTAAAAAGGTAGAACATTTCCTTGGAAAACTTGGTCACTGTAGGTCAGGCATAGTCACTATATTTTCTTCTGTATACTTTGGGTGCCAAGGTGCAATGGTATGCCTTGCATGCTGAAGGTCGTGTGTTCGATTCTTCGGCCAGGCAACATCAAATTTTCGCCTATGGCAAAATACCCCTCAGTTATGTTGGCGACATTTCCTGAGTATTTCAACCATGTAAAACGTCCCTACAAGTGGTGTCTTAAGAAACGCCGTTCGAACTCGGCGATAAACAGTAGGTCTCATATCATTTAGCTAACATGAATCGGGATGCACTCATTGATATGAGAGAAGTCTCCCTTGTCCCGTCTGGGATGTTTAGATACATTTAGCCGTGTCGTTCTGTTGTAATCACGCTATTTTCCGAATGAGTTGAGATAGAGGGCTGAAATTTACACCAGTATCTTTGGTCTGAACTTAAATCAAGTTCGAAGATGGGCTACATATATCGGTCAACGTTTAGGTATAGCCCGGCCCGATTTCAGAGATTTTGCCTTTTTTAGATACATTTTCAGATCGAATTAACTTTCCTTTACATTTAGGGCTCCCAGAGTGATCAAGAAACTTCTCCACCAAATATTATGGACATGGGTGCACGTTTTGATATAGCCCCCATATAACGTTACCATCCGATTTCAGGAATTTTGACAGTTTTTGTTACATTTTCAGTGCGAATAAGCAATAAATTGGCATTTAAGAATCGAAGTGGTTCAAAAACTTCTCCACCAAAAATTTTGGACATAGGTTCAAGTTTTGAAATAGGCCCCATATAACGGTACTGCCCGATTTCAGGTATTTTGACTTTTTAGCTACATTTTCTTGCCGAATTGGCTATAATATGGCACTTAAAGTTCTCAATGGTAAAAAAAACTTCTCCGCCAATAATTTTGGACATAGGTGCACGTTTTGTTAAAGTCGGAATATAGGTTAGGTTTGGGGATGTGCAGTCAATAATTTGTGACTGTGTCACTCGGAGGCCTTCCGGTCCATTGTGATCATCCAAGGAAAAAATATAAGGAAAGTACTGTAAAGAAAAGAAATGATAGAAAAAAAGAGAAGAGAAGCAGAAAATAAAAAAGGAAGTAATGAAAATGTATAAAAAGTAATTGAGTAAAATTTAAAAATAAAAGGCAGTTTTAAGGGAGCTTTCTGATGACGTTGTAGATTGTAGCAGGTTCAACAGTTGAATAGAAGGTTAAACATGGTGGAAAGTGAACACACAATAATCTATGCCGCCTGCGTGCCAGAGCTGGACATCGACACAGTAGGTGCTCGATCGTCTCCGTCTCCTCCTCATCCTCGCAGAGTCTGCAATAGTCTGTAACATCATCGTCCCATTTGATGGTAAATGCCATGATATAGCAGTGTCCAGTGATTACTCTAACTTCAGTTTTATTCAGGTTCGACAGAGAATTCGTTCTTTTGACTGACACAGTTGGCCAGATGGATCTTGACACAATGCACCTAGGGTCATTATGCCATAATTCACTGGCTCTTTTGTAAGAGAGCGTCTCAATACTTTTGAAAAAGTGATAAATGGGTGGTTTGATGGAGTCAGTGATTGCTAGATCTGTATATTGCGATCCTCGTCTAGCTAATTCTTCTGCTTTTTCATTACCCATAAAGTGTCCTGATACCCAGCATAGTTGTTGTTGTTGTAGCAGCATGAAACCTACGTAGAATCATAGGTTTGATGCTGGGTTGGCAGCCGCTGGCCGAAACACGGGTTTCGGGTCAATCCGGTACGAAAGAACTCGCTACTGTGGGATTGCATAGTCGATAGCTGTTAGTTAGCGTTCCCAAGGTTGTTCTACACTTAAGGACGACATCAGATCTGATGCTACAGGATTTGATGGCTTTAAGAGCCGCTTGACTATCCACAAAGATAGTCACCGGTTCAAAGATTTCAGCATCCAGACTTTTTATCATATAACTGTACCCTGTACAGTTATATACCATCCGATTTCGAGCATTTTGACGTTTTTAGTTGGGCACAGGTATTTTCGCAACAGATAGAAAACTGTTCCGCATTAGCTCAGAATATTTCATGGTGGATGGTACCGACGTAGCAGGGAGAGGGCCGGGGTACCCCGAAATGTTAAATTTTTAGAAACTCTTTGTATATTTTACTCACAAAACATCAAAGTTTGTCCGTTAGGCCCCCGAAATAGTGTCGAAATGCATTTCTGACTGCGTCCCTGGTGGGATGGTATAAAAAGTTCGGCGCGTCCGAACTTAACGCTTGTTTACTTATTCAGCTATAAAAAGTTTCTCTACACGTTAGGTGCATAACCTTCTTTCTTCTTGACGATAAAAGGGAGGAGCCATGCCATTAAGCTAACCATATAATAAGACTGGCCTCATTGATACGAGAGAATTCTTGCCGTTGCCTTCAGAGATGTGCATGGGAAACAGTTGTTTTTTATTTAATAGTTGTCTTATAACGACGAAGGTCATTTATTATACCCTCAGCCTTTAGGCTAAAGAGGGTATTTACACTTTGATACGACCAAAAACGTGCCTCATCGAAATAATGGTTTTAGACCCCAAGTATGTTTGTACGATATCCGTTTCAGACAATTTTGAGTAGATGTAGCAATGTCCGTCTGTCTGTCTGTCTGGCTGGTGCGCACGATAACTCTCGAACGGATCAAGCGATTCGGTTCAAATTTTGGGTATCGAAATATTTTGTCCAGATTCGATTTAAGTTCGAAGATGGGCCATATCGGTCCACTCATTCAGGTACCTACCCCACAAAAGTTCAAAAATATTCGGAAAAATTGTGCGCACGATAACTCTTGATGGGAGTGACCGATTTGGTCCATACTTTACACATTCTCATAATATCTACCAGATATAGATCAGGTTCGAATATGGAATATATTTTTCCACTCCATCCCGTACCTCTCACACAAATTTTTGGATAAGTTCACTTTAAGACCTGCTATTGAATCACTTTGATTTTGTTGAAGCAACTTACATTCGCTGCCTCAATTACGATGGTAAAAGTTGTTTCAGGGGCAAGTCCATACTTCTTGAGAAAACAGCCCGAAGGGTGTAAAAACCCCCTATGGCACCCCCATGGTCTATGTCGGTCCATTCCTATAAGTACCTTTTCCGCAAAACTTTTGAACTTTAATCCTAATCAACAATTTTGTCGGTTCATACGACCAAAATTTTGAAACCCCCTAAATACATAAGTTTTTTGTGAAAAAAGTGTTTCAATTTGCACAGGCTGAGGGTATATCTCTGTCTGATACTTTTTTACTTGTTTATGAGAGTTTTTATTTAATTGAATTAATTGAGCTATCATGACCTAAGGAGTTTTTTTAGAAAAAGTGATATATAGCGAAGTTCACACACATCCAACCAATATTCTACGATATTTTCGCTGGTTGTTGTTGTAATAGTGTTTTATTATTATGTTTGTATGTTCGTTCTCCTGTTCAATCTGGCTCTGGGTCTATCGCCAGTTCCAGGAAGGTGGCTACTTCGATGGGATGTAACCACAGATCAACTGGAGTCAGATGAGTAGTATTGGCGGGGCAGTTGAATAGGTGCTTAGTAACGTGCGGGCCCATGCCGCATACTGGGCAGATGTCTTGCACGGTGCGATCGATTCCCGCCCAATAGGAATTTAGGCGACTGCATTATCCCGAGCGTAACCAAACCAAAACTACTCTGGTTTGTCGTGGCAGCTGACGCTCTTCAGCTGCGATAGATGGGGGATGTACTCCGATGACTGCATTCAAACAATAATTGCTTATGGTCTTAGCAACTGTGTCCGTGTGAATGCTGTTCAAACCTGCCTGATATGACTGTAGATCTAGAGGTTCTCTCCTATATTGTTGGACCGCCGTCTCTCTAGCATGAATATCCTTCAGATGGTGATTGGTGGTTTAATTCAGCTCATCAGGCATATTTAGATGTGGTGCTGACAAAGGCTGAGATTGAAAACTTGTAAATACACTAAACTTATTGCAAATTTGCAGTTGTGAAGTATTTTTTAAGTCTTTTTAATATCAAGTCAACCTAGTGTCTCTAGTCTTCCTAGAATCCTTCTTCAATACACACATATACAAATCGAAGGTGTTTTTCCTTCATGAATTGTAATGCCTTCCAGTTCGGAAGTTTTTTTAGTTTTCACACTGTAAAAATTATTGAGCATTTCTTCAGCCTAAGGCTGACACTCCCTCCATATATTCTGAGAAGGTTTCAATTTAAAAACAAAAAATTTTTTATTTTCTTCAATTTTTCAATTTTATTGCTTTCTTAAACAAGACTTGATTCCTTAAACATTGTTTAAATACAACAGTTGTAAACAAAGTCTTAAAATGCATTGACTGAATGAGTTGCTGTTGCAAGGCAAAAGTGGGTGTAACTGAAGTAATTTCCGAAAGAAAAACAAACATACAAAAACTTTCAGTTTGCCTTAATACGACGCATCAGTGATTTTGATTTGATTACTTAACCATAAAATTTAATTGAAGAACGCCCACTTCCCAAAACCTCCTAACTACCAAACCCAAGACAACTTAGACAACAACGACCATGATGATGATGATGAAAATCATGATGTCGTTATAGGCAGAAAAGGCAGTGATAACAAAACAAAGGAAGGCTGGTTTAAACAGAGTTGCCGTTTTGGTGGACTTTTTGAAAGCAATTTGGTCGGAACTTCCTAATAATATGAAAATTGCAATGATGATCATCCCCACATGAGAAAATATAAATTCCTTTGAAATATAGTTCACCTTAAATCGGTTGGTACATAAAATGGTTGTTAAAAAATGCTTCATTAAATATGTCAATATCCAAATTAAAGACTTATTTTCCCAAAACACTTGCTTTAGTTAAAGTGTTATAAGCCTTCTATGTAGATCTTTGATTTCCACTTTAATTCTGTTTGGTCGTTTTTGAGAATAAATTTATGTAACTCTACAATGGCAACATTATCAACAAAACTAAATCAAATTTAGATAAACATGCAAAAATAGTTTGCAATGCGAAATATTTGTTTTTTGTCTTTTGAAATTATTATCTACTTTATTTGCTTTTCATTAAGGTACCCATAATAAAAGTTTACAATCTTAACAAGTTAGTTAGTCTGTGAGGGTTACTTGCAACGAACAGAGGAAGCTGTCAACGACTGAGCGACAATTATGAAATCGTCGAAATTACCAACAACTGAAACAAAAACAACGACAACAAATTCGATTTTAAAACATTTGCATTTCAAAACATTTACACTTCAGGAACAACATAATAATGAAACCACCTCCGCCATCCCCCACGACCATTCACATCATTATCACCATTCCAATGGCAAAGATAGTCGTCATCATCAAGCTGATGAAATGACATGCCTTGTACTAACCCACGATGTGGTTTGTGTAAAATATGTTTGTTTTCAATGTCAATTCTATGGAATATCTAATGTTGCATGTATGTAAATAAGTTACTTCCAAGTGTAATAGTCCTTATGCAAATATATTACATTATAAATACATACATACTAAAACATTCCTTTAAATAACTGTATTTAATGTCAATCTTCTTCTATTTGTCAGATGAAGCAGCTGCACGTCGTCGCAAACGCCGTGAATTGGGTATGGCTCGAACATTGATGCCAACAGATGATGCCGCCGGAGCCGCCGCTGTTAAGGAATTGTTAACATCTCCCTCTAAGACTCAGCCCAGCTCACCTCCCAAGCCCAGTGCACGTAATGATTTATCCTATCACATGGAATTGGCCAGAAGAGGATTAGATCAGGCCTCAAATGCCAATGCTTTGGCAACACGACGTCGTGCCCAAACCGCAAGTCCCAAACAAGTTAAAGAATCAACATCCCCGCCCAGTAGCAGCAGCAACAGCAAGACCACCGCTGCTCCAGCTTTACAAAAAGTTAGTCGTCGCTGTGACACAGTGGCCATTGGAGAATTACGCAAACAACGTACCAATGAAGTTAATCGCAAACTAAATGAACGTACCCGCAGTGATTTGGCGGAAATAATAAAAATCGCCGAAATAGCCAATGATTGTTCGGAAAGTGCAGCAAATGCCATAAGTGATTTAACCAAAACCATGAATCGTCTTCGTACCAGTCAAGAACGTGAAGCCAACGATGATGGTAATCGCAGTTCGCCCGGCAAACATGCCACTTTCCATCAAGAAGAACGCATATACTATGAACCAGATCCCCTGGAACATGCCGATCAAAACAGCTCTGAAGTCCAGGAGCGTTCGAAGCTGGGTGGAATTTTACGTTCACAACGCATGCTTAAGGCCCGCAGTATAGAACGTGAATCCAGTTTTGAACCTCCTAAACTTTCACCAATTCTACGGCGCAAAAGTACCGATGATCCTCTAAACACCACCCAACCACAAGCCAGCAATCAAATTGTTTCCATACTCAAGAAAAAGGATCATTTATCTGCCTGTGAATCTAGTTCAGCATCAAGTAATGCCTCACCCGTTACGTTTTCGGCCAGTGTCATAGATACTCCCTCAAAACAGAAACGGACTGGAATTCTCAAGAAGCGTTCTTCACTCGATGAATCGCGTTACTATTCACGTTCACATTCACCCGATGAACGTAGCTTATTTATAAAGTCAGCACGCCGTAATTCTCTGGAAGAAACAGCAGCCAATGGAAGTATGGCAGCAGCAGCGGCTAATTGTTCATTAACTCAGGGTCCTCAGGGCATTCTTAAACAAAGCAGCTATGATAGTTTTAAGAGTGATAGCTGTCCTTCGGCCAGTGGCGCCATGAGTGGAAGTTTTGGTGAATCCCAACATCCCCATAGTATACTGAAGAAGAAGGACTCAACCTCCACACCCTCAGATGTTGCTCAACACACCACCAAACATGTTTCCATATCACAGGCTGTTATATTAGCCGCAGCAGAGCTGTCGGCCAATGAAACGGGTGAAAATATAACATTTGGAGATGACATCAGTTTTACACCCAGCAATGAGGAGTATGACATTAAACCCATACTCAAACCAGAAACCTCGAACAGTGATGATGCAGTCAAGCCACCCAAACCCATACTAAAGAAAAAATCCTCGGGAGATTCAGATGAACATGAAATAAAACCCATACTAAAGACATCTCGTAAATCGAGTAGGGAAGAATTTGAATTTGATCCATTTTCGGAAAGTGATAATGGCGAGCCGTCGGTTCGGCCCATTCTCAAAACAGATTCGCCGTCAAAGCGACGCTCATTGGGGCCAACCGATAATCCGGACACGGAACGTGAGTCAGCAACTTCACCATTTATGCTTAAAAGACGTACACGTTCACTGGAACGTCAAGACCAAACACCTGTGATAGATTTGGGCGCAGCTCTTAATGCTATTGCTACCTCACAAGAAAATACTGACGATTTGGTGGCCAGTCTGACATCTTCAACTCCGGGTGCCAATGTATCGGTAGCCGATCGTATCAAATCAATGGAAAAGTTCCTTACGAATCAAAATACCACCATGCCCACAAGTACAAGTTCGACCGTAAACACGTCATGGGAATCACCACTGCAAGATGATCCAAATAAGTCATTAGATACGGGAGCAGGAGAAGGAGGAGCAGCTGCTGGTGGTGCCGCTGGCGGCGGTATTACTGCTGGTGCGGTAAAAATCTTAAAACCCAGTGTCATACGTCGTGATCTACTCAAGGATAGATTTAAAACACAGCCCGTTACCAGTGATGAGAAGAATTTGTAAGTACATACATATTTTTTTACTAGAATTAAGATAAGTGCATATATTTTATAGAGAGAGTTAAAGTTGGCTCGTTAGTTTTATCGCAAGTTTCCTTCGAAATAATATTTGTGTGGTGCAGCCGTAGTGGATGGGCTTTCAAGTTGCAGCAACTGACTTGGAGCAGGTGTGAAAACTAATAAAGATTAGGTTTTGGACTTAAATAACACCGTATCGGTGTGTTGTTGTATTGCGACCCAGTCATTTTAGCATTCCAAACCTTGGCGGCATCAGGTGCCGATTAGTTGTTTAGAACGATCTCTCATATTTTGACGATTTTAATTAAGATCTCATCATAGAATGTAGAATCTCGGATATTGGAGAAAGTTTTGAGGGCTTTCCGCATAGTAGTGCAAACATTGCCGGACTCTTTTTCTCAGCTAAAACCGGTCTTATACTGGAGTAGTGCCATTTGCGTTACTCTGTTCGAACTCTGCTACGGTAATTGATTTTACCGTAATATGGGGATATACCAAGTTTGGAATAAATTGTTGAAAAAGTTTTAGAGTTATCTTGCACAATAGCTATTTTTGTATGTGCCGGCAGGGTTTCCTAGCTTTTGGGCCATTATCTCCGGAAAAAAATTGTACGGTAGTAAATGAAGCCGCTAGAACAACCTACCGAAAAAAAAGAATCAGAACGATGCGTGAAGAGCTCTTAAACTTCACTTTTTCCGAATTTTGTTGTTGTTGTAGCAGCTTCTACAAGTACATGTAAATCTTTATTTTATTATCTGTAGGCTCTGTAGGCTACCAGAGCATCAGTGTGAATGTCCCTTCTTAAACCTGCCTGTTATGCACGTTGATCTAGATGTTCTCTTTTATATCCTTGGACCTCTCTCTCCAGATCTCGATAATCCTCCCTAACTTGCCTGGGGGGTTCAGGCATATCCACCAGATGGTGATTTGGGTGGTCTTGCCTATAGCATCCAAGCAAGTACTGCATCGTCAACATCCAGTTGTGTCGACGCACAGGAAGGATCTTGTTCTCCTCATGTAAATGGTCCACTGCAGACATGAGGTGACACCCTGTAGCTGTTCTCAGGGCAGCATTCTGGCAGATTTGTAGTTTATCCCATTGCGTATCACTTTAGCAAACCATGCAGGCGCCTCATAGCTTACCACAGACCGACCTATCGTGTTGTATGTGGTTAACAAGGTTTCTTTATCCGCACCCCAAGTGCTGCCTGCAAGGGACTTTAGGACCATGTTCCTGTTTCTCAGCTTATAACAGATAGCTTTAGTATGCTGGGACGACTTATACATGCTATCGAATGTGACCCCTAGGACTTTGGGGTAGTTTGAGGTCGGAATAATTGCACCGTCGACCTTAGCCTGTCACAAACATTACCGATGTTGGGACCTGACGCCATGAGTGTAAAATCATCCGCGTACGTAATTAATTCAATGCCGTCGGGAGGGCGTGTAATTGCAGAGAGGTAGTGGTTAAACAGTTCCGGAGATATCACCCCTCCTTGGGGAACTCCCTACTTCACTCTACGCTATTGGGTCTTATTTCAGGTATTCGACCAGCAGGAATAAAGCGAGCGGCTGCAGCAGTGATGATGTCTCGGAATTTCCTCTCTGCTACCCGAACATCAGAGGGATTGGACAGTTCTCTGAAGCGTTGATTAGTGAACTCTCTGAAACCTTGCCAATCCGCTTTCCCATGATTAATGAAAGTGCGGCGTTCAGAGGATATGAAGTCTGGTGGTCTGTTTATGGTGATGAGGATTGGGAGATGGTCCGACCCAAGGGAAATGACGGGTTGCCATGTCACGTCATTCGTCAGACCGGGTGACTCAATGGATATGTCAGGCGAACTGTGGCAGTCTCCTCTAATCCTGGTGGGTGTGTCCTCGTTCGCAGTGCAGAATGTGGAGCTATCTATTTGCTCAGCCAGATCTGTACCTCTCTGGTCATTCCATAGAGCTGAATGCCATAACTCATGATGCGCATTGAAGTACCCTAGGACCAGCCGGTTATCACCTCGCAACAGAGATCTGATGTTAGGCAAATAACGCGGGGCACAGCTATTAACCGGCGGGATATACACATTGAGCAGTTCTATCTCGGCGGTTCCACACCTTACCGCTACCCCCATACACTCCAAGTATGGGTCCCTAGAGCCTAGCTCTGGCGATATAGGTCTGTACTGGACAGACTGGTGCAGTAGGAATGCAAGCCCTCAACCCCCACTTCTCGTACGATCCTGGCGAAGAACGTTGTATCCATCACAACTCCGAAGACGGCTGTTGTTGCTCAGCTTCGTTTCATGGATCGCCGCGACCATAATCACGATATCATTGATCTTGGTCCGTAGACTAGAGTTGTGCCATAGGAACTATATGTAACTATCTCGTTCAATTCGCAGTTCCAATGGCCCACATTTTTTCTTTGAACAAACTGCGTATACTTAATATCACACGTTATATTTCATGACGTTACTCATACGTTTTGGAACTAGTAAAAGGAACTAGATTACCCAACTCTACCGAAGACCATCGCAGGAATGTCACATCATCAGGAACTGGGACAGCAATACGCGGTGTTAATGGCTGCGGCTGATACTGCTGTCGGGGAGACTGCGGGGGAGTTTCATAATCCGATGATCTTGACGTTGAAGACTCACTGGGGTTCATGTTGGTGCAGCACGAAGCAATATAAACCCTGTCGTAGTACTCCCTCAGGAAGGTCAGGCCTGAACAGTTCCTGAAATGCAACCATCCTCGGCAACCCGTTGCATCTCATTGACATCGACCTGACAAACGGTGCAAAACCATGGCCCGGGGTTACTTTCAATCCCGGCACGGACCAAAAGAATCCGGAGCAGGCATTCCGGGCCCTGGCCTGGCCAGGAATCATCTTTCCTCGGGTCAATCCGGTACATAGAACCGGCCGTCGCGGGATTGTCCGAATTTTGTGTGGGAGTTACCCGAAGGAGTGGACCGATATAGTCCATATTCCAACCTGATACATGACTGGATGAAATAATACGATGTACAAAGTCTGCACCAATCAGAAACTCTCTGCGAGAATTATCCTGCGGATTTGACATCTTGGTTGGTGCCGTCAGGGTTTCTTGCAGCTTTTAGACCAATATCTCAGGAAGTATGGACTTGCCCAAAAAATTGTACCGTCGAAAAGAGAGCCGCAAGGGCAACCTACTGAACAAATTTTCGAAACGATCCGAGAGGAGCTCTTAAACTTCACTTTACATGAATTTTATGTGGGATGTACCTGAAGGAGTGGACCGGAACAGTCCATATTGGAACCCAATATACACATATTTGGAAGGAATAATATAGACAGACGGACGGATATGGCGAAATCGACTCCAAATTGTTTGAAACGAAGTTCCTCCAAACATATTTGGGGTCTAAAACCGTTATTTCGATGAGGCACATTTTGCCCGTATGAAAGTGTATATACCCTCGTTAGCATGAATGGTATTCGATTAGTCCACACGGTGAGCCTTAACTAATTTTAAATGGAAGGTGCTTACACCTCGGAAGTTTTTGCTGATTCTGAAACTACAATGCTCATAGATGAGAAATATCATGAAACAAAAAAAAATCGCCGGAGGGATTTTAAAATAAATCGCGATTTAAGTTCCGATTTTTAGGGGTTCTTTAGGTTTTCACGATTTTGCTTGGAAACCGCGAGTTCTATGTAAATGGCACTCAAGCAAATGTTGTAGCAGAGAAAATTCTCCACAAGATTGGCTTTTATGATATTTTTGTATATTTTACCGTTTTTAAGATATGGAAGTTCAAATTGAGACAATGCACTGACTGTATCGCTTCCTTATAAATCAATGTCATTACTGCAATTTCCCAAATAAAACTTTTATATCTCGAAAATGGCACAACGTAGGAAAAAATAAATTATCCAGTCTTGTAGAGAATTTTCACAGCTTCAACATTTTCTTTATTTCCATTTTGATATGACTTGCGGTTTCCAAGCAAAATCTTGAAGACTTAAGATAAAAACCTAAAAATTTGAACCGAACCTCTATATCTCAAAAATGGTAAGACCTACGAAAGAACCTAAAGGTCAGTTTTGTAGAGAATTTTCACAGCTATAACAATTTCTTTAGACTCATTTCGATACGACTTGCGGTTGCCAAGCAAAATCGTGAAAACCAAAAAAAAACCTAAAATTGTGAATTTTGATCGCGATTTTTTTAAAAATCCCTCCGGCGATTTTGTCTCTTTTTTTATTTTTCTCATCTATGAACATTGCTGTTTCAGAATCCGCAAAAACATCCCATGTGTAAGCCGTTTTCATTAAAAGTTAGTTAAGGGACACTGTGCATGATATTGTTTTATAAGGGGGCGATACAGTCAGTGCATTGTCCCAATTTGAACTTCCATATCTTAAAAACGGTAAAATATACGAAAATATCATAAAGGCCAATCTTGTGGAGAATTTTCTCTGCTACAACATTTGCTTGAGTGCCATTTACATAGAACTCGCGGTTTCCAAGCAAAATCGTGAAAACCTAAAGAACCCCTAAAAATGTGAACTTAAATCGCGATTTATTTTAAAATCCCTCCGGCGATTTTTTTTGTTTCATGTAGTTTCAGAATCAGCAAAAACTTCCGAGTGTAAGCACCTTCCATTTAAAATTAGTTAAGGCTCACCGTGTCCATAGATAGAAGGCTCTCTATCTTGCGGTATTTGGCTTTAACACAAAATATTTCTCTTTTAATACATAAAATATCGAACAGATGTTCGTTCGATAGATTTAAAAGAAATTCATCTAATTAAATGTGAAAAACAAATGAAAACTCAAAAGAGATTATAAATAAGTTGCCCAAAAGCAATTCTAAAATTAGCAAAATTTCCTTTTGAAATAAAAGCAAAAAAAAAAGACAAAAACAAAAGCAAATCAAACGATGACAACAACACAATGCGACTTATTCACGCGAAAAGAAAATTATTTGGTTGCGGCGTAAAGCCTTCGAAATTCCCAAAAGTGAAACGCCAAATGCAACAACAAAATGGGCTGATGATGTTGTTGTATATTTGTCTGGCGTTTATCCAAAACGTTTGTTTTATTTCATTCCTTCGCCTTCTTCTTGGTTGATTTTCAATACGATGTCATTCCAAATAAAAATAAACCAAACTGCAATCAGTTGCTCTTGTCGTTGGATTTTCAAACTAAAAAGAATGGAAAGGCAACAGCGGCAGCATGAATAGGGCGGGAATTGGAAAATATGTTTTTTTTTTTTTTTGTTTTTATTTGAAAATTCAAAAATTTTTAAAACATTAGTTTTGAATGGTTAAGGAAAAGCATTTAATTTGATGGAGAATTTGGAAATAATGTTTTTGTTTTAAGAACTTGTGATTTTAAAAGTGGGCAATGCAATTGGCTTGACTGAATCTTAAATTATTTCAAGGAAGTGGTGACAACAAAAGTAAATAATACCTTGAATATCGTGCAAAATTGCGTATGACCTGTTTCATTAAGACGATTCGAATTCAAATTCGTTCGAACTGCTACCAAGCTTTTGTTGTTTAAAACATATTTCATTCATTTTTTGTTTTCAATTAAACAACATTTTTCTTCAATGAGAGGAGTTTGTTGGTAGTTCGAAAGAATTAGAATTTGAATCTTCATAGTGAAACATTCCATTTACCTTTTAACAACTAACAGTTATAGAAAACTTTAAAATTTTTTTCATCCCAAAAATCAATTTCCCTGTTCGTAAAGTATTTATATCACAAAAATAGGAAGTCGTATGAATTTTGTTTTATTTTTTGTCTTGTGTCTCCATCCAAACGTTATAAAAGTTTATTGCCTTCATGTTTCGACTAAATATAGGCACGTGGATATGTTGTCCCTAATTCTATAATTCCATACCTATTGGTGAGAGACATGTGCGATATATTTAGAATGTGGAATGCCGTGGTGATTCATTTGGTTGTGCTTTGGGAACGATAATAAAAATAAGATTTCATTTCCATTTCTAATACATTTATGACATTTTTTATACTGCAATGTGATTTACACGTTATATAATTCAAAATTATGTTCCTATCGACAATCAAAATCAATGTAACACAACGAAATATATTCATATATAATATGAATGCCTTTGGGTGTTATCCCAATGCAAGTGGAAGCAGAGAGCACCCGGTTTCGATTCCCAGGCCAGACAACATAACATTTCAATCCACTCAACCTAATGTTTGCCAAGTTTCCTGAGTATTTCAGTCATGTAGATAGAGCTTCTCTGTTGGTAGTGTCTTAAGACACACCGTTCGGTCTCGCCTAATAAAAGCTTATTGAGGTCGAAATCGGAAAACCCTTTTGTGAAGGGGGTAGACAAATTCTAATTATAATGCAAACTTCTCCGCTTCTTATCTGTAAACAAAAGACTAAGACTAGTAGGTTGGCGTAGGATGACAGACAACGAAGATGTCGCAGTAGGCGCTAACCCATCCCATATTTAAATTTTTACACACCTTAATAGAATTAAAAATATGCCTCATCGAAATTATGATTTTGGACCCCACATATGTTTGGACGAAATCCAGAGCCTTTACATTCCATTCGCAGGAGGCATATCTTGGATATCGTACTGTCAATTCGGGTCTAATATTTGATAGGCTGGTTCTCATTTATACGTTTGGATCTCTCTCTCTCTCCTGATGTGCCTAGACAGGGGAAGCCTGTCCACTAGATCGTTTCAAGGATGCTCACGGCGGTAACATCCATGCAGGTACTGCATCGACAACATCTTGTTGTGCTGATGCACCTCTAAAATCTTCGCGATGTGGAGGCACCCCAACCTAGTTTTCAGGGCAGCATTCTCGAAGGTTTGGACATTCTTCCGCTACGTAGCGCTAACATTTGCATACCGCACTGCCGTCCCGTAGCTTATTATAGCTTACAGCCCGGCGTATTGTTTATAAGAAATCAAAAGGGCTTATTACTTTTAGCACCCCTAGTGCTGCCGTCCAGCGATTGTAGACTTTGTTCATACTTCTGATTTTATCGGAAATATCAGTGGAGGGTAGGGTAGGGTGGGGCGATTTGAACACCATCACGGGCGCCTGGAGTTTCTGATTCTTGGGATTGTACTGAGCAAAAAAGTCCACTAGACCATATGTCTACGGTGAAAATCGAGCCCCCGGATTTTGACTCGAAGTTTTTTATCCACGTTTTTTTGGATATTTTTGCATATAACAGTCAAACAATTGATATTTTCGAATCAACACAAAGACAAAAATTATAGCCAGGACAATAATTAAGAACTCTCTGGCACATCTCAAAAGCATTGGAATGCTCCTTCAGGCAGTTATGGCCTCGAGAAGGTGCACATTTTTTGGGAAAATATCGATAAATGACACTGTGCTACAAAATGGGACTTAGTCAGTGGGTGGAAAATTCCTTTTGGAGATGAAAGCCCTTGCTAAGTGCTAAGAATCCAAAAGGAAATTTTTACCGTAGGTCAAGTTTCTTAGATATCGCGTGATAAATGGTTTAATGTTGGCCCCTTATTTTGTGAGAAAATAACGTTATATCTCCGTTAAGCGTTATTGTAGCTTCATTTTGAGATTACATGTCTTTAGTAAAATCGAATGGCGAATCTTTTTGTAAAGTATTTCATCCCTCTAACTCAATTCCTTCCATGTCCTTTTCGTCCTTTATTTCTTGAATCGTAGTAAAAGTACCACAATACGAGATTTTACAGCATCCAACTATTCTTCAAAAATTTAGGACGTATAAAGGACATGAAAGGAATTGAGTTAGAGGGATGAACTATTCTATAAAAAGATCGCCATTCGATTTGACTGAAGAGATGTATTCTCAAAAGGATTTTTCCACCCACTGACTTTGAGTCCCATTTTGTAGCACAGTGTCATTTATCCCATTCCCAAAAATGTGCACCTTCTCGAGGCCATAACTGCCTAAAGGAGCATTCCAATGCTTTTGAGATGTACCAGAGAGTTCGTAATTATTGTCTTGGCTATAATTTTTGTCTTTGTGTTGAATCGAAAATCACAATGGTTTGGCTGTTATATGCAAATATATCCAAAAAACGTGCATAAAAAATTTCAACTCAAAATCCGGAGGCTCGATTTTCACTTTAGACATATGGTCTAGTAGACTTTTTTGCTCAGTACAATCCCAAGAATCAGAAACTCCAGGCGCCCGTTAATATTTTTTTCCTTCCATACAAATTGCACCGGCCTAGTGGAGTGCCTTTCAGCCGTCCAGGTTGTGGTGAACAGTGTGGCAGTAGATTGAGAAGCGAATATTTCCATATTCCTTAGATGGAAGAACTGGACTAAGTCAGCTATGAACAACAATTATGCGTATAATTGCGGTCTCTTTGCCGTCCGGAGAGGGTGGAATTTGAGAAAGGTAGAGGTTAAACAGTTCCAGAGGAAAGTTTTTTCTCGAACAGCTTAACATGGTTGACGACATCAAAGGCCTTCGATGGGTCAAGAGTCACCATCGCTGTTCTATGGCACGGTCGATTGATAGGTGCAGATATGGCATATAATGCAGTTGTCCTGTGCCTTATCCGGAATTTGTGCTGATGTTGGGTAACTGGACTACAACCTCTCATTATGCGGAGTAGTAGTGTCTCTAGAATCATCGCTATTGGCGAAAGGAAGGAAATCGGCTTATAAGATTCACCTCTGCTGGCACCCTTTCACTTTCCAGGCTTCTGGAACAATATGGGTGGCTAACTATAGGTTGAGGACACTTGTAAGTACTCAACTCCGGGTTCATCCAGCTGCCTAAGCATTATTAGCAAACTCCTCTTGACCCTATCACGTGTTTTGAAAATGGCCGGCTAACATTACACTCGCGCCTCTACGGATCTGTCACTGTAACGCCGTTAGAAGTAACAACCGTTATATCGGCCTTATTTCCCGTGTTCAAAAGTGATTTATCCATTGACCACAATTTACTTAATCCTGATCCAATGTTCCATTGCTTCAGGTGATCTCGCCGTTTTTCCGCTTATGCTCGCATACTAGCCTGTTGAGTTCAATTGTAAGTTCACTAACTCTTGGGTCTTCAGTAGCGCGATTCTCTAACACATTTTTTGAGTTACCGACAAAAATCGGTAAAATTAAAACGCAAAATTATGAATTAAAAGTTCAAATAAGAGTTGACAACACTCTTGTTATCGGTAGAACTTTACGACTGCTTTTTATTCGTTGCTAACGTACCGAAAAACATCGGTAATTACCGAAATTATAAGCATTTTAATTTTACCGACAATTGTCGGTAACTCAAAAAATGAGTTAGAGAATCGAACTTCAGGGTTCAACCTGTAAACTTGCTAGAATTAAATTGCGGACACTTGTCAAATACTTCGGTTTTGTCTAGTTGCTTATCCATTACCATTAAGATTCTATGGGGGCCCAACGCTTGGGATGACTTCGCGTTTCGGATGACATATGCAAGATCGCTCGTCGAATCTGCAGCTATCTGAAGCGGTAATTGGTAAGTTCTGAACCCTTGGCAATTCAAATTATCCATTGTTCAGTAAAGTACGGTCAGAGGTTATGAGTCGGGTAGTCTGTTAACGAAGACGATGGCAAGAAGGCAGTCTGAGCTAAGCGAAATGACAGTTAGCGGATAGGTTATCAGACCGATTGCCACAATGGTGATGTGGTAAACTCCAAACTTCAAAATGTGGAACCATCACTGCACTCGCATCACTTACCTCGGACAGAAGGCTTATGGTGAGCATCTAAGTCCTCTATGACCAGACGCTTTTTGTCTTCAAAAAGCGTACTAATTTTAGGCATATAACGCAGAGGACAACTCATCAAAACATGATAAAGGGATACGAGGTTGTAAACAAGTAAAAAAGTATCAGTCGGCTTTGTCGACAGAGATATACCCTCAGCCTGAGTGAAATGAAACGTCCATTTATTATCGACAATATCGAGTCTAGAGATTACGGATTTTGTAGCCCTTTTTGAAATTTGCCGACAAAAAAGTGTTACGGAGGATGTACTTGAATAAATGTACCGACATAGTTCATTTTGGAAGTGGATCTTATTTCGGGATTCATTCCTTTCTGTGCCCACCAGTCATTTCACCGAATAACTTAGAAGTTTTGGGCCACGATGTCAGGAAACATGGCACTTGCACACGAAAAACATAAAATCGCTTAAACAAGACCACAAAGATTAGCATCGGTATAATTTTCTAAAGGTTCTTCGAACAGATCCTAAACTGCGCCTAAACAAAAATGTTGAACTGTTGTGGGGGAGGTACCCTAAGGACGAGACCGATTTCTGAAGTAAAACTACATTTGGACAAAATATTAGGAGATCCAAGGTTTGGACGGTTGCTCCGTTCAGCAGGTTTAAGCGGGTACTATTATAGTGACATTTTTTAATTTTTGGGGGTGGGTGGAGGTAGCGGAAGGTGCACACCGATAGTACAAGTCTTTGAACTTAAACTTAGTTTGGACTAAATATTACGAAGGCCAAATTTTGGATCGACTCGGTTGATCCGTTCGAGAGTTATTTTACGCATAGTGCCATAGGGATTTTTACAGCATTTGGGCTATTTTCTCAGGAAGTATGGACTTGAAAAAAATTCCACCATCGTGGGAGTAGTGAATACATGTGAATACATTCGAAAGCAGGCCTTAAAGTGCATTTTTTCGAAATTTTGTGTGGGAGGTACCTGAAGGAGTGGACATATATATTCCATATTCAAGCCTTATCTATTTCTCGTAGAAAAATTACGATGTGAAAAGTATGGACCAAATCCGTTAATCGTAAATCGTCGGTACAAAATTTTCGAATATTTTCCAACTTTTGTGGGAAAGGTATTTAAAGGAATGGAATGGAATGAAATCGAGAAATTGATGGTTGTAAGCCCATCATGATTAATATAATTTTGTTTTCCCAATTAAAATACATACATACATTTTAAATATATATGTAATGTTTTTTTTTTTTGCATGCCACGCACTTCAAAAAATGTCCAACCTTTATCATGTCAAAATTATTCACATTAGTTTAAAAAACGAAACCATAACGAAACAACCACAAATTATATGGACGTGCGTATTTAAATTATGTCCAAATTAGCATATCTCATGACCGGAAGTTTTCGCATTTGTTGTAGCGAGAGAAAAAAAAAATTGAAATCAAGCAACCAACCAACCTCCCACTTTGGCATGATTATAAATACAGATGACAGACCAGCCAACCGCAATGATGATGAATAGGCCAAAATACCGCTAGCATTTGTTGATAAAAAATACTAGCCCTGTTTTTCTCTTTTTGCAACGGAAAGAGAAATGCTTTTTTTAGTTTGTTAATAATAATTTTTAAGCATAGAATTTGCACAATAATTTAATAATTCACATAAACATATGTATGTATACCAGTGTGTAATTAGTGGTATTTACAACAATAAAAATACAATTTTAAGGGAAAATGACAACAGCAACAACAACATTAGTACAAACATGTTCAGTTCATACAATGAACTTCAATGAAAACAGTTGTAAATTGTTTAAATTCAGTAACTGGAACAAATTGAAACAAAGTTAATTTGCTATTCATTATTTTACTCTGAGTATATACTGTTGTTATAAATTTATGAAAGTTTAATAATTGTTAAATACATACATTTGTATGTAACATAGAGACAATATTGCCGCAAACGATGAAACATAATATTCTCCATTTGTTCAGAAAATGTTCGTAGCCTATACAAACATGTATTGGTTTCATTTACGCATAGACCCTACCTTTGCAATTATGTTAGGCCTTATTGGCCATTCTTCTTTTTTTCTTATTTGTTAATATCATAATGTTTACAAATAATAATTCTCCTCAAAATGCCGGCATTGTATGGGATATGACAAAGAACTATTCAAGGTTTACAAAAGAAAATATGTATGTTCGTTTGTATGTCCACACTGTAAATTGCAATTGTTTTTCAATTGTTTACACACATCTATATTTAGAATAGGTGTTTATATTTTTAAATATACGAATATCTACTTAAGAATACTCAAACTATTCATTTATTATTTGCTCATTATATTTTAACATGCATAACTTTTGTATATACATACATACTTATACTTATGGTGAGTGTATATTCAATAACTTTCGTTTTCAAGCTAATTACGTGGCGTTTAGTAAAAGTTTGAACCTAATAGCAGGGGTATTAGGCTTAGGTCAAGATTATGTCTAATACAAATTTCAAATATAAACCTAATTCAAATGTTTTCTGACATTAGATGTGTCTACATTTAAGATTGTCTGCTCAGTTCTTCATTTTTGAAGGTATTTTCCTATTGGGGCTACAGTTTGTGAAGCAACAAATAATTCTGTGGTTTTCACAATCTACGTGGATATAATTTCCTTCCTATAAATTATTTAAATATAATTGAAACATATGTTTCTAACAGAAGGGCTCTTCTTCTCTTCTATATCGGGATGTATGCTCTTTCCTCAAACAATTATAACGTTGTAATTGAGACCCCAAAACCACATGTGCTAAAAACTCAAAGCGTTCCAAGAAATGTCCTGATATAACTGGATATAACCGCAAACTATTACTGTTTTGTTGCCGATGTACCAAAAGGTTAAAAGTAAAGCATTACATGGACAGAGCAAACACCGCACAGTGGTTCAAACAAACCCTTTCCTGGCCAAAATGCCTACATAATCGGATAGATATATTTTCATAATTTTTTCCGGTGAAACAGAGGAATTTAAGGTCAAAGTTAAACTTTTGAATTTTTTAGTATTTTTCATCAAAATATTCAAAACCCAATAAATAAACTATAAAAATCCAAAAAGAAAAACAAGAAAAAATTTAAAACATTTAAAAAAAAATTAAATATAGAAAATTCAATATAAAATAGGTTTCACACAAGGCTGTAAAATATTGGATGTTTTGTTCACCCATGATTTGTAGTCTCTTGGTTGTGAATATTTGACAGCCATTGGGTCTTGTTTTGGGTTTGGTGATAATTGGCAAAATTGGCTTGGAAACCTTGTAGCTGGCTTCGTTGTGCCAAATCTAGCTATCCCGATAGCGTTTTTCAACCAGCCCCAATGCCCAAGGGTTTCATGACCTTGTTATAGATTCCAACATCGGGTGACTCCGATTCGCGACGGGACCGAAATTCCATTTCATTCAATTTTGTAATGTACCGGGACCCAACATTAAGTTATTATTGATTTTTAAGGCCTTAAATCGTCATTGCAACGCAAAAATGCCACAGACTTGATAGGGTGGAATCTGAGTTATATAAGGGTCGCTTGACTATCGACGAAGGTAGTCATCGGCTTCAGGCCTCTCTGTGCAATATGTGTAAATTTGATGATTTCCTCCCGAACCCTATAGAAGCATAGGTTTTATGCTGTGTTGGCAGCCGCTGACCGAAACACTATGCTTTTGAGTCAATCCGGTACGACAAAACTCTCTGCCGTGGGATTGCCCAACCGATGGTAGTTCTATTCGTCATAGGGTCGCAGCGTGATCTTTTTCGCATTAAAGGTATCTCTTTGAGTCGAAGTGCACTTTTGTGCATACTACGAGATCTAGTGGCTGGATATCTATTGAGGGCAGTCTGTGGAATGGTCTTCGCAACGTCTGTTATTACATTGGACGCTATTTAGTTTACGTAGATATTGAGTTTTGTTCAAAGTATTTCACCACACACCAATGGATGATGACCTGTGGTCTCAATCCCGAGCTCTTGATAATTAGGATTTTTAAAACCGCCGGGCATGGCCCAGCTGACTTTTTCATCTTTCAAAAACTTAATTTAAATAACGGCTTTTTATCAGACCTCGTACAGACCGTTTTAAGTGTATAGAATTTCCCGAGAAAACCCGGGATATACAGGGGATTTCGAAAGTTAAAAATTAGCGAGATTTCCCGATGAAAAATTTTATTGCCAATGGAATTATTGCAGAAGACCTCTTTAGGTGTGTTCCTCAACATTTCTTTTCCACGTTAATTGGTGGTCGTCCATAATGGTGCCGAAGTACTTACCTTCTGAAGAGATCTAAGGTAAGGTAATTGGTTATATTTGTCTCTTCTTCCTTAACCAATACCTTGCATAAGTTCCGATAGAGGATTTTCCTCTAATTGTGATGATAGTTTTTGTTTTTACTCTCTGGTTAAATGTTTGGATTAAATTTTAACGGGCGGGGGCTTTATAGACACCCAAAGGCCACCTTAGAGTGCGACAAGAAAGGAGTTTTTTTAGGAACAGAAAGGAGTCTTATGCAAGAAGAACTTTTTTATTGACGGACAGAAGGGAGTCTTGTACGCGAGAGAAAGGAGGATTTTATATATGAAAATATGGCCTATATAATGGACCAGAATTGAGTTTTTATATAGAAACATAAGAAGTTATAAACGACCAGAATTGAAATTAAAATTTTAACACAATTTTAGACCCAAAAATGTGGACTGATATAATAATCCATATATGAACCTGATCTACATACATTTGTCTGGAATAAATATTACGATATGAGAAGTTTGGACTAAATCAGATACACCTTTCAGATTTATTGTTCGCACAATTAAAGCGAACAATTTTTATCTTTTGTAAGGTAGGTAGGTACACGAAGGAGTAACCAAAGTTTGAACTTGATCTAATTTTCGCCAAAATATTACCTGCGCAATGTTTGGATTAAATCGGATGATCCTTCGGGAGTTAACTGTGCGTTATCGTATCGTTAGCCACCCATATTGTACGAGTTGCCTGGAAAGTTGGCACGAAAATCATGTCAGTAGAGGTAAATCTTACTGGCCAAAATCTTCTCCATAAATCTATTTGAAACGTTGTATAATCAAATATATGTTTGGACAGCAGTCGTTTGTAGAATTCAGAAATAAAGGCCTGGGTACATAAGCTGCCTCGACTGGTTGTCTTGCTTGCCTGAAGATTAAAGAAGGCCGAGCCAATTTCGAATTAGATTGCCCTTTTCTTTTTTATTCTTTTATTAGAAGCAAGCAAGGCAAGCAGGCAAGGCAGCTTATGTACTCAGGCCTTAAGAACCGTAAAGTTAAACACAGGGAGTTCCCCAAAGCGGGAAGATACCTCCGGAACTGTTTAACCTCTACATTTCTGAAATTCCACAACCTCCAGATTTAATAAACGTCGACGACATATATGATAGGTTAAATGTCTACATAGCTGACTTTCATCTAAGGAATATAAAAATATCCGCTGCTAAATCCACAGCCACAATGCTAACCACATGGGCGACTACTCATTCCGACCATAAACTACACCAAAATATTGTGTGTAATGTTCGATAGCATGTTTAAGACGTCTGCGCAAACCAAGCTATTTGCGACAAGATCAGAAGTAGGAACAAGGTCCTCAAGTCACTGGCCGAAACCTATCAAAATTTCGTACTGAGGACTGCATCCTTATGACACCAATGGACCATCTCCTTGAGGATGTTGTCGATGCAGTACCTGCTAGGTTGTTACCTCCGTGAGCATTCCTGTTACTATCTAGTAGACAAGCTTCCCCCACCCAAGCACTCAGGAAAAGTCTTCATGATCTGGAGAGAGATGTAAAGGTACAAGTGAAAATCTCTAGATCAACTAGTTTATCAGGCAAGCTTGAATAGCATTCACACTGATGCAGCTGCGCAGGCAGTACAAGATACAGTGTAAATGCCGGAATTGATTACAATAATATTCGAACGAACATATTTGCGTTCCTACAACAACAACATATTACCATTTCGATGGAGTAAATTTTTAATCGTATCAAGTGTATACACCTATTTTTCCCAATGGCGGCACCTCTATCCACGTTTAGTATAGTTCATATGTGTGAAACAATAGAGAGTTCAGTATCCACCTGAGATCAATAAAAATATGAATAAAAATTCCGTGCGGAATTTGTTCCCTTTCCCCAATTTAAAAAATTGTATACCCTCCACCATAATATGGAGGGTATAATTAAATTTGTCATTCCGTTTGTAACACATCGAAAAAGTATATATATTCTTGATCAGTGTAAAATCGTAAGTCGATATAACCATGTCCGTCTGTCCGTCTGTTGAAATCAAGATACAGCTCGCAATTTTTAAGATAGAGCCTTGTAATTTGCTTCATTTTCACACCAAAATGTCTGAAAATTGGTACTTAGTGTTCGTTGGGGTATAAAACTTTCCCCCCGGAATTTTGTTGGTATGGGTCCACGCCTTCATATAGCCCCCATGGAACGGTATCTCCCGATTTACGGTATTTTGAAGGTTGTGGCCTCAGTATTCCTCCGAAATAGCTGAAATTCGGTATTTAGTCCTGATTTGAGGTAGTATAAAACATTCCATATGAAATTTGTCGGTATAGATCGACGTTTATCGAAATGATTCTTGAAGGTTAGTGACATTGTTTTATCGAAATTGGTGAAATTTTTAGTAAGTCTTCTTCATAAACGAAAGGAATATAATTGTTCCATTTTACTTCAATACCATTCGTTCTTACTTCTTTATTTTCATATTTATGTCCAAAAAGCAAATATTTTTGTCAATTCAGCGAAAATATTCCATAATTAAGTGATTCTAGTATTTTTCAAAGTTTTAAAATACTGATTTAAAAAAAAATCATTCCAATTTGTACAACAAAGAACAGTACCAAATAGCTTTAAAAAGTACTAACACAAACAATAAGTTTTTCAGCAACACAAAATCAAAAATATCAAACGATGAAAAATCTAATTTAGTGTACAAGATAGAATGTGATGGAGACAAGTCCAACATATGCCAAATGGTATATGTTGGCACAACAAAATCAAAATTAAAAACCAGGCTCAGTGGCCACAAGTCTGATCAAAAGGCCAAAAACAAACCACTTGAACAAAAAACTGCTTTGGCAGCACATTGTTCCAAAACAGGTCACACACCAAATTTTAAGGACGTCAAAATCTTGACTCAGGAGGACAATTATAAACGTCGATATATATTGGAAATGCTCCATATAATAAATACTCCCACAGAAAAAAGAATAAACTATAAGTCAGACACAGAACACTGTGCACAAATTTATCGAAACGTCATCCAAAAACATCAGAAAAATGAGAAAAACTTCAGTTCAACACCACCAGTCACATTGGATGAAAGTTGTTGTTAGTTGAATAAAAACCAAAAAGTAAATATTGTTTTGTAATTTTGTTATTAATTTATATAATTAATATTCTTGTTTTTATGTTAATCAAAAAAGATCCCTGATGATGGTCGTCGAAGACGTCCGAAATATTGGAAATAAACAAAGTAAATAAAAGCAAATAGAATTTTGTTTTATTGAAAAGAGGACCTAAAGCCGAACAAAAAGTACAGAAATAATAAAATGATCAAAGGTCGACAAAAACTTAATTATAAAAAAAATCAACTTTTTAAAATTATTTTCCGTGCGACAAATTCCAAAGGAAATATTCATGATTGTCCTGATAGACTTCACTTAAGTTAAAGCTGATCAGTCCTGTTCATTACTATGTACATATGTATCATCGCTTTCGCTAGCAGGATGTGTATGGCGCTAAACTTTTGCAAAACCCTTCCGGCTATCGCTGACCTCAATACATCATAGGCTTGACTAGTTTAAAAAAATATTTATTGTATCAAATTTCCACTGTCACACAAAGTTCACCGCCATCTTATCAATACATGTGTGGCATTCTACCTGCAAGCCTAGCAAGCAAGCAAAAAGTGTAATACGTTTTTAGTGTGAATACAATAATGCCTAATTAGTGCTTATTGGGCTAGTGGCACACTAACACCTTCTTACGCCACCTACCCTTCTAAAGAAAAAGAAAACTATGTATATATGTATGAACATTTATGAAATGTAAGACCCCGTTGGTTTTCCTGCCTGTCTTTGGTTTTCACAGTTTTTAGGCCATTCTCAAAAGTTGTATTTCTCGCTTGCCGTGTTATTGTTCTTATTGTCATTGTATTTTAAGTTTATTGTTTTATGATTATGGTCTTCCAAGAAAAACAAACATACAAACATTACCAGTCATGTTAACAAGTTGTTGTGTTTCAAAGACACCTAACCGCTCGGCTACCTATCTATATACCTAAATACTAGTGGCCGTTCGATTAAGTAGGCTGCCAGGCAAATTGGACATAAGGGAACGAAAAACCATCATATCATCCATCCACCACCACCTCCACCCTACCAATGTTCAATGCATCGAAACGAAAATTTTTGCACCGCTTTTTGTAGTTGTTTTTATCAATTGTAGTTTTAGTTTTTACATAAGCCTTGTTGAGGGTGGTCGCTGTAGTTTTTTTCAGTTAACATTGGAAATTTTATTTTGGAATTGTATTTTTCTGTGAGTGGAAAAACACACATCGAAATCGAAACAACAATGCATTCGGCGTACTTTAGGAAACGGTAAATAATTTTGATTATTTCCCTAAAAATAGTTTATGAATACAAAACAGAGGTGTTGTGGCTTGTAACGATACTACATAATACACGTTTTAAAGAGAGTATTAAAATGATCCAAAAATGTACCTCCAACATGCTACGGTTGTATAATTCTACCAAAGAAATCTCAAATTTTTTTATTGTTGCACGTTTTAAGTAAAAAAATATCAATCAGCTTTGTCAATCGGAGTAAGGAAAAAATAAGTTATGCCCGTTTAAAGTTGAAAATCTAAGAAACCTCGTTTCCTCTACATTTACCGTTATAAAACCAAAAAACCAAGTGACCCAAGGAAACCAAATGTATTTTTGTCTTCCATCGAATCCAACAAAAACGAATTTGTGCATCAGAATCCCTGAATAATTTTCGTGTAGCATAGTGTAATTCTTGAACAGCCCTTAAACTGCACTTAAGGGCAAATGTTGAATTCGGCACCAATTGGAACTTCACGAAGGTTTCTAAGTGAGTGTACGTTATGGAATGCAAATGTTAACGCTACGTAGTGGAAGAATATTCCATCCTCCCTGAATGCCGTCCTGAGGACTACAACAGGGTGTATACTAATGACACCAGAGAACCTTGTTGCCACTCTTGCAAAGCAATAAGCCGGCTGTTGTAAGCTAGGAGACGCCCGTAAGATATGCATAGAGCCTCCGTATGACACCAGTGGACCATATCCATGAGAAGATGAAGAATTTACCGCCGCAACAAGGTACAGGGGAAATCTCTGGATCAACGATCCTCTCAGGCAGGCCTGTAAGGTATTCGCACTGATTCAGTCGTGCAGAAAGTACAAATTGCAGCAGAAGAACGCCAGTTACTAAGACAAACACGAGTGGTGGTGTCGTGTTCCAACCGTTTACACAATTCGTAAAATATCGTTCTCTCCCGTCATTTAATGCCAGCAGGGGGGTTTTTTTTGAGGCATTATCTTAAAAAGTATGGACTTGCCCCGAAAAAAATTATGCTATAATAGGGACCGCGAAGACAACCGAAAAAAATGTCAACACAATCTTCGACATGTCCATGAATTGGATTTGTGCGAAACATTTTGAAATTTTGTGTGGGACGTACCACACTAAGAAATGGTCCGAACTTGAACCTGTTCGTTGTTTAGTACAGAAAACATTTAGCTTTTGTGTGAGTGAGGTACCCGAAATAGTGCACCGATATGACCCATCTTCCAACTTAAACAGTGATTGGACAAATTTTACGAGATCAAAAGTTTGGACCCAATCGTTTGATTCTATCAAGAGTTATCGTGTGCACCAGCCAGACAAACAGTCGGACGGACATGGCTATATCGACACCACATTGTTTGAAACGGGTTTAGTCCAACGGGCCTGGCTGTGTCCAGATTCAAAAATGCTGCAACCTTGACTGGCTGGGTCTATAAAGAATCAGGAGACTGGTGTTAGCTGGACCTTAGCGGTTCCAATCGACAATTACTGGATTTGTTGGATATCGTGCGATTGTCTTAGTAACTGGCGTTCTTTTGCTGCAATTTGTACTTTCTGCACAACTGAATCAGTGCGAAATCCTTACAGGCCTGCCTGAGAGGATCGTTGATCCAGAGATTTACCCTGTATCTTGTTGCGGCGGTAAATTCGTCATCTCCTCATGGGAAAGGTCATGCATATCTTACGGGCGTCTCATAGCTTACAACAGACCGGCCTTTTGTTTTGCAAGAGTGTCAACAAGGTTCACTGGTGTCTTTCAGGGAGGTTTGAATATTCTTCCTTTACGTATCGCTACCATTTGCATACCACACTGGTGTCGCATAGCTTACCACTAGACAGCGGAATCCTATGCAAATGCATAGGATGGTCGTAGAGAAAATCTGATTAGACAGAAAACCGTTTTATTACAAAATAAAACGCATTAAGCCCAGAAATTTCTGCATATTTTGCATATCGTGCATATTTTTACATATTTGTATAAAATGAGCATATCCAAAAATATATTCAAGGATTTGTGGTCTAAACATCCCACCGAAATGGCTGAAATTTGGTTTTAAGTCTTTGTTAGGGGTATGAAACTTTACAACTGAAGTTTGTCCGCATAGGTCCACGTCTTCATATAGCCCCGATAGAACTGTACCTCCCGATTTCCGATATTTTGAAGGTTGTGGCCTCACCATCACACTAAATTGGCTGACATTTTTTATTAAGTCTTCGTTGGGAGTATAAAACTTTCCACCTGAAATTTGTCGATATAGGTCCACGTCTTTATACAGCCCCCATAGAACGGTACCTCTATGATTTTCGGTATTTTGAAGGTTGTGGCCAAATATGCCACCGAAATGACTGCAATTTGGTAATTTGTCTTCGTTGGGAGTATAAAACTTTCCATCTGAAATTTGTCGGTATAGGTCTACGTCTTCATATAGCCCCCATAGAACGGTACCTCCGAATTTCTGGTATTTTGAAAGTTGTGGCCTCAATATCCCACCGAAATGACTGAAATTTGGCATTTTGTCTTCGTTGGGGGTATACAACATTCCACCTGAAATTTGTCGGTATAGGTCCACGTCTTCATATATCCCCCATAGAGCGGTACCTCCGAATTTCTGGTATTTTGAAGGTTGTGGCCTCAATATCCCACAGAAATGACTGAAATTTGGCATTTTGTCTTCGTTGGGGGTATACAACTTTCCACCTGAAATTTGTCGGTATAGGTCCACGTCTTCATATAGCCACCATAGAACGGTACCTCCGGATTTCTGGTATTTTGAAGGTTGTGGCCTCAATATCCCTCCGAAATGACTGTTATTTGGTATTAAGTCTTCGTGGGGGTATAAAACTTTAGACCTGAATTTTCTTGGTATAGGTCCACGTCTTCATATAGACCCCATAGAAGGATATCTCCCGATTTCCGGTATTTTGAAGGTTGTGGCCTCTATATCACGCCGAAATGGCTGACAGTTGGTATTAAGTCTTCCTTGGAGGCAAAAAAATGTCTACCTAAAATTTGTCGTTTTAGGTGCAGGCCTTCATATAGCCCCCATAGAACGATACCTCTCGATTTTCGACCACGTATACCACATATGCCTAAATTAGGTCAAAAATGTGTCTAAAACTTTCTAGAATCTGTTGGAAACTTTATATAAGGGGATATACCAAAACATGGACCTATGTTGACGATTTTTTGGAGAGGTGGTTCGGGACCTCTAAGCTCTTCAAGTGTCAAATTACAGCTAGTTTGGTTAAAAATTTTTCCTAAAATCTGCAAAATACCAAAAATCGGGAGGTACCGTTATATAGGGCTATACCAAAACATGCACCTACGTTGACGATTTTTGGTGTAGAAGTTTCGGGACCACTAAAAACCCAAATGTCAAATTACAGATAGTTCGGTTACAAATTGTAGATAAAATCCTCAAAATATTGGAAAATCTCAATTGTCAAATTACAGATAGTTCGGTTAAAAATGGTACCTAAAACTCTCTAAATATCGAAAATCGAAAGGTAAGCTTATTTGGAGGCTATATCAAAAGATGGACGACCTATGTTGACAATTTTTGGTGGAGAAGTTGCGTGACCACTGAAAACCTCAAATGTCAAATTACAGCTAGTTTGTTTAAAAATTGTAGCTAAAATCCACAAAATACCGAAAATCGGGAGGTACCGTTATATGGGGCTATACCAAAACATGGACCTATGTTGACTATTTTTAGTGAAGAAGTTTCGTGATCACTGAGAGCCTCAAATGTCAAATTAAAAATTGTAGCTAAAACCCTCAAAATACCGAAAATCGGGAGGCAACGTTATATGAGGGCTATACGAAAACATGGACCTATGTTGACGATTTTTAGTGAAGAAGTTTCGTGATCACTGAGAAACTCAAATATCAAATTACATCCAGTTCGGCTAAAAATGTTAGCTAAAATCTACAAAAATACCGAAAATCGGAAGGTACCGAAAATCGGGAGGTACCGTTATATGGGGGCCATACCAAAACATGGATCTATATTGACGATTATTAGTGGAGAAGTTTAGTGACCACTAAGAACCTCAAATGTCAAATTACAGCTAGTTCGGTTTAAAATTGTAGATAAAATTCTGAAAATTCTGAAAATCGGAAGGTACCGTTATAGGGTGGCTATATCGAAACATGGTCCTATGTTGACAATTTTTGGAGGAGAAGTTTAGTGACCACTGAGAACCTCAAATGTCAAAATGTGACTAAAAACGTTGAAATACCTGAAATCGGGCGGTACCGTTATATGGGGGCTATACCAAAACATGGACCGATAATGCTCATCATCGAACTTGACCTGCCTGCAAACAAAATGTACCGAAAATCGGAAGGTACCGTTATATATTGACGATTTTTGGTAAAAAAAAAGTTTCGGGACCACTGAGAACCTCCAATGTCAAATTACAGCTAGTTTGGTTAAAAATTGTAGCTAAAACCCTCAAAATACCGAAAATCGGAATGTACCGTTATATGGGGGCCATACCAAAATATGGGCCTATATTGACGAATTTTAGTGGAGAAGTTTTGTGACCACTGAGAACCTCAAATGTCAAATTACAGCTAGTTCGTTTAAAAATTGTAGCTAAAATCCACAAAATACCGAAAATCGGGAGTTACCGTTATATTGGGGCGATACCAAAACATGGACCTATGTTGACGATTTTTGGTGGAGAAGTTTAGAGAAACCACAAATGTGAAATTACAGCTAGTTCGGTTAAAAATTGTAGATAAAATTTTCAAAATACTGAATCGGGAGGTATCCTTATTAGGGTGGGGCGATTTGTGTGGAAGGAAAAAAACCTTAATGAGCCCTTCGCGTTTCTGATTCCTGGGATTGAACTGAGCAAAAAAGTCCACTGGACCATATATCTACCGTGAAAATCGAGCCTCCCGATTTCGACTTAAAGTTTTTTATTGACGTTTTTTGGATATTTTGGCATATAACAGCCAAACCGTTGAGATTTTCGATCCAACACAAAGACAAACATTGTAGCCAAGAGAGTAATTGAAAACTCTCTAATACATCGAAAAAGCATTGGAACGCTCCTTCAGGCAGTTTTGGCCTTAAGAATGTGCAAACCTTTCGGAAAATGTTGATAAATGACATTGTGCTACAAAATTTGACCCGAAAAATATTCAAGTGTTCTGATGCAAAATTATATCGTGTTGGCATCCATGGACAACGACAATGCCTTTATTTCGTTTGGGTCACTTCGTTTCATTTTTTTATAACGGTAAAATTAGTGAAAATCTGGGTTTCTTACATTTTCAAATTTAAACGGGCATATCTTATTTTTTCCACAACGGATTTCTTTTGATCCTTCTTCCTTTTAAAGGGTTGAATAATGTCTTTTGAATAAGCTATTATTGTTTTAAATCGGTTAACAAATGGCTAAGTTATAGTGGTTTGTGTCTGAAAAAAACCCACAAAAAAACTATAAAGGAATTTCTCATAATTTTCAAAAATATAATGTTTTTTTGTTTTGTTCAATATTTATTTTGAAAATTATGAGAAATTCCTTTTTCGGGTCAAATTTTGTAGCACAATGTCATTTATCGACATTTTCCGAAAGGTTTGCACATTCTTAAGGCCAAAACTGCCTGAAGGAGCGTTCCAATGCTTTTTCGATGTATTAGAGAGTTTTCAATTACTCTTTTGGCTACAATGTTTGTCTTTGTGATGGATCAAAAATCTCAATAGTTTGGCTGTTATATGCCAAAATATCCAAAAAACGTCAATAAAAAACTTAAAGTCAAAATCGGGAGGCTCGATTTTCACGGTAGATATATGGTCCAGTGGACTTTTTTGCTCAGTTCAAACCCAGGAATCAGAAACGCGAAGGGCCCATTAAGGTTTTTAAATCGCCCCGGCCTAATCCTTATATAGGGGCCATACATATATTGACGATTATTGGTGTCGAAATGTGACTAAAAACTTTGACATACCTGAAATCGGGCAATACCGTTGTATGGGGGCTATACCAAAACGTGGACCGATATTGCTTATCATCGAACTTGACATGCCTGCAAACAAAAGACGTTGTTCAGCGTCCTATCTCCAGTTTTGTGGATGATAGAAAAATTACCACAGACGAACAGACGGACATGCACAGATTGACTCAGAATTTTACCCATATCAAGAATATATATACTTTATAGGGCCGCAAATGATTATTTCAATGCGGTACAAACGAAAAAAAAATCAATAAAATAACACTGTGCAACACGAAAATTATTAACCAAAAAAAAAGGACACGTGTCTCGCAGTTTTTTCGTATCTCATCAACTTTTGCGTTTATAGGCCTCCAAAGGTTTGAGGCTTTGATGTAAAAAGGGTCAAAGTTGTAGCTCTTGTCTTAAAGAACAAAAATTGTGATCACATATAATCCATCAAACTTCATCTGCAAGTCCAAAATCGCCATGGTCAAATTTCTTTTAAAATTTGTTCTCAAGTTTTGTTATACAGCTATCAAACCGATCAAATTTGAAGCAAACAACCAACTACAAAAAAGTACCTCAGATCTCAATAAACATTTTTATAGAATATACGAACTCTGTAGAAACGGACCTTAATGGTCAAAATAGCAAAACAATTACGATTTTTATCCTCTTTTCTCGGCTTCTGCTCCATCGATACTAAACCGTTCAAAATTAAAGAAAACAATCAATCACAATAGTGTAGCAAAGGCATCAATAAACAACTTTCTGGAACATGTGAAATATCTATGAACGGTTCTTAATGGTAAAAATAGCAAAAATCTTTTGAAAATATCCAATTTTTATACTTTTTTCTCTTGTAAAGAAAATTTGACCACGCTCACTTTTACGCCCACTTTTTTCACTTTTCCATTTTTATATTTTCTACAAAAACTACTGAACTGATTTTTCTGAAATTGTCAGGGAATGTACAGGGATGGCCCCCGGTTAATATGGGCTACAAATGTTGTTGAATTTCGGAGGGGGCGGGGTACTTCCCCTATACCCACCCTACTTCTTTAAAAATGCTACATCTGTATAAATAAAAATCAAATATCGTTCGTTGGTAATGGCATCAGTTTAAAACGGCTGGAGCGATTTGGATAATTATTTTTTGAAATGTTCGTCATAACCCAACTTAGGTTTTTATGCAAAGAAAATCCATCCATCCCTGTACATTTCATGACAATTTCAGGAAATTGATGTCAGTAGTTTTTGTACAAAAGATAAAAATTTAAAAAAGTGGGCGTGGTCAACTTTTTTCAATTTTCATATTTTTTACAAAAACTACTGACATAAATTTCCTGAAATTGTCATGGAATGTACAGGCATGGCCCCGCTAAAAATAGGCTACAAATTTAGTTGAATTTTGGAGCGGGCGGGGTACTTCCCCTATACCCTATTTCTTTATGCTATATTTATAATAATTACGAATGTGTCGCACAGTCCGAAATATGGAAACTTTAGTGGAAATTTACTCAAAAATTAGAGTACATAGAACTAACGATATTATTGCTGGGATCCATTGCTAAGTATCCCACGACAAGTGCCTCATATTCAGTTTTGTGATTTACCCCGCGAAACAACTAGAAATGCATTTAAAAGATACATTTGTTTTACAATATTTATTTTACTTAAAAAATGCTTCTAGCTTTGCTTAAGTAATATAGCGATACAAACAGATGGTAAGCTAATTCACCATATTTTTTGTCGGGGTTATAATTCTTGAAATTTTTTAATTATTTGGCGTTTATAGAGTTGTAATATCTAATTTAGTTTGGTTGCTATTCGTTCCCCAAAAATGTCCTTTTTTATTAAAAGTCTACTAAATTATTTTTTTTTATGTTTTAGTTTTGTGGTGAATTGCAGAAAGAAATCGCACATTTTCTGAGAGCTAGGATATTTTTCTATGGACAAACCAAAAATTAGCTGCAGGTTTGCGCAGGTTTGAGGGATATGGGACTCATCAGAAAGTCATTGGAATATTCTTATATCTATATTTTTGAAAATTTGATAGAAAGACCGGCATTTGACGTCAATGTTGGTTTCGTTTATCCCAAAATGGGTTCACCAATACTAAGAAATGTTGGTTTTAATAGTTTTATGACTATTCTTGCGAATTTCATTCACATTTTATAGAAAAAATGGTCAAATTTGAGCTGTTTTCTCAGGACATCGTTAAGTACCTAAAACAAAGCATAGTTGCACCAGATACTTTTAGGTTATGTACTCATTTGCAGAACCGTGTAATAAGATAAACATATCCTCAGTTGAAACGTTCAATTTGTTAAATTTATGTTATATCAATGACACTATACTAAAAATAAAAAAATTAAAAAAATATTTTTTTTATTTTCATTTACTAATGTATGTGGATGCTTGGGGGGAGGGGCCAAAGCAAGGATCTATGCTCTGAATTGTTTTTTATAATATTTTCTAACTCGGATAGCAATAATTACCTAACACCATTTAAATATCCCAAATGGGGTGCCCACCTCATACTGGGGCTATAGCAAAACGAGAAAATACGTTGCTAATATTTCGCAAAACGGTTTTCTACCTACGAAGAACATAAAATGCCAAAATGCAAACAAGTAGATTGGTAAATGTGCTTGGAATCTTTAAAATATGTTGCATTGGCCGGTACCGCTCAATGGGGGCTATACCAATAAGCGAACAGATATTGACAATATTTTGTACATATATTCTCCATCCACTGAAACCCCAATATACCAATTTGCAGCAAAATCGGTTGAAAAATTAACCTAATACGTAAAAACGGTCACCACCGATGTGAGGGCTATAGGAAACCGCAAGTCTATGTGGCCCATATTTATCCACATACGACCCTCAACTATAAGAAATATTTTTGGAAATTTTATTAACCTACGTTCTTTACATTAAAAGATATGAGTAAAGTTCCACTAAAGTGCCCCATATTTCGCACTGTGTGTCGGTTTAAAAATTAATTTGTTAGACAATTGTGGATTAGGGCTATAACCAAAAAAATACCACCACATAGCCGTGTAGAGCATGAAAAACTATTATGAAAAAAGGTGTAATTTTTTCTCTATCGCGAAAAAAGTTTCCGCACCAAATGCATTGAAGTTCAGTTATGCATTTTTTAATTTTAGCTGTTATGACAACATATTTGCTTTTTATTAAATTTTTTATTTTTTTGTAATCTAATTTAAAATCATTACCAAAGCGTTCTGGACCAATTTTTTCTCAATTCGCGCCATTTCGGAGCATTTTAGGAATTTTTGACACTATTGCAATTTTTGTTTTTTCTTTATAAACTCGTGAATTTTATGTTTATATTTATTGTACCTACCGGACAAAAGAATATGGGGTCATTTGCAACGAAGTCGCGAAAGTTACAGGCTGTTTTTGTTGACTTTGCCTGTGAGAATCGGATATGTTTTTTACAAAAATACAACACCAGTACCACTTGGGGAATTTTGTCCTAATAATGAAAACGCGTTTCTAAGATCGATTCGGTGAAAAAAGTTTCCGCGCCGACTGTAATTACTAAAACCCTTTTGATATTTTTTCTACTTATAATTTTAAATTTGCTTTGTTTGAATAAATATTCATAGACAAAAATACAATTCTCACAGGCAAAGTCATTAAAAACTGTCTGTAACTTTCGCGAATTTGTTGCAAATGACACCATATTCTCTTGTCCGATAGGTACAATAAATATAAACATAAAATTCACGAGTTTATAAAGAAAAAACAAAAATTGCAATAGTGTCAAAAATTCCTAAAATGCTCCGAAATGGCGCGAATTGAGAAAAAATTGGTCCAGAACGCTTTGGTAATGATTTTAAATTAGATTACAAAAAAATAAAAAATTTAATAAAAAGCAAATATGTTGTCATAACAGCTAAAATTAAAAAATGCATAACTGAACTTCAATGCATTTGGTGCGGAAACTTTTTTCGCGATAGAGAAAAAATTATACCTATTTTCATAATAGTTTTTCATGCTCTACACGGCTATGTGGTGGTATTTTTGATATTTGCAAAAAAGTGCCAAAAGTTATATCCCTATTGTGGATGTGTCTCCTACTTACGAACTTGTTTGGGACGCGACCACGACCAATTTTCAAATCTATATAAACAAAAATCAAATGTCGGTCTTTTGTAATTGTGCCATGAGTTGAGAACGGCCGGAACGATTTGGATAATTTTTTTTAAATGTTCGTCATAGCCCAACTTTAGTTTTTATGGAAAGAAAAATTGACCACGCCCACGTTTTTAAATATGTTATATCTACAAAACTACTGAACCGATTATCCTGAACTTATCAGAAAATGTTCTGGAACATCCCGTGGTGCAAAATGATATATATTTGTTGATGATTTTCGTGGGCCTTTTGTTTTATAATCGCTATATTTGTTAAACTTATGAATGCATCGGCTTGTAAATTAATTTTTGAAACAACGGTGGTTGTGCCCCCGATCAAATGTTCTTACTTGGGGCCCGAAGTCCCGATCACGGTCACTTTTAATTTTATGGAATGTGCCGTGGTACACGTAGGCATGAATTTCGGAATTGGCACAGTATATCCTCTTTTATGAAATCTGTTGATAAATTTAAAATCCTAAATGAATATTTCGGCTTGACAATGAACCCAAAGAAATGAGGTAGAAAATACCTACTTTGAATTATAAAGCATAAAGTCCATTAAGAGTTGTCACTAAAAATCAATATAACGGGCCAGCAACGCGGACCCGGGTCTGCTAGTAGTAATAATAATAATCCGTCCAATAACAGAAGGAAACATACGTATAATAATGGCCCTTAATAAACTTTCGTTTCCGAATTCTAATGTATTCGCACAAACAATTTTCATTGTGTATACCGAAATTTTTCTTGGACCAATGCACCTTGTTGATATTACGCCACCACCAATACCTACACAAAGTGATTGTGACATCATGCAATCTTGTTCGGGGCCATCATTTTAAATGCCCCCTTTTAACTTGCTAAGTTGTTTGATAAAATGGTCAAAACAAAAACAGACACAGCAAAAAAAGAAAAACACAAGTCATAAAGGAAATTCAAATGGAAAAAGGTGGCTAAAAGAGTGGTAACGAAAAACAAAACATACATTGATTTAAGTGGGAGAATTTGAGCAAGAAGAAAATATCATTGGAATGGAAAACGCGCGCAGCTTTTTTTCTGTTGTGGCATAAAGCTCTCTTGCCACAAAACGATCACTAATTGACTCGTTGGCTCTCGCTCTTCCACTGGCATATATTTTTTTGTAAAATAGAGCAACAAAGAAATTTTTACCGAGTCATTTGAGGGAAAACTAATTTTCGCATTTTCAGTTGTTTAACGATCGTCATTTGAATTTTCACGCGTTTTATGTTTTTAAATTTCTCTATTTCGTGCGGAATTTCGATGTTGTTTTGTATTTTTGTTTTATGAAAACAAAACAAAAAGTGAAAAAAATCAAAGTACAAGAAATCAAAGAAAAAAAAAACGTAACGCAACGTTTTAACTTTTTCAATTTGTTGTTTTAAAGTTGGCCTTCTTTTGGGTCGGTCGGTCGTACGGTCGTGTTTTTTTTCGTTTGTTAAAACAGACAAAAAATAAATTTAGATTACGCCAGTGTGATTTGTGTTTTTTTTTCCCTACGGTTTTTGGCCAAACAACCAACCAACCAAAAAATAATTTAAAGCAAAGTGGCCTTTTAACAAATTGAAAGTGTTTTCTTTTTTATTTTTTTGATAAAGAAATTGAAAAAGTTTAAAAAGCTATTGATAAATTTTATCAATTGTAAAAAGAATAAAAAATAAAGAAATTGTTATCAATTTCAAATATCACTGCCACTGCTATCGCCGCGTCACATTCGTCGTCTTTACTGCAGAGTACAACGCGTCTGCCGGTTTTCATATCGTCACTCTTGTGATTGCGCCGTCCCTTCTAACGATCACCATACGCCACAACAAACGTGGTTTTAATGTGAACGGGTTAATAAGCTGTGCGGATTTTGTGCTTATTTTAAGAAATCTTATTTAGTGGTTTATTGCATACAGTTTTTTTTTTTCAAAATCACAATTGAGTTTGAAGCTAATTTTTTTCATGTAATGCCCCTCAATACCAAACAAGTGTTCCACAAGCCACCAAGTGTTTAAAAATTCCAAGAGAAATAAAATAAAATTTTATTTGATAAAGAAAGAAAAAAATATTAATTGCAAAAAAAATTATATTTACAAAATAATTTTCAATGTCAAAGGCATATTTGCAACAAGTGTCGTAAAAAAATATAAGAAAAAAAAATAGTCCAAAGTGTTTTGAAAAAAAAAAAAAAAATCGTGTCATTGAAAGAAATTTTTTTGTTTTGGATTTTAATACGCCAATCTATCTACGTCGAAAAAGGTGAATTTTCGTTCTAATGTGTTTTTGGGGGGGTTCTATAGTTTGAATCTGCAATTATATATATATATATATATATATATATATATATATATATATATATATATATATATATTATCTGCAAATCCTAGTAAAGTGTTTTTCAGATAGCTAACATTTTTAGCTAACATTTTTGACCGAACATCCTGTAATTTGACAGTTGAGGTTCCTAGTGATCACAAAAAATATCCACTAAAAACTGTCAACATAGGTCCATGTTTTGGTATGGCCCCTTATAGCGGTACCTCCCGATTTTCGGTATTTTGAGGATTATAGCTACAATTATTACTAGTGATCACAAAACATCTCCACTAAAAACTGTCAACATAGGTCCATGTTTTGGTATAGCCCCCATATAGCGGTACCTCCCGATTTTCGGTATTTTGAAGATTTTAGCTACAATTTTCGACCCAACTATTTGTAAGTCGACATTTGAGGTTCCCAATGGTCACACAATATCTCCATCAAAAACTGTCAAAGCAGGTCCATATTTTGTATAGCCCCCCCTTTATAAATTGTCAACATAGGACCATGTTTTGCTATAGCACCCACATAACGGTGCTTCGCGATTTTTGATTTTTTTGGATTTTAGCTACAATTTTTAACCCAAGTATCTGCAATTCGACGTTTGAGGTTCCTAGTGGTCACAAAACTTCTCCACCAAAAACATAGGTCCACACATTGATATAGCCCCATATAAGGTTCCCGACCTATTGAATACATTTTTTATGTTTTTTTTTACCTTATTTAGGTGTCAGTGCTCACAAAATTTCTCCGCCTAAAACTGAGGACTGGAAAGAAAATAATTATTCCGTTTTAGTAAAGAATATTTTATGGTGGAGGGTATAAAAAGTTCGGCCCGGCCGAACTTAACGCTTTTTTTACTTGTTAGTTTTTATTTGTTAATAAATTGGGCCTTAATCGCACAGCATTCCTAAGCCACCGTAATCGTTTCAATTTGATACGCTCCTCGGATCGATCAGATGTCAAACTTTGAAAGCGCTGTGTATATTTGGAAGCTGCACACTGGTGCCACCGTGATGAAGTAATGCTAACCACTTCATCACGATGGCACGGTGGCGCCTTGAACGCCGAATGTCTAGGTGCATTGCCAAGCTAAATAACATCAAGCATTTTCAAGGGTGGCAAAAACAACGCTGCTTACTATTTCAACTTTTCTACAAGTGGTATCATTTGACACGCCGCACAGTGGTTCAGAATCGTTTTTTCCTGGTCAAAATTCTGTAACTTTTGAACGGATAGAGATATTTTCACAATTCTTTTTTTGTTAGACAACACAATCAGCTTTGGTGAATTATAAGCGTTCAAATTCGGTCTGGTAGTTGCAGAGGAATTCAATGTCAAAGTTAAACTTTTGAATTTTTTTACTATTTTTCATAAAAATATCAGTGCTTTTGTGTTTTTATATCTTCTTATATATTAAAGATGGTCAAACGCCAATAAATACACTATAAAAATGCCAAAACAATTAAAAAAAAAATTTCGAAAAAAAAAATTAAAAAAAAATTTTCACAAATTTTTCACATTAAAAAATGGACAAAATTTAAATTTTGTCAAAAATTAAAATAAAATGCTCCTTGGGTGTTCATAAAACTTATATAACTCATATGAAAACTCATATACTCCAAAAAATTTTAATTTATGTAAAAAAGCTGTAATTCATATGGGAATTGGTATGGAAAAACACACATTTTTACCCATGTAATTTCAATAAATTTAAAAAAGTGTTAAACGGACGGAACGGGACGGGAACAAAAGTATATATGGGCTAAAAGAGGAGACTTTCGGGCATATTTCTGTGGAAACAGAACATTGTTCCATGTTGTTCCACAAAAGTTCTAGTCCACTAAATTTGGAATTTCATAAAATTTAGTACCTGAGGAAAAATAAAATAGCTCATGTTGTGTAAACGCCACGGTAATTTATTTAATTTATTTTTAAAGGCCACAATCCTCCCTACCTAACATAAAACAGCAAACGCAATTTATGTTATAGTTTCCTAGAAATAGCTATTTCTTTCTCCAGAAGTTTTCAAAAATTACGTATTTCTCAAAAATTGGAAAAATGTTCGTCTTTAGGGGCACCCCACGCCCGCACCTTCCAATATTTTGACCTAATTTTTTGGTTTCTTTAGTTTCAATATGTTTACTATCGAATACCATATAGAAATTAAATATCTGTTACAAAACAAAATTTTGATTTTTGGCCAGGAAAATCGATTCCTGAACCATTGTGCGCCGTTCGAACCAAAAATGACTTCTCATATCATTAAACTTACAAAAAGCTCATAGATATGATAGGAAATTTTAGGGGATGGTCGTGGGAAATATGTTTTTGGAATCTCCTTACCATATTTTTTAAGACCGCAAAGTACATATTTTAACCTCATGCTATTACTAGATATTTTTTTGGTGGAAACTTAACATTCTGATCGTATTCTACCTTTTTTTCTATTTCCTCGGTTACATTTTTAATATAAATGTAACCCACATTCAGGTGAGGATTGACATTTGAAAAGGAGTTTTCGCGGGATTTGCGGATTTCTTTACATTCGTTGCTAAATATCACAAATCTTTTTACAAATTTGGATTTAAAACCAAATTAACTTAAAACAAAAATTAATCTTAGCACAACATAATTTGTAATTTGTAAACGTGGTTTGTTTACCACTTTACGAAATAAGTTTATTTTACACAAGAGAAAAAGTAGTAAATTTTGCAAAATGCAAAAAAAAGAAAAGAAATAAAAAGCACAAATAAAAAATAGAGCAAAGTAAGCATAAATGCAAAATAGTTTACCTTAGTCTTTGTTTTGGCCTGCTTTACTTTGTAATTGAATTCTAAATGAGCCAACCTTAACCGTTACCAACAAAACAAGAAAACAAAAACGAAGTTAATTTCTTCAACATTTACACCCTGAAAAGCAAAAGTTCAAGCAACAAAACAAATAACAACCAACCAATTTTTTTGCTCTCTTTAATTGCAGCTTTAAAAGCAACAACGACTCTTCACCATTCTATACCTCACCCGCCGGTTCAGCATTTAAACCGGCCAAGTCGTTGGAAGGTCTTGGTTTTATCAACATTACCGCACACGGCAATCAATCACCGAACGCACCGCCATCGGCTTTTGCCCTAACGCGTTCTTTTACCCAACCGTTGCAGCCGTTAAAGCATTCGTTAAGTAACGCCGCCGTTGTAACATCGACATCGACACCACCACCCCAACCATCGTCGTCGTCTTCTACATCCTTTAAAACCTGCATATCAGGTGTAACACGTAAAACACCAAATCGCAACGATTCAAGTGGTGCCGCCAATCAATCGGATCTGACACATTCGTTTACCGGTGATTCGGGTTTATCGTGTGACAGTAATAGCGAACAGCGTATTTTCGAAATGTCTGGCCTAGAACAGGATGTTGATATGATTGAAAATCAAGAACCTAAAACACCTTCGAATGCTGCTGCTGATGTCTCTACGGGTTCATCGTCGTCGTCGTCGGGTAGTGGCATTGTGCGCACGAATAGCGTTCGAGCACGTGCCAATATGTTCCAACAGCTGCAGGAGAAGACAAACAACGGAGGCAATAATGGTTTCAATCGGGAAGAACGTACCTCACCGAGAAGAGGTAAGTAATATTTTATATGTATGTAATATTGTAGTAAGCTAAACAAACTGTCGGTTAAACCGATCGGACCACAAAAACAATCTTCGGTAACAGTTTCAAAACTTCCCTTAAACTGCATTAAATCAACTTCGAACATGTCCGGGGGAGGTACCCGAAGTAGTAGACTGATATAATTTATGTTTAACTTGAAAGAAATATTACGATGTACAAAGATCGTCCACGGAAGCCCCAGCTATTAGCGATAAGGTCAGAAGAAGCATCAAAGTCCTCAAATAACTGACGACCTCTTACAAAGCAATAGGCACTCTGTGGTAAGCTATCCCGCGCCAGTGTGTTATGCTAATATTAGCACTGGGCAGTGGAATCATATTCAAACCTTTCAGAATGCCGCAATGAGAACTGCATCTTTATGAGGAGGCGAAGATTTTACCGGCGTATCAGCGCAACAATTTTTGAATGTGGACACAGAGTAAACAAAAATAGATAACTGAAGACGATTCGTAATCGAACGGAGGGATATATCGTGGATAAATTGGATTTCTCTCCTGTTAACATACGGAATCGCTTCTTACTTTCTAAACCTGATTACTGTTCTCTTGACCTCTTTCTGGCACAGGGATGTTTACATCTCTACCAGCAACATGGAAAAGTATATAAGCTGAGCACGCTAACTCATCAATTATAGATTAACTTGTCTGTGTCTACATGAGGATTTGTCTCTACCAGAGCTCCGAAGTACTCGCTCGAATTCGAGCTGGAGTTCTCGCGTGAGTAGAAAAAACACTTTATTTAAACCCTCAGCATTTATGCTAACGAGGGTATATACACTTTCATGTGGGCAAAATGTGGCTCACCGAAATAATGGTTTAAGACCTCAAGGATGTTTAGACGAAATCCGTTTCAGGCAATTTGGAGTCTATTTCGAATGTCCGTACGTCTGGCTGAGTGGTGCGCACGATAACTCTCGAACGGATGAACCGATTTGGTTCAAAAAATTGGCCTTCGTAATATTTTGTCCAAACTTAGTTCAAGTTCGAAGATGGGCCATATCGGACCACTCCTTCAGGTACCTCCCCCACAAAAGTTCGAAAATGTTGGGAAAAGTTGTGCGAACGATAACTCTTAAATGTAGTAACCGATTTGATCCATACTTTACACATCGTGAAATTTCTGCAAGACATAGATGAGGCTCCAATATGATAGAGTCCACACCCTCGGATACCTCCTACACAAAATGTCGGTAATGTTCAGTTTAGGACCTGCTCTCGAATCGCTTTGATTTTTGTTGTAACAACTTGTATTTGCTGCCCCTCATACTACGGTACAAGCTTCTAAAACCCCCTATGACACCTTATGTAGTGGCAGGAGAGCACGGTAACTCTCGAACTGATCAACCGATTTGGTCCAAAAATTGGCTTTCGTCATATTTTGTCCAAACTTAGTTTCAGTTCGAAGAAGGGCAATACCGGCTCACACCTTCCGGTACTTCCCCCAATAGTTAAAAAATGTCACAAAAATGGTATGCACGATATCTCTTGAACAGGGCAACCAATTTGGTCCAAACTTTGGATCACCTAATATTTTGTACAAATTTAGTTTAACTTCTAAAATGGCTCATATCGGGCCTCTCCTAGCGTGCCTCCCCACAAAAGTTCAACATTTGTGTCTAAGTGAAGTTTGGGGTCTTTTCGGACTTCGAAGATGGCGATACTGTCCGTTGTGGTCCTGTTTACAGCGATATTATGTTTTCTGCGCACAAGTCCATGCTCTTCCTCGCATACTGGTCCAAAAGTTACACGATGACCCACTGAAATGACTTGTGGGCGCGATTTCTATCGAAAATATTCCATAATGGAATATGTCGGTCGATTCCTTTAAGTAGCTCTTCCGCAACACTTTTGAACTTTAATCCTAATCCGCATTTTTGTCGGCAAGTTTAAGTGTCCAAAAAGATCTGTCCGTAGATGAAAGTTTCATTTCACATAGGCTGAGGGTCTCTGTCGGCAAAGCCGACTGATACTTTTTTACTTGTTTTCTTCGTCACTTACGAATTATATTTCAGACGTGCTCGATTTTACTCGCGGCATAGACTAATGAAGACATAGACGTCAGAACTCTCTCACCGACTATGTTCGAATTGAGTGTGGTAACTAAGAAACTCAATATAAAATGCTTTTGATGGGAACTATATCCTCAGATAAAAATATCCAAGAAAATATTGCAATATTCACCAAAAATCGTCTTCGAACTTTTTTGAGTTTTCGGGTTGGAGTGATTTAACCGCGGAAAAATTGACTGATCCGACGTCTATGTCTTCATTAGTCTATGCTCGCGAGTGAAAAGTGTTTGCGAGTACGAGTACTTGAAGAGTACGAGTGTTGCAAGAAAAAAAGAGTGGGAGCATAGACTAATGCAGGTATCGGCACCAATACAAATGAAGTATCTGCGGTCACAATCATACGACATCGAGAGCGTAAATTTCGCTCTCTCCACAAACATCGTGTGGGTTAGCGACGGCACAACCTTCTTCATTGACTTCTGAGTGAAGACTAAATGGTGGTTGTTTTGATGTTACTCTGATGAGGGGCACGTGTGCCCCTTTTTGCCGGATGCTGGACTAATGAATTTATAGACGACGGAATGTTCTCACCGAGTATGTTCGAATTGAGTGTGGTAACTAAGAAACTTAATATAAAATGCCAAAAAAAATACAAGTTAATAAATATTTTGTTCTGGCAAAAGACTACATGGGGTTAGTTTTTGATGGGAACTATATCCTCAGATAAAAATATCCAAGAAAATATTGTCATTTTCCCCAATAATCGTCTTCGAACTTTTTTGAGTTTTCGGGTTTGAGTTACTTCACCGCGGAAAAATAGAGTAATCCGTCGTCTGTTTATTCATTAGTCTAAGGTGGGTGTGAAAATGTTCGAAAAAGAGTAAGAGTATACTCTTAGCTGCGCCACACACACAAACGGCCAAAAATAAATAAATTAGTTTCACTCGATTTTAGTTTTCGAGTAAACTTTTACTCTATTCCGAGCATTTTCGCTCCCAAATAAAACAAACGAGTGGTGAGTAAACTTCTTGTAAAACTCGTACTCTTCGAGTACTCCCACTCGCAGGTACTTTTTTCTGGCGAGTAAAATCATTCATGCCGGACTATTCGGTCGCACTCTTCTAACAGTTCGACTGGCTGGAGCGCACAATAACTCTCGAAGGGATCAAGCGATTTGGCTCAAAAATTTTTTTCTCGTAATATTTCGTGCATACTTAGATCAAGTTCGAAGATGGGCCATATCGGGCTGCTTCTTCTTTCCACAAAACTCCAAATTTTTTCATTAAAATGCTGCTCAGACATAGATCAGCTTTGAATATTGACTTATCGGTCCTCTCCTTAGAGTTCTTCCCACACAAAGTTTCAAAAATATTGGCACAAGTGCATTTTTGGGACTCTTGTCGGATCGGCTTGAAATTTTGCAGCAGGTTGAATTCACGGACTATTTCTCGACGGTACAATTTTATTTCGCGGGCAAGCCAATCCTTCTTGAGATAAACACTAGATAACCCTGACGGCATCAACTCGAATGACTTATAAACCTAAAACTTATGAATTGCGTATCTGCTTTGGCCGATCCCTTTCACATCGTAATTTTTTTCCAAAAGTTGTAAGAAGGTTTCACGGTGCTCTTGAAGCAACTTTAAGTGGAAGGTGCTTACATCTGGGAAGTTTTTGCGGATTCTGAAACTACAATGTTCATAGATAAGAAACATCAAAAAACAAAAAAATCGCCGAGTCGCTTTTTAAATAAATCGCGATTCAAGTTGACATTTTAGGTTTTTTAGGTTTTCAGCATTTTGCTTGAAACCCGCAAGTCCTATCGGAATGGGACTAATATGGATTCGTGTACATCCCACACATAATTTAAAAAATCTTCGTAAATGTGCAGTTTAGGAACATATCTAGGATAGTTTTGATTTTTTTAGCAGGTAGTACTCGCGGCTCATATTACGACTGTATACTTTTACACATATTGACTGAGATAATTACCCTAAAGCTATTACAACCATAAGGCCACCAACTATACATATATGTTACAGTGAGTCCTCGATTTTGTCCATTCTTTGCACATCGTATTCGTTCTTCCAAACTTATGTCAAATTCGAAGAAAATACATAATTTTATACCTTAAGTTATGGCCACTTACAAATTTTACAAAATCTAAAACTTTTATTGTCTCATTTTAAAGTACTGGTAGAATATAATACGTTGCAAAAAATTTCGAGTTGATTGGACAAATATTAGCTGAGATATGAGCGTTAGAAAGCGAAAATTCATTGTGATTCGTATGTAACATCGAAGTATGAAACGCGGTTTTCTCGAACTGTCATTTTTAATGTGGCTGTAGCCAGCTGAAACGCAGTTTTCTCGAAATGGGATGATTCGATCTTCATATGTTTTTGTGAGGATTATTATACACATAAAAAGCTTGTCCTTAAGCGAGGGACATTTCTTAAAAAAACAATTGACGGATTTATGAAAAAAAAACTATGATTTTTTTTCTTAGTTAAAATCGAAATTTTTACTTGGATAGTTCACATTTTTTCTAACAATTGATATTTTTCGCTTAAGGATAAGATGATTAGGTTCTTAATGTTCCCACAAAAACTTATGCTAATCGGTTTATTCGTTTTCGAGCTACAGTGGGTACCGCTTTAGGAAAAACAGTGTTTCAAAGGCGGCCATTTGTGTCAGAACACTGTGCAATATTTTTCAACAACAAAAATTCCGAAAGTAGCTCAGAGGGTGACCTATCATATGAAAACAAAATCTTCTAAAAACTTTGGTAGATTTCTTGTAAAAAATTCAGGAAAATTGATTTTTTCGTGCTCAATAAATGGCCCCTTAATTTCCAAATTCGCTGTTTTCATTACAACAGCACTGTTTTGGAAAAGTAAACAATACTGGGTTTGCTTCGCTTGATTGAGTGTCGATTGTCTTGTTTAATTTATAATTTGATTTTTTTATTTTAATTATTTATTTAATTGTTCTTCAACTGCACACATTGATAATAATTTAAAATCAAATTGGAATTCCAAAAATTACATATTAAATAATTCAAATTGAAAATTAACATTTAAAATGTATGTAAAATGTAAAATCGGAAAATCCAAATTATAACACTGTGCAACATTTTTAAGGTGATATTGTGCAAACAGTTCGAACTGAGGATTTTTTGAAAGTACAGACCCAAACGACAAGAAACCCTAGTTGGGTTTTGTTGTGTCAGATCTAGCTCGGATTTTATGGTCCCATCTAAACATGGGTTTTTAAAGAAATTCGAGGCTATATCTCTGAAACCAATGCGAATCTTCTTCTGACCTCTGAAACAAATTTGTAGATAAGGACAAGAATAAAATATTTAGCGAAATAATAAACATGGAAAAACTACATTTATTGTCTCAAATTTCAAAATATATGCAAAAATTCCACAATTTTTATACATTTCACACCATATCTCCAAAACCGCTGTTTTTTCTTAATGTATTCTTTTGCAAAAATATTCGCTGGAATGTAATACACAACTCTTCAAAACATACCATTGTTGTAAATGCCTCTATGTCGTTGTTTTCAGTACATTTTTCAACGACGATTTAATAAAAATGTCAATAATGTAGTGAAATCCGAAATGCGAGAATAAACTGTTGGTGTGAACTGTGTTTGAAATACGTGTTGTAAAAGATATGATGCAAAATACCGCTGAAACAACATGAAGTAAGCATTTTAGAGTTTCAGAATGTTCTAAAGAATTGTTGAGAACTTTATTTAGAAGATTTTTGCAAAAGGTTACTTGGTTCAACTCCCAATAGTTTAGCCGATACTGACCAGAATTTCAGCAATTATGTAAAATTGTCTATACTTTATAGATTTTGATGCCCTAGATGAAGTTTTTCTTATGTGGTTTGTTCAAAAGATAAGTTCTACTAGTTTAGGGCTACAATATTGCTAAAGACAGCAAGGCCAAATTCCTATTCGTTTCTGAGATAATGGCCTGATAAATGCAAAAAAGTGTAGATTTAGCCCGGTTTAGATGAGGCCATAAAATCCGAACTGGATCTGGATCCCTACTAGGGTTTTTGTAGTCTAAATATGTATTTTCAAAAAATGCATACTAGAAGTTGTTTGCATTTTCTGTGTTGCATAGTGTAATTGAAATAATTCGAATTACAATCGGAGTTCTCAAATTACAATTGAAATAATCCCAAATAAATTTGCCATTCTCAAGTTATAAGTATATTGTTTCGAAATATAATAGATATTATTCAATTTACATGTGAAAATTGCAGTCTTGCCAAATCAATTTTATATCAAATACATTTTTAATGCGACATAAAATATTCTTTAATAGAAAAACAAGTAAAAAAGTATCAGTCGGCTTTGCCGACAGAGATATACCCTCAGCCTGTGTATATTGAAACAAATTTTTCCCAAAATACGTATGTATTTAGGGGGTTTTAAAAATTTTGGACGTTTGAACCGACGAAAATGTTGATTAGGATTAAAGATCAAAAGTTTTGCGGAGGAGATACTAAAAGGAATGGATCGACATTGACCGTTATGGAAGTAGATCTCCAGCCACAACATATGGTGCCATAGGGGGTTTTTACACTTTTCGGGCTGTTTGCTCAAGAAGTATGGACTTGCTACTAAAAAAACTTTTGCCATCGTAATTGAGGCAGCGCATGCAAGTTGCTTGAACAAAAATCAAAGTGATTCGATATCAGGTCTTAAACTGAACTTATCCGAAATTTTGTGTGGGAGGTAACGGATGGAGTGGACAAATATAGCCCATATTTCAACCTGATCTATATCTGGTAGATATATTAGGATGTGTAAAGTATAGACCAATTCGGCCACTCCCTTCAAGAGTTACCGTACGAACAATTTTTCCGAACATGTTTGAAATTTTGTGGGGGAGGTACCTGAAGGAGTGGACCGATATGAGTTATGTTCAAACTTAAACTATGTTTGGACAAAATATTACTAAGGACATATTTTGGACCGAATCGGCAGATCCGTTCGAGAGTTATCTTTCGCTCCAACCACCTCACACGGTGTCATAGGGGTTTTTTGCAAGTTTCATGCTATTTTCTCAGGAAGTATGGACTTGCCCCTGATGAAACTTGTACCGTCGTATGGAGGGCAGTAAATACAAGTTGCTAAAACAAAAATCAAAGCAATTCGAGAGATGGCCCTAAACTGAACTTTTCCGAAATTTTGTGTGGGAGGTACCCGAAGGAGTGGACTTATTGAGACCATATTGGAACCTCATATTACTCTGGTAGAAAGTTTACGCTACACAAAGTATGGACCAAATCGGCCACTCCCTACAAGAGTTATCGTACGCACAAACTTTCCGAACATTTTCGAACTTTTGTGGGGGAGGTGCCGGAAGGAGTGGACCGATGTGGTCATCTTCGACCTTAAACTAAGTTTGGGCAAAATATTACGAAAGCCAGAATTTTAACCGAATCGGTTCATCCGTTCGAGAGTTATCGTGCGCTCCAGCCAGCAGGACAGAGAGACAGGCAGACGGACGGACATGACTAGATCGACTCCAAATTGTCTGAAACACATTTCGTCCAAACATACTTGGGGTCTAAAACCATTATTTCGATGAGGCACATTTTCATCGTATCAAAGTGTATATACCCTCCTTAGCCTAAAGGCTGAGGGTATAATAATTAATCATTTTGTGAATAATCGCAATTTGACAAATGAATATTAACTTTATTGTATGTACATTGTCGTCATAAATTACTCACAATGGAAGAATTCAACAAATTAAATTATAAATACAGTCGAACTTCTTTATAACGAATTTTGAAACACACACTTTTTCCCAGACATTTTCCACCTATTTTAACCCTATAGCGAATACGTCTCTATAACGATTGTTTTAATGCACACGTGGAAATTCTCACACAAAATAATCACTCTATAATGAATTTTCGAAAAAAAAACTTTATTCATTTTAATTTGCACAATCAATGTGAAACAAAACACATTCATCAACGGTCCCTTGTATTGAAGTTCATAATAAAAAGGAGAAGCAAAACTCATTTATCAACTCTCTTAGAATGAAACTTGATTCAAAATACGTTAAATTTCCATTGACAACTATGTATAGTTTCATTTCATTGCTTAAAAATTAGTGATTTACCATTTAGCCCCGGTTTCGAATTTTCTCCATAACGTAGTAATTCGTCGGTCCCCAACTGATGCTACGTTATAGAGAAGTTCGGCTGTAAATACGAATAAACTCATCATGTTGTGGTTTTTGTGGTCATACAACAAGCCCATATTTCTTATTTAGAGCAAACCCCACTTTGTGTTAGAATTTAACCCTAACAAGTTATAAAAGATTGTGAGAAAGATCAAAAAGAAATTCAAATAACTGTCCACAAAAATGACTTGTGTATGAGTAGCTCTATTAAATCGAGTCTATTTACAAAAAATAAACGTCTCATTATGACAGTTACTTATTTTTTGGATGAGGAGAAAACATTGTTGGTGTCGTTGTTTGGTGGTTTATCAGCGAAGGTGACATAAAAACTGTTTTGTTTTCGGGTTATTAACTCATAAAAACAACAACAACATCAACAAATTCGTCAACATGACAATTTTCTGGGACACATGTAATTTTTACTCTCTTGTTGTTGCACTTTTTTAGCTTTTTTTGGATTTTTTTTTTTTTTGCTAGACTTTGGTCGTTTATTGTTTTAATGTGTTTTCATAGCACAACAATTACAACTGAATAAAACACGAAATAAGTAACGCTTTTGTGAATTTTGTTGCAAGAACTTCATACCACACAGCCACGCTACATAACCGTAGCTGAAACGATTTTTTATTATTCCTAAACATGGCCGCTTGCGCAAAAATGTTTAACAAAAAAACTGAAAACAAAAAACAATTTTTTGTAGTTTTTGAAAAAATATTTTTATTTTCCTATTGCCCTTAAAACCACCAATATTTTTGCAAATATAGCGTTTTTTTTAAATATCGCATAGGTGAAGTACCCCGCCCCTATGGAACTCAATAACATATATATAGCCTGTTTTCGGGGGCCATCCCTGTACATTTCCTGACAGTTTCAAAAAAATCGGTTCAGTAGTCTTTGCGGAAAAAATTTAAATTGAAAATTTAAAAAAGTGGGCGTTGTCAAATTGTCTTTGCCTAAAAACCTATGTCAGGTTATGACGAACATTTCAAAAAAAAAAAAAAATAATTATCCAAATCGGTCCAGCCGTTCTCAACTGATGCCATTACAAATGAACATTTGATCTTCATTTATAAAGATTAAACCTTTTGTAAATGTCTTTCATGTATTTCTAACTAAATTCTATATCCTTTTTGATTACTTGATTAGTACTTAGTTACTTAGTAACGAAACGTATCGTAAATATGTATTCAACTCAAGGCTGTAGTAAAGTATCACCATGTTTTGTTAGTAATATTTTTCTTTTATTTAAAACAAACATTCATTCGGCAAACTATAGATTAAAGTTATCTATTGTAAACCTTTATAAAGTAACTCGTATAAAACTAATATTTTGTTTTGGACTAATTTGTAAAGCAAAAATAATGACTCACTTTAAATTTTACTAAAATTTTACGGCACATTCTGAACAAAAAACCGTTCTTATCTTAATTGGGTCTATTGTAAATTTGTCTGATTCGTTCTTGACCGACTTTATTAAATTAGTTCAATAGGGGTCGGAAAATATAATAGGTAATTAATTGCTATAAAATGTGGCAGTTACTGCAGATTAGATTTTAATGTTTGAAAACAAAAGCTAGGCAGGGGACATTTTTGGTTATTCGGAATTGTTAAATATTAAATATTTTTTGAACTATTCTTAGCAGCAGTTGTAATATGGCTAAGAATTAGTGAACTGTAACAAATAATAACACCTCCAGTGACAAATTTTTGAAAATTTGGCAATTATGTTTGAAATAATATCAGCAAAATACTGGCCTCAGCTTAATGGTATACTCATTTTCAATCGCAATATATTCAAAATAAGACGCACCTTATTTAGATAAGAATTATTTAGAATCTTCATAAGCAGAATAACAAATTTGAAGCTACAAGCAAAATAAGGGTTACTTTTTCTTAAATTAAAATACAAAATAACTTATTTTACTCATTCAAAGTCAACTGCTAAGTACCCCCTGTGCATCAAACAAACAGATCCCTAATTTTAAACATTAGTAGGTGACAAAAGAAGTTTCCAGACAATAAAGTCTTCACAAAGAAAAAACATCATCGTTTTTATATTGCAAGGCCTATGTGGTAAGAAAGGCCACATAGGCAAATAAAACCTTTAATGAAAGAGTTGTGTGAACGAGTGGTCCTAAATAGGTATTTGGACATTTTGGGGTCCGTATCTGAGAAAGTATCATAATTACAATGACTATCTACCCGATAAGTGGTCTTAAACTGCATTAATGCGTAAACGTGTTGAACTTTTGCTGAGTTGGTACTTGAAATAATGGACCGACATAGACCATCTTAGTACTGGATCCAATTTCGGGAGTCATTCCTTTCAATATTTATCATTTCAACCAGTCATTTTAGTTGGTCACAGAAAGATTTGTTAGACCTTTGTATTAGAAAGTATGAATTTGTCCACGAACAAGTAAAAAAGTGTCAGTCGGCTTTGCCGACAGATATATACCCTCAGCCAATGTGAAGCGAAACTTTTACCTCCGGACAAATCGAATGTGTTTAAGGTCTTTTCAGAATTTTGTGGCCCTATTTGGACTTTTGAACTTGCCGACAAAAATGTGGATAAGGAATTTACTGCACTAAGACACAAATGTTGAACTTTTGTAGGGCAGGTACCCTTAGGGAGGACCGATATGGGCCATTTTAGAAGTTTGGACCAATTGGTTGCCCCATTCAAGTGATATCGTCCTAGCATTTTAGTGACATTTTTTAAATATTGGGGAGAAGTACCGAAAGTTGTGGACCGGTATTGCCCATAAAACTAAGTTTGACGAAGACCAAATGTTGGACCAAATCGGTTGTACAGTTCGAGAGTTATCGTGTTCTCCGACCGCCACATATGGTGACATAGGGGTTTTTTTAATCCTTTCAGGCTGTTTTCCCAAAAAATATGGACTTGACCCTGAAAAAAACTTTTACCGTCGTAATGGAGGTAGCGAATGCAAATCGCTTCAACAAAAGTGATTCGAGAGCAGGTCTTAATGTGAACTTATCCGAAATTTTGTGTGAGGGGTACCAGAAGAGTAGTCCATATTCGAACCTGATCTATATCTGGTAGATATATTGGGATGTGCAAAGTATGGATTATATCGGTCGCTCCCTTCAAGAGTTATCGTGCACAAAAGTTTTCCGAACATTTTTGAATTTTTGTGGTGGAGGTACCTGAAGGAGTGGACCGATATAGCCCATCTTCGAATTTAAACTATGTTTTGATAAAATATTACGAAGGCCAAATTTTGAATAGAATCGACAGATGCGTTCGAGAGTTATCTTGCGCTCCAACCACTACACAAGGTGTCATAGGGGCTTTTTGCACCTTTCCGACCGTTTTCTCAGGAAGTATGGACTTGCCCCTGATGAAACGTGTACCGTCGTATGGGGCGAAGTGAATACAAGTTGTTGCAACAAAAATCAAAACGATTCGAGAGCAGGTCCTAAACTGAACTTATCCCAAATTTTGTGTGGGAGGTACCCGATGGAGTTGGCCGATTGAATCCATATTGGAACCTCATGCAAGTCTGTAGAAATTTCACGATGTGCAAAGTATGGACCAAATCGGTTACTCCCTTCAAGAGTTATGGTGCCCATAAATTTTCCGAACATTTTGGAACTTTTGTGGGGGTGGTACCGGAAGGAGTGGACCGATATAGCTCATCTTCAAACTTAAACTAAGTTTGCACAAAATATTACGAAAGCCAAAATTTGAACCGAATCGGTTCATCCGTTATCGAGTTATCGTGCGCACCAGCCAGACAGACAGACGGACGGACATTGCTAAATCAACTCCAAATTGTCTGAAAAACATTTCGTCCAAACATACTTGGGGTCTAAAACCATTATTTCGATGAGGCACATTTTGCCGTATGAAAGGCTGAGGGTATAAGAAGTATCAGTCCGTTTTGTCGACAGAGGTATAACCTGAGCCTGTGGGAATTGAAGCTCTTTTTATATCCTCCACCATAATATGAAGGGTATAGTTATATTTGTCATTCCGTTTGTAACACATCGAAATATTCATTGGAGACCCTATAAAGTATATATATTTTTGATCAGCGTAAAATTCTAACTCGATATAAAAATGTCCGTCGGTCTGTCTGTTGAAATCTAGATACAGCTCGCAATTTTTAAGATAGAGCTTTGTAATTTGGTATAGAAGTTTCTATTTCTTCTAGAATGTTTGGTATTGAAAATGGGCTATATCGGTCCACGTTTTAATATAGCACCCATAAAACGGTACCTCCCGATTTTTGGCATTTTGGAGGTTTTAGCCTAAGAAATGGCTGAAATTTGAAATTTAGTCTTCGTTGGGGTATAAAACTTTCCATATGAAGTTTATTGATTTAGTCTTCATTTGTGGCGTAAAACTTTCTATATGAAATTTGTCGGTATATGTCCACGCCTCCATATGGCCCCCTAAAACGGTACCTCCAGATTTTGAGTATTTTGAAGGTTTTGTCCTCAATATTCCACCGAAATGGGATATTAAACGTTCCATATAAAATATGTCGGTATAGGACCACGCCTTAGTATAGTCATAAAACGGTACCTCCCGATTTGGAGTATTTTGAAGGTTGTGTCCTCAATATTCCACCGAAATCGTTTAGTCTTCGTTGGCTGTATAACACTTTTCACCTGAAATTTATCGGTATAGGTCCACGCCTTATATAGTCCCCATAATTTTCATCCGAAATTTTTCGGTATAGTTCCTCGTCTTCATATATCCCCCATATAACGGTACCTCTCGGTACCTTTCGGTATTTTGAATGTTGTGGCCTCAGTATTCCTCCGAAATCTTCGTTGAGGGTATAAAACTTTTCATCTGAAATTTGTCGCTATAGGTCCACGCCTCCATATAGCCCCCATAGAACGGTACCTCCCGATTTTCGGTATTTTGAAGGCTGGGACTTTAATATAACACCGAAATGGCTGAAAAGTGGTATTTAGTCTTCGTTGGGGATGTACAACTTTTCACCTGAAATTTGTCGGTATGTATTTAGTCTTCGTTGGGGGTATAAAACTTTTCACCTGAAATTTGTCAGTATAGGCCCACGCCTTAATATAGCCCCCATAGAACTGTATCTCCCGATTTTCTGCATTTTGAAGGTTGGGACTTTAATATTCCACCGAAATGGCTGAAATTTGGTATTTAGTCTCGGTTGGGGGAATAAAACTTTTCACCTGAGATTTGTCGGTGTAAGTCCACGCCCTCATATACCCCCATAGAACGGTACCTTCCGATTTTCGGTATTTTGAAGGTTGTGGTTTCAATATCCCACCGAAATGCCTCAAACTTCGTATTTAGTCTTCTATGGGGGTATAACATTTTCTACATGTTTTCAATGGAGGTATAAAACATCCCCGATTAGAATTTTCAGTATAGGTCCACGTCTTCATATAGCCCCCCATAGAACGGTACCTCCCGATTTTCGGTATTTTTAAGGATATGCCCTCAATATCCTACCGAAATGGCTGAAATTTTGTATTTAGTCTTCGTTATGGGAATACAACTTTTCAACAGAAATATGTCGGTATTGTTCCACATCTTCATATATCCCTAACAGAAATATCCTCATATTTTCGTTATTTTTGAGTTTTTAGCCCCAACATCCCACCGAGGTGGCGAAATTTAGTATTTAGGATACAATAAGAGTTGGGGGGGATAAAACTTTTCCCATAAAATTTGTCGGTATAGGCCCACTTCTTCATGTAGCCCTCATAGGTAAAATATTCTGCTCTTTCGCTCCGTTCCCTTCTTAGTTGTTTCCCCAAAAATTTTTGTATTTGGGGGTTTTCAGAATTTTGGAAGTATGAACTTGGCGACAAAAATATGGATTTGTATTCAAGCTCCAAGTGTTCCATAGAAGGTACCTGAAGGAATGGACAGACATAGTCCTTTGGACTATCTTCGAACTTTGTCTACGTTTTGCAGAAATATTACGATCTACAAAGTTTGGAACAATCCTGTATCAGGTTGGAAAGTTGTCGTGCGCTCCAACCGCTACATATGATGGCCGTAGGCGTTTTTTAAGCTTTGGGGCCATTTTCTTACGAAGTATGAAGTTGCTCATTGAAAAGCTTGTACGGTCGATTTGCCAGCCAGTCAAGGCAATGTCCAATTAGGATGCGGACGATTGCAGCCGCCTTAATTCGTATTGGGCACAAATTGATAGCACGATACGCTGCATTTGTTAAACTGTCCAGCTAAACTCACCTGTCTCTCTCCTGATTCTTTATGGGCGCAGACAGTCCAGTTTGCAGATTTTTTAATCTGGCCTCCGAGGAACCATATAACTGAAAAATATATACGTAAAACCATATACGCGTTGCTACAACAATAACAACCGATATGATCCATCTTCGTTAGAGCCAGACAGACTAAATAGACTGCAAATTGTCTGAAACGGACTTTAACCAAACATACAAACAAATTTTTGATTGTAGCAAAATATATATACTCTCGTTAACCTAAACTGGATTTTAATGCAAATATCCCAGCTTTGTTTGGGACAATTAAAACAACAAAAGCAACAAATATTAAAAAGTTCTGAGCTTAAAATTGGTCCCGATTGTGTTACCTTAAGTCGAAGAAAAATCAAATAACTAGACTTTAAGTTTCGTGCAATTATGATCCTTGAATAAGCAACTACCTCCAATAAGCAACTACCCTTGTGTAGGGTATAAGATTGTCGGTCTCGTCCCGAATTTAGCATTTTTGTTTTCAATTTTATTGAAACTTACTTTTAAATATGTTTTAATATTAATCTAATTTAATAATATTACCTTCCATGATTAAAACTAATTTTAATATCACATTTTCCTTCTATTTTCAGTACCGCGTCGTTTGTCGCCTTCTCCAGCTGCCAACCCAGCAACAACCAGCATCATTGCCGGTTGTGATGAACCACGTACACCCAATAATCCACCTGTTAATCCGGATGGAGAAATCGGTATGTTAATATTGAGCAATTATCCAATGCCCCCAACCAAATTCGATAACAATATCTACCCAATCCCTTGCATATTATTTGCCAACACTAACCAAAATTTCGATTTGATGGCTGCTGCAACAAATCGAAATCGAAATTTGTTCAATAACAATAACCCCAAACCGTTTCAATTGTTTACGAATGCAAAATTTTTATTTCATGGACAAAATGTGTTTTTATTTTACGTTTGCTCATTGAATGCAATTTTTATTGTTGTCGTTGTTGTTGTTATTCTTGTTTGTTTGCAGTTATATTATTTGTTATTGTTGTTGTTTTTTTAATATTACTAATCTTGAAGTGAACAGAAAAAAAAGAAGAAAAAAACAAATAAAAACTATAAATGAAAGAAATTTCTGATTATAAATCAAAAAACAATAATCGCCATGAATTCAAAGCCTTGCAATATCACCACAAGAAAATGTGCCGACACGTCATAAAATTGGAGGGTTAAAGGAAGTGATAAAAAAAAAACAACAGTTATGGTTTAGAGAATATTTTTAAGTGGGCATGAAATTCCTATTGTTATGGGTTCTGATCGAAAACTGGCCATGTCGTAGGCATCACCTGAAGATATTGGTGGTAGCGTTGTTCTATAACTTTAATTAAAGTGGTATAGGAGCTTACATTGTGCAATAAACAAGTTAACATAGGCTGGATTTTCGTTTTATGAAAATGTGAAATGAAAAATATGTTCTTTATAACAATTTTCATTTGAAATTTATCTTAGCACCTGAGGCTGAATTCTTGTTATTTGGAAATTACAAATGAAAAATAATTTCCTTATAAAATTATTTATTTTTTAAAGTTTTGATATCAAATTTCCAAGTATTGAGCCCCAGCTGATTTTTTCTCTTGATGTCGAAATCTGTTCTGAAAAATCTATGCGTATGAATATATTTACAATTTTAAAGCCAGTAGAAATGTAAAATAAATCCAAAAAAACTCCATAAATACTGCTGCTATCACTGCGGCTTGATACTATACTTTAATCGCAAAAAATGATTACAAAACTACACTTCTGATCGCCTTCTGTTTCACCTTGTTAGTTTGCTGTCCTTACCTACAGCTAAGCAGTCGACTCCTGAATAGACCCTCGACTGCACTCACTCTTGGTTATAATATTATTATCATACAAAGCCATAAATGGCGCTAACCTACAAACCAAGTATTATTCTGCCGACCTATGTATGTATATCGAAAAAATTGTGGCACATATTTTTTTAAAAGCTTAAAGAAAAATATTAATAAAAAATAATTAGGGAAAAATATTAATTTATTTAAATACCAATTTATTCGCTTCTTTTACTCTGAAATTTGGTTTCAATAGTATTGGCTTATGTATTCCATTTTAAAATCACGCTTATAGATGAATATTTATGATTATGAATATTTATATTTAAAAAACAAATGACATTGAAAAAAGGAAATTTCATAATATACGTTTTGAGATTCAAAACAAAAATAAGTTATTTATTAGGAAATAAAATTCAAATGGTGAGAATTTATGATATTTTATATTTCAAAATAGTCAGGTTTGTTCCCAGTGTTCTTTTTTAATGAAATGTTTTAAAAACGAAAATGGCAACTGTTGAATATCTATTGTACGATACCGTTATCATTATTTAATATCGGCAAAGATATTGGATATTGATTAATTAATGTAGAATTTTGTGAACAGGTTATAATTTATCTAGTGTCTTCAGTTATTGAGAATCATACCAACATCTAGCATTTCCCAAAAAAATCATTAACATAAAAGTATTTTTTTCAATGTTATTAGCAACAATAGTAGAATCGCGAAAATCCGTGAAATTTTTGGAAATAGTCGATTTTTAGAGCTTCTGGAACATACCATTAATAAAACAAATAAGAACGGCGTTCAGTTCGACCGGGCCGAACTTGTTATACCCTCCACCATGAGTTGTATTGAAGTAAAATGGAAAATATAGTTTCAATTCGTGTATGAAGAGGACTTTATCCAAAATTTCAGCAATTTCGGAAAAACAATGCGAGGCACCCTTCTATCGGGGGTATTTCAAAACGTCGATCTATACCGACAAATATCTAACGGAAAGTTTTTAGACTCAAAGAAAATTCAATACCAAATTTCAGCCATTTCGGATGAAAATTGAGGCCACAATCTACAAAATACCGTAAATCGGGAGGTACCGTTCTATGGGGACTATATGAAGGCGTGGACCTATACGACAAATTTAAAGAGGAAAGTTGAGAACCCCCAAACGATGTCTAAACACCAAATTTCAGCCATTTCGAAGGAAAGATGAGGCCACAACCTTCAAAATACCGAAAATTGGGAGGTACCGTTCTATAGGGGCTACATGAAGGCGTGGTCCTATACCGACACATTTATAGGGGGAAGTTGTATACCCCCAAAAAAGGCTATATACCAAACTTCAGCCATTTTGGTGGAATATTGAGGCCACAACGTTCAAAATACCGAAAATCGGGAGGTACCGTTCTATGGTGGCTATATGAAGGCATTGACAGATACCGACAAAATTCAGGGAGAAGGTTTTATACCGCAAACGTAGACTAAGCACCAAATTTCAGCCATATCGGTGTGATAATGAAACTAAAACCTTTAAAATACCGAAAATTGGGTGGTATCGTTCTATGGGGGCTATATAAAAGCATGGACCGATACCGACAAAATTCAGGAGGAAGTTTTTATACCTCCATCGTAGACTAAGTACCAAATTTCAGCAATTTCGGTGTGATAATGAAGCTAGTACCTTCAAAATACCTAAAATCGGGTGGTACCGTTCTATGGGGGCTATATCAAAACGTGGACCGACATTTTCAATACCAACCATCCTGCAAGTAATAAAAACTTCTGTACCAAATATTGACTCTCTATCTTTAAAATTGCTAGCTGTATCTTGATTTCAACAGACAGACAGACGGACGGACGGACTGACGGACATGGTTAAATCGACATAGAATTTTATGCTGATCAATATTATATATACTTTATAGGGTCTTCGACGAATATTTCGATGTGTTACAAACGGAATGACAAATTTAATTATACCCTCCATATGGTGGAGGGTATAAAAAAGAATTTTCTCACAGTTTGTCATCATCACTTGAAAATAAATAAAAACAAGTAAAAAAGTATCAGTCGACTTTGCCTATACCCTCTGCCTATGTGAGTTGAAACTGCCATCTACGGACAGATCGAATGTATTTAGGGTCTTTTCAGAATTGTGTGGCCCTATTTGAACATTTGAACTACAGACAAAAATGTGGATTAGGATTAAAGTTGCACTTGAAGGAATGGACCGACATAGTCTATTATGAAAATGGATCTAATTTGGGAGTCATATCTTTCGATAGATATCGCACCCACTAGTCATTTCTGTGGGTCATCGTATAACATTTGGACCAGTATGCCAGGAAGCATGAACTTGTCTACGGAAAATATAATCAGCCCGATCATAAATATCAACCAGGGATGGAAAATTCATTACAATAGTACTTTTTTCAGTACCGTTTCACTATAAAAAGTAACGAAGTACCCCCGCGGCCAATTCAGTACCATTTCCATACTCTAGTCTAGAAAAATTTTATGTGTAACTAAAAATGCAAAATTCAAGATTAAAATTACTAGAAATTTTATAAATCTGGATATATGTACCTTTATGTTGAACCTATATTGACCATTTTCTTCGTGGAGCTCTTCCACCCTTTGAAAATATGAGAATCTGCAATACCTCTTTTATGGGGGCTATATTAGTGCTGGAAAACTATCGACAGTCTGACTTTCGTTTTGATTAATGACGAAAAACAAAGTTAACATCGGCCACCAAAACATTACAAATAATTTGTTTAGAGTTCAATATAGACAAGGCTTTGCAACAGCGATCTAAACGATAGTCCGACTACCGATATTTTGCCAGCTCTAGGATATTTAAAACGTGCATCTATACCCACATTCTCTATAGGAATGTTTTATACCCATATCGAATACAAAGTATCTAATTTTAGTAATTTCGATGGGACAATGAGGATAATTTTTTAAAATGCCGTTCTATTAGGGCTACATACAAACGTGGACCTGCACTGACAAATTTTTGGGGGAGAGTTTTGTAGCCCCAACGAAGACAAAATACCAATTTTCAACAAAATACCAAAAATCGGGAGGTACCGTATAGAGGAGGTAGGTATAGAGCCCATTTTCAATACCAAACTTCCTAGGAGTAATTGAAGCTTCTGTACCAAATAAAAAAGCTCCATATTAAATATTGAGAGCTGTATCTAGAATTCAACAGACGTACGGACCTGGTTATATATTTTATAGGGTCTCCCACGAATATTTCCATGTGTTACAAACAGAATGACAAAGGTAATTATACCCTCCAGTATGGTATAAAAATATATACCATTTTGGAACATTCTTCAGATTTCATAGATTTAAGCCTTTGTTGTTTTTTTACTGAACATTTTTTTTATTTTTTTCCTTAAACAAATAATAAAAAGTACCTTTTCAATGAAAAAAGTACCATTTTAGTACTTTCTGAAATTTGTATGTTTCCATCCCTGATATCAACTCCCCGTGAGTTTTCCCACTCTCTCCTTTTAGTTGCAACGGCAGAGAGGCCAAACTCTAGGTGAGTTTACATTCATGATCGCGCTGAATATCGCTGTAAACAGGACCACAACCAATAGCATCGGTATACATTTCCAATGGATCTTCGAACCGACCCCAACAAAAATGTTGAACTTTTGCGGGGGAGGTACCTTAAGGACCAATAAGGGCCAATTTCGAATTTAAACTAAATTTGGACAAAATATTAGAAGATCCAAAGTGGTTACCCTGTTCAAGAAAGTGTATCGTGCATACCATGACATTTTTGTGACATTTTTTTTTTAAATTTTGGGGGGAAGTGCTGGAAGTTGTCGACCGGTATTACCCATCTTCGAACTGAAACTAAGTTTGGACAAAATATGACGGAAGCCAAATTTTGGACCAAATCCGTTGACCAGTTCGAGTGCTATAGTGTGCTCCAGCCACTACACATGGTGTCATAGGGATTTATACAGCTTTCGGGCTATTTTCTCAGAAAGTATTTACTTGCCCTTGAAAAAACTTTTACCATCGTAAAGGGGGTCAGTGAAAATTCAAAGTGATTCGAGAGCAGGGGCTGGATTCTTGTTCCATGAAAATTTGAAATGAAAAATATTTCGTTTATAATTTCTTTGAATTGACAGTTTTTTCCTTTATAAAACTTTTCATTTCACATTTTCATAGAAAGAGAATTGAGCCCCAGGTCTTAAAGTGAACTTATCCGAAATTTTGTGCGGGAGGTATTCGAATTAGTGGACAAATATAGTCTATATTCGAACCTGATCTATACCTGGCAGATATATTAGGATGTGTAAAGTATGGACTAAATCGGTCGCACCCTTCAAGAGTGGTCGTACGCACAATTTTTCCGAACATTTTTGAACTTTTGTGGAGGAGGTACCTGAAGGAGTGGACCGATATGGCTTATCTTCGAACTTAAACTTTGCAAAAATTTTTGCGAAGGCCAAATCTTGGACCAAATCGGCAGATCGGTTGGAGAGTTATGCTGCGCTCCAACAACTACACACGGTGTCATAGGGGTTTTTTTTGCACCTTTCAGGCTATTTTGTCAAGAAGTATGGCCTTTCTCCTGATGAAACTTGTACCGTCGTATGGAGGGCCGTGAATACAAGTTGCTACAACAAAAATAAAAACGATTCGAGAGCAGGCCCTAAACTGAACTTTTGCGAAATTTTGTGTGGGAGGTACCCGAAGGCGTGGACCGTGGATAATGGAACCTCATCTAAGTTTGGTAGAAATTTCACGATGTGCAAAGTATGGACCAATTCGGTTACTCCCTTCAAGAGTTATCGTGCGCACAAATTTTCCGAACATTTTCGAACTTTTGTGGGGGAGGTACCGGAAGGTACCTAAAATATTGGTCCAAAAAGCTGTACGGTGACCAACTGAAATGGCTGGTGGGCACGACAGATATTGAAATTAGAGACTGACATTGGTTCAATCTTTGCAAGTGTGATATTTTTTTTATCAAAATCAAGTTCGAAGATGGACCCCACTTCCATCAATCTCTAGTCAAGTTCGATGATGCACTACATTGGACAACCACTACACTGTGTTGGTTAGGTCTGTCAGTGATATAATAAACCCACTGTTTATGGCACCTACGCTAGAAAAGGCGAAAACAACTTTTATCACCTACAAAGCTGCAAGTTATTTTTATTGGTCCAAAAAGCTCTACGGTGACCAACTGTAATGGCTGGTGGGCACGACAGATATCGAAATTAGTGACTGACATTGGTTCAGTCTTTGCAAGTGTGATATTTTTTTATCAAAAACAAGTTCGAAGATGGACCGCACTTCCATCAATCTCTAGTCAAGTTCGATGATGCACTACATTGGACAACTACTACATTGTGTTGGTTAGGTCTGTCAGTGATATAATAACCCCACTGTTTATGGCACCTACGCTAGAAAAGGCCAAAACTACTTTTATCACCTACAAAGATGCAAATTATTTTTAATATAAGCGATGTTCCTTTTAGAACCGCGACTCCTCTTTCCACCACCTAACTGTAACTCGTACCTTCGACAGATACTCATATTAAAAGATGTCATGAAATCATCATCAGGAGGAATTTTTCTATTGATAGAAGGTCTCACAAAGGATTCTCCTATAGAGTATCTTATAGATAGATCATCAGTAGACATCGGATTCCTATGCAAATGCATATATGGTTAGGATGGTCGTAGAGAAAATCTGATTAGACAGAAACTCGTTTTATCACAAAATAAAACGAATTAGACCCAGAAATTTTTGCATATTCTGCATATTTTGCATACCGTGCATATTTTGACATATTTTTACATATTTGCATAAAACAAGCATATGCAAAACCATATGCAAAAATATATACAAGGATTTGTGGTCTAAAAATCCCACCGAAATGGCTGAAATGTGGTATTGAGTCTTCGTTAGGGGTATGAAACTTTACACCTGAAATTTGTCCGCATGGGTCCATGCCTTCATATAGCCCCCATAGAACGGTACCTCCCGATTTCCGATATTTTGAAGGTTATGGCCTCAACATTACACTTAAATGGCTGACATTTTGTATAAAGTCTTCGTTGGGAGTATTAAACTTTCCACCTGAAATTTGTCAGTATAGGTCCACGTCTTCATACAGCTCCCATAGAACGGTACCTCCCGATTTTGCGGTATTTTTAAAGTTCACACAATATCCCAGACAAAAAGTTGTATCTCCTATCTTGTAGACGGGACATGAGCGGGTTCCCTTTCCAACTGTCAGTTAATGCTAACTAGCTGATAGATACACCTTATCCACCAGTTTGATGTTTTACTCCTGTCTACAATATTTACTTTAGTCACTTTTTGATTAAATCAACCGTTTTCAAAAAATAAATCCGAAAACCTAAAAAACCCTTAAAATTTGACCTTTGACCCCGAATAATTTTTTTTTGCACACATGGGATCGATGGGGACTTTTAGGACGTTGCTTCTAATGGCAAACCCTAGCTCTCCACCAAAATTCAGCTCTGTGGGAATTTTTGCTATTTCAATGTCTATTTTGACCGGCTAGTACCTTTCTTGCAACATTGTGGTGATCTTCATCGCAACGATAGTACATCCAGCACCAGTCACTATGGGTGACTTCCATCTATCACAACAAGATACATTTCGTTTCTTTGTTTTCGCTTTGGTGACAGCTAGGTGCACTTTTGAATGCCGAGATGCTTAAATCCGCATTTGAAAATATCAAAGTTGCCAATTGATTACAATATATCGTAGTTACAATAACCATCACCGTCGTAGTTACAGGAGAGCCTTGGCCGCGGTAGTTACCCACATATGTATAAGATATATCAACCCTGTAAAGTAATTTTTTATTGTTGTAGCATTCCTTCTGCTGTTGCGAAATGGGTAGAGTTGCCAGTTTTGGTCGTTTTGCTGAAGATCGGATTATGTTTACTCTAATCCAGGGCTAGGCAGAGGCTCAGCGAAAGCCTCGGTTCATTTTAGTGAATATGGGATTACGTTTAACCTAATCCAGACTTAGGTAACAAAAGTAGGCATTAGGCCTAATAGCGGTTTACACATTTAACCTAGTCTTGTTTTAATCATATAATTCTAAATCCCTCCTCATACCTACCGATAAAAAAGATTTAGACTTTCACCACATGCCAACCACAAACTACTCCGACAGGAGTGGTTTAGAACTTAAAAAAAAGAAAGTATTAATCTCATAAAATTGATAAACAATTAAAAACGATTCAATACGAATGAATAGTCATAAAGAATATTTCAAATAATTTGCCGCACAAAATACCGTTTTCATACAACGATATTTGCTTTGGGCACATTTTCAAATAGATGTTTTCTAAGCACATGCTCGCTTATATTATTTTATGCATTATTTGTATTGGTAATTTGTTTGGGATTTTTTACTACTTTTTTTCTTTGCTACGTTTTTTTTTTACACACAACCAAAAAAAAAAAACAATAATTATATAATAAAAATGTTTATGTTGCGCATGCGTTGTTTGCTTTTGTTATTTATGGTATGTTTTAATTTTTTTATGACTTACTTACTTACCTACCTACCTGTCTGCTTGCCTGCCTGCCTGCCAATCATACCATAAAATTCGAAAGTGGAAATTCAAACTGGGGAATTGAATACTAATAATAAATAATACAATTTGCTAGGGAAATAGACAAATACATCATGGTACATTTAAACACACATACACAAACTACACACATTCACATTCCAACAAACATAATAAATAAATTCTAATAAAAAATTATATATTTTACAATATCTTCCTCCTCCTCCACCATCAGCCAACCTATCTTTTCATAGTTATTACCCAATTATTTTCCAAGTAAATTTTATGGTTTTTCTTTGAAAATTTTCCGTTTGCATGTCCGTGTCCGTGTGTATGTGTGGGCATGTATGTATTTGTATGCATATTTAATATAAACAAAACTCGACTATTGGTAGTATATTAATTAAGCAATAGCAAGAATATATACTATTTTCAATGCCATTGTTGTTCTCAACACAACACCAATACAAATGGAGTAATATTTTGTAAAGAAAATATTTTTAATTTTCAAGTAATGAAAAAAAAAAAAAATTAAAAAAGAAAAATACTATTGGGTGAGTAAATATAGCCTTGAGATTTTATATTTATTTAAAAACGTCTTATGAACGATTTAAATCAATTACCATGAAATTTTTGTTATTACAAAATGAGCAGATTAAACATTTTTATAGTATTACAAGTTTTATAAAATTTGTTTATAATTTGATATTTATTATTTGAATGGACATATTCAAGTATGTCCATTAGGGTTATGACTTTTTTACAACCTCGTATCCTTGTATCATATGTTGATGAGTTTTTAGCTTAGATTAGATAAAATCTTAATAATAATGTGATTCGCTAAAAAAGCTCATGCACAAATTCATTTGAAATTTTTTCAATATGAGCTTCTTTGAGAAACTTTTGAAGCCACTATAAGCAGATATATAACTGACAGTAAGCTTTGGATCCACACGATGTAACTAAAATGACACAACCTTTTGTTTCTCACCACATTTGACATCATATCATTACATATATATATATAATTTTATATCATATATAATTATACCCTCAGCATTTATGCTCACGCTTTCATACGGGCAAAATGTGTCTCATCGAAATAATGGTTTTAGACCCCAAGTATGTTTGGACGAAATCCGTTTCAGACAATTTGGAGTCGATTTAGCAATGTCCGTCCGCCTGTCTGTCTGGCTGGCTAGTCCGCACGATAACTCTCGAACTGATGAACCGATTTGGTTCAAAATTTGGCATTCGTAATATTTTGTCCAAACTTAGTTTAAGTTCGATAACTCTTGAAGGGAGTAACCGATTTGGTCCATTTAGTTAAATTTTCTACCAGACTTAGATGAGGTTTCAATATGGACTCAATCGGTCCACTCCTTCGGGTAACCCCACACAAAAGTTCGGAAAAGTTTAGTTTAGGACCTGCTCTCGAATCGCTTTGATTTTTGTTGTAACAACCCCCATACGACGGTACAAGTTTCATCTGGGGCAAGTCCATACTTCCTGAGCAAATAGCCTGAAAGGTGCAAAAAACACTATGACACCGTGTGTAGTGGTTGGAGCGCAAGATAACTCTTGAACGGATCTGCCGATCAGGTCCAAAATTTGGCCTTCGTAATATTTTGTTCAAACTTAGTATAAGTTCTAAGATAAGTTATATCGGTCCACTCCTTCAGGTACCTCCCCCACAAAAGTTCAAAAATGTTCGGAAAAATTGTGCACACGATAACTCTTGACGGGAATGACCGATTTGGTCCATACTTTACATATCCTAAGATATCTACCAGATATTGATCAGGTTCGAATATGGAATATATTTGTCCATTCCTTCGGGTACCTCCCACACAAAATTTCGGATAAGATTTTTGTTGGAGCAACTTGCATTAGCTGCCTCAAGTACGACGTTAAAAGTTTTTTTTTTCAGGGGCAAGTCCATACTTCTTGAGAAAACATCCCGAAAGATGTAAAAAACCCCTATGGCACCATATGTAGTGACTGGAGAGCTCGAACCGAATACTGCGTTCGTCCACACTTTGGATATTGTAATATTTCTTCGAAAATTAGATGAAATTCGAAGGTGGTTTTTATAGGTCCACTCCTTCCGGCACCTCGCCCACAAAAGTTCGAAAATATTCGCTAAAATTGTACGCGCGATTTCTCTAAGACGTAGCAAGCGATTTGGTCCAACCTTTGGATTTCTAAATATTGTCGAAACATAGTTTATGTTCAAATTTGAGTCCTATCTGTCCAATCCTTGTGGTACCACCCACACAAATGTTCAACATTTTTGTGTGGTTAAGGTTCTGTTCAAGGATCCTTTGGAAATTTTTGCCATTTTTACGAAAGTTTTCCTAGTAGCCCTGTTTATAGCGATATTATGTTTTTAGTAGGCTAGTGATAAAGAAAGCTCGATCTATCGATATCCCCGCAAATTTTTGAGCTTTAATCCTATTCATACTTTTGTAGATTCATACGCCCAAAATTTTGAAAAACCCTAAATACATTATTTATTTGGGAAAAAGTATTTCAATCCAACCCAGGCTGAGGGTATATCTCTGTCGGCAAAGCCGACTGATACTTTTTACTTGTTTATTAAAACTTTCGACATTTTACCAAACCTGGGTTTTGGCTATGACATGCGTATACGGGGAAATATCAAAAATTCCCACAAATCTGAATTTTGGGGAAAAAGTTATTCGGGTTACAAAAACCGCCTAAAGAAAAAGTTGTAGATTTAAAAATTAGCAACAAGAATGGTCTTTATAATTTCTAAAGCGGAATCACCATTCATGAGATATCGTCATCTGAGAGTCAAATTAAACATATGGAGAAATAAGCCGCATAAGTGGCAAACCGCTTAAAATAACCACGCCATGTGTTAGGTATTTCTATAAGCTTCCAAACGACACCCACTTTGTAGTAATAGGTTCAGTAGAACTGGGTCTAACCCGGTTTTTGAATCTGGACTTTCGGGTCAAATAACCGGATCCGATCCAAAGGAAATTATACATTTCCGTAATTAGCTCAATATACCTTCCCTCTGGCATTATAATTGCTGCAAAAATCAAAGACTAAATTGTTTGTACTGCTGCTTAATTTTCAAATAATGTGGGTTACGCCTTTTGCGTTTTATGAAAATTACAGCATGCTGTTACGTCTTTTGGCATTTCATGAATATTATCGCTATTTTTAAACGTAGAAGTTTGCCAGAGCATGTATTTTAGCTTTTTGTATCAGATTCCATCAAAAACGAATTTCGATTTTCATGTCGGTTACGATTTTCATGTCGGCTACTGGCGACAGGAGGGAGATCGGTCTGTACGATTCACATCTTCTTCCACCCTTGTCTTGTTTTAAAAGCGGGATCATCTTGCCAACTATCCAGAAAATTTACCTTTGGCCCCATACAAATTACTGGGGAAACAAAGATCCCTCTGGTGGCAAGGGTTAGCGTTAACCAATCGCCGTAAAATTTCATACATAAGGTTTTTGGATCAAATGGAAAAATTTAAGGGGTAAGCGTTTCAAAAATACAATTTTGTCATTTTTTCGGTCCGCCTTCTGTACATACATAGTTGATTATTCAATATTTCAAACGTGGCTGGAGAAAGTTTGACAGGCATTCGATAGGTCAAGGACCACCATGACTGTTCTGTAGCACGGTCTGTTCTTGTTCAGTCCTCGCCTGACATGTGTGAATGTGGCGTGTAATGCTGTTATGATTCTGGGCACCTTCCGAAATCAATGCTGATGTGTATGGGGAGTAGTAGTACCTCAAAAATCTTCGCTATTGGCGACAGGAGGGGGAGGCCTGTACAATTTACATCTTCTTGCATCCTTGTCTGGTTTTAAAAGCGGAAACACCCTGCCAACTTTGTCCAGAATCTGGTACAATATGCTAAGGTAGACTGAGGACACCGATTAAAAGTAACACGCGAACTTCCTTGAAGTTGCCAGTAACAGCCGTTGAAAGTAACAGCCGTTCTATAATCTTTCTTTCCCGGATTCGAGAGTGATTTAACCGTTGCCCACAATTTGCTCAGTTCTATTCCAATGTTGCTGCTTTGCTTCAGGTGGTCTAGCCACTTCTTATCCGTAACTTCGAGAGTAAGTTCTCAAACGCTTGTGTATGCAGGCTTTTTACAATGAATGTCATCAATCTCATTTGCTAGTCCCGTCGCCTCTGCTGGGAAATTTTGTATGATATCAGGTATTCGACCAGCAGGTATGTATGTAGCGAGCGACTGCCATTATGATTATGTCCCGAAAAATTCTTTCAGCTACACGAGGATCTGAGGCAGCTCTCTGAAGCGGTGATTGGTAAATTCTCTGCAGCGGTCAGAGGTTATTATGTCGGGAGGTCTATTAAGGGCAACATTAATATTGAGTTCCCTTAGCACCAAAAAGCGAACTAATGTCGAGCATGCATCGCAGGGCACAACTATGTATCGGCGGTATGTACACATTATACAGATCTACCTCGACAGCCCCCACTTTATATTCCATGTTTGGGTCACTCTAATCAAGCTTAAGCGAGATAGGTCTGTACTGGACAGACTGATGTATTAGAAAGGCAAGTCTTCCTCCTGCGCCTCTTGTACGATCCACTCGCAAACCATTGTAAACATCACAACGCAAACTACAGGTAACGGAGAGCTTTGTTTTCTGAATCGCACCGGACATTATGTTCCCCCGTCTACGATTTCGCTGTTTTTGTTGCAGATACCTTTACAATTGAATTGCAGAAAGAATGCATTTTCTGGCATCTGAACAACGACATATGGTGTTAGATGCTGCGTTTGTTGTTTTTGGGGAGACTGCGAGGTGTCTCTTATTTCAACGTAGAATCCGACGATAAAGTTGAAGGCACGCCGGCAAATGAAAGGGCTGTTAAACGTTTACAGGTCGGGGTTCCCCGATATTTTTTGCTATCCTCGGAAAATGCATTCCGGGATACACGATCAAAAATGTGTCTTATACAGATAATGATTTTTGACCCCATGTATGTTTGGACGAAATCTTTTACAGACAATTTGGTTTCGATTTAGGCCTATTCGTCCGTATGTCTATCTGGGTGGTTGTAGCGCACGATAACTCTCGAACGGATTAACCGATTTCGTCTTGGTCCTCGAAAAATGTTGTCCAAACATAGATCAAGTTCGAAGATGACCATATCATCGGTACTTTCCTTGAGAATCCTCCCCCACAAAAGTTATGAAATGTTCGCTAAAAATGTCGGTAATTGCAATATTTTGGTCCACTACTTCAGGCACATCCCACACAAAATTTTCAAAATTTTTGCAAAAGTGCAGAACTCGGAACCTATTATGACAACGGAGGCCAATCCGTACTTTCTAAGATAATTGATCAATGTATCAAAAGACTCCACCCTCCACAAACTAAAATGAGTAATGAGTGCGAAGTTGGTAGACGATATGGTGTATGGCCCAACGTAAAAGGTTTTCCAGATGTATATCAAGCTCCAAGAAGGTCAATGTCGGACAAAACCTTGGGGTACCTCCATCATAAAAAGTAAAAATGTTCGATTAAGTGAGCTTTGCTCAGGGTAAAACGTTTTCCAAATGTATATCAAGCTCCAAGAAGGTCAATGTCGGACAAAACCTTGGGGTACCTCCATCATAAAAGTTAAAATTGTTCGATTAAGTGTGGCTTAAGAGCTGTTCGAGGATCGTTTTAAGATTTTTAACGAAGGGTTTTTTGTAGTGAGGGCCATGTTTCCTGACATAATGGCCCAAAATATCTGAAAATTCTACGGTGACCAACTAAAACGGTTGGTTGGCACGCACACCATCCGTTGGACAAGTTAATTAGGGCAATCATGAATATTTCCCTCGGAATTTTCCCCACGGAAAGTAGTTTAAAAAGGTCAAAATCTTTAAAGGTCAATATTTTAAAACGTGGAAAATTACAATAATCACCTAATTATGGACTATTCTCACCTAACCGACAAAAAATATTCCCCTTTTTGGACGTAAATACGGAAATAACAAATTGTGAAATTGGAGACATTGTACAATTGGGAATTTCAATAGCGGCTAGACGTTGTGATTGGGCATTATTTTTATACCCTCAGCATTTATGCTAACTGGGGTATATACACTTTCATACGGGCAAAATGTGCCTCACCGAAATAAAGGTTTTAGACCCCAAGTATGTTTGGACGAAATCCGTTTCAGACAATTTGGAGTCGATTTTGCAATGTCCGTCCGTTTGTTCGGCTGACTGGAGCGCACGATAACTCTCGAACGGAACAACCGATTCGGTCAAAAATTTAGCTTTCGTAATATTTTGTCCAAACCTTTTTTAAGTTCGGTGATGGGTTATATCGGTCCACTTTTTCCGGTACCTTCCCCAGAAAAGTTCAAAAATATTCGGAAATTTTGTACGCACGATAACTCTTAAAGGGAGTAACCGATTTGGTCCATACTTTGCATATCCTGAAATTTCTACCAGACTTAGATTAGGTTCCAATATGGACTCCTTCGGGTACCTCCAACACACAATTTCGGAAAATTTCAGTTTAGGGCCTGCTCTCGAATCGCTTTGATTTTTGTTGTAACAACTTGTACTCACTGCCCCCCATACGACGGTACAAGTTTCATCAGGGGCAAGTCCCGCAAAGCAAAAACCCGTGTGCAGTGGTTAAGCGCAAGATAACTCTCGAACAGATCTGCCGATTCGGTCCCAGATTTGGCCTTCTTAATATTTTGTTAAAACTTAGTTTAAGTTCGAAGATAAGCCATATCGGTCCAATCCTTCAAGTAACTCCCCCACAATAGTTCAAAAATGTTCGAAAAAATTGTGGACACGACGATAACTCTTGAAGGGTGTGATGTGGTCCACACTTTACACCACCTAGAAGGTTAATTTTTTTAGACTGTTGTGATTAGGACTTGCAGTGGAATAATTAGGCCCACTGTATGTGTTTGATTCGATTTCAATTTGATTTCAATTCGATTAAAATTTTAAACTTCTCAAATAATTTCAAACAGTAGTTTCAAGAACTAATTAAATTTGAACTTTGCGACAATAACTGTCATAATTTCCACACATTACAACTCGTCACGTTCTATTATTTTTCATTTGATGGGATATCAACACGCTCTCTACGAATGTGGTATAGAATAGAACTTCACGACAAAGTCATCGTCATCACCGTCAACATCAATGAGAATATTTACTAGGATGATGTTTATTAATAACCACGACGATGATAATGATGATCATGCATCTTTGATTTGAAGTTGTAGAAAAAATAAGTAAATTCAACAATTGTTTGCCGCCAACAAAACTTCTATTATTTGTAGAAGAAAAAATGTTCTGAAAAGAAATTAAAACGAAGAAAGAATTTATTTATCAAATGGATAGAAAAGTATGATTAAGACGTTCGTTCAAGTGCAGCACATAGCTTAAACTCGCACACACACACACACAAACACCCATGTGACAAATCCCAGCTAACACTTCCTTGTGGTCGTTCGGGCTGTTCTGTTGGGATTGGACTGCCTGGGTTGTGTAGTAAAACTCAGAACTCAGATTAAAGAAAAACCCAAAAAGGCGATAAATATGCGTGCGATGTGACGTCTGTCTGACGGACTGCCTGGCTGTCTGCCTGATTTTTATTCTTTATGTACGAGTGTGTGTGTGCGGGTGGGCGTGTGTGAGTGTTTGTTCGTGTTAGTACTACCGTCTGGTGACGACAATGAAAATTTTTATCTTGAACATAATTCCAAAAACACCAACCATAACCGAATGCAGTTGAAAAGTTAAACATTTGTCAATTGCAAGTCAGTGAGTAAAGATTAACGAAAACGACACGAAATTTTGATAGATTTTTTTGTTACTTTAAAAAAAATAGTGAAGTAAACAAACAAACCAACAACAACAGCAAAAATTATGAGCTATAAGTGTAAAATAAGAACACGTAAGTCGTCCTGCTCTCAACGATCTTATCCCCAACGACGAATGTAATGAATTTTTTGTTTGATTTCTTTTTTTTTTCGATTTCATAGAACCTTCTTCATTGCCCGTCTCGGAACGTTTGAGATTTTTCAGTAGTCTCAGTGAGTCAAATAATCGCAATTCAGGCTCCTATACACGTAGTCCGCCTTTGGGTTGTATAGAACGTAGCTCAAGCCTGAGTTCTTATGGTGCCTATTTTATGCCCACCACACCGCGCAGTAGTACCAGCCAAAGTAGTGCCAGTGTTACGCCCACACCCATGGAATGTGGTGGAGGGGCACAGCAGCAACAGTGGCCTGCCATGCTCAGCGAATCACCAACAATTCTTAAAAGGGATTTGGCTGCAACAGACTCAGATGTACAGGACATGGGTGCCACCACCGGCCACAGCGGTTATCAGCTGCAAAAGAATGCCACCATTCATGAATTTAGTGATTCCCGAGAAGTTATCAAAGCCGATATTGTCAAGACCTCACCATTTTTACAAGCATCCAAACCGGTGTCTGCCACACCAGCACATTTGGCCAATACCGATACTACGCCAACGTCTACCCTAACACCCACCATGAAACGCATCAAACTAAAGACAATTGGAAAACTGATGTTGCCCACCACCTTCCTCAACAATGATCGCAACAACAATCAAACGAAAGAGAATAACGGTGGTGGCGGCGGTGGTTCTTCCCACAGTTCGTCCACAACCACCAGTCTAAGTGAGCAGAATAGTGTGGATAGCAGTGATTCATCATCACAACAGCCGCCCAAGAAAATTGGTAAAATTAAATCACCCTTCATTGAGAACTGTAATCAAATGCAGCAGAATAAGGTCCAGGTGAATAGCAAGTGTATGAAATTTGATTATCGTAATCATCACACGAACAGCAATGGTACCACGAACTCAACCGCTTTGTCATCGGTGGAGAACAGCAATGATCACCATCACCATAATCACCACAACAATCACGCCAGCAGCAATAATGTTGTCAGCAAATACTTCAACAATTCAGCCACCTCCCTTAGTAATGGACACCATCATCAGCATCAGGAAGATTCAAATACAGATTCTGGTAAAGAGAACATTGATACCATTTCCTCCTCAACGGGCAGTTCAACGGCCGAAAATGGTACGGCGGCGAGTACATGTAAAACCACACCAGTTGGTGAGATACGACGCAAATTTACCCGCAAGGCCAACAGCAGCAGCAGCAACACACAAACGCTCAATACCAGCAGTGGTCAGAATACACGCACCCAACTAACGCCCAAATCAGCTTCCTTTACAGGTTCACATTCGTCCTCGCCACAAATCGATAGTAAATATGCCAAATATTTTGGTATGACCAGTAAAACACCTACCTCGGCAATGCAAAAATCCTCCTGCTGTCCGGCATTACCCAAACAACCACCACCATCAATGGCCAACACCACCACCAATGATAAATCCTCCGATTCAAATGGATCTGATATTGATATACGTTTTAGTTCACCACCTGCCAATGCCACAAATGAAGCTATTAATCGCCACGTTAATCTGTGGCAGAGTCGCAGTGCTGGTGGTAATCGACGACTTAAGCGTAGCCTAACTTCCAACATTGCCGAGCTTAAGAAGTTCGAAGAGATTGTGGTTACCGAAAGAGAGCTAAAACTGGCAGCCAAAGAATTTGATAATCTATTGTGTGGTGAATCCGTGTTACAACAACCAACAATGGTGGTGGAATTGGAGAAAATATTTTCAAGTATTGTGTGATAATGTTGTTGTTGTTGCTGTTGTCGCCTACCGTTGGCATTGTTTTTGTGGGCATTTTTGGTGATACCACCGGCTCAAGAAGATGTTCTGTGAAGGAATGCCTTCCTTTTTTTCATTTCTAAAGTGATATGTATTTGTTATTTTTGTAATTTCATGCGCCCCATAAGCGTGTGAGTGTGATTGTGTACGTGATCTTGTAATGTAATTTCAGGTTTTTGTATGTGTTTCTTTTTTTTGAAAAAAAAAAAATATGATTTTTTACTCACACAGAAAGTCCCCCCCTCAATGATAGATTATAAGGCACCTTGGAGAGGAGAAGGGAATGAAATGAAATAAGTAAAAAAAAATACAATTCTTTGGGATAAAATAGGAAATGATACAAATTATGGATATCCAAATGTGAATTTTAGGGGACATGAAATATTATCAAAATATCCTGTTAAGTGATAGCTAACCTGTGGAGATTTAAAACCCCACTCTGCAAAATTTTAATCCATTTCAGCATAGAAAATCTAACAGATATAAACAAGGAACATTTTGTTGAGACCACTTCGGAGAATTTCTGGCCTCATAAATTATTCATTTGCAGTCTTGTTTCGATTCACTTGAATTTTAAAATAATTCTTTTTAAAAAAATAATGTCCTGTAATTTTAAAACGATGCATTGCCAAATTCATCCGAATTACTAACAAACTCCTGTTATTGTATAACATGTTTGTTTGAAAAAAAAAAAAAACAGGAGTTTGGTAGCATTTCGATGGAATTGGTTTTTGTTTCGCCATAAATGTATGTACCTGTATTTATATTAAAAGAAAAAAATACTGCAGGCCTCTAGGCTCTCCCTTTTGTAAGTCATTGCTTTTGATCTCAAAGAATTTGATTTTTTTCCCTTCAACTCTCAATGTGTTAAAAACTTCTTAAAATTGCCTCCTCTATTTAAAAAAAAATTACCTGTTTTACTTATTCTTGTTTTATTCACATATTCATTGGTAAAACAATTGCTCTGTTCCAGAACCTGCCAGAAGCTACTATTTTTTACTACGATAACATTTTTTCCTTTATGTTATCGGGAAAAATAGTAAAAATTAGTAGATTCTTGCAGTACTGGAACAGACCAAATGTTTTGTATTTTATTTTTTCTATATATATAAAGAAAACTATGTTTTATTTTACCTCTTAAAAATTTATTGTAAACAATATATAATGTATGTGTGCGTGTGTGTTCAAAGAAACAAATTATGATAAAGAAAAAATTAAAACAGAAATCCAATATTGTCAAATTTATACTTTTTTTACAACACAAAGAAAAATAATATTAACAAAGATAAATTTTTATAAGCTACACTTCCAGTAATTTTTTAAAAGTAATTAATAGTCAAATTAGCAATAAAACAAATAGTCAAAATTGCTCCCTTCATTTGTTCCAAACACAAAAATAATGAAAAAACGTAATCAAAATAATATCCAAAAAGATTTGTATAGCCTAGCTGATCGGTTGGTAATCGTTCGTTCTTAAATCGTTCCTTTGTTGGTCAATCTGTTCGGTACTCAGTCGATCTAATGAACTATATCGACTGCTCTATTTCATACGCTGTTTTCAAAGAATCGTTCAATTAAACTACTTCCTTCGTGAACTAAGTAACTCTGTATCCAATCAGATTCTAAAAACAATGATGCTATTTTCTTTTCGACCAAGTTTGTCTAGCAGAAAATGTAACAAAAGAAGAAATTTGCAATAATGGCATAAATAGTAGATTCGGACAGGTTTTGGAACATAGGTACCGCAATAGTCCATCTAAGCTACGCCATTTTCGTCTACAATTCTAAAAAAGATCATTTATAATTTGATTACAGTCGAACTTCTCTATAACGTAGCTATTGGCATAACAAATTACAACGTTAATGATAATATTCCTTTCATGAGACTATCTCGATTGAGAATTTTTATTTGAATACCATTCGTTTTAAAATTTGAAATTCACATTCTCAAATTATAATTCTAAATATTACATTTGTAATAAAAATAATGACCCTTCAATTTATTTTACATTTAAAATTAGATTTTTTTTTAATAATTCGAATATTAAATATTGAATATTAAATAATAACACTATGCAACACTGAAAATGCAAACAACTTCTAGTAGTAGTAGGGTTTTGTCCTGTCAGAGATCCAGTTCGTTTTATGGCCTCATCTAAACCGGGCTAAAACTACAGTTTTTTTTACAATTATCAGGCCATTATCTCAGAAACGATTAGGAATTTGGGCTTGCTGTCTGGGGCAATATTGTAGCCCTAAAATAGCATAACTTATATATATATATATATATACGAAAAATTCCATCTAGGGCATCAAAATCGATAAAATATAGAAAATTTTATATAATTGCTAAAATTCTGGTCAGTATCAGCTAAACTATTGGGAGTTGAACCAAGTAACCTTTGCAGAAATCTTCCAAATAAAGTTCTCAGCAATTCTTCAGAACATTCTGGAACTCTAAAATGCTTACTTTATGTTGTTTCAGCAGTGTTTTGCATCACATCTTTTACAACGCCTATTTCAAACACGGTTCACACCAACAGTATATTCTCGCATTTCGGATTTCACTACATTATTGACATATTTATTAAATTGTCGTTGGAAAATATAATTAGAACAGCGTGATAGAGGCATTTTACAACAGTGGCATGTTCTGAAAAGTTGTGTGCTACATTCCAGAGAATATTTTCCGAAATTTTCGATATTTTATAAAATGTGAAGATTCACATAGATTTCAGAGATATAGCCCAGAATTTCATTAAAAATTCAATATTTAACCATGTTTAGATGGGGCCATAAAATTCAAGCTGAATCTGACACAGCAAAGCACAACTAGGGTTCTTGTCGTAGTTTTCGAAATAAAAAAAAAAAAAACAATACTGACATAATAACAAAACATATTATACGTTATGTCAAAGATGATTTTTTTCAACTTTCAATTGTATGCGCTCAACGTATTTCGTTAGTATTCAGAAGAATACATGTGTTTTAGTTTTGTGGTGAAGAACGCTTTGGGTATATGGTCCTATTTCTCTATTGCTCTATTTCTCTAACTAACAAACTTCTGCTTTTGAAGAATATTTGCTTTGAAAGCAAAAATGTCAATTTTTTGGATCTCAGAAGTAAGTAATTCCAATGAATATGTTCTTGAATCATTTTGAAGACACCGGCCAATAATTCAAAATTCAATTGAAGTTCCCAAATTACAAATACGGCAGAAAATTTATTATTTTAATCCAGAAAAATCGAAAGCCGTAATAATTGAATGAATGGATTCTCAGGTCTGGCAAAATTATATTTTCAACGGTAACTAAAATACTAGCTTAAAGTTTTTTTTTTTTCGAGTACTTCAGTCATATAAAACGTCTCTACAATTAGTTCGCACTCGAGGTCACAAAGTAGGCTCCCATATCACTGAACTAATATTTATTGGGATGAGAGAAGTCTACCTTCGAGGATGTTTGTAAAAAAAATAATTCCTAAAAAATTCTCGCTCACTTGAAGCAGTTTTTTTCGCATTTTAACCAAATTAAATTGAAAAATCCCTACAATTGGTAAAAAGTGAACAGTCCTTGGATGTATTACGAATTACTGGGGTTCTACTCTATTGCAAATTGAAAAGAACATTATTTAAATTACAAGAGCAAATGCTGTTGTGACCACTGTGGTACCGTCGCCTGCCTTGAGTGGATAGTCCAACAAAAAATATCAATTTTTTGGCGATAGCAAAACCCTTTCTGGAAATTCTAGCCATATTTAACGAGTATTTCGGCTGTAAAAATCTCTATAATTGTGTTCCACATCCCGAAAATAGTATCATCGGGTTCTATTCAATTCCAATGTTGAGCTAGAACAGCGTTCCCGTACTTCAAAAACCCGCAAGTCTTCTTCTGATGTTCTCTTCTCCTATTTTATGCTAGACTAATTTGGCCGAGTAGAATCTAGCAGCATGTTTGCTGACATCTAATTGGTTGGTTGATACGTTGATTTTGACATATCTAGAGCATAGCCGACCAAGAAGAGGGCACACAAAATTCTCAATATTTGCAACTTTTGACAGTGTGTTAGGAACGTTGTATGCACGCATGCTGCAAAACAAAAACAAATCAAAACATTTGTGTACTCTTTCGTTGCGTTCGGGTCCTGTGTGTGTGAATTGTCGAAAAACTTCGTAACTTTAACAATACCAAAGCACGACATTGATCTAGAGTGTTCGCAATTTTTGTCGTTTTCTTTCTATTCCGTGCTTTTTTGAAGAAATTTAGTGTGGAACAGTTTGAACAGCTTGACAGTTTGCTCTTTTGTTAGTTATGGTATTAAAATAGTAATGGAACGGAGCTTATATGTGCTGATAAAAACATAAACAAAATGAAATGTGACACAAAATTGGGTAGAGTGTGGTTGAGTATATGGGCTATATCGGTATAATTTCTGGTATAGAACCCCGCCACCAACAGCCCTTCTTCATAACAGTCCCATACCTGTAACTTGATACTTAAATGTAGAAAAAGACTTGGAAACATCAATGCTAATACTTATAGAGACATTTCAATTTTTGTGTAGCCTCACACATGACGGAAAAGACCTCCACACGTTATAAGCAGTTATTCCAGGTTCTCAGAAGAAAATTCGGAAATGTGACCACCATGTATTGGTTTAAATGTTGTATCCACAATTTGCTACCGAATAGCCTGTAAAACTGTGCGTAAGACATATTGGTGGGTCCATGTCTTAGTACAGACACCATTTACCACCGGGTTTGGTCCATTTTCGAATGGAAATTCTTTATTAAATAGAATTATTCAATTCCAAATGGCTGTACGTGAAATTTATAGGTAAATACTTTGGTGTGGGTTCAAATAAATTTGCATTCGGTACACGGTAATGCACCCAGAGACCTCTGTCCAAAGTCGAACAGAAATTCTACTATTGACAACCATTCTTGGATTATTATTCTATGGAAATTTGAAATGAAAATATGTTCTTTAAAAAATTTTTGGCTAAGTTCATAAACGCAAAACAAAAATATTTGACCATAATATTGAAAAAAATGTATACAACATGAAAAGGAATTTGTTGTTAGGATACCGGCAGTGCTAAAAATATAACCCAATATTGAATAAATAGTAGAAGCAACATCTACACCAGGTCGGCCAGCTATAGCCCAGTCAAAATAGACATTTATGTAAATAGCAAAAATTCCCACAAAGCTGAATTTTGGTAGACAGCTAGGTTTTGTCATTGAAAGCAATATCCCATAGATCCCATATGTGAAAAAAAAGTTTTTCGGGGTCAAAGGTAATATTTTAAGATTTTTTCAGGTTTTCAGAATTTTTCTTGAAAACGCTGGGTCTAACCGGCCGAACCGTTCTTGAGATATAGCTGTTCTAAAATACACATTATTTATATGCACATATATTAGGGGAGTACTCCGGGAATCGGCTAAAATAACAAGGATAAACAGCTCTCTGGGCTATAGGCTACTTCTGAGATTAACTTAATAAGTTTTTTATCATTGTGAATTTGAATTTCTTTGCATTTCAAATCACAATAATGGGATTATTGTCACTACACAGAAAAAATCCGGCGATAAAAAAATATCATATTGATGAAATTCTATAAAATTATTTGATAACAAAGTAAAAATACAAATGATAAAATATTTCACATATTGACTAAAATGTTTATCGATTTTTTATATTGAACTGATAAAATGGAATATGTGGAATATTTTGATAAATATTTTTGTCAATATGTGAAATATTTTATCAGTTATATTTTTACTTTGTGATCAAATAATTTTATCGAATTTTGTCAATATGAAAATTTTTTTATCGCCGAAAATTCGATAAAATTTTGATTGAATCTTTGAATTTTTTTTATCAAATGGCTAAAATTGTTTTCTGTGTATACATACTTATATAGACCTTGAATAGAATCAGAATTACAATATTTTATATGGACACTACTATTTTTTTTTCAGCCACGGATGTACATACATACATATTGCACCTTTATTCGTTTATCTTGGCAACTTTAATAAAAGTCTTGTTATTTCCTTTCAAACTATTTTATATATTTTTCAAAATTTCTCCTAAAGCTTTTTCTTTTTATTAAGAAAAACGAATTTAGTATGAAACTTATTTGATGCATCCTTAATGAATAAATACATTTGTATTTATTTGTTCAATAAAAAAATTCTATGCTATTTTTACATGTTGTATATAAGTGAGAAAATATTCAATACCAATTCTATATAATAGGAATATTTTTTTCTAGTACTACGTGTAAATGTACTATGACTTCTAGTGAAAATGGTCCATCCCTAAACATAATCATACGATATAAGAAAAAAGGCTATATTATTATTTATTTTCTATTTTCTGTTCCAGAATATGTTAATTAGAAGACTAGAAAACTATCAAACCTGATTTTAGTCGATCTTCATTATTTTAATTTAAAGAAAAAAAATTTTAAAATTGTACAACTTTTAATTCTTGCAGATTTTAAAACCGGCCACATACATATGGGGATTTCTGAGTGGAATCGGACACTTTATCGAAAATGGGGTTTTTAATTTCCTTTATTTTTTGATGTAAATATGCTGCTCAGCAACAAAACATTTTAATTAATTTATTTTATTAGTATATTTTCAGATTTTTTACTAAAGATTCCAGAGATATTGCGCCTTTGGTGAGATATCGCGCCGTAAAAAATTCCGAATTCTGTGAAAACGATATCCAAAGAAATACTGATAACTTCTTTAATAGTGGTCCAAAAAGAAAAAAATATTTTTTTGTATTTTTATCAGCTATCTAATGAAAAATAGAAACAATGGTCTTAGATGCGATTTTCGCAATTTAATAATTAAAACAAATTTTTATCAATAATTGACTCTCTGATTTTCTTGAAATTTTTTTGTATTAACTACGATTAATTACAAAAATTTTAAGTCGTATTTGGTAGTGGGACTCGAATAACTATTTTTTCTAATTTTTTTTTTTTAAATTTGTCAATAAAGTTTTTCCTATTTACCACTGTACAAAATATGTTATTTTATCAAAAACTAATACGTTGCATTTATTAACATTTGTATAGTTGTTTTATTTAGGAATGTATCTCAAACATCTTAAAAATGTCTTCATTTTGCGATTTTAAGAATGACTTAGCAATTAGTGTACCAGCAGTAGTGGGTATTACTGAATGAAGTTTTTCTGTGCCAACGATAAGTTAATATCTCAAATTCAAATCCTCTTTCGTATTTCAATAATAATCTTCTAAAGAAAATATCACTTTAATATTTGGTGGATTATTCGGCTCAGATTTCCATTCATATAATTCCCAAGCTGTAGTATTTTTTTCATCATCAATTTAGTTAGTTCATTGTCCGGTTGGTACAATAACAGCTAAACCATTTTCAAAATCGAAATATGTCGAAGTTTTACAGATGTTTACGATAAATTCCCAAATAAAACTACAAAACAAATCTTAAAAAATTTTATTTAATTTTTTTTTTTTTTGTAAAATAACAAATCTTTCACACCGGTATAAAGGAAAAATGTTATTGACAAATGTTAAAAAATCAGGAAAATTTATGGCCTGTTTCACTAAGAAGATTCGAATACAAATACGTTCGAACTACTACCAAAAGTCTGTTTTTTTTTAAAATATTTGAATTGTTTTTCTTTTCAATCAAACAAACATTTCCTTCAACAACAGGAGTTTGGTAGTAATTCGAACGAATTTGAATTCGCATCGTTTTAGAGAAACAGGCCAATAGTATTTAATCGAATCCCACTACTAAACATGACTTAAAATGTTTGTAATTAATCGCAGTTTAATACAAAAATATAAAAAAAAATAAAGAGTACAATCATTGATAAAAATTGATTTTAAATTTTAAATATCGAAAATGGCATCCACTTTGCAATTTTTTTTTTTTTTTTTGTTATACAGCTGATGAATCAAAAAATAAATACAAAAAAGATGTTTTAGTTTGGGAAAATATTAAAGAAATATTGAAGAATTTAACAGAATTCCACTTTTTCAAGGCGCGATACCCTTGAACCTTTAGTCGAAAAAAAAACTGAAAATTTACTAAAATGTTTTTTTTTTTTGATGACCAGCATCACCACAAAATAAAGGAAATCAAGAACCTTATTTTGAAAAAGTGTCTGATTTCACTCAGAAATCCCCATATATAGTTTCATATTTATTCTTAACTGAAAAACTTCTAAAACAAGTTTTGAGCTCAAAATGTTCATATTTTTGGAAATCTATCACAGATCGAAATTTAATAATTCTATTAATACTCATATAAATATGTCATTCAAATTAAAGTTGAAAAGTGGAATATTTAAAATACCCTTTCTTAATATTTTTTTAATCAAAGTTTCAGATCGGGCCATTTTAACTGGAAGTCGTTGTAGGCATTTCTTAAAGACTTAATTATTGTTGCTATAAAAACAAATCAAAATATATAATATATTAAGTGTATGTATTGTATATTTGTATATTTGTATCACTGTGTTGTATTGTATATTTGACAAAGACGATTGACTGGTGTTATCAATTTTTCGTTGTCAAAATTTAAAATACAAAGAAACCTAAATAAAAAATAATGTAAAATCTATTAAATTTATTGTCAAACATAGGCTATAAATTTGTGTAGTTCCAGAAAGAACTAATTCCAGTGAACTATTCCGGACAAGGAACTATTGTAACTATATCCAGCTCAGGTATTCCTATAGTTCCTTTCATTCTTCTTCATTTAATTCCACACTCACTTCTATCTTTCTCGTTGGTTTCGTTATTCAGATGCTGCTACATTGTCAATTAAACGTAAATCGGGGGCCTAATTACGACATTCGATTCGATCGAGTATTTGCTCGAGAATGAAAAAATCCAACTATGAAAACCTATTCGCGTCAGGTATATGCATTAAAAATTTGTTACAACAAAGTCAAAAAGTTTTACAAAAATAAATAATTTCGTACAGTTTTCTAGCACATCTTCATTCCGAAAGTATTATTCAACGATTTCAACAAATATTTACATTTTTTCGTTAATAATTTTGTTTTTTAGTTTTTGCTTTAAAATAAACAACTTTTTTACCATCTACCTTCTTAGTGTTCTTTGAAGAGAACAAAGGTGTTCATAGCTCGATTTTTTCATTCACGAGCAAATTCTCGATCGAATGGAATGTCGTAATTAGGCCCCAGATACACATTACAGCACTGCAATTTATTTATTTTTATGTCAACTCAGCCACCAAACAATGAAAACAAAAAGAACGATAAAATAGAAATATTCATTGAACTATTTCATTATCGGAACTATTTGGAACAAAGGAAACAAAAAGAGCGATGAAAGAGAAAGATTTTCTGAATTATATCGGTTTCGGAACTATTTGCAACTATGGAACTATATTAAGGAACTAGTTCCTCTTGGGAAAAGGAACTAGAAAGATCGATCCACTCCGGGAACTAGATTGCCCAACTCTAATAGGCTAACTGGCCGACTTGATGTAAACAGACCTTGGTTGTAATATGTATATCGATGCCTTACTTTCTCATCTTGGTATCTTAAAAAAAATAAAACGTTTGAGGAGAAATAATTTTTGATACAATGTTAATAATCAAAAAAATTATTCGGCGATACAGAAAACTGTGTTCACCAACGTTGAAATTTTTTTCCAACGTAGAACATTTTTCTTTCCACCAACATTGATGGCCTTTTTTCAACAATATTTTAATATTTCCAACAAAGTGGATCATTTTAGTCACCAATGTTATTAATTGAAAAATAAATATTCACCAATCTAATGAATTTTGGTCACCAATATGAAATAATTTTTCCGCCAACCCGGGGCATTTTTTCGCCAATGTTCACCAATGTTTATTATTAAAAAAAATTATTTACCAATCTAGAGAATTGATTTCACCAACGTGAAAATTTTTTTTACCTACCAGGACCAAGTTTATACACACAGAGAAGAGATGTATTTTAAAAATCTGAAAATATATATATTTTTTATTAGGGAACACGATGACACAAAATATATTGTTGCGCCAACAATACATATTTTAAGAATTTTAAAATACACTATTTTGTTCTTAGAATATGATTGTTCCAACAATATTTTTTCTCTGCGTGTAATGTGTCATACAAATTACGAACACGAAAGTGTTCCCTTACACCAAAAGCTGTACAATTACTATGATAACACTTTACTACTTTTACTACATTTGCAACTTTTACTATATACAAATAAAAAAAAAACATTACCAACAATTTTAAATTGTTTTACTTTATTCACAATTTTTAATTTTTTTTTTAAATTTCACAAGGGAGGACAATTCTTTATTTAATTTATTCTGAAATCGTTTTTTAATATCACATTTTTTTCTTATTTTTAAAGGAGGCAGAATTTGAAAGACATTCTTATTATTTTTTTTTTTTTGTTTTAAATATCTGAATACTTTTTCAATTTTCTTTCTCAAACATAATTTTTCACATAAACCTGAAATTTAAATAATAAAAAATAATCTTCTAAAGTGGTGCTGTTAATTTGATTAACAAGATTTAATTTTATATTACAAAGCAAAACAAACTGCCAAAAGGCAGCTGCTGTTCATCAACAAACTGAGACAAAATATACAAAAAAAGAAATCTAAAATGATTTCATATATAAAAAAAATTAGCTCAATTTAGAGAAAATATGTTATAAGATTTTACGTGTAAAATAAACAATGTTTTTAAAACAAATTTTGCCAAAACCCATTTAGTTGTGTAACTGTAAAAAAAATGATAAAAGGGTATAAAATCTTATTTTTAATGTGAGCATACAAATAAAGAAAAATAAAACAAAATTAACTACAAACAATACAATGCTGAACTTTAATTTACGACAAAGAAAACTCATAACGAACTTTTAAAATGAAACGAAAAAAACGAATTAAAAAAATTATACAAAACAAAAAACCAACGAAAATTAAAATTCTTATTGAGAATTTTTAACTAGCCCAGCCCAACTGAAAATGTCCAAACATTTTCCTATTATGTTTTAAACAATTATTTTAAAAACAAAACTATATAAAAATATAAATCCCATGAATATATATAAAATATGCATATTATTTACTTATATTAAATTTAATTAAATCTATATTAAATTAATATTTAACTTTAACAGTTCATTCAGTTCTATTTCTTTTGATGTAAATTAATAAAGAATATATTTTGTTTTTTATCTGGCTCTCTTAGTTCATCAATATTAATAGTTGAGTATATAATTATTTACTACATATATATAAAATGGAATATTTATTGTTATTTTACTTAAAACAAACATAAAGGAATTCTAGAATTATTTTTATTTTAAATAAAATTTTATTTTTTAACATTAACCCACGTGCTTAATTTCTATTTCGGAATTTAAATAATTTAGTTGTAATTGAATTAATATTAACTAATAATAATAATAATATATAATAAATAAAAGCTGTTACATATAAAACAATATACATACATACATATGTTATTTCGAAACATGAAAATATATTATCTAATGTTAAATGTAAATTGACAAAGATTGTTGTTGTTTTTATTTCAAACAAGCTAAGCTACATTTTTACAAGACTACAGTAAAATTTAAAATACTTCTGTGGTATTCTGAAAGAGGAGCATAGCCGGTTCACGTCAATTTTGAGTCAGTGCCACCACGTACTTTTTTCAGAGTTTTCCTCAACAAAATCCTTTTTTTGGGAAGATTTGGCCGTTTCTGAGATAATATCGGATATCTACACTTTTTTTTAAAAACTATTTTCACTATTTTCAAAGTAAAAACAAAATTTTAGTCAGCAGATTGTAATCGATACAATGGAAAACATTTCTCAATTTTATAGTTTGATTTTTTTACTTTGGCGCCGCTAGATCAGTGATCAGTCTGAAAATATACTAAAATGTTTTGTCTGATGAGTACCCAGCAAAAATTTGGATCCATTAGTCATTACGTAACCCATTACAAAGTAATGTAAACAAGCTTCTTTTCCCATTACAAGTAATCTGAAAAGTAATGGGATACTTCTTAAAAAAATTACAAGGCAAACCTACTTCCTTTGCTCCTCACTAAGTAATGAGGACGGTGGCACAGTGAGTGTGTGCCCGACTATAAATCCTAGGGTTGTGTGTTCAACGATCACTGTCGGCACGCGAGTTTTTTAAATTAAAAAATAACAGTTCGTGATGCACATGTGCACTGCACATTTAAGTTCTTAAGCAACCCTTAATGTTCGTGTGCGTGGCAGAGTATGTAGTGTCTTTCGCTAGAAATCAGAGGGTTCGTGTGTTCAACTCGCACAGCGAGCGAAATAAAATAAAGTAAAATAAAAGTAAGAAGTGTGATGAAATTAAAAAAAAAAATTCTCTACATCAACTGTTCTAAAAATAGATTTTTTTCAACTTACTATTCAACTTCTAGTGGCCACAGAATAACTAGTTATTCTAGTGGTCATAAAATAACTACAATCTGAGTGCGACATGCCCTTGTAAAAATAATGGGGAAGAAAGGGGGTTTGCGAGTAGTTACGGCTGCCAAAAATCCCTCACAAAACCCATGACTTTTGGGAGGACTTTTTTTGCTGGGTATCATCACCACAGCAAAAAATAAAGGAAATTAAATAACTCATTTTAAAAAAAGTGTCCAATTTCACTGAGATATCCCCACATGGAGTTGTAGGAGGGTATATATAGGACAACACCACAATTTTTACTAATGTAAAGTTTAAAGGCTGTTTGAAAATAGTTTTGGAATTTTTACCTTGTGGCCCTTTAACATCGATATAATATTTTTCATTGGCAAGATTATGCTTCCTGAGATAAGGGTCCAAAAGTTATCGAAACAAAGAGAACTGATGAGTCCAAGTGGTGTTGAACGAAACTAGTCTTCTCTGCAATGTTAACTGCATCCCAAATTAAAAAAAAAAACCTGTTGTTCTTAAAATTTAAAACCAACAAAAACTGAGATAATAAAATAATACGCCCACTTTTTTAATTTTAGTGTTTTCTACTAAAACTACTGAACTGATATTCCTGAAATTGTCGGGGAATATACAGCGACATCCAAATAATGGTTTTAGACCAGAAGTATGTTTGGACAAAATGTGTTTCAGACAATTTGGAGTCGATTAAGCAATGTCCGTCCGTCCGTCTGTCCGTCTGTCTGGCTGGTGCGCACGATAACTCTCAAACGGATAAACCGATTTGGTCCAATATTTGACTTTCGTAAAATTTTGTTCAAACTTAGTTTAAGTTCGAAGATGGGTCATATCGGTCCACTCCTTCCGGTACCTCCCCCACAAATGTTCGGAAAATTTGTGCGCACTATAACTCTTGAAGGGAGTTACCGATTAGGTCCATACTTTGCATATATGAAAGTTTCAATTCACATAGGCTGAGGGTATATCTCTGTCGGTAAAGCAGACTGATACTTTTTACTTGTTTTAAATAAAAATCAAATGTCATTCGTTGGTAATGGCATCAGTTGAGACCGACTTGGGTGATTCTTTTTTTGAAATGTTTGCCATAACCCAACACAGGTTTTTATGCAAAGAAAATTCAACCACACCCACTTTTACACCCATTTTTTTAATTTTAATATTTTCTAAAAAACTACTGAAACGATTTTCCTGAAATTGTCAGGGAATGTACAGCGATGGCTCCCGGTGAAAATAGGCTACAAATTTAGTTTCGAGGGGGCGGGGTAATTCCCCTATACCCTATTTTTTAAAAATGCTATATTCACAATAATTACGAATGTATCGGTTTCGAAATTAGGTTAGGTTAGGTTGAAAAAAGGGGCGAGTAATCGCCTGTTGTACGCTCTAGTCTAAGTTTTTTTTAAGAAGGGGACTCTACTATAATTTATTTAAGGAACTCTGCTCCCTTAACAAAATCCCGTAATTGTTTTAGGTCGTCTACAATTACCTGATTAAGATCTGGTATTGTGTCGTTCCCTAAAAACTGGGATCTGATGTTTGCGAATGTTCCAATGTTTCATCATCATCTCCGCATGCCCTGCATACGCTGTTGTCTGCACAATTAATTATTTGCAGATGAGCTTGTAAACCCAGGTGACCTGTAAGAACACCTGTAAGTCTACTCAACTCTGCTTTACCTAGCAGTAATAGGTTTTTAGTTTTTTCCTCATTTGGGTCTCCCCATAGGATTTTTGTGGTTTTCCCTAATTCCTCTCTATTCCATAGGGATAAGTGAGCATTTTTGCCCAAGTTTTTAACTATAGCCGAGACTTGTTTAATGGCTTTGCGTTCGCTAAGTTTACGGTTTTTAATTCCCTTCCTTTTTTGCCAGAGAATTTGCTATCTCATTACCTCTATTCCCCGCATGTCCCGGTACCCATATTATACTCACCGTGCCATGCTGAGTATAGCTGTTGATGGAATTTATACAATCCAGGACTGTTTGTGATTTTACTGTCTTGGATGTTATTGCTTTGATTGCAGTTTTACTGTCCGTAAGGACGTTTACAGTAGTTGGACTCGTGTTGGCATTAAGCCAGTTCAGACACTCTGTGATCGCTCGGATCTCCGCTTGATGGACCGTATTGTGATCAGGCAAACGAAGAGATATTTCGGTCTCTGGTTCTTCAATAAAGAGACCCAGTCCCGTTCTCCCACCTAGCATTGAGCCGTCTGTATAACAACAGTTTCCAGTCGGCATTTGTGCTAGATTTCCGCCGATCCACGAATCTCTGTCTGGAATTAATGCCTCGCATGAGGCAGCTACAAATGTTTCAGGTATACTGTCCGATACAATGTTATCCATTGACTCTCTCATTGTTACCCGTAGAATGTTTTGATGGTATGTTACGTGGTCCTTACTGATCCACTCGTCCATCGCTTTAAGTCGAATAGCAGCGACAGCCGCTTCATACCTTATCTGGATTTCTATTGGGTGTATATATAGAATAGTTTCTAATGCCCTCGTTGATGTTGTCCTCATTGCGCCGCTTACACTTAGACAGCACATTCGTTGGACTTTCTGTAGTATTTTAATATTACACTTTTTATCCATAGCTGTCCACCAGACTACTGAAGCGTATATTAGAATAGGTCTAACTACGCTTTTGTATAGCCAGTGTGTCATCTTAGGATTAAGACCCCACTTGGCGCCTATAGGCCTTCTACAGGTTGACCAACATCTATGAGCTTTATTGGCTCTCTCTTGAATATGATCTTTCCATTTAAGTTTCCTATCCAGAATTACTCCCAGATATTTGACTTTGTTGGAAATATTGATCGTCTTGTTTAGGAAAACTGGTTCTTCAAAGTGTCCCAGTTTTGTTTTCCTAGTAAACAGACATATTTCCGTTTTTCCCGGTTTACATTAAGACCTCTTGGTCTAGTCCAGTTTTACGCTAGTTTTAGGACTGATTCAGCTCTTCTGCATAGCAAGTTTGGATTCTTACCACTCAGAAGTATTATAACGTCGTCTGCATAACAGACTGGGTCAAATCCCTCATCGGTTAAAGTCCTTAATAGGCTATTTATGTTAGTGACCCATAGGAGTGGGGATAAAATCCCCCCTGTGGCGTACCCTGACCAACTTAGGGGTATACGCAAATTTTAAGCATTCGTTAAAAATCCCATATAGTTTTGGGCGCAATGTAGTCCATCTCTTTCTGGAGTAAGACCGGAAATATCTCATCCGGCCCCGCTGCTTTGAAGGGTTTGAAGCTCTTGATGGCATCCTTTACCATCGCTTCATCAATTGTTGGTGCTTCCTCTGTAACACATTCCCTAACTACCGGCAACCCTTCGTGCGTCGCAGTGTTCGGCGGTAAATGTGTATTCATCAAAAGCCCCAGAGTGTCCTCGATTGTTTCCATCTTATTTCCCATATCATTCACCATGATATCGGTTTGTGTATGGGTTTTCGATAGAAACTTTTTTATTTTGGATACATAATTTACGCTGTTTACCTGTTCACAGAAAAGTTTCCAGGAATTGCGCTTTGCTGTTCTAGTCATTTTGTTGTATTCTTTAAGTTTTGTGTGATAGTTGTCCCAGAATACAGCTAAATTCTTACGTCGAGCTCTGTTGTAAAGCCTTCGGACCTCTTTGCCTTTGTTACGAATTTCTCCTGTCATCCAGGGTTTTTCGTAGGCAGATTTCCTCTCTCGAAGGGGACAACTTTCTTCGAATGACTTTACTAAGACCTCCGTTATAATGTTGACATTTCTGTCTATATCTTCCGTGCTTAGGCATTCATATCTATCGTGCCCTAGCCTATCTTTTATTAGTTTTCCAAATTTTATCCAATTGGTTTTGGATTTATTTCGGAAGTAAACCCCTCGGGGGTTTCGAAATTAATTTGCGTGACAATTGTGGTTGTGTCTGTGACCTTACCTACGTTTTTAGGACCCAAAGACTTGACCACGCCCACTTTTTATAATATGTTACATCTACAAAACTACTGAACCAATTTTCCTGAAATTTTCAGGGAATGTACTGTATGGCCGCCGACGAAAATAGGATGCATATTTTCTTGAATTTAGAAGGGAGCGGGGTACTTCCCTTTGCCATATTTAAAGAAACGCCATATCTTTATGAATAACAAGTAAGAAAAGCGTTAAGTTCGGTCGGGCCGAACTTTTTATACCCTCCACCACAAATTTTAGCCAATTCGGTGGATTAATGTGGCCACAACCTTCAAAATACCGAAGTTCGGAAGGTACCGTTCTATGGGGGCTATATGATGGCGTGGACCTATACCTACAAATTTCTGGGGGAAAGTTTTATACGCCTAAAGAAGACTAAATACCAAATTTCAGCCATATCGGTGTGATAATTAGGCTAAAACGTTCAAAATATCGAAAATCGGGAGATATTGTATTATGGGGGCTATATCAACACGTGGACCTATATAAACACTTTATGGTAGAAAAGTTTCTTAGCCTCTGGAAATACAAAGTTACAACCGATTCTTTGGTCAAATGGGTCTAATACATTCAAAATATATTAAAATGACGCGTACTTTATATGGGGCCTTATATGGGGGCTATACCAAAACGTGGACCAATATAACCCAACTTTGGTAGGAATATTTTTTGGCCTCTGAAGACACAAAATTCCAAATTACAACCAATTCTGTGGTCAAATAGGTCTAATACATTCAAAATATATTAAAATGACGCGTACTTTATATGGGGCCTTATATGGGGGCTATACCAAAACGTGGACCTATATAACCCAACTTTGGTAGGAATATTTTTTGGCCTCTGGAGACACAAAGTACCAAATTACAACCAATTCGGTGGTAAAATGGGCCAAATATCTTAAAAATTCCTTAAAACGACGACGCGTCACGCGTCATTTTGTATGGGGGCTATACGAAAGCGTGGACCTACATAGCCCGCTTTCAATACCAAAAGTCCTACGTAAATATAACATATTTTCCCAAAATTTCATCAACCTACGTCAATCCGTTCGGACGCTAGAGTGATTTCCACAGACGGACAGACGGACAGACGGACGGACATGGTTATATCGATGTAGAATTGCACGCTGATCAAGAATATATATACTTTGTGGGGTCTACAATGATTATTTCGAGTAGTTACAAACGTAGTGACAAACTTAATATACCCCCATCCTATGGTGGAGGGTATAAAAATCAAACGCCGTCATAACCCAACTTAGGATTTTATGGAAAGAAAATTTTACCACGCAATTTTACCAAAACAACGCTATATTTGCAAAAAGTACGCATGTATCGGTTTAAAAATGTACGGATTAATCTACAATCTAGGTACTTTTTTGAAGCCTAAAGACGCAACCACGCCCATTTTTTTAATATGTTTTATCTTCAATTCTACTGAACGGATTTCCATCAAATTTGCAGCAAAAGCTCAATGTTTACAGTTGTTATGTATATTTAATTATTTTCGGAGGAGTTGGGGGTCCTCACGCAATTCTTTTAAACACTATATGTCTAAGTCAAAATTATGATTACATCGGATTCAGCACAAATTTTGGTAGGCAATGGGGTTGTGTGTACCCTAGGTACATATTTGGGGCCAAAATACCGGACCACGCTCACCTTTTTAAATATGTTATATCATGAAAACTGTTACCACGTCCACTCTTTTCAATACATTATTTTTCCAAAACTACTGAACCTACTTTCATGCAATTTTCAGAAAATGTTCAGGAATGTCCCGTGATACAAAATGCTATATATTTGTAGACGAATTTTGGGGGCCTATTGTTTTATAATCGCTATATTTGCTAACTTATGAGTGTATCGGCTTTCAAATTAATTTTCGAGACAATGGTGGTTGCGCCCCCGATCAAGAAAAATGATATACATATCGTCTGCTCCGTCGGAAAAGGTCGTAAGTCCACTTTTTTGGAAATCGCGTTTTTGTTGCGGGATGATAGTACAAGTCAAAACACGTCGTATGATTCAAAGAAAATGGTAGTATGTCGCGTTTTTTCTATATGTTTTGTCCCTGTCGGAAAAGGTCGTAAGTCCACAAAACGTACAAATTTGAGTACGAAGAGGTCGTAAGTCCACAAGAAAATGTATACTTTAAAAGAATACTTCAGCTAATGTAGTTCAGATATAATGTTTAACGTCATCCAGGGTTGGGGTACAATGCAAAGAACTAGCCTACAACTTTGGATGATAATCGGATGATATTTGGCGGAGCCTGTGGACCAAACTTTTGAGCAAAAATTTAATAATTTCTATATTGCAACGAAAATTTACATTTGAAATCTATTTTCCCCTATAAGCGAACTGATTATGAAAGATGGATTTCTGGCCTTTTCATTGATACCAATTGGGATGCTGTATGTGTTCAAATACCTCATATATCAAAATTTTTACTGTTTTTACTGTCTTATATCTTACTTAAATTTATCAACTGGTAATTTGTGGTTTCTCTAGGGACATTTATTCACATAACGAGAAGTTTGTATTCTGAATTCAATAAAGTAATACCTTCTAACGAACGGGTAAATGCAATGTTTATATTATTAAATGATTCTAAAATAATAATTGAAATATTATTAACTAAGAAGACATCATGGTTTTTGCTAACAAAGAGCAGTATGAATTTGGAATGGAATTAGACGATGGTGTCATGGGTCTAATTCCTTATGGTTTTCACAGTGATTCTGAAAGCTCTGATGATAAACTTCCTAAACGCAGGAAGACATTATATGCTGAAGATTCTACATGGTTTGCAGACAAAAACAGAAGATGCAGGGAGTTGGGGCAGATATACTTGGGAAGACAAAACAGGACACTATTTGGGATTACAATGTAGCTAAGAAACTGCGCACATTAACGGAATTAATCATGAAATTTAATTGAAGGAAAAGGTCATAAAGCAAAAATACAAGGTCGTAAGTACAACGTGTCATGTTTTATATTAAATATTAGCCGAACCGGTCCATGTTGCTGGCCCTTAAAACAGCTTTATGTTACCTTTTCTTATGTCAATTATATTTTTTTGCATCGCAAATTAGTTGGGATATGCAAGTGACTATCAAGTAAGAACGTCGTTAAATTCGGCCAGGCCGAACTTGTTATACCCTTCACCATGAGTTGTATTGAGTTTTACTTCAATTAGTTTCGTTTCGTTTATGAAGTAGACTAAATACCAAATTTCAGCAATTTCGGTAAAATAATATGGCTAACCTTCAAAATACCGAAATTCGGGAGGCACCGTTATATGAAGGCGTGGACCTATATAGACAAATTTATGGGTGAAAGTTTTATACCCCAAACGAGGAATAAATACCAAATTTCAGCCATTTCGGAGGAATATTGAGGCCACACCTTCAAAATACCGAACATCAGGAGTTACCGTTCTATGGGGCTATATCAAAACGTGGACCGATATACACCTTTTTCAATACCAAACGTCCTAGAAACTTCTATACCAAATCACGAAGATCTATCTTAAAAATTGGAAGCTGTATCCTAATTTCAAAAGACGGACAGACGGTCATGGTTATACCGACTTAGAATTTTACACTGATCAAGAATACCTATAATTTATAGGGTCTTCGCTGAATATATCGATATGTTCCAACTGAATGACAAATTTAATTATACCCTCCATATTATGGTGGAGTGTATAAAAATCTTCAGAAATGTTGGTGTCGATATGCAATTTTAACATACCGCCAAATAACTGATGAATTTGAGGCATGCCGACTGTGTCCACTTTTATATAATGTATCTTATATACCTGATAAAACTATAGCTATCGGTATGTTGCCTTCTAATCTAAACAATTGCTTTCCAATAAGACCAAAGCTTCGTTATGCATAACATCTGGTATTTCCATTGATTTGTAGCATATTTAAGAAAGTGGGAGTGGTCGTGTTTTATTGCTAAGATATGTACCCAGGAATGGGGAAACGGAATCGTTCGTAAGATTTATATATACCGCATTTAAAAAATAGGGCACAGGTGTAACCCGCTCCTCCGAAATTCAACAAAATAGATAGCCTACTTCAACCAAAAGACATCCCTGTGCATAATCTGAAAATTAAATGGAATGAGTACTTAGGGTCGGAGATTCAACAACCGTTGCCTCGCAAATAATTTTTCATAACTTTTGCAAAAAAGCGTTTTTTTTAAATAGGGCCTGCCCCCGCCCCTTCCGAGATTCAAAAAATATATAGCCTATTTTCACCTCGGTTGTTTCTTGTATATTCTCTGAAACCTTCTTTTTTGAGTCTTTTTGAGAGATTGTCTTTTATATGTAAGATTTCACCCAAAAGTTTTGGTCCATTAAACCCGCTAATAATTACATCATCACCATGTTAAATTGCAAGCTTCTTCTTTGTCTTAAATTCAATTCATTCTTAAAATTTCGCGCTGATCGGATTATTACTGCGATCTACAGAATTGTGGGTTTGGTTCATTTCACACCTTTCATCATAACCAACATCTAATGGGGTCACTTCTGGTTGGAACCCGACCTCTCCACAAAGTTTCGTGACGATCGGCCCAAAATTGCGGCCTGGAGTGTTATTTAAATTGTTAATGGATGGACATAGCTAGATCGCTTTATCTCGTCAAGATAGGAAAAAATGGCATGGGGAGGGGGTCTACGACGAATACTTCGCGATGATACACGAATATTGGACAAAACAAACTTATAATACCCTTTCCACATTGTTTTGTAAAGTATAAATATTTTATTTTAAAAACGTCAGTAAATTGTAGGAAAAGGTCGTAAGTCCCTACAAAAACACAAAACTGTACAAGGAAAAGGTCGTAAGTCCAAAGACATCCAATTATCTCCCAAACGCGACGGAACTTTATCAAACAAAGTACAGGTGTTGAAGCGGAATAAATAAACGAAGAATACTGCCTTTACCACCATAATAAAATCTTTAATACAGAAAGCGCTGGAATGTTTTTTCTTCCTCCTGAAAAATTTATTGAGAGGGACTTACGACCTTTTCCGACGGAGCAGACGATATTTAAAAATTTCCTTAAATGGTGAGGTTCAACGGTCCATCAGCCATCAAAAACTCAAACATATAAGTCTCAATAAGCGGGAGAATTCTACTTAACCATTTTTTTAACTGTTATAATTAGATCGGTTTAGGATAAAGTCAGGGAACATGGACGAAAAATCCGACAAAGTCCGCAAAAGAAAAGAAAGGTTACAGACGAAATCTTTTGATAAATTTAAAATTCTCCTCGGTTTGACAATGGACCGGTTTGACACACGGACACTCCTTCATACACCTATCGCAGTAAATTTTGTATTGTATTCTCCACATTTTTCTCAAATGTTCCAAAAACTCCGTCCAATTATGGTTTTGGATCTGGTCAGTCAGTGGAATATTTAGACCGGAAACTTCCATAACTTCGTCCCTAAAGCTCTTGACGGTATATTTACATGATATTATATTGCATGCATATTAATTTAGTCGCCGAAAAGTCGCTACATTTCCCTTCGGCAAGTAAGTACATATACACAATATAATTTATTTATTACTTTATTTGGAAGTTCAAGACATCTTATTCACTTTTTTATGTGCACCCATATTCTTATAAAATATATTTTTTTATTTTTTTGCATGTTATTGGAGCGGTTTGTGAAGTCCTCCTGCACAAGTGAGGGGCTGTAACATGTGTTTAACCCGAATATTAACAAAATTTTTAACATGCTTTAATTTATTTCTTTTAAACAAAAGCTGAGCCAAAGGATTGTTAAAATGCAATATAAAATGTTTTTTTGTGGTAAGTTAACAGCATGGCACCAAAAGAGACTTGAAATTCCCTATTACTAACAGAGCACGCCATTTGCTATTTCATTGAATTTTTTCTTTAGAAAACCTAAATTAACCTTTTTTATTTTATTTTTTTCTTGTTCACAGCGTCTCCATCGGGCGGTGCTACAGCTTCTGCATTCGAACCACCACGTGGTGGTATACTAAAATCGAAATCAAGTGTTATCGGTGGCATTGGCTTGATGCCCACCGATCTCACGAATGAATTGAAAAATCGTCTCAAATCTTCACAAAATTTACGCAAATCGGCTACGACAAGTGATGCGGTACGCGAACTCCACCAGCCGCCGACCGCATTACCACCATCGACAAGTTTAGCATCATCAGCTAATCAACACGACGATACGGTTAGTTTAGTTCGTAATCTCACGAATTTGGGTAAACCTCCACAGTTGAGGGATCCCATGAAAACGGAACCGGATATTGCATCGGCTTCGGAGGGCGAAAGTTCAGGTGGTCGTGAAGTTTCGGAAATTATTAAAAATAGCGCTGTGGCACGTCGTCGTAAATTCAATGAAGGGTAAGTAAATAGGCCGAAAGCCTATTGTGGACTGATTACCAAAAGAGAAAGCTTTTCATTTGTTTCGAAATCGAAACAAAGAAAAAGAAATTCCATTTACTTTAAGACTAGTATTAGAACTGCAGTTAGGTATTGAAAATTTAAAAAAAAAATAAACGAATTCAAATTCAAACACAAATTGCCAACATTTTAACGCTGTTTGTTTGATGCAAATTGTATATACGTACATACATACATGCCTACATTTGTTTGTAATGTTTATTAAATGGTATGCAATTTTTTCTCTAATATTAAGACACAAAACTAAAAAAATGTAGATATTAAGCTTTATTTTTGTACTAATATTTGTAAAATCAAATGCCATTTTAAACAATAGCCTAAAGCTAAATTAAATAATTTGTCTACGTGTTGAGGTTATTGGTCTGTTCCAGAATTGCAAGAATTTACTAATTTTTGTTATTTTTGTTGATAACATAAAGAAACAAGTAAAAATTATCAGTCGGCTTTGCCAACAGAGATATATCCTCAGCCTGTGTGGATTGAAAATTTTTCAAAATGTTGGGCGTATAAACCGACAAAAGTATGAATAGGATTAAACTCAAAAATTTGCGGGGATATCGATAGTGTGACGACGTGTTTTCACTTTGAAGCTGGGGTAGGTTCAGCGGGGGCCAGGGTCGTCACAAGAATTTATTTTTGATTTGGGAACAACAAGGAGAGAGAAGCACACTGTTTGTCTTAAAACGTTATAAACAGTTTATTTAATAAAAACACTTAACACTACACTACACTACACATAATCCAATCCTCATTATATTAATCTATGACGAAGTTTTGTGTGACCGTTGTATTAGAATGATAAAAGCAGGAAGATCGATGAGGGATGATGATATATGATTGATGGGGAAATCGACGAACGAAGATGTGGTTGGTGAACGGTGAATAGCTCGTAGCGGTGACGGTTTGACAATGCTGCGGCTCGAATAATATCGACGAATATGGTGGCAGCGGCTTGACAATTCGGCGGCCCGATGAATATCGACGAATGATGTGGCAGCGGCTTGATAATGCGGCGGCCCGATGAAGATCGACGAAGGATGTGGCAGCGGCTTGGCAATGCGGCAGCCCGATGAATATCGACGAAAAAGGTGGCAGCGGCTTGACCAGACGGCGGCCGGTTAAGTATCCACGTCCAGTGTAGTATTTCGTCCGCACAGATAGAGAATAGTGTGTATTGCTACACATAAAACATAATCCAATTCTCAGGACAATACACGACAAACAAAGTAGTTGTGGAAATTGTATTGAAATGCCTGGATCAGGAAGATCGATGAGGAATACGGGGTTGAACGTTGGACGACTCGTAGTGGCTGTGGCTTGACAGTGCGGCGGCCCGATGAATATCGACGAATGATGTTGGCGGCGTCTTGACAATGCGGCGGCCCGAAGAATATCGACGAATAATGGTGGAAGCGGCTTGACAATGCGGCAGCCCGATGAATATCGACGAAGTATGGTGGCAGCGGCTTGGCAATGCGGCGGCCCGAAGAATATCGACGAATAATGGTGGCAGCGGCTTGACAGTGCGGCGGCCCGATGAATATCGACGAATGATGTTGGCGGCGTCTTGACAATGCGACGGCCCGAAGAATATCGACGAATAATGGTGGCAGCGGCTTGACAATGCGGCGACCCGATGAATATCGACGAATAATGGCGGCAGCGGCTTGACAATGCGCCAGCCCGATGAATATCGACGAATAATGGTGGCAGCGGCTTGACAATGCGGCGGCCCGATGAATATCGACCAATAATGGTGGCAGCGGCTTGACAATGCGGCAGCCCGATGAATATCGACGAAGAATGGTGGCAGCGGCTTGGCAATGCGGCGACAGCGGCTTGACAAGATGACGGCCCGATGAGTACCCACGTTCAGTCTAGTATTCCGTCCACACAGCTAGAGAATAGTGTATATTGCTATACACCCACCCGTCGCCGTAGTACAGTAGCGTCAACACAGCTAGAGAATAGTGTATATTGCTATACACCCACCCGTCGCCGTGGTTCAGTCGCGTCGCACAGCTAGAGAATAGTGTGTATTGCTACACACCCACCCGTCGCCGTAGTACAGTAGCGTCAACACAGCTAGAGAATAGTGTATATTGCTATACACCCACCCGTCGCCGTGGTTCAGTCGCACAGCTAGAGAATAGTGTGCATTTCTACACACCCACCCGTCGCCGTGGTTCAGTCCCAAGTTGGGACTCCCAACTATGAGCCAAGGAATATTGTTTAGAATACTTCGACTCAATTCAACCAAGGTTGCGCGCCGTTTCTTCTAACCAACCACCTTACCTCGACAATCGTCAACAGACGACTGCCCCGAGTATGTGAAAGGCACCTCCTTTTATACGATTTCGCCAGATCAACTGTCAATCTACGACGATCACTTGAACTGTCACCACATGCCAGGAACATACAAACATCACTCCAGTACCACTATGTACCGCTAGGGGCTCTGCTTAATTTACATCCATATTTAATTTATATCTTTCCCACTAGGGGGGTTTGTGCTGACCGTTAAATTTAAATAAATAATTTTATAATATGAATAACTTAAATTAATTTACATACGCGAACATAACAATTTAAGATTCATGATAATTCTATGTAATGGATCATATGATAAATAGTGTAAATTATGATGAAGATTAAATAATGAACCCCAAAAACGAACTATGTGACTTTTGGGCGTTACAATAGATAGGGCTTTTTATCACACTAGCCTACGAAAAACATAATATAGCTGTAAACAGGGCCACTAGGAAAACCTTCGGTAAAATGTCCAACGGATACTCGAACCAAACAAAAACGTTGGATTGGCCCAAATTTGAACATAAACTAAGTTTCGACAATATTTAGAGATCCAAAGTTGCTACGTCTATGAGAAATCGCGCGTACCATTTTAGCGAATATTTTCGAACTTTTGTGGGGGAGGTACCGGAAGGAGTGGACTTATAAGCAGCACCTTCGGATTTCATCTAATATTCGAAGAAATATTACAATATCCAAAGTGCGGACGAATGCAGTATTCGGTTCGAGCTCTTCAGCCACTAGGTACCTGAAGAAGTGGACCGATATGGCTTATCTTCCAACATATCCGTTCGAGAGTTATCTTGCGCTCCAACCACTACACACGGTGTCATAGGGCTTTTTTGTACCTTTCAGGCTATTTTCTCAGGAAGTATGGACTTGCCCCTGATGAAACTTATACCGTCGTTGAATACAGGTTGCTACAACAAAAATCAAAGCGATTCGAGAGCAGATCCTAAACTGAACTTTTTCGAAATTTTGTGTGGGTGGTACCCGAAAGAGTGGACCGATTGAGTCCACATTGGAACCTCATCTAAGTCTGGTATGAAATTGTATATACCCTCGTTAGCATAAATGCTGAGGGTATAACAATTGTTATCGTAATAAAAATTATAGCTTTTTACAGGTTCTGGAACAGAGCATATCGACACCTCCAAATAATAGCATGCTAAGTCTAAAAAGTGAGTTTTGCAGGAGAAGCTCTCAAAGTTTAGACATTTTTTTGAACTTCAGTACTATGCTAAGTCAATATTTGTTTATAACTTCTGTTCGGATTGACCGATCATTACCAAAATTAGACGGAATTTAAGTTAAAGGACGTTCGACACCTCCAAATAATAGTTTGCTAATTCTGAAAAGCGAGTTTTGCAGGACAAGCTCTAAAAGTTTGGAAATTTCTTTGACCTTCCGTACTATGCTAAGTCCCGGTCCACACTAGCGTGAATTTCATTAAAAAAGTTCATAAAATTAGGTGTTCTTAAATCGAATTCCCCACTACAGCAATTTTGTGATTTTACTCTACTATGGAGATCGATCTAGAGACGCATAATTTCATGCAATTTTTTCAATGAAATCACTTTAGTGTGGACCGGGACTAAGTAAATATTTGTTTATAACTTCTGTTCGGATTGTCCGATCTTTACCAAAATTTGGCAGAATTTAAGTTAAAGGACGTTAAATATAAAAATGTAAAGAACTTGAAAACAAGCTAAGTCGACTTAGCATACTATTGCTTGGAGGCGTCGATATGTTTTTAGACAGCACTAAAAGCAAACTTACGAAGTATTCATATTTATTACGCCTTAACTCAGAAATGTGAGATATGCTGAATATTTTCTTCCCCGGATCTAAATATACTCATCGACTATTTAAAAAACCTTCAAAGGAAGTTTTCACATCCTAGATTTTGTGGTGCAGTAAATTTCATCGTTGAAGACGGTTCACAAAAATGTATTTAAAATGCGGTTATGCTTTAATCGGCAACTAATTTCATGTGATTTACAATTGTATTCACTGACCTGACATTTAAACTACACACTTCCTTTTTATTTCAACCCTACACAGCGGAAGTGACCCTAATATAACTTTCAAAATTCCAGCAAGGCAAATGAATAAGATAGTGAGTGGCATCGACATATTTGAATATGTTATGTCAACAAGTTTTCTTATGTTGATGGGGAAATTACAACAATAAAATTTGACTACAAAGGGGTTTGAGTTTTACTATTCAAACAGCTGACACGGTACCACTACCTTAGATATTTACCATGCTTCCATATTCTGACACCGCTGCGTGATAGAAGACTAAAAATAAAAAGGTACGGCGTTTTTCCCATGGGGTCCCCAAAGACCTGAGGCCTTGATGTGAAAAGGGAACATTTTGACAGGCGCATATCTTTTAAACCGTTAAGAATTCAGATTCACTCGTGGAACAAAGTTGTAGCACTCGTCTTAAAGAATAATAATTGTGAACACATAAAATCCATTCAAGCTTATATTCAAGTTGAAAATCGTCAAGGTCAAATTTAGGTTATAATTTTTTCTCAGATTTTGGTCTACAGATATCAAACCGATCAAAATTGAAGCAAACAACCAAATACAAAAATGTACCTTAGATCTCAATAAACAACTTCCTAGAACATAACAACTCTGTAGAAACGGTTCTTAGTGGCCATTCTCCTTATTTCTCATTTTGTGCTCCATAGATACTAAAGAGGAGTACACACTATCATTCAAAACTGACACTCAACGCACTTTTAGGACAATTTTCTGGCATATAAAAACGATTGATTAGCTAAAAATGCATGAAATACTAAATTATTATTCTTCAGCCAATACCAAATTGTACCAAATAAAGTACCCAGTACAAAATTTAGTACCATTAAGTACATTTCGTACGCTTATAGTTCCAATTTCCAGAACCACCACATCTCAGTTGTTCTCACCAGTCCAGCCTTTTCAATCAAATCAAATTGTAGTACTTTTTATACCCTCCACCATAGTATGGAGTGTATATTAAGTTTGTCATTCTGTTTGTAACACATCGAACTATTCTTTTGCGACCCTATAAAGTATATATATTCTTGATCAGGATAAAATTCTAAGACGATCTAACCATGTCCGTCTGTCCGTCTGTCTGTCCGTCTGTCCGTCTGTTGTAATCACTCTAGCGTCCGCAATAATTGAGATAGAGTGCTGAAAATTTGCACGCGATGGTCTTTTTTCCATAGGCAGGTCAAGTTCGAAGATGGGCTATATCGGTCCACTCTTTGGTATAGCCCCCATATAACGGTACCTCCGGATTTGAGGTATTTTGACGTTCTTCGCCACATTTGCTGACCGAATTAGCTATAATTTGGCACTTAGGATTACTAGTGATCAACAAACTTATATCCCAAAGGATATGGGCGTAGGTCCATGTTTTGGTATAGTCCCCATATAACGGTACCTCCCGATTTTCGGTATTTTGAGAATTTTAGCCACAATTTTTAACCGAACTATCTGCAATTTGACATTTGAGTTTGTCAGTGGTCATGAAACATTTCCACGAAACATCGTCAACATAGGTTCATGTTTTGGCATAGCCCCCATATATCGGTACCTCCCGATTTTCGGTATTTTGAGAATTTTAGCTACTATTTTTAACCGAACTAGCTGTAATTTGCCATTTGAGGTTCTCAGTGGTCATGAAATATCTCCACCAAACATCGTCAACATAGGTCCATGTTTTGGTATAGCCCCCTTATAACGGTACCTCCCGATTTTCGGTATTTTGAACATTTTAGTTACAATTTTTAACCGAACTAGCTGTAATTTGCTATTTGAGGTTCTCAGTGGTCATGAAACATCCCCACCAAACATCGTCAACATAGGTCCATGTTTTGGTATAGCCCCCATATAACGGTTTCTCCCGATTTTCGGTATTTTGAGAATTTTAGCTGCAATTTTTAACCGAACTAGCTGTAATGATCGGTATTTTGAGAATTTTAGCTACAATTTTGTCTATTCAAAAATAAAGGTCAATACAGGTCCACGTTTTGCTATATCCCCCCATATAACTGTACCTCCCGATTTTCGGGAATTTTCAGTGGTCACGAAATTTCTTCACGAAAATTCGTCAACATAGGTCCATTTTTGAGGGTCTACATTGTTTTGATGAAACTACCCTCAATTTGACTCTTGAAGTTCGTTGCAGCTATAAAACTTTTCCGCCAAAAAATTTAAAGATAGGTTGACTCTTTGATATAGCCCCGTAGGTGGTACCTTTCATCTAGCTGAACACATTTGTTTAGATTAGATTAGATAACACTGTGCAACAAAATGGAGGTAAAAGTCTGGTGCATGGAAAATTCCTCTTGGGGAAGAAAGGCCTTGGTGAGTATATTATGGACCCCGAAGGACAGATCCGCCGTGAGTCGAACTTCCGCGTTAAGGCGTGATGAAATTTTTGTTAGAGACCCTGCGGGCCATCAGAATTAAGCTTTATATCTTTGTTCACTGTTGCTTAAGTGCTCTACTATAATGCTAATTCATGATGGCTTACAGGGTCTCTTGCAAAAACTTCATCACGCTATAACGCGGAAGTTCGACTCACGGCGCATCTGTCCTTCGGGGTTTTTAATATACACACACCAAGGGCTTTCATCTCCAAAAGGAATTATCTCTGCCCCAACATTTGTGTTCACAGTGTAATTTAAGCAATAGTGGGAGGCAGTAGGAGTCTATCCATTGTCGAAAAGTTGTTCCACCTAAAATTGTAAAAGGACCCTAATTATTCCATTTTAATAAGGACTATTTTATGGTGGAGGGTATAAAAAGTTCGGCCGGCCGAACTTAACTACTTTTTACTTGTTATACGCTTATAGCTTCTTTTTATACCCTCAGCATTTATGCTAACAAGGGTATATACACTTTCATATGGGCAAAATGTGCCTTATCGAAATAATGGTTTTAGACCCCAAGTATGTTTGGACTAAATCCGTTTCTGGCTGGCTGGTGCACACTATAACTCTCGAACGGATCAACTGATTCGGTCCAAAATTTGGATTTCGTAATATTTTGTCCAAACTTTATTTACGTTCGAAAATTGATTACTCCTTTCGGTACCACCCCCACAAAAGTTCGAAAATATTCCGAAATTTTGTGCGCACGATAACTTTTGAAGGGACTATGCAATTTGGTCCATACTTTGCACATCGTGAAATTTCTACCAGACTTAGATGAGGTTGCAATATGGATTCAAGCGGTTCACTCCTTCTAGTACTTCCCACATACTTACCTACTTAGCTGGCCCATTACAGAACATTTGTTCCATAGACCGAACTAAGAAAAGATCTCCATTTCTCTCTGTTTTTCGCTTCGCCTTTTCATTTCTTCATCCACTTGTATGCTCCATCGAAGCTTAGCTCGTGGTTCATACGACGTCGATATTCACCATCAACGCAAATCGGCCCGTAGATCTTTCGAAGAATTTTCCTTTCAAACACACCAAGCACTGGCTTATCTGTTTGCCCAATACCCATGCTTCGGAGTAATACATTAGCACGAGTAGTATCAGCGTTTTGTATAGTGTTATTTTTGTTTGACGAGATGTGGCTTTGTTTTTAAATTGCTTACTTAAACCATAGTAGCATACAATTCTTCTTCTTATTTCACAACTGATGTTGTTTGTTGTGTTTATGGCAGTGCCAAGGTAGACGAAGTCTATAACTACCTCAAAATTATAGGTACCAACTTCCACAGTTGGTCCGAGCTCTATGGACGCTTTGCGCGTCGGCACCATCAATTTGGTATTTTCGCCGTTTACCGCCAGACCCACTTTTGCAGGTTTTGCTTCGACCTGCCTAAAGGTATCAGTTACTTCCTTTACTGATCGTCCCATGATGTCTATGTCATCAGCATAAGCAAGTAACATGTGGCTATTGGTGTAAATTGTGCCATTTCTTTTGACATTTGCATCTCGTATTACCTTTTCCAACAAAATGTTGAATAGGTCACACGAAAGGCTGTGTCCTTGTCTGAGGTTCTTTCCAATTTTAACTGAGGACCTCGTGTCAGTTAAAGTCATTTTACAAAGCCGGATGAGCTTTGCGGGTATACCAAATTCAGACATGGCTTGAAATACCTTTGAACGCAGCGGGCTCTCGAAGCCTGCTTTATAATCGACAAAAAGGTGGTAGGTGTCGATCTGCATCTCTTGGGTCTTCTCCAGGATTTGCCGCAGGGTAAATATCTGGTCAATGGTGGACTTGCCAGGTCTAAAGCCACATTGGTATGGTCCAATTATTTCGTTGACCATTGGCTTTAGTCGTTCGCACAATATCCCTGACACTATCTTATAGGCAATAGGGAGAAGACTTATGCAACTATAGTTGGAGCATATAGTCTTATCTCCTTTCTTGTGGACGGGACACTGGATGCACAGGTTCCAATCGTCGGGCACGCGATCTTTCTGCCAGATGGTGCTAACTAGCTAATGCATACACATTATCAGCGCGTCGCCTCCGGTTTTAAACAGCTAGGCTGGTAAGACATCGGCTCCTGCTGCTTTATTATTCCTCAGCCGGTTGATTGCTGTTTTTACTTCATCTTGGCCGGGCGGTATACATTATATACCATCTTCTGGGATTGGATCTGTGGTATCATCATCTTCGCTACTATTGGATACCAGCAGATTGGAAAAATGTTCCTTCCATATCCTGAGCACGCTATCTGTATCTGTTACCAGATTACCTTGCTGGTCTCTACAGGAGGATGTGCCTATACCAAAGCCATATGCTTGATGTTTTACTCTTTGGTAGAATTTTCGGACTTCATTATGGCTCCTATACATTTCGATTTTTTTCACACTCCCGCTTTTCCATTTCTCTCTTTTTCTTGCGGAAAAGACGTTTCTCTTCTCTCCTTTTCTTCCGATATATCTCTCGTGCGCTACGCGTTGCTACTGATTGTAAGGTAGCTCTATATGCCGCATTTTTCGCTTCGGTAGCAGCACGACACTCCTGGTCATACCATGAATTCCTTTGTGGAGGTCTCTGGTATCCAAGTATGGATTTTGCGGCTGTTTGCATGGTGTGGGCAATATTTTGCCATTGTGTTGTTATGTTATCGGGACAAGGAGTGCACTTATTAAGCAATTGGACTAGTTGAGTGGAATATGCTGTGGCTATCTGTTGTGTTTGCAGCCTATCGATGCCCAACTTCCACGTTGTGTCTGTTCGTGCTTTATTTGCAACGTTTAGACGGGTACGTACCTTTGCTGCAACAAGGTAGTGGTCCGAATCAATGTTTGCGCCTAGAAACGATCGTACATCTAACACGCTCGATGAATGTCTTCCATCTATTACAACATGATCAATTTTATTACTTGTTCTTTGATCTGGAGACAGCCAGGTGCCCTTATGAATATCGAGATGATGGAATCTGGTACTGCTAACTACCATGTTTTTTGCAGCTGCAAAGTCTATCAGCCTCATACCATTGTCAGATGTTTCACTGTGGAGATTGAAATTCCCGAATGTTGGCCAAATATATTCTCCTTTCCAATTTTGACATTAAAATCGCCTAGAATAATTTTAATGTCATGGGCTCGTAAAATATATCTTTGGTCTGTTTATCCTTTTCTTCAGTGGGAGCATGAGCGCAAATAAAGCTGATGTTGAAGAATTTAGTTTTTATTCGAATTGCAGCAAGTCATTCATTCAATGGGGTGAAGCTGGATACCAGATGTCTCCGACTAACTACGAATCCGCAACCAAACTCATGCTTTACGTCATGGCAGCTATAATACAGTGCGTCAGCTTTAGGTGTTGTTGTCACGCCTTTCCCAATCCATCGTATTTCCTGTATGGCAATAATGTCGGCCTTGTACTTTTCAAGTACGTCTGCCAATGCGAAGACTGCACCTTCTCTATAAAGAGTGCGAACATTCCAAGTGCAGATTCGCAGATCATGGTCCTTAAAACGTTTGCGGGGTTCGTCAACTTTAGAGGAATTTGTTTTTCTTTTCTTTCGTTTTTTCATAGTAGGCTGTTTTTTCCTAGGGGAGGGTTACTAACCGACGCCCAAACCCAAGGATTTAACGTTTTTATGGGTGAACGCGCGGCACATGTTAGCTCACTACCTTTAACGGGTGTTAAAGGCAGTTCCCCAGGTGACACCACGGGGAGGTCAGTGTCCACTTGGAATGAAAGAGGGACCAAGATAAATCCTGGGCTTTGCCATGTTAAAACCGGTCAGGACCGTTGCTTGGTATCTTCCATCCCCTATTATTGATTATTATTATAATTTTTATTTATTAAAGAATGTATCTTGTTGAAATAAATCGTATTATGTATATTAATCACCAAAACTTAAGATTGTATACAAGTAAATGAACAAAAATTGGCTGACAATGTGAATGCTATAGCATTCACGTCATTTTGCATCGGAATGCTATAGCATTTACGTTCGCGAACGTGTTAAACAAGGCGGTGTCACCAAATTTGTCACTCTTCCATGTGCGATGTGTGACATTCTGAACGAAAATGTCTGGCAATGTGCCTTGGTACAAGTTAATGTTCATTATATCGTCCATGAAGACAACTTCGCTTACCTTGTCGCTCAACTTATCGTGCACGAGCTTTGTGACATTTGTGTGAAAATGTCGTCGATGATCGCAAAGGGCCAAGTAAACCGCCAAGTCAACAATCTATGGGCAAACTCGAAAATCGATCACAAGATAATCGTTTTTTCCTTCAGACAAAAGTCGATTACGATTTTCAGACTTTTGGCTGCAAAAAGTCGATTAATCGATTATTGGATAGTCGACTTACCTATCCCTAGTTCGCTAATCAACGTTCCTTTTCCATCGCAGTTGACAGTCCAGGATTGTATTTACCCAGCAAACCAATCGTACCGACTTCGTAACGAAATCGGAACAAAATGTCGGACGTATCGTCCGAAATCGTAACGATATCTTAACGAAAGTTGTATGAAGTGGTTGACATAATTTCGGAACAAAATGTCGCAGCGACATCGGAACGATTTCGGTCCGATTTCGTAACGAAATCTGAAGAAAATCCTTAAGAAATTCGGAAAGGAAATTTCTATCCGACATTCGTTCCGAAATCTAAACGAAATCGGTACAAAATCTGAATTATTTCCTCTCCGAAAAATCGTTTAGAAATCGGAACGAAATCTGAACGACTTTGCTTCCGAAATTGTTCAGACGTGTCGGACATCAGACATTTGGTTTGCTGGGTAGCTTCTGGTAGCACAAAATTGCCGAACTTACACTTTCTAGTGAACAGAACCACGTCTGTTTTCGTTGGATTAACTCCAAGACCATTTTCTGTGGTCCACCGAGTCAGCTTTGATAAGACACTACGCTTAATTTCCGACCCTGTAGAAAGGATCATCTGCATAGGCGAGAACTTTAGTGTCCTGATTGACCAATTCCATTAGTAAGTTTTGGATTATTGACTTAAAATTCTTTTAAATTCTTCTTCACATAAATATAAAGACTATATAAATAATATATTTCTAAATGTAAATTGTTTAAAATGGCATTGATTACTAAACAAACAAATTAAACTAACAAACAGACCCATCCTGCAATGCTTGATATTAAAAAAAAATGACAAACTCAATAACAGCTATCTGTGTTAATTGTAGTTAGAATAACATTAACCCCAAAACCACGAAAAAGAAAACCATGAAATTTTAATTAAATGTGTTTTTTTCTTCAAATCTTCAAAGACTGGTCTCGATATACACTTTCATAATTTGTAGTAACTAAAATTAACAATTAAAAAAAAAGTAACAAAAAATCATGTTTTTGCTAACAAAACTTGAGCACATTTATAAAAGAGAACAACATAAATATTAATGTAAAACTAATATTAGAAATTAAGCACATTTTCATAAATATTGCCGCCTGTTTTTTTTAACAATAAAATTTATTTCATTGCACAAATACCTCACATAACAAAAGAAAAGAAAAAAACAACACACAACAGCACTAAAAAAATATTAAACACAAATTGATACATTTGAAGTTGAAGTAAAAGAAAAATAAACTCTATTTCAAATTATTAAACAAAATTTATTTTTTCAAAATTCCTATTACAACAAAATGAATCCATATCCCCATACCTTTGAAATCCGTTCCTCAATTCCGTTTCCAACTTCCGAATGATGCAAACGAAAACAAATCCAAACAACAGCTTAAATCTTGCTATGAAATATCATCCCCTGCCACCACCGATAAATACAAATGTTTGGCCTTCATATAAATATCAGCAGCAACAACAACATCAACCACAATCCTATCATCATCAGCAGCAACAACAACAATATCCTTATTATCAACAACAGCAGCCACAGCATCAACAACAACCACAACCCCTGCAGCAGCAACAACAACAACCGCAACACTCCTTTATAAAATATCAAAAATATTGAAAGGAATGAAAATCCGTTTTATTTTCTATAACAAAAAGACGTTTTAAAGAAAAAAAACTATTTTTAATTAATTCAAATATTTTGAAAAACAAAAACTGAAATAAAAACAAAGAATGTTGTGTTGTACAATTTTACTTAAGCTTTATGTTGACTTTCTCTTTTAACTTTTTTTCTGAAATTAATTACTAATTAACTTATAACAACAACAAAACTTTATTGTATATTTATATTGCAAAAAATCATAACAAAAAATAAAATATTTATTAAATTTAAATGTATTTTTGGGTAATTTTTCCAAAATAAATAAATCATTGCTAAAAAAACACAAAATTTACTTGGAATTTTTGAAATATACGAAGTTAATAAAAAAGAACAACTTTTGGATTTTGTTTTAATCTACAATTTTTGTGTTTTATTTCATATTAACCTTGTCGTTCAATGTCATCTATTTGTTGTAAATATATTGTGTTTAACTAAAAATCCATATTCATCACTAAAATAAAATAATGTAAATGTATGGTGTCACAGTGTAGCGCCTAAACGTATGCCATATTTTTTAAATCGAATCTATCAGCTTAGTTCCAAACCAATAATTGAACGAAATGAACCTGCATACAATCCACAAACAAATGTACGACAGAGTTACCACTTTTGTGCTTATGTTCTTCACTCTAGTGTGGACCGGGACAAAGCAAGCAAGGAGCTGATTTAGTTTCGGCCTTAATGCAAACTACTTTTAAAAGGTTTTACTAGCAACGTGTTATTTATGTTGTCAGTTCCATAGAATATCTGTCAAACGAATGCACGATGTCAAAATTTCGTGCAGATGTTTATAATAGGCCTAGAAACTAATCTGCCTAATTTGCTTGATATTGGTTCATATATAGATGTAGCTCTTATATATATGTTCGCCCGATTTCGAGTAATTGATGGACCAAGTACGAAAATTCTGTCCAAATATGATGATATTTTGAATATGTGGTGAAATTCGGACTGGAAATAAGTTTGCCAATTTTTTTTTTTTGAAATAGGTTCAGATTTGGATATACAGTGTTGGTCACATAATTAGCACACCCCACTACTAACATTTATTTTGCCTAAAAAGACCTTCAAAAGTAGTTGTATTTAATAAAGTATTTGTATTAATATATTCTCGGAAGTATGCTTAAAGAATAAAACGCAATACAGAAACAGAAACATAAATGCCAATTTGAATAACCTCCAAAAATATAAAAAATGTCCTAAATTCACTGGACACGTAATTAGCACACCTTAAAAGAATCACTAATATTGTGAATAGTTTCAATATGTTCGTCCATATTCAGTTTTAAATCCCTTTCGTTTGGGAATAAGTTCCAGTCTGCTAATTATACTCCCCACCAGTCTCCGAAATTTCAGTGTCAGAAGAGAATTATATGGGGTACACCTTGGATCCCAAGGGCTGATGGAAATTTCAGATTTTCAGTGTTTTTCTCGATTTTTTCACATGTAAACAAATTCATTGATGCAAGTAGTTCATAGAAACATCAAATAAAACATCATATTCTTGTTCATCTTTGTAAATTTGGGAATAGTGGGATGTACCCACCAGCAGAGTGCATCTGTAAAGTCCGTTTGACACAAAAATTTTCATTAAAAACCCGTAATATGATGCTTTGAGCTATTGATTTTATAAATACTTATCCATCTGGACTGAATTTTACCGATATGTCGTGATGTATGCCACGATAAACCTATGTTCATCTCTATGGGACTTACGCAAATTTTAATAATTTTCTAAAAATAAGGCAAATGGGAGATAGTCTAGTGAGACCGCAAGATAATATGTTTCCCGGAGCTTAAAACAATTAAATTTAAGATCAATAATCCAGAAAACATTTATCTTGAATAATATATGTTACTTTCATGGATTTTAACAAATTTCAGCAAACCTCAAAATCCTTTATTGTTAGTGCTTTGTTGACAGTTTTGTAGTGATAGGTCTTTGGTGTTATTCAGACGTGTAATTTTGAATAACAAATGGTGTTATAAGTTGATCCTTCTTCACATAAGGGTGCATTTAATTGATCTTCTTTCTATAAACCCCTTCCAAATCGAAAATTTTCTTAAATGAATCATCGGCCTTAAACACTTTTTTAAAAGTTTTTACACTTTATATTTAAATTTCGGTAATCGGTTAATAATTCCAATAATTTCAGATCGAATTGTACATTTGTTTTTAAAGTTTTGGCGACTTTCTGACGTTTACGTGTACATTACGAAAAATGGTCCGCTATTGGGATATATTTTGAGATTCCGGGATGATAAATTATTTTTCTTTCAAAAAATGATTTGTTGAATACGTTTTGAATATGAATTAACTTTAATATAAATTAATTTTTGTATAGTAACTGAATTAAATTAAAAAATCTTAGGGTGTGCTAATAATATGTCCCCTTGATAATTTGGGCGTCTTCACAAAACTTTTATTTTAAAAAAACCACTGATAATACTATTCACTTATATCATTAAATCTGTTAAATACATTATAGAAAAGGATTTTGTTTACGAAAACATTTCAATTTGCCCTACCAAAATTCTTAGCTGACTGAAATCATTTTGCCCCAAGGGGGTGTGCTAATTCTGTGACCAACACTGTAGCTCCCATATATTGTCGCCCGATTTGAGATATTTGGTGCAACAAACACGCAATTGCTGTCCCATTTCGATGAAATTTGGAACGTGTGACAAGATTCGGTCTAGAAATATGTTTGCCAAATTATATTGAAATCGGTTCAAATTTGGATATAGCCCCCATATATATTTTCGCACGATTTGAAGTATTTGGTGCAACAAACACGCAAATTCTGTCCAATTTCGATGAAATTTAAAATGTGTGACAGAATTAGGTCTAGAAAAAAGTATGCCAAATTATATCGAAATCGGTTCAGATTTGGTTATAGCTCCCACATATATTTTCACCCGATTTTAGGTATTTCGTGCAGCAATCACGCTATATATGTTCAATTGTGATGAAATTTAAAGTGTCTGACAGAATCTAGAAAACATTATTGAGATATCATATTGAAATCGGTTCAGATTTGGATATATCGTTCATAAATTTTCTCTGTCGAAGTTAATTGTTTTCTCATTTTTAGTTGGTTGATACCGAACTTCCTTGAGAACATAGTTTGTATATTTTCTTTTGACGAATTGGCCGAAACAGAGGCGGCATGAATCAAGAGCTTGGTATTGTTGCCGTGTTCATAGGAGACTTCCGAAGCAAGTTTTCTTCCTTAACTATAATCCACATTAGGGCGCCCTCTCTTCTTTGTATCATTACCTAGCGTAAATACTGTGTCGCTAGCTAACCATAAGCTTTCAAATTGTAATACACGATTTTTCTACCTTCAATTTTTTATCCATTTTTGGTTAAGGCGTGCACAAATGTTATAAACTTATTTTTTAACTCCCGTCACGAAGTTGTCTTTGACACCTCGATTAAATTTTGCAGAAATCCAGTCTATAACGTGTTTAGGTTTTCGCAGATTTTCCAACCAAAAATTAAAAATATCTAAATTTTTAAGTTTTACGAAATCTGGAAATTGATAATTTTTTTATTCGTAAGTATACGCAGATACATATTTTTACGAGAAAACATCCCGACACAGAAAGTTCTACTCCAAAGAACACATGGACGATACCACAGACTACTTCAAAAACATTACTTACTGACACAACAAATTATTGACCACATCTATTATTACATTTACATTTTTAATAATAATCTTAATTTACATACTATTACCCGTATTTTCCATTTTTAAAAAATATATAATATCAACAGATTGGCGCCGAAATACTTAAATTGTTTAATTTCGACTGAATGTCAGAAATAAACGGAATGAAAATTATGACATCTTTGGCAGCTTGGCATGTCGCCGGGGGCCGTTGCCAGATTGTAATTTGTTTGGTTTTGGAGGTTTGAAAGTGTTAAGAATATAATTCCGTTATTATTTTATTTCAATCACTGTCTTGAAAAAATGACTTTTTGCCTCAAAACCCTGACATTGGCCTCATCGTGAAATGACGTACAGTTAGTCAACTTATTTATTGCAAAACCAAAATTTAATAACACAAAAACACAATTTTCAATGAAAATAATTCCGTCCGTAAAAATAACAGAATGCAGTTTCACTTCCGCCGTGTTCAAATGGAGAGTTGTATGGCAACTCTCAACTGAAGTTGCGAATCTCAGTTGACGAAGCGGCTGTTTTTCAGCAACCACCAATTTTCAGTTGCAGCGAACATTTTCGAAGAAACAAGAAGTAAAATAGAAGGAAAAAATAAACATTTTGTTAACAATTATTGATTCTTTGCATCATTAATTAATTTTGTGTATCAATATGGTGAAAATAACGACAAAGCAGCAGTTCGAAATATTAATTGATAAACTGAGTGAAAATCCAAACTTAGCCCGAGGAGTTCGGGAGTTTTGGTGAAACCAAAGCCACAGCGGATGAAGCGTGGAGGTCCATTTCGGGCAGTTTAAACAGCCATGAACCTCCAACACGAACACCTGAAGAGTGGCAGAGTCTGGATTCACTTTAAAGCAAAGTTGAAAAAGAAAATGCCTCAAAATAAAATAAACTTCAACGACACTGGTGGTGGTTCATCACAATAAGTGAATTTATCGCCTTTGGAGCGGACAGCAGCAAATCTTTTGCAAATGAATTTGGTGACAAATACAGTAGGTTCAGTTTAAGTACAAATGACGAACATCCTCCATCTATATAGCCAACTACACCAGGGAATTTCGTTTTTGAATAAAAATGGTTTTTATTTTGCCTTTTTTCCTCATCTGTCAACTTCGAAACGATCCAATTTTGGCACAATTTGTCCTCTATCAAGTGGACAACTTCCTTCAATACTCTCGACAATGTAGATTGAGCCATGAAATCATTGCCATGGGACTTTTGGAAACTTCCGTCCTCCAAGAATCGCAACGCTGCGCACACTTTTAAAAGTGGGGGTATTGCTGTTGATCTGTAACTTACTTTGAAGTCATCCTTTAACGTTTCCACAACGTAAACTACGGCATCCTTTGGCAATCGAAAATACGCCTTAAACCTGAAATAATTTACTGATTATACAGATCTTTCCACATGATCATCAGCTTACAGAGCAGATGGCAATTCCAATGGATTCGACTTGTCCCTCAAATTTCTTCTAATAGATGCAATGTCCTGTACATTTTCTTCATCATCAAAAAATAATTCCACCTAACTTATCATTTTTTGGGACAGCAAATAAAACTTGACGATCCGAAGATTCAATGTGCAGGTTATATTCCAATCTTGGGTTGTTTTCCAAATTTGCTCGAAAACTCAGCCAAAATATTAAAATATTGTCCAGAATACACAAAAGAGTTTTCCAAAGCGCAATTATTTTTAAAATGTTTTTTTTTTTTGCGAATAGAGGTCACAAGTTTGAAAAAACACTGATCGATAACATGTTTATCGACCACCCAGTTGAGTTGACATTAATGGTACAACATTTCGTCTCAGTCGCGCAGACAACGCAACTCAAGTTTAGTGGCAATACAAGATAGACCCATAAGTCTGATAGAAATTTCACGATGTGCAAAGTATGGACCAAATCGGTTACTACCCTCAAGAGGTTTTGTGGGGGAGGTACCGGAAGGAATGGACCGATATAACCCATCTTCTAACTTAAACTAAGTTTGAACAAAATATTACGAAGGAAGAGTTATCTTGCGCTCCAACCACTAAACACGGTATCATAGCGGTTTCTGCAGTTTTCAGGCTATTTGCTCAGGAAGTATGGACTTGTCCCAGATGAAACTTGTACCGTCGTATGGGGGCGGTGAATACAAGTTGTTACAACAACTTTGTGTGGGAGGTACCAGAAGAAGTGGACCGATTGAGTCCATATTAGAAACTCATCTAAGTCTGATAGAAGTTTCAGGATGTGCAAAGTATGGGCCAAATCGGTTACTCCCTTCAACAGTTATCGTGCACACAAATTTTCCGAACATTTTCGAACTTTTGTGGGGGAGGTACCGGAAGTAGTGGACCGATATAACCCATCTTTGAACTTGAACGAGTGTTATCGTGCGCTCCAGCCAGACAGACAAACGGACGGATCAATTAACTTCAAATAGTTTGAAACGGATTTCATTCAAACAAACTTGTGGTCTAAAACCATTATTTCGATAAAAGTGTATATACCCTCGTTATCATAAATGCTGAAGGTATACAAATTATCTTCGCCCTAATAGGCAAAATTTTTAAAATAAAATCAGTTTGAGCAAGGCTGGGGTTTGAACCCACGTCCTTGAAAAACACATGAGAAAAAAGTGTTGTTGGAACAGTGTTTTTTTTATTATGTTTGTATGTTCGTTCCTCTGTTCAATCTGGCTCTGGGTCTATCTCCAGTTCCAGAAAAATGGCTGCTTCGATGGAATGTAGCCACAGATCCATTGGAGTTAGATGGGTAGGTTTGGCGGGGCAGTTGAAAAGGTGTTCTGTGTCGTGCAGGCCCATGCCGCATACTGGGCAGATGTCTTGCACGGCGCGATCGATTTCCGCCCAATAAGAATTTAGGCGACTGCAATATCCCGAGCGTAGTTGAGCCAAAACTACTCTGGTTTGTCGTGGCAGCTAACGCTCCTCAGCTGCGATAGATGGGGGATGTACTCCGAGTACTTTATTCACAGTATAATTGCTTAAGGCCTTGGCAACTGCGTCGGTGTGAATGCTATTCAAACCTGATTGATATGCTTGTTGATCTAGGGGTTCTCTCCTGTATCGTTGGACCTCTCCCTCTAGAGCGTGGATATCCTTCCTGATCTGTCTGAATTTGTCAGGCGTATCCACAAGATGGTGATTGGGATGGCTCACACGGTAACATCCAAGCAGGTACTGCAACGAAAGCATGTCATTGTGTTGCTTCACTGGAAGAATCATTGCCTCCTCATGTAGATGATTCTCATGGAAAAAAAGTGTTGTCACGGCGTGTTACCGTTCAGAGTCAAACTCATAACATTCAAAGACAACGCTAAGCGTTTGTTATGAAAGCCATACAATGATCGAACAAATAGTCAGCGTTGTAAAAAACAAATTGAATTTGAAAGAGGAAACTTTAGATGATAGCGAAGCCGCTCCACAGCCGATATGTCTGCAAAGCTATAGGCGCAACATCTCACAGTGGTGCCTGTGTGGGTTCGAATGTTCGGCTTTCAATTTTCACGTGCATCATTGATCATTAAACTTGACTCTAACGAGAAATTAATTAAAAACAAGTAAACAAGTGTCAGTCGGCTTTGCCGACAGATATATACCCTCGGCCAATCTGAAGTGAAACATTCACCTACGAACAGATCGAATGTATTTAAGGTCTCTTCAGAATTTTGTGGCCCTTTTTGGACATTTGAACTTGCCGACAGTTATGGATTAGGAATTAACTGCACTAAGACATAACTGTCGAACCTTTGTGGGGGAGGTACCCATAGGGAGGACTGATATGGGCAATTTTAGAAGTTAAACTAAATTTTGACAAAATATTAGGAGATGCAAAGTTTTGACCAAATTGGTTGCCCCATTCAAGTGTTATCGTCCTAGCATTTTATTGACATTTTTAAATATTGGGGAGAAGTACCTGAAGTTGACGAAGACCAAATGTTGGACCAAATCGGTTGAACAGTTCGAGAGTTATCGTGCTCTCCGACACCCACATATGGTGACATAGGGGATTTTTTACACCTTTCTGGCCGTTTTCCTAAGAAATATGAACTTGCCCCTAAAAAATTTTTGCCGTCGTAATGGAGGTAGCGAATGCAAATCGCTTCAACAAAAATTAAAAAGATTCGAGAGCAGGTCTTAAAGTGAACTTATCCTAAATTGTGTGTGGGAGGTACCAGAAGGAGTAGACAAATATAGCCCATATCCGAACCTGATCTATATCTAGTAGATATATTAGGATGTGCAAAGTATGGATTACTTCGGTCACTCCCTTCAAGAGTTATCGTGCGCACAATTTTTCCGAACATTTTTGAACTTTTGTGGGGGAGGTACCTGAAGAATTTAAACTATGTTTGAACAAAATATTACGAAGGCCAGATTTTGGACCGAATCGGCAGATCCGTTTCAGAGTTATCTTGCGTACATGGTGTTATACGGGCTTTTTGCTTCTTTCAGGCTATTTTCGCAGGAAGTATGGACTTGTCCGCTATAAAACATGTACCGTCGTATGGGCAATGAATACAAGTTGTTGCAACAAAATTCAAAACGATTCGAGAGCAGGTCCTTATCTGAACTTATCCGAAATTTTGTGTAGGAGGTACCCAAAGGAGTGGACCGATTGAGTCCATTTTGAATCCTCATCTAAGTTTAGTAGAAATTTCACGATGTGCAAAGTATGGGTCAAATCGGTTACTTCCTTAAAGAGTTATCGTGCACACAAATTTTTCGGACATTTTTGAACTTTTGTGGGCGAGATACCGGAAGGAGTGGACCGATATAGCCCATCTTCGAACCAAAACTAAGTTTGGACAAAATATTACGAAAGCCAAATTTTGGATCGAATCGGTTGATACGTTCGAGACTTATCGTGCGCTCCAGCCAGACAGACAGACGGACATTACTAAATCGACTCCAAATTGTCTGAAACACATTTCGTTCAAACATACTTGGGGTCTAAAACCGTTATTTCGATGAGGCACATTTTGCCCGTATGAAAGTGTATATAACCTCGTTAGCATAAATGCTGAGGGAAATATTAATTAATATTAAAAATGATTTTCGCCCTAGTAGGCAACATTTTCAAAACAAAACAAATAATTTCAGATCATTAAGCTTAACTCTAAACGAGAAAATTAATAAAACATACTTTAATTCTGAAGAAAATTCGAATAAATGTAAAAAAATTACAGTGAAAACGGGACAAAATCTATTAGTTGAAGACATGTCATCTCAAAACGAAGCTACAACAACGCCAAACAGAGATATAGAGCTATTTTCTCAAGTATTATGACCTATGCTGACAATTTTCTGGGTTATTTATACATATGTATATTCACCCCCCAGAAATGCTGCTGCACAGTATTATTAAATCCACTACAATGTAAACATACTTTTACTTTACTCCAATATCCATAATTTAGTATAAATTGAATACTGGCAACACTACAATAATATTTATATAGCGACACCTAGAAGATTTCCCCAATACTATTCCACAATTGTATTTAATTTCCTCCGTTTTGTTATGTTCCACAACAACGGTTGAGAAATAAGGGGTTTTAATGGTTTTTGTTTCGTTTGTTTTGCTTCCCCATTCATTGAGAGACTCAACTCAATTCGTCGAGAGATTTCAATTCGTTTGTTTACAAAATGTCAAGTCGACGACGCGCAAAACAGCAGTCAGTCAGTCAAAAACAAACAGTCGAACAACTCTCCATTTGAACACGGCGGAAGTGAAACTGCATTCTGTTATTTTTACGGACGGAATTATTTTCATTGAAAATTGTGTTTTTGTGTTATTAAATTTGTGATTTTGGAAATTATTTAAAAAAAGTAAAAATATTTGAAAATCTGTAATTTTAAGTTTGAAATCAAAAGAATTAAAATCTCTGTTATTCATTCGATACAACAACAAAAGTCGTTTGCCTTGAAGTGCTGAAGTGCATTGGGAAAATATTAAAAGAAGCGGCGAACTAAACAAAATAAGCAAAAAATGCGGTAGAAGAAACAGACAAAATAAAAAAGAATTTTAAAATAAAAGTGAAACACAAACAAACGCACACAAACTCTTCGTTTCTCATCGCTAAAAAAGGGAGGCAAACAACCAAACTGAAATGAGAGAAGTCGTTTAAGGAGAAAAATAAAAAAAAAACTAAAAAGGAGAAAAAGACAAAAACTAAATAAACATCTGTAGTAAACAAATTCAAATTAGAATCTTTTCAGAAAATCAAAAACAAAGGAAAGATAAACATAAAACAAACGCAGCGTCAGCTGAGAGGCGCAAATATAAATAAATGAGATACAAAAACAATGCAAACGCAACAGTGTTTATGATGTTTTTATTGTTGTTGCCTGAGGCATTTTAAATTTTTACTTTTTAAAGGTTGATTTCAATTTTTTAAACCACCCTGAGTTTGTGTGTGTTTGCATGGATTCATGTACATAGTTGTTTTTGTTGTTATTGATAAATGTAAAAAAATAATATTGCAATTTTTTCATCGTCGCCGTATTTTGTTTTTAATTTGTGTTTTGTTTTATGGTGTATTGAATAACATAGTGCCGCAAAATTCCCTGATTTTTCATCTTCTAAAACGTGACTGGCACAATCATCGAATCGAATGTTGTAATTCATCTTTAAGGCGACGTCGAGATACAGCGATTAGTTGTTCTTCATTCAAGTGAAACATTTTTTGAGGTTTTTTGTTAATTTGCATTCTTCTTATTGTGTTTCGTTTTTAGTCTTTTTGTTGTAATGACATTTTAAAAATACACAGAAAAGTGTTTTAAACAAATCTAAATTTATGCAGACAACATCAAACAGCATCATCATCAACGGAGTTTTTCGAAATTAAACCAGGTTTGTACTAATTGCCAAAACATTATTTTTATTTGGGTGCTGATTATTTTATCGTTATTAATATCGTCATTACCTATATCATAAGACTTTGTCGGTAGTGAGACTAAAATATAATGAATATAAATACAGTGACTGTGATGTAACTTGAAATAAAAAATGTAAACGTTGATAACTTAGAAACAAGTTGAGATTTTTTGAGATTGAGATCCTGTATCAGCCAAGCTTGCCCCATATTACACTAGTCTTCAACGGCGTTGACCTGATAGAGGTAAATATCAGGGCATAGAACAAAATTGTTTGAACTTTTCATTGAAAATAGTTTTCAGAAACATTGTTTACTATGTTCTGACCATGTTTCCTTTTATAAAAACCAAAATTTCAACACCCTTTGTTGCCATATTTGCTTGGCCAGCAATTAATTGAAACACACTTTAATAACAGAATTTTTATTTTGTATCTAAGACCACATTTTTTAGTAACCCCTGTTATCATCACTCCGAACCCGACGACGCACAATGGTTCGGAAATCAATTTTCCTGGTCAAAATCCCAATTTTTTGTCGTCAGCCATTGTTATGATATTGAAACTAAGGAAACCAAAATATAGTAAAAATATCATAAGGTATGGTGGGCGAGGCGATCTCCAAACGAAAGACAATTTTTCCCAAATTTTTAAAAATACGTAGGTATTATAAGTTGGTTTTGTTTGTAAAACATCGAAATATTGTTTGTAGACATATATTTATATACATATCGTCACCATAAATGCCGGAAGACGTAACCCACAAAAATAAAACTTTACAGGAGAAGCAAAAAACGTTATAAAATGAAAACGGTGTTATAAAATATCGAAAATTTTTAGTATCGTGTGTTAAGACAGAGAAGAAATATATTTTTGGGAAAAAAATTTAATTTTTTTCCAGAATGTTAGAAGCTGTGTGGGTTACGTCTTTTGGTATTGTATTTTTCTGAAATGCCAAACGACGTAACCCACAATTTATTGAGTATACACTTGAAAAAAGTAGTATAAATAAACAATTATAATTAAATTAGAACTAGTTTATTGGCCTACGCGGCTAAGCGAACTTTAAACTAGCAATCCGACGGTGTTGGGTTCAATTCCCAATCTTAACGGTGATATTTCAGTGGATCACAATTAGGTGAACCGTCCATTCCAACCAGCACTGCAATTACTTATAATATCAAGTGTATTATACGATATTTAAAACATCAGATCCAGAATATTATATTTATTGTGGTATTTAAGTCAATTTATCGACAAAATATAGTTAATATAAATTAAGTGATGTGTAACAATTTAAATGTAACTTTTAATTCTCATAAAGAATGTTGCCATAAATGTAATGACAATCACTTGGAATTAAGTGTTTTAAGTCTAGCAGGTGCTGAAGTTTCTTTTTTGAAACTTTTAGCCTCTGTGCGTATATTTAAGGAGGACCCATTGCCCCAAAATCTCCGGATCAAACGCTAATGTTTGCAGTTTATTGGATCTCCTGTCTATTTGCATAAGTAAACAATTTGTTGTTCTTGGGAGGTTTATCTAAAACATGGCATAGGTCGGTCTTCAGACATCATCTTCAATTAGACACTTCAATCACTTTTTTATTAAAACTTTCGACATTTTACCAAACCTGGGTTTTGCCTATGATCTGCGTATAAGGGGAAATATCCAAAATTCCCACAAATCTGAATTTTGGTGCAAAAAGTTTTTCGAGTTACAAAAACCGCCTAAAGTAAAAGTTGAAGATGTAAAAATTAGCAACAAATATGGTCTTTATACTTCATAAAACGGAATCACCAGCCATGAGGTACCGTCATCTGAGAGTCCAACTAAACATATAGGATTATAAGCCGCATAAGAGTCGAACCGGTTAAAATAATCACGCCATGTGATAGGTATTTCTATAAGCTTCCAAACGACACCCACTTTGTAGTAATAGGTTCAGTAGAACCGGGTCAAACCCGGTTTTTTAGTCCGGATTTTCGGATCAAATAACCGGATAACCGGATTTGCCCCAAATTAAATTATACATTTCCGTAATCAGCTCAATATACCCTCCCTCTGGCATTATAATTGCTGCAAAAATCAAAGACTAAATTGTTTGTACTGCTGTTTAATTTTCAAATAATGTGGATTACGCCTTTTGTGTTTTATGAAAATTACAGTATGCTGTTACGTCTTTTGGTATTTCGTGAATAGGACCGCTATTTTTAAACGCAGAACTTTGAAATTTTGCCAGAGCATGTATTTTAGCTTAATGTATCAGATTCCACCAAAAAACGAATTTCGATTTTCATGTCGGTTACGTCTTCCGGCATTTATGGTGACGATATACAAAATTGATGTCTCGACGAGTAGAGTCGATCTGAAAAAAAAAACATATTTGGATAAAAATTAAACGTTTTATTCCAAAATATTTCCACTTCTGTAAGGAGTATACCAAAAGCAAGACCTGATATAGAGTCGATCTGAAAAAAAAAACATATTTGGATAAAAATTAAACGTTTTATTCCAAAATATTTCCACTTCTGTAAGGAGTATACCAAAAGCAAGACCTGATATAGAAAGAAAATGTAACGTAGAAGGTCAAACAACCAAGATATCGCAGTACATAGTCGGTAATACAACCCATTTTGCCTTTTTTGTAATATCGCTGTAGCTCGCAATTTTGATCGGATCGTCACGAAGTTTTGGGTGTTAATGGGTATCCCAGAAAGAACGAAGCCTATTGATTTTGGTGATGGTCGGATTATATTCATGGGTCGGAATGGGCTAAAAACTTATGTGAAAAATTCAATGTTTTATTCATATGGGATATCTCCGCTTCTAGTATTTTTATACCCTACACCACACTGTGGTAAGGGGTATTATGTCTTTGTGCATTTGTATGTAACATACAAAAGGAAACGAAACAGACCCATTGTTCCTTTGGGGATATACATATAATCACTTTTTGAGTCGATTTATGCATGTCCGTCCGTCTGTCCATGTACGTAGGTCGCATTTTTTGTCCAATTCAGGTGAAAATTGGGGACTACAATATTTTTAGCCATAGGAATAACGCTATTGCTTTTGGGAAAATCGGTTCAGATTTGGATATAGCTCCCATATATATTTTCGCCCGATTTCACGTATTTGCTGCACCAAACACGCTATATACGTCCAATTTTGTTGAAATTTTGAATGTGTGACTGAATTCGGTCTACAAATAGGTGTGCCAAATTAAAGCGAAATCGGTTCAGATTTGGATATAGCTCCCATATATATTTTGGGCCGATTTCACGTATTTTCTGTACCACACACGCTATATATGTCCGATTTCGATGAAATTTGAAATATGTGACTGTATTCGGTCTAGAAATAAATGTGCCAAATTATATCGAAATTGGTTCAGATTTGGATATAGCTCCCATATATATATATTCGCCCGATTTCAGGTATTTGCTACACCAAACACGCTATATACGTCCGATTTTGATGAAATTTGGAATGTTTGACTGAACTCGGTCTAGAAATAAGTGTCCTAAATTATATCAAAATCGGTTCAGATTTAGATATAGCTCCCATATATATTTTCGGCCGATTTCACGTATTTTCTGTACCACACACGCTATATATGTCCGAAGTCGATGAAATTTGAAATGTGTGACTGAATTAGGTCTAAAAATTAATGTGCCAAATTATATCGAAGTCGGTAAAGATTTGGATATAGCTCCCATATATATGTTTGCCCGATTTCACGTATGTGCTGCGCCAATCACGCTATATACGTCCGATTTTAATGAAATTTGGAATGTTTGACTGAATTTTGTCTAGAAATAAGTATGCCAAATTATATAGAAATCGGTTCAGATTTGGATATAGCTCCCATATATATTTTCGGCCGATTTCACGTATTTTCTGTACCACACACGCTATATATGTCCGAATTCGATGAAATTTGGAATGTGTGACTGAATTCGGTCTAGAAATAAAAATGCCAAATTATATCGAAATTGGTTCAGATTTGGATATAGCTCCAATATCTATTTTCGGCCGATTTCGCGTATTTGTTGCACCAAACACGCAATATAAATCCGATTTCTATGATATTTGGAATGTGTGACTGAATTCGGTCTGGAAATAAATGTTTCAAATTATATCGAAATCGGTTATGATCTGGATATAGTTCCGATTTATATTTTACATATTCACAGTAGTATAGGGTATCATATAGTCGGCCCCGCCCGACTTTGATCCTTTCCTTACTGGTTTTGATTTCAATTGTAATGTCGAATATCCCAGCTTTGCACCGACGTAGCCAGGGGCGGCCTTGTTTTTTTTTATTTTTTTGCTTCCGCCATTTGTTATAAAAGGGTGGCTGATAACTTTAGTATCGCCCCAGAAAATGTTTAGCAGTTAAAAGCTTATGCACAGGGTGGTGGTGTAGGGTATACAGTCGGCCACGTCCAGACTATAGCCTTTGTTCACTTGTTTAAAAATAGGGAACATTTTGTTAGCCTAATTTTTTAGTAACCCACGAGATCACTCCGATCCTGACGCCGCACCATAATGTGTGTACATTTATCTTTGAATAACTTATGGCTTAAATGCCCTTTAGAAACACCCCTTGAATTGTTTTCCGGGGAGAAGTCCATATTTTACGACAAATGGGTCTTGACATTTCGGAAATGTCTTACTTTACGTTGTCTATGGGTACATCTCAGATCGGGTAGAACATTTTAATATTCATAGCCAAGTTTGGCAATAGAAGAAAGTCTTAAATTCCTGACGAAAGCCGGCTACTTATTGGATACTTTAGTTTAAGCATATTTTCCCTACCAGCATTTTTTCAATGCATAGATCAGGTTCGAATATGGACTATATCGGCCCATAAATTTCAAAAACAATTTCGTGATAGTCCAGTTTAAGGACATAACAATGGGGCAAGGACTCAGAGAATTCTCCAACCAAACCTGAATTTTATGCAAGCCTTATTGGGAGGTATCGTTCTATGGGGGCTATATGAAGGCATGAACCTAAACCGACAAATTTTATGTGGAAAGTTGTTTACCCCCAAGGAAGACTTAATACCAAATTTCAGCCATTTTGGCGGGATATTGAGGCCACAACCTTAAAACTACCGGAAATCGGGAGGTACCGTACTATGGGGGCTATATAAAGACGTGGACCTATACCGACAAATTACAGGTGGAAAGTTTTATACCCCCAAGGAAGACTTAATACCAAATTTCACCCATTTTGGGGGGATATTGAGGCCACAACCTTCTAAATACCAGAAATCCGGAGGTGCCGTTCTATGGGGGCTATATGAAGGCGTGGACCTATACCGACAAATTTCAGGTGGAAAGTTTTATACCCACAAGGAAGACTTAATACGAAATTTCAGCCATTTCGGAGGGATATTGAGTCCACAACCTTTAAAATACCAGACATCCGGAGGTGCCGTTCTATCGGAAGACGTGGACCTTTACTGACAAATTTCAGTTGGAAAGTTTTATATTCCCAACAAAGACTTTATACAAAATGTCAGCCATTTAAGTGTGATGTTGAGGCCATAACATTAAAAATATCGGAAATCGTCAGGTACCGTTCTATGGGGGCTATATGAAGACGTAGACCCATGCGTACAAATTTCAGGTGTAAAGTTTCATACCCCTAACGAAGACATTTCAGCCATTTCGGTGGGATTTTTAGACCACAAATCCTTGTATATATTTTTGCATATGGTTTTGCATATGCTCATTTTATGCAAATATGTCAAAATATGCACGACATGCAAAAATTTCTGGGCCTAATTCGTTTTATTTTGTGATAAAACTAGTTTCTGTCTAATCAGATTTTCTCTACGACCATCTTAACCATATATGCATTTGCATAGGATTCCGCTGTCTAGTTATGACTTTTTTACAACCACGTATCCCTGTATCATATTTTGATTAGTTTTCACCTAAGATTAGATGAATCGAAGATAAGCCATATCGGTCCAATCGTTTGGGTACCTCTACCACAATAGTTTAGAATTGTGCTCTAAAATAATGGGCACGATAACTTCCAAAGGAAGTAATCGGTTGGACCCAAACTTTGCACGGCGAAATGTTTCCTCCAGACATATATCAGCTTCCACATTCCAGGACTCCCTCGAGTAACAAACACACAAATTTTAAAAATTTTCTTTCACAAAGGTATAATTGGCAATACAAAACTTCCTGACCTAATGTCCCAAATGCTCTAAATAACCCTTCGTAATATTTCTCACAAACGTAAAAGTTCCACGAAGGTCTATATTGGAAAATAGGTACTCGAACTTCTTCACAAAAGTTGGTGTATCGTTTGCAAATTTTTATCGATAGGGCTTCTTGTTGGCCCTGTTTAGAGCATTGAGTTTTCTCACTTTCTCCTTTAAGTTGAAACGGCAGAGAGACAAAACTAACGGGAAGTTTTCATTCAGAATAACCCCCATAATGTTTTTCGTGGGCAAGACCACGTTTCCTGAAATAATGGTACAAAAGCTCTTAAAAATCCTCGGTGACCAACTAAAGTACCTGAAGGGCACAATAACTATGGACAAGTGTTTGATATTGCTCCAATTTTGCGCATGGTAATGCATTTCTCACGCTTAAGTTATGTTCGAATATGGACTATATCGGTCCATTTCTTCGTGTACCTCCCACATACAATTTCTAAATTGTTGGCAAAAGTGCAGTTTAGAGACATGTACACGCAGAGAAGGGATATTGTTGGAGCAATCATATTTTAAGAACAAAATAGTGTATTTTGAAATTTTGAAAATATATATTGTTGTTTCAACCATATATTTTGTGTCAGGAACCATAATGACACAAAATATATTGTTGGAACAACAACATATATTTTCAGATTTTTAAAATACACTATTTTGTTCATAGACTATGATTGATCCTACAATATCTCTTCTCTGCGTGTATACCAGTAGGTAGTCCTCCCGACTCATTTTACGGCAGTATAATTTTCATAATAGATAAGTCGATTCTGATTGGGATAGTAACCCTAAAGCTGTAAAAATTCTACGTCACCAACTATGGGTCTTAAAGCTAGTCTTCGATTTGGTCCAATCTTTGCACATCGTAATCGTTCTTGCAATCTTACGTCAAATTCGAAGATGCACTATTCGACACACATCTTCCGGTACCTCCTACATAAAAGTTCACATTTAGGCTTAATAACAGGTTAAGACGTGTTTTCGCGGATAAATTTTGAACTTTATTTTGAATAGTTCTCGTAGTACTCATTACAACAGCAATGTTTTCTTAAAACAATCCATACTGGGCTTGCTTCTTTTTATTATGTCCCAGACTGAGGGGGATGTACTCGATATTTATGTCGGCAAAGCTGATAATTTTATACTTGTCATCTTTCATATTGGCAATCGCTATGAAGTTGTGTCAACTTGATGATATGAAGGAGGAACCAAAATAAATCATGGACTTAGCCATATCAAAGCCGTTCGGGCCTCTTGGAATTTATTGTCCCTCCTACATCACCCTGTATAGTGATACCATTCTTGAAATTGTTTTGAAACATCTGTTTAATAAGTACCTTTTTATGTATTTCATTAAAATTTTAGATAATGTTTTCTAAATATTTACATTCTACTTGAAATCAATATTTAGAACGAGACATGGCATATTGTTATCAATAACAAATGAAGATGCTCGAAGAGAAATATTATAGTAAACATAATGAATGGCGGTAACTATAAAAACATTGCAAAATAAATAGTTTTTGCAAAAAATAGTAGAAAACAACCAACTAAAGGATACAATAATTATATTCTTTATTTTCATTATCAAGTATTCAATATCATGTTTTGTGACTTTACTTTGGTTATTTTTCTTCATCTTCTTCTTTATAATCTTTGTCATAAGATTACAATTCATGCCATCATATTTAATTTCCCAAGAAATCTTACTGAATCAGCAAGAAAACTGAGTAATTAAAAAGAGTTGAGTTCTCTGCCTTTGTTAGCTTTAACAGTAAGTTACAGTTTTTTATGTTTTGTGTTGCGTCAACAAATTTTTTACAGTTATAGCCAACATTGCCATTGAAATTTAATAATAAACCTTAAAAACGCTTACAGTTTCCGTGTGAAAACAGGTTTGAACATATTACTTGACATAATTTGCAAAGAATGGAGTAAAAATAATTTTTGCTTTAGCCTTTTGAAATGTTTGCAAAAATATTAATATAGGTATACGTGTGTATAAATACGTTCATATGTAGATGAACTTCTCTACAACGTAACTGATGAGGACGACAATATTATATTTAAATAAATGGTACCTATAACCTGTTTCCGTCAAAAATACTCAAAAACGGCTAGGAAATTCATCAAATTTGTGTGGACCATATTATTGAAATTGTTCACTCCACCATAGTATGGAGGGTATATTAAGTTTGGGACCAGGATGAATGTTTGGACTGGATTCGGATCGATCTGAAATTTTTATTACAGGTAGGGCTTGCAGTGCTGATCACGCCAAAATATATATATATACCATGGGCAGGAAGTCCATACTTCCTGAGATATAGGCTACGAATGTTCAAAAACTACCTTGGTTTTCACGATAAGTTTAGTTTAAATTGTTCATATATAGCCGGCCTTTGGCCGGGGATTTAAGACTTTCTCCTACGGACAGGAACAAATTTAGGCTAACGCGAACAAAATTTTCCTTTAGATCGAAATATTTTTTATCATCGATCAGAATCCAGTCCGAATATTCAACTTATGCCTAAGTTTGTTTTCCCCTTTGTAACACATCACACTAATCATTTGCGACTCTATAAAGTATATATATTCTTGATGAGGATAAAATTAAAAGACGATCTAGCCATGCCCATCCATCAAGATTTAAGGTATTTTGAGGATTTTTGCTACATTTTCCTCCCTGCGAGGATTATCTTGCGGATTTGCTATTTTGGTTGGTGCTGTCAGGGTTTCTTGGAGCTTTTAGGTCAATATCTCCGGAATTATTGATTTACTTCGGCAAAAAATTGTACCGTCGTAAAGCGAGCCACAAAAAAACTAACTGAAAAAAATTTCAAAACGATCCGTGAGGAGCTCTTAAACTTCACTTTTTCCGAATTTTGTGTGGGAGGTACTCGAAGGAGTGGACCGATACAATCCATATTCCAACCTGTTACATGACTGGAGGAAATAATACGATGTGCAAAGCCTGCACCAATCAGAAATTCCCTGCGAGGATTATCTTGCGGATTTGCCATTTTGGTTGGTGCCGTCAGGGTTTCTTGGAGCCTTTAGGCCAATATCTCAGGAAGTATGGACTTCCGCAAGAAAAAAATTGTACCGTCATTAAGGGAGCCGCAAGGAAAACTTACTGAAAAAGATTGCAAAACCATCCCAGAGGAGCCCTTAAACTTCACTTTATCCGAATTTTGTGTTGGAGGTAACCGAGGGAGTGGACAGATATAGTTCATATTCGAAACAGATCTATATCTGGAAGAAATAATACGATGAGCAAAGTTTTGACCAAATCGATTGCTCCCTTCGAGAGTTATCGTTTAGACCAATTTTGAACTTTTGTGGGGGAGGTACCAGATGGAGTGAACCGATATGGCCCATCTTCGAACTTAAACTAAGTTTGTACAAAATATTACGATACCCAAAATTTGGTTCGAATCGGTTGAACTGTTGGAGAGTTATCGTGCGCACAAGCCAGACAGACATACATTTTTCGTATCAAAGTGTATATACTAGGCCGGGGCGATTTGTGTGGAAGGAAAAACCTTAATGGGCCCTTCGCGTTTCTGATTCCTGGGATTGAACTGAGCAAAAAAGTCTACTGGACCATATGTCTACCGCGAAAATCGAGCCTCCCAATGCAATTACTTAGTACTTTAACTGTTTTTTGTTTTGTTCAATATTAATTTTGAAAATTATGAGAAATTCAGTTTAAGTACACAGTAATTGTATTGGCCACATATTCTATAATTTTGCCATTTAATAACCGATTTGAACAAATAATAGCTTATTCGGAAGATATTATTCGCCCCTTTTAATAGGAAAAGGGATCAATATAAATCCGTAGTGAAAAAAGAAGATATGCATGTTTAAATTTGAAAATGTAAGAAACCAAGATTTTCACTACTTTTGCCGTTATAAAATAATAAAACGAAGTGACCCAACCGAACCAAAAGTATTTTCGTTGTCCATGGACGCCAACACGATAGAGTTTTGTAACAGAACGCTTATATATTTTTTCGTCAACTTTTGTAGCACAATGTCATTTATCGATATTTGCCGGCAAATGTGCACTTTATCAAGGCCAAAACTGTCTGAAGGAGCATTCCAATAATTTCGCGATGTACTAGAGAGTTCTTAATTATTGTGTTGGCTACAATTTTGGCTTTTGTGTTGGGTCGCAATTCTCAATGGTTTGGCTGTTATATGCCAAAATATCCAAAAATCGTCAATAAAAAACTTCAAGTCAAAATCGGGAGGCTCGATTTTCATCGTAGATACATATGTGGTCCAGTAGACTTTTTTGCTCAGTTCAATACCAGAAATCAGAAACGCGAAGGGCCCATTAAGGTTTTCAAATCGCCCCGGCCTAGTATTTACCCTTCTAGCCTAAAGGCTGATGGTATAACAAATGCGATTCTCACATGCAAAGTCATTAAAACAGTCTGTAATCTTCGCGAATTCGTTGCAAATGGCCACATATTCTATTGTCCGATAGGTACAATAAATATAAACATCAATTTCGCGAGTTTATAAAGAAAAACAAAAAATTGCAATATTGTCAAAGGTGCATTAAATGCTCTGAAATATCGCGATTTGATAACAAATTGTCCAGAATGTTTTGATATTGATTTTAAATTAGATTCAAACTAATAATAAGTTTTTACGAAAAGCAAATATGTCATTACAATAAATAAAATTAAATAATGCATTACTGAACTTCAATGCATTTCGTGCGGAAACTTTTTTTGCTATAGAGAAAAAATTACAGCGTATTTGATAGTAATTTTTCATGCTCTACACGGCTATGCGGTGGTATTTTTGATATTTGCAAATATTGCAAAAAGGTTATATCCCTAGCCTATATATGCACAAGTAAAAAGTATCAGTCGGCTTTGCCGAAAGAGATATACCCTCAGAATTTTAGCCGTATAAACTTGCCGCAAAAATATGGATTTTGATTAAAGTTCAAAAGTTTTGCGGAGGAGGTACCTTAAGGAATGGACCGACATAGTCCCATTTGGAAGTGGTTTTTATTTTGGGAGTCATTCCTCTCGATAGATATCGCGTCCACCAGTCATTTCAGTTGGCCACCATATAATTTAGACCTTTGGACCATTATATCAGGAAACATGGACTTGCCACGAAAAACATATTATTGCTGTAAACAGGGACATTAGGAGTACTGTGCGGTGAAACTTTCCAAAGGATACTCGAACAGACTCTTAACGACACCTAAACAAAGATGTTGAACATTTGTGTGGGTGTTATCCCAAGCAGTGGAGGGTCAACTTTTTAATATAAACTAAGTTTGGACACAATATTTCGAGATCCAAAGTTTGAACCAAATAGGTGTAGGAAATATCGCGCGTACCGTTTTAGGGAATATTTTCGAACTTTTGTTGAGAAGTGAACCTATAAGCACCACCTTCGAATTTCGTCTAATATTCCAAGAAATATTCGAAAAAATATTAAGAAAGTGTGTATCAACGCAGTATTCGGTTCGAGTGTCGTGCGCCGCAGTCACTACAAATTCCGGCCGTATGGGGTTTTTTTACAGCTTTTGGCGAATTTTCTCAATGTGTATGGCCTTGCCAATCAAAAAACTTGTACCATCATAATAGGGTCCTAGAGTGCAACCTGTTGCAAGAAAAATCAAAACGATTCAAGAGGAGGTTCTAAACTGAACTTTTCCGAAATTTTGTGTGGGAGGTACCCGAAGGGGTTGACATATAAGAATGGACCAGTTACTGCCTTTGGGAGTTATCGTGCGCACCAGTTTAGCGAAAAGTTTTAAACTGTTGTGGGTGAGGTACCCAAAGGAGTGGATCCATATGACCCTTCATAGGACTTGATTTGGATCGAATTGGAAACTTGTACGGTCGTAATAGGGGCGGCGAATACAAGTTGTTACAACAAAACTTACCTGAAGGAATGGACCGATATGGCCCATCTTCGAACTTAAACTAAGTTTGGACAAAATATTACGAAGCGCAAATTTTGGTTCAAATCGTTTGATCCGTTCGAGAGTTATCGTGCGCACCAGCCATCCAGACAGACTGACAGGCGAACAGACATAGCTAAATCGAGTCTAAATTGTCTGAAACGAATTTGGTCCAAACATACTGGGGTCTAAAACCGTTATTTCTATGAGGCAGATTTTTGATAGCCTAAAGGCTGAGGGTATAAAAATTGTCAAATTCCAATAAATAAGCTACATATATAAATACAAAAAAGGAATAAAATAAAATAAACAAAAATTTTAAACTATTTTTTAATTTTCAACTTCAAAAATTTAAAATTTATTTTTCAAAAATTTAAAAAAAATTGTCAAAAATTTAAAATTTATTCACATATTAAAAAAAACTCCTTAGTTTTCATAAAACTCGTACGGACGGAACAGGACGGGCACAAAAGTATATATGGGCTGAAAGAGGGCACTGTACCTGAATGTACGTGAAGGAGTGGACCGATATGGCCCATCTTCGAACTTAAACTAAGTTTGGCCAAAATATTACGAAGCGTAAATTTTGGTTCGAATCATTTGATCCGTTCGAGAGTTATCGTGCGCACCAGCCATCCAGACAGACTGACAGGCGAACAGACATAGCAAAATCGAGTCTAAATTGTCTGAAACGAATTTGGTCCAAACATACTGGGGTCTAAAACCGTTATTTCCAGATTTGTTGGTAATTTCCCACAAATAAATTAAAGTTGTTTTAATAAAATATTAAAACAACGACTATGGGATTAAGCCTGACTATTTTGAAAAACAAAATAGAAGTCGTCATCCCAAACAAAAAACGCCAACCCTCCTAATTGTGAGACCGGGCACCATCAAAATGTTGTTTATTGCTGTAGTATACAATACCAACAAATTAGTTATGTGTTTTTTCGCCAAGAATCGACGAACGCATAGCAGTGGGAAAAATTTGGTTTTGCTTGCAAGTGAAGTTCCTAGAGTTTAGGTAGTGCCAAAGAAATTCTCGATCAGAGTGTTTCTTTGCGCACGTATCTATTTGAGCTAGCAATTGACACTTGGGTATAAAAAGTTTCTTGTTGAAAAACAAGAAATAAGGGAACTGATGAAGATCTGTGGCGAGATCTGAAACTATAGTATTCCCTGCCTAACCCCTTGGTAAACACTGCCAATTTTTCCCACTAATAAATTAAAGTTGTTTTAATAAAATATTAAAAAAACGACTATGGGATTAAGCCTGACTATTTTGAAAAACAAAATTTATTTTTCAAAAATTTAAAAAATTTTTTCAAAAATTTAAAATTTATTCACATATTAAAAAAAACTCCTTGGTTTTCATAAAACTCGTATGGACGGAACAGGACCGGCACAAAAGTATATATGGGCTCGAAGAGGGCACTCTCGGGCATCTTTCGGTGAATACTAAAACTTGTTCCATATTGTTCCCTATAAGTTCTACTCCACTTAAGTTGGAATTTTACTAAAATTTAAAACTATAAATATCTCCACAAATTTTCATAGCTCTATTTTCATCCGTTTAAAGATTTTTGATACAAAAAACCTATTTTGGATACACTGTGCGTTATAGACAAAATTGAATATAAAGAGACAATTTTGTATGAGAACTGATATTTGGACTTTTGAAAACAGTTCGCTACAGAGAATTATTTGTTATAGAGAAGTTCGACTTATTTGTATTATTATTTTGTAACATTTTTTTTTTTGTTTTGTTTTTTATTATTTACAATTTTCTTACTTTCAAATTTTGTCACCATATTTTTCCATCCTGTTGACAACTATAATTTATACTGATGATGTATGGCTTCTGAACAATAGAAAAATGACCGATAATCATTTGACATTTGTCAACGACCTACCTCAAAATTGCTTACAATGAATCATATGATTTTGCTGGCTTAGAATGTCACATGTTGGCATTTAGCGAACAAACAAAACAAATTCCTGTCATTTATCTTCAAGCATCCATCTATCAATCATTTTCATCACTGTGAAATAATTTGTGAATGAATACCAAAAACAATGCCAGTGGATAACAGGTTTTACTAAAAAAAAAAAACAAAACGATAACAAAGGAAAGTTCACAACAAAAATCTCATAAAACGTGTTGTATTATTTATTTATGGTTAAAAGCTGGATTTTTATGCATCTTTAATCGAAATTAAGCACTTAATATTTGATGCTGAATGTGGGCTAAAGCGTGACATTTGGTATTTAAAAATATTCAAAACAAAACGAGTAATAAAATCAAAATAAACACCCACAATTGTTTGCTGATACATATCGGGGTCATTATTTTGGCGTTCTTCTGTGTGTTTTTTATTTATATATTTTACAATGAAATTTTAACGTCATTTTCCCTACAATGTCCAAAATTTTGCTTCGTTCCAGAACCTGCAAGCATCTACTATTTTTGGTTATTTTTTTTGATGACAAACTTATAAAGAAAAAATGTTTACAAATTTTAAAAATATTAGTTTATGTACCAGATATGGCAAAATTATCAAGGTAGTGGTATTACGCCACACAGTGCCACGACCATGGCTAAAAATGGTCAAAATCAAGTACTTCGGAATACAAATATATTGATGAGAATTTATAGTAAACATTTCAATTTGAATGAATGTCCCAATTTACATTGGGCGAGTTTACTTGCGGCAATTGTCATTTTGTAGGAGAGAGAGGTGAGGCATATGGTAACCCTTTGCCTCTCAACACCCTCTCTCACCTACAAACTGAGAATTGCCGCAAGTAAACTCGCCTAATGTAAATTGGGACAATTTGAATTATGGTATTGACTTGTTAACACGGTGAGCCTTAACTAATTTTAAATGGAAGGTGCTTACACCTCGGAAGTTTTTGCTGATTCTGAAACTACAATGCTCATAGATGCGAAATATCATGAAACAAAAAAAATCGCCAAGGGATTTTAAAATAAATCGCGATTTAAGTTCACATTTTTAGGGGTTCTTCAGGTTTTCACGATTTTGCTTGGAAACCGCGAGTTCTATGTAAATGGGCCTAAGGAAAATGTTGTAGCAGAGAAAATTCTCCACAAGTTTGGCCTTTAAAACAAAGGTTCCAGCTGCAGAGGTTTGCAGACGAACATGTTATTTCTCTTTTTCAACGACCACCTCACTCAGGGGTTACCCCCTATTTTAACAAAGAGCTTTGCGGTGTTGGCTATAGCGCGAAAACGAATGAACTGATCATAATATATTGTTGTGGGAGTCTTTTAAAAATATAAATTAAAAATAAATGGTGAATAGCGAAAGTCAAAATTCGATTTTTTACAAAAAATGGGCCGTTTTTGACCATTAATCGGATAAAAAACCTTTTTATACCCTCAGCATTTATGCTAACGAGGGTATATACACTTTCATACGGGCAAAATGTGCCTCATCGAAATAATGGTTTTAGACCACAAGTGTGTTTGGACGAAATGTGTTTCAGACAATTTGGAGTCGATTTAGTAATGTCCGTCCGTCTGTATGTCTGTCTGGCTGGCTGGTGCGCACGATAACTCTCGAACGGATGAACCGATTTGGTCCAAAATTTGGTTTTCGCAATATTTTGTCCAAACTTACTTTAAGTTCGAAGATGGGTTATATCGGTCCACTCCTTCCGGTACCTCCCCCACAAAAGTTCCATAATATTCGGAAAATTTGTGCGCCCTATAACTCTTGAAGGGAGTAACCGATTTGGTCCAAAGTTTGCACATCGTGAAATTTCTACCAAACTTAGATGAGGTTCCAATATGGACTCTATCGGTCCACGCCTCCGGGTACATCCCACACAAAATTTTGGAAAAGTTCAGTTTAGGACCTGCTCTCGAATCGTTTTGATTTTTGATGTAGCTACTTGTATTCACAGCCCTCCACACGACGGTACAAGTTTCATCAGGGGAAAGCCCATACTTCTTGACAAAATACCCTGAAAGGTGCAAAAAAACCATATGACAACGTGTGTAGTTGTTGGAGCGCAGCATAAATCTTAGATGGATCTGCCGATTCGGTCCAACATTTGGCCTTCGCAATATTTTGTGCAAACTTAGTTTAAGTTCGAAGATACCTTCAGGTACCTCCTCCACAAATGTTCAAAAATGTTCGGGAAAATTGTGCGTACGACAACAGATATAGATCAGGTTCGAATATGGACTATATTTGTCCACTCCTTCGGGTACCACCCACACAAAATTTCGGATAAGTTCACTTTAAGACCTGCTCTAGAATCACTTTGAGTTTTGTTGAAGCAACTTCCATTCACTGACCCACTTACGATGGTACAATTTTTTCTGGGGCAAAGCCGACTGATTCTTTTGCTTGTTTTTGTTGTAATTTCCCCACAACATTTTGAAATAACATATTTCAAATACTTCGATGCCACTACCTGGTCGATATGCCTTGGTACCAGATAATTTATTTCTTGGGTTCTGAAATAAGACCATCGATGGAATATTGTGAAAATTGTGCAAACATTTCACCTCTTTAACCATTTCCCACGTTATCTTATTATTAATTATATTTATAAATTGACTTTCTGTAAAAAAATAAAACAAAAATAAAAAAACATAATTTGTAATTAATCAAATATTCATATATTCAAATTTGACAGCTTCAAATAAAAGTGAAAAGCAAATCTCTAAAGAATGAAGGCTGCAGGCAGCATTCAAAATGTAGATAGAAGTTAAAAGATTAAAGGTGTTTAATGTTAATTAGCTTTATCTTTAACATATTTTATAATAGTAGCAAAGAATAAATTAATTAGCTGTGGTCATATAGAATTTGAACAATTTTCAAAATATGTATTTTAACGCATCAATTAGCAGAAACCATGGAATATATGGTACTTTGGAATCTATTTAGAATAAACTAATTACAATATAATATTTTTGCCAAACATCTCTTAACGAATTTTAGGCAAAGAAATGTAGAGAATTTTTACATGTTGCTTTGAACAAAATGGGATTAAATTCAAAAATATATTTTGAGACCATGTTGAGCCTTGTTTAAGAACATCTGTCTCCCGAGATAAAATATTCATTATTGTCGGTGACACCAAAAAATCAAAAACAAATTATGCAAAATTATCATAGATTAGTTTATCGATTGGCTTTCACTTTATTCCAAATTAGCTGATGTTTTGTGGGATAAACTTATATTTCAAAATGTTACTATGTTGAGTTTTATAAATACATACATAGTTAGGAAAACACCTACACATTTTTTATAGCCGACATATGGGTTGACTAATAAATAATACTTATAAATCTCATGATCGTATATGCAAAATGTATAACAACTACCCAATCTTGTGCATTGTCGTGGATTGTCGTAAAGCAACAACAACAATTTGTCTACCGTGCTATGAGTACTTTAGATTCCCATTGGCAGTTTTGTAAAAAATATACATTACCTATTACATGGTACTGATGTACGAGGCCGTGATTTTCGATTTTCGCATTTTTTCTGTTTTTTTTTTGGAGAGGGGCCAGGTTCAAACCTCAGTCAGGACATTCGGGCTCACCTATGAATTTTATTTATTGTTTTCTTATTAAGACGAAGGTCTGTCAAATGACGTCACCTGATAACCCGTAATTTCTCTTGGATCAGACCATCTACCAATTATTATCTCTGAACGACCTTCTGATGTTCGGGTAGCAGAACGGACGTTCCTAGACATCATCACTGCTGCAGCTGCTCGCCATATACCTGCTGGCCGAATACCCCAAGTGAGACAAAACTTCCCGTCAGGGTCCTCAGGATTAGAAAATGAACGTCATGAACTTCGTCTGACACTGGAAGTTAAAAGGTTGTTCGTTGAGGATAAGCGGAACAAGCGGTTATATCATCTACACAGAAAAAAAATTGTAGCCATTTGATAAAGAATACCCCAAGTGAGACAAAACTTCCCGTCAGGGTCCTCAGGAGTAGAAAATGAACGTCATGAACTTCGTCTGACACTGGAAGTTAAAAGGTTGTTCGTTGAGGATAAGCGGAACAAGCGGTTATATCATCTACACAGAAAAAAAATTGTAGCCATTTGATAAAGAAATTCAAAGATTCAACCAAAAATTTATCGATTTTCCGGCAATAAAAAAAATTGTCATATTGACAAAATTCGATAAAATTATTTGATCACAAAGTAAAAATACAGTTTGATAATATAAAATTGTAATATTGACTAAAATATTTATCGAATTTGTTTATCTTGAACTTATAAAATATTTCACATATTGACAAAAATATTTATCAAAATATTCCAAATTTTGCTTGATAAAAACAAAATATTTTCTTGATTAAAAAAATTGTTGAATGCATTTTTTTCAATCGATAAAAAATGTTGATATTTACAATTAGTTCGTTGTTTTTTTTTTTTTTTTTTTTTTTTTTTGTTAAATACAAACCCAAAAGCCACAAAAAAGATACATACACACATTTATAAATGGTGGTGGTGGTTATTTATTTAATCCCTGCCAACATTTTTTAAATTTTTGGAAGATTGTTCGCTTAGATTAATCTTCTGTGATTCCCCACGGCGATCATTGGGTGATTGTTTACATTTTTTTCTTACATTTTCAAATGATCGCCGTTGGGAATCACAGAAGACTCTTCTGGAAGAGCAACAGATGATTGTTACTAAAATTTTTGATTTTGTTGCATATAATTCTCATATACACTTTCTTCAGAACTTTGATATAAATGGCACGTATAATATTATCAGTATTGACAAACCACACATGTCCAGGTTTTCCAAAGTTTAACCAAAAGACAACATATTGACTGAGGAAACAGTACTGAGTACACACAGTGCCTATAACATATAACCACATCATAAAGGAATAATTAAAAACCATAACAAAGCAGAAAAGAAAAGAAAAGCAGAAAACTAAACAACAAATAAAAGAAACAAAAAACAATTGTTCTATTCTTTTTTTAATTTTTCTTTATATGTTGATCTTCTGAAGATCTTCCAGATGATTAATCTGCGATTCTTCCTCGCGATTCGCTTCCCGGACACAGTTACTTTATGTCGGCGATTCGCAGGTTATCATTAGGCGCGCTCTTCCGCGATTAAATTGATCGTCCCCGCGAATCGCAGATTATCTTTAAGCGATTAAAAATTTGAAAAAATGTTTGCAGGGATTAAAACGCATAAAAATGCCAAACAAAAAGCAACAGCACACACGTAGGTACATAAAAACAACAGATACATACAAGAAATAACAGATGAAAGAAAGAAAAACGGAATGGAATAATAAATAACAGAAGTAAATAATTATTTGGTGCCACACTTCAATTTTAATTAAAGGAAACAAAAAAATCACTTTTAAATATAAAATACAGGGAACATCGTTGAACGCTTCTCGTTAGTTGTGAAATAAAACACATTCTTCTGCCACATTGAAAATCATCAGCGGAAAAATGGATATCTATTACATATCTATTACAAATATATTACATACATATTTCAAATATGGTAACATGGGGCGCCTTCGCCACTGGGGCGCCTTCGCCAGCACCGATTTTCTTGATAATTATAACTGCTACAGAAATGCCGTTAAAGGGAAAATTGTGAGTTTAACGAAGATCTTTCATCTCCCAAAAATTGACATTTCTATCAAATATATGATTGCTGATGCACGCGGTTTCATGTTTTTGGGGCATTGAGAAAAATATTCATGGTAGGTATATTTTGTGATATCTTGTATACCTTTTGTGATATCAAAATTATATTTTATACCGTTAATAGACAACTACTGAAGAATATAAATCCAAATAATTTGCATGATAAAAGTAATTATAAATGTCAATATATTCATATTATGAACTATGTAGGGGGTGGGGCGGCTACGCCATGATAGGGGTGTCGTGGGTTAATGTGAGAATTATGTCAGGTTTAACTTAAATTGTTTATGCTATTGATATACCCCGCTATAATGTGGAGTTGAAATCAAATATTGTGGTAAACCTATCTAATTTGGCAAAAATTTGATTTTATGCCTAAATTCAAGGTACCTACTTCAATTAACGGCTAGACTATGTTTCTTTTTGTAAATTTTAGATTCATTTTTGATTATTAAATAGAAAACATGTTCTTTTTATGCATAATGTTGATATTTGGGGAGGAAGTATGGTAAATGCCAGTTTTAGAGTCCGTTGCTATATGTCCTATGTCGATGGCGAAGCTACCCCATGGGTGGGGAGGCTTCGCCACTTTTTAGACATTTTGTAAATTCTCAAAAATAATATTTTAAAAACAAAATTATAATCATTTATATATCAAAACTTATAGTCGAGACATGCTAATATTCTTACCAAAAATAATATTTGGAAAAACTTTAATGATGTCGATATGAGAACATTTTGAAAAAAACGTGGCGAAGGCGCCCCATGTTACCATATATAAAATGTATTGACGTTATTACCAATATCACATGCGGTTGCTTCTTTGTCCAATAAAATATTCTTATTCTCCTTTTTCAGATACGTGAATTAAATTATAAAATGTATTGGGGATTTAATTTAATTGAAAAACACCTTTACTTTAAGAAAACACAGAACCACTGATTTATTTCTGCGCTACCGATCCACACACAACTTCTGCTTTAAAGAGACTGCCAAAATTAACCAACAAAACTGACGGTAAAAAAATATTATCTGTCTAACTTAACCACCAAACAGAACAAAACATGAGAACTCGTACCATTTTTTCCTTCCCTCTTCGTTTGTTAGGTTCATAAAAAACAGTAAGAAACTTACATACAAGCCTTCACCCGAGCACAAGTAGATAAACAAACCAAATGCCAAACAAACGCATCATTCCTCCATTCCGCAAAAATGCCCATAAATATAGCAACGACACTCACATCTCATGAAAAAACACAGCACATTGTTGTAGCGCGCTCTCTCTCTCTATGCCGTAAAAAAGTTTTTGTCTCTCGCTCTTGAGAGCGAGAACATGCGACAAACGTTGAAACCCATTTTAACAACAGAAATTCATTAATAACCATAAACAAATTTCAATAATTTTTTTTGTTTGAAATCGTTTATCGATCGATTTCTAGCAACATTTTCATGTTTGATAAACATTTTCCCTATATATTCGTAATATTTTATCACCATTCGAAAAAAATATGGTGATAAAGCTTTTAATCAAAATTTTCAGGGTGGCTTTTTTTCTGTGTAAATAGTCGCAACAGTCGACACTTTTGCCGAGCACGCCGGGATTGACAGGGCGAAAAGAAGAGTACTGCGTTGTATTAGATCTCTTCTTGCCGAGGATTTACAATGGATGATGTTGCGAATGTCATCAGGAACGCTAAGTCATACAAAACGTTGGGCCCTGATCGAATCTCCATGGTAATGTTGAAACAGCTGGATGTGTCGTGATCGAGTATCTCACTAAAGTTTTCAACCTGTCGCTAGCTACCCACATCGTTCCCGAAATCTGGAAAATGGGCAGGGTGGTTCTACTACTGAAGGTAGGAAAGGATGCCAGCAAAGGTGAATCATACAGACAGATTTCGCTTGTGTCGTCATGACAAACACCTTTAAGTTGTTAGAAATAGCTATATAGTTGCCGATCATCAGCATGGGTTTCGTAAGCAGCACAGCACGCCATCTCCACACATATCAGAGAAATTCAATTTACCACTCATGAGCCCCTTGTTAAAAAACAGGCCTACGTATTGATTGCCACCCAAAAAACAAGTTATGTTAAAATACACATTCATAGTCACTCGGGTATACTTTTCCATATCGATTTACGCACTCGGTAACATTTTCTGCCTTACCTTCGTACTCATGGCACACCAAGTAACAATAGAGTGGTACAAGTGGCTTAAGCACTATTATGATAATGAGTTTACCAAAGCAACAAGTACATCCCCCAATGTAAAGCATAAAAAAACCACGCACAATATTACCAACAAAACAAATGCACGTACAAAAACACACTACATACAAAGGCACACAATGCACAATCCTCATACATTTCACGCACATTCTGCACTAGTTTCTTGTGTCACTCACCTACGATCAAGAGAGCACTTGTAAGTTTTGCACAAAAGACAAAATTCGTTTTACACTCATTCCACTCTCCACAACAATCATCAAATGCTTTTTGCTGTGTGGTAAAAATACTCCAGTGGCAAACACACTCGCTATTAAAATGCTCGAGATCCAAAAACATTTGTGTGTATCTAAGTGGCTCGCTTTTGCCTGTGGCTTATTGAAGATCTCTGACACATATCATTCGAGGACTCAACCAGAACAGGTCGTGTGACAGAACAGTGATGATGGCGCTTGTCTTATCAATAGCCTTTGATACTTATCAATATCCTTTGATACGGATGCAGTCCTCGGAGAACATCCCTTATCTATCTCAGCTGAGGAGCGTCAGCTGCCACTAGAAACCGGAGTAGTTATGGCTTAACTACGTTCGGGAAGGTGCAGCCGTCTAAATTCTTGTTGGGCAAGGATCGATGACACCGTGAAAAACATCTGCCCAGGATGCGGCACAGACCCGGACGACCTACGACCTACTCAACTAACTCCAGTTTATCTGTGGTTATATCCCATCCAAGCAGCCTCATGCCTTGAACTGGAGATATACCCGGAAACATATTAAGCAGAAGAATGAACTTACAAACATATAATAACATCACTGTTACAACAACCAACTATTAGAAGCTCTATAGATATTTTCACAACTATTAAGAACATACTATTCCGGCTCCTTCATTGCCTTTTCGGACATCTAAAAAACTCTTCACGATCCTTTGGATTTTTATAGAACTTCCCCCAATATTATGGTCCCTATCGAACATCTCTAAATTATTTGCCTAAAATTGCAATGAAAATCACTGTGATTTTTTGTTGATTTTTTAGGAGGTGTATAATAATTAACAAATTATAGTGCAATTTATGGAAATGCGTAATTTCAAACACAAATTATTAGAAAACATGTAAAAAAGTATCAGTCGGCTTTGCCGACAGAGATATACCCTCCGCCTGTGTGGATTGAAATACTTTTTTCCAAAAAAAAAAAAAACAATTTTCAAAATGTTGGGCGTATGAACCGACAAAAGTACGGATAGGATTAAATTATTTGGGGGGGGGATAGCGATAGATAGGGCTTTTTTATCACACTAGCCTACGAAAAACATAATATCGCTGTAAACAGGGCCACTAGGAAAACCTTCGGTAAAAATGTCCAAAGGATCCTCAAACAGACCCTTAACCATACAAAAATGTTGAACATTTGTGTGGGTGGTACCACAAGGATTGGGCAGATAGGGCCCAAATTTGAACATAAACTAAGTTTCGACAATATTTAGAGATCCAAAGTTTGGACCAAATCGGTTGCTACATCAATGAGATATCGAGCCTACCATTTTAGCGAATATTTTCGAACTTTTGTGGGGGAGGTACCGGAAGCAGTGGACCTATAAGCACCACCTTCGAATTTCATCTAATATTCGAAGAAATATTACAATATCCAAAGTGTGGACGAACGTATTATTCGGTTCGAACTCTCCGGCCACTACATATGGTGCCATAGGGGTTTTTTACAACTTTCGGGCTGGTTTCTCAAGAAGTATGGACTTGCCCCTGAAAAAACTTTTACTGTCGTAATTGAGGTAGCGAATGCAAGTTGCTTCAACAAAAAGCAAAGTGATTCGAGAGCAGATCTTAAAGTGAATTTATCCAAAATTTTGTGTAGGAGGAGTGGACAAATGTTGTCCATATTCGAACCTAATCTATATCTGGTAGATATATTAGGATGTGTAAAGTATTCCAGCAAAATGTTCGATGCCAAAGATGCCATTCAATCATGGGTGCAAGTGTTCTGGCATGTCATCTTTATAGCATCTTCATTGATGATTTTTATATGATCGTGGACCCCAAAAGATGCTATCATTTCACCAATGCTTTGGCATGTCATTTCCACCAATGCTTTGGCATTTCATTTTCACCAACCCCTTGCAATGACATTATCATTACGAAGAGAGTTTTAAACGTTGCTTGTGATTTCGAGTCTCCGACAGCATCAAGCCTATTGTAAATAATTATTCTTATATATTTAGAAAAATGTTATAAATAAAAACACAAAATTCATCGCTATTGGAACGATGGAATGGGTTCAAATGCTGATGAAAAGTTCGAATCTTTCACGACTTCCTTTGTATTGGTTCAAATGCTAATGAAAAGATCGGATCTTTCAGGACTTCCTTTAAACCAATTCAAAGGATGCCATGAAATCACGTCATCGCATGGAACCCCTTCCTTCAAATTTTGCTGGGATGGACCAAATATGTCACTCCCATCAAGAGTTATCGTACGCACAATTTTCCGAACATTTTTGAACTTTTGTGGGTGAGGTACCTGAAGTAGTGGACCGATATGGCTTATCTTCGAACTAAGTTTGCACAAAATATTACGAAGTCCACATTTTGGACTGAATCGGCACATCCACTTTAGACACAAGGCTTCACAATTTCAGCATACTGTATGCGTAAAAATCATGTTTCAACAAAAATGTTTAAAATTGCGCACATTTGTACCGCATCTTGTTGTAAGAAGTTTAGAGTGTAGTTTTATTAAACACATTAAGAAATTGTTTGGGCACCTTTGCATACATTTACATAAAAAAGTGCGTAACATTACAATAAATTGTGCCTCAAATCTAACTCAAAATGTGTAAATTTCAAACACATTCTGAGTAAAATCTTACAACGACAAAGCTGTTGAAAATTACGCATTTTTGTGTCGCATCTTGTTGCCAATCATTATCATTGTGAAATTCAACAGAAAAAGTTTAGAGCATAACTATTCTTCAACCATAGACTAATAAATTCATAGACATTTATTTGCTCTCAGCACTTATCTTCGAAATTTTCGAAAAGTGGTAGATGACGCTAGTAGGTGTTAGTAGTTTTATTTAAAGTTACTATAGATTTCAAACTATTTATTCTGATAAAAGACAAAATATGGATAATCTTTGGCCAGATCTACATGCCCATGTAAACAAATTCAACAAAATATTGTAATTTACCCCAAAACATTGTGTGAAAAGATCAGGCACTGTGCATACCGGCGACACCTACAAAAAAGAAGCACACTACAACTCTCTTTGTCTATGAATTTATTAGTCTATGCTTCAACAGCCTCCGAACCTCTACAAAGATCCTCACCAGCATTCGAACTTACGTAAATTTCTTCATCAACCTTTACAAAACTCAAGGTGGAGGGACGGTATACAAAGTTGTCCGGACTATATAGAGCTTAAAACTGTGCCCTTTTTAAATTACCATCTGTTGTGAACCTTCAAAATTTTGTTGTACTGTCGTTTCTGCCCACTTTTTACCTTATTTTTCTAACAGAAAACATTTTGTGCTACACTGTTTTGAAGAAATCTGTAATACTTTTTAATTTGGTCCAGACAAACCCATTTAAATGATGAAGTCTTCATACATACATATGAATGCATATACGATGTTAAAATATTTCTTTCTTTGAATTATAAAACGTGACATTTTCATATTTAAATCGGCTGCATTCACATAAACAGAATGTGATCGTTGTCTGTCTGCCGTTTTTTTTTTTCTTTTGTATCTGTCTGGTGGGAAATGGACACTAGAAAAAAAATTCTGATTTTAATACGGAAATGTACACTTACGGCCCGAGTAATTGCAACATTCATAGCAGACAAAATGCACATAAATGAGCGAGAGTAGAATGAGTTTGAAAAATGCAACATTCTAAAAAATATTGGGGAAACAAATTTTGCATGTATGTACGTAACTCCATTATTGTTCCCTCGAATAGAAAATAAAATTGAAATTTAAACTCTCTTCTTGATGTGTTGTGGGAATTTCCAACATATCACGCGGCAGCAGCAGCTACGCTATTCTTCTGAATATCAAGTGCTGCAACAGCAGCATCCCAAGTGCTGCTGCTCATTGTATATGCCCGCCTGCCTGACTGTGGTTTGTGTCATCATGCCATTGTTGGTTTACCTACTTTACCTACCTCCCTTGCGATGGTGGCAACGACGGCGGCGGTGTCATGTAATTGATAGTATTGTCTGGAGTCATTATCATTTCCATCATCTTCTCTTCGGCATCGTCATCATCGCCATCATCAGCGCTATTTATGGTCATAAATGCATTTTTCCTGTATTTCATCATGCATTTATTTTTCTTGAAAGAAAACCATTAACGAAAGGGTTAGATAATACATGAAATGTTTAAATATTTTACAGCGAAAAAGAAAAAGTTGAGCAAGGGAGAGGAAGGTGCTGCCAAAGGTTTGTGTTATTATGAAAAACATTTAGCTGAGATGTAACAAAGAAGAAAACGAGAACCCTTATTTTCTTGTTTTCCATTGATTTTGTGTGCCTACTTATCTTTTCTATGCCGCCAGTTGGGCAATCAATCATTGAAACTGTAATGATCTGATCTTGAATTCTAGCTTCATTACCTTTATTGTTGGTTTTCTGTGTGAATCTTATAATAATGTAATACGTCATTTGAGATTTGTACTTGGTTGGCACCTATTATTGTCAAAGAATTTATTCTATGTTTTCTATAAGAAAAGAATTTTTCAACAGTCGTTCTCTAGAAATTTATCTTTTGCCCCAACGGTCATTAGGCCAGAAATTAAAAAAAAAATTATCCACAGTTTCAGATATTTGGATATACATTTTTTTAACCTTTCTACGCCATTATAATCAAATACTGTAATTACTGTTTTTATTATTCCATATTATTTAACTTTGACTATTTTTTTGACTCAATCAGACTCAACGTGACAATAATTAATATTTTATTTTATTAAAAGAAATTGATCGTTAAATGTGTAAGATTTGCATCAATGAATTTGCCGACAACAGAAATTATTTTGAAAATTGTAATTTAAGTGTTCCAGAAGAAAAGTTGTACTTATTATAGAATAAATTTCACAATGAAATGAAAAACTTTCATTAACTATTACATTCATAATTACATGGGCATAACGATGATTACATTGATGAACGATACATATTTAATGGATGATTAATTTTAGATAACAGATCCATGATTGACTTTAATCATTAAGTGCATATGAATATAAAATTGCTTAATGTCTAAAATATCTACTGTATATCGTAGAATTCCGATAATTTGTATCCCGACAATCTAAAAACTTAACAAACTGCCAGCCTATTGAAGCCAGTACAGTTTATATTTACAATGTATAACAGAATTCCCAACACAATGGACAAAAAACTTATTTGGACAAAAAGTCCACGTTTTATACCAAAGCCAATATCCAAACATAGTTTAAGTTTGAAAATGGGCAATATCGGTCCACAACTTCCGGTACCTCCTCCACAAAAGTTCGTAACTTTTCGCTAAAATGGTATGCACAACAATAACTCTCGAAGGCAGTAACCGAGTTGGCCCATATTTCTGCGAATCTTAGATATAGTTCGAATATGGACTATATCGGTCCACTACTTCGGGTACATGCCACGCAAAATTTCGGAAAAGTGGAGTTTCAGAGCATCTGCGCCCTATCTATCGAAAAGAACACGGTGTGCCTTAACCAAATTTAAATGGAAGGTGCTTACACCTGGGAACTTTTTGCAGATTCTGAAACTACAATGCTCATACATGAGAAATATCAAGAAAGGCGCACTGAGCATGATATTGTTTTATAAGGAGGCGATACAATCAGTGCATTGTCTCAATTTGAACTTCTATATCTCAAAAACGGTAAAACCTACGAAAATATCATAAAGGTCAATCTTGTGGAGAAAACAGCTACAATTCTTTCCTTAGGCCAATTTACATAGGACTCGCGGTTCCCAAGCAAAATCGTGAAAACCTAAAGAACCCCTATAAATGTTAGCTTAAATCGCGATTTATTTGAAAATCCCTCCGGCGATTTTTTGGTTTCTTGATATTTCTCATCTATGAGCATTGTAGTTTCTAAATCTGCAAAAACTTCCCAGGTATAAGCACCTTCCATTTAAAATTAGTTAAGGCGCACCGTGAAATGACTTCCAAAATAAGATTCAGTTCCAAAATGTACAATTTCATGCATTTATTCATTATTCAGATACCTCCTCTGCAACACTTTTGAGCTTCAATCCAAATATATACTTTTGTCGGCAAGTTCGTAAGTCCAAAACGCCACAAAATCTGAAAACCTTCTAAATACATAATTATTGGGGAAATGATTTTGATTGTGTTACCGGTAGTTGATCTGCCCATAGCGCAAGTGTAAATTCACACAGGCTACCGTCGCACAGTGGTTCAAGAACCAATTTTCCTTGTCAAAAAGTCAAAATTTTTGTTGTTGTTGTAACAGTGTTTGTTATTATGTTTGTATCTTCGTTCTTTTGTTCAATCTGGCTCTGGGTCTATCTCCAGTTCCAGGAAAGTGGCTGCCAGTTGAGCCAAAACTACTCTGGTTTGTCGTGGCAGCTGACGCTCCTCAGCTGCGATAGATGGGGGATGTACTCCGAGTACTTTATTCAGACTATAATTGCTTAAGGCCTTGGCAACTGCGTCCGTGTGAATGCTATTCAAACCTGCTTGATATGCTTGTTGATCTAGGGGTTATCTCCTGTATCGTTGGACCTCTCCCTCTAGAGCATGGATATACTTCCTGATCTGCCTGAATGTGTCGGGCCTACCCAAAAGATTGATTGGGATGGCTCACACGGTAACATCCAAGCAGGTACTGCAATGAAAGCATCTCATTGTGTTGCTTTACTGGAATAATCTTTGCCTCCTCATCTAGATGGTCCACTGAAGATTTGAGGACGCACCCTGTTGGCCTTTCGCAGGTCGGCATTCTAGCAAGTTTGAATCTTCAGGATCGTGCAATCATCCGCATACGTTACTATCTCGATGCCGTCTGGAGGTGGCGGAATACAGGAGAGGTAGAGGTTAAACAGTTCCGGAGATATCACCCCACCTTGGGGAACTCTATGGGGTTTGGACTTCTTGTTCCTGAATTCCACGTACGACTGGCGTCCACACATATAATTGAATATCCAACGTTTCAAGCTTGGCCGGAGGGTTGTCTGCTCAATGTCCTCAAACAATGCCTGACTGTATAAAAGACTTTCGATAAGTCAAGCGCCGCCATCACTGTTCTATCGCACGGCCGTCTCTAGTTGAGTCCTTGACAAATATGTGTGGTAATGGCGTGCAGCGCAGTTGTCGTGCTGTGCTGCTTACGGAATTCATGCTGATGATCGGCAACTTGATAGCTATTTCTGGTACTGGGGAGGACTAAGACCTCAAGGGTCTTTGCTACGGGCGACAAAAGCGAAATCGGCCTGTACGATTCACTTTTGCTGGCATCCTTGCCGCGCTTCCGTAGTGGGACCACCCTGCCCATTTTCCAGACTTCGGCAACAATGAGGGTGGATAGTGACAAATTGAGAACTTTTGTGAGATACTAGACTCCCGGCTCATCAAGCTGCTTCAGCATTACCATGGAGATTCCATCAGGGCCCAACGCTTTGGATGATTTAGCGTTCCTGATGGCATTGGCAACATCATCCATTGTAAACTGTGGTGGTTCCTCCTCGGCAGATAGAGATCTGATGCGACGTAATACTCTTCGCCCTGTCACTCTCGGGGTGCTCGACAAACTGTCAATTGTAATAACTTGCGCACCTCTGCGGGTCAGTCAACGTAACGTCGCCAAACCTGACTGAGGTTCTATCTTCCCTTCTTCCAGGGTTCGAGAGTGACTTAACCGTTGCCCACAATTCACCTATACCGGCTCCAATGTTGCAACTCTTATGCTCGTCGACCAGCCTGTTAACTTCCAGTGTCAGATCCCTGACCCTGGGGTCATTGGGGTTGGTTCGGCGAAACTCATCACGCTCATTTGCTAATCCCGTCACGTCTGCTGGGAAGTTTGGTCTTACTTCGGGTATTCGACCAGCAGGCGAGCGTCTGCAGCAGTGATGATGTCTCGGAACGTCCTTTCCGCTACCCGAACATCAGAAGGATTGGGCAGTTTTCTGATGCGGTGATTGGGGAACTCTCTGAAACCCGGTCAATCAGCTTTCTTATGATTGACGTATGTTAGGCGTTCAGAGGTAATAAAATCGGGTGGTCTGCTAATGGAGACAATTATGGGGAGATGGTCTGATCCAAGGGAAATTACAGGTTGTCAGGTAACGTCAATTGTCAGACCAGGTGACACGATGGTTATGTCTGGCGATCTGTGACACTCTCCTCTAATTCTGGTAGGGGCGTCCTCATTGACCGTGTAAAACGTAGAGCTGCCAATCTGGTCAGCCAGCGCTGTACCTCTCTAATAGTTTCCGAGCGCCGAATGCCACATCTCATGATGCGCATTAAAGTCCTCCAGGACCAGACGATTATGACCTTGCATGAGCGGGCTAATGTCAGGCCTATAATCAGGGATACAGCTATTTCTCGGCGGGATGCAAACGTTCAGCAACTCTATCTCGGCAGTTCCACACCTGACTGCTACCCCCATACATTCCATGTACGGGTCATTAGAGACAGGCTCAAGCGAGATAGGTCTGTATTGGACAGACTGGTGCAATAGGAAACCTAAGTCCTAGCACGTCGCAACCATCGCAACGTTGTAAGCTACAGTTGTTGTTGAGCTTGGTTTCTTGCACCGCAGCGACCTTGATATTCCTCCGACTCATGAAATCTATTATTTCCTCGATCTTACCTCGGAGACCATTGCAATTAAATTGCAAAAATTATGCATTTTCAGGGATTGGGACAACAACGTCTGGTGTTAAAGGCTGCATGTGAGGTTGGTGTCGAGGGGACTGCGGTGGAGTCTCATAATCAAATGACGAGGGAGTTTCGTAATCCGATGACGACTCACTGGGGACTCCCTGTCCCTGTCGTAGTCCCTCACGTGGACAAGTCCATAGCAACCCCTTAGATGCACCCTCTCCTGACATCTATTGCATCTCACCGAATGCTGGATGTGGGTAAAGGACAAATATATTGGTCCTGGGTTTTCATCCGTCCCGGCACGGACCAAAAGGATTCGGAGCAGACATTCCGGGATATGCTGCTCCCAACACAGAAAAACTAACAAATACAAACATATGTACACTGCGGTGGCAGCCGCTGGCCGGAACAATGATGGTGTGTAGTTCCGGGTCAATCAAAACCCGCTGCCGTGGGATTGCCAACTTGCCAACTTTTTGTCGTCACCGATTGTTAGTTTCTATATGGGATTCGATAGTAACCAAACTGAAACTAAGGAAAATTAAAGTCAAAATATTGGAAGGTGTGGGCGTGTCGTTCACCTAAAGACGACAGATTTTTCCAAATTTTGGGAAATATAACATGTTTGCAAATTTCTGGATAAAGAAATGGCTATTTCTCGAAAACTAGAATAGATATTGTGTTCATTGTTTTTTGTTAAATCGGCTTTGTAGGATTGTTGCCTTCAATAACTGTTTAATAAATTACAGTAGCGTTTACACGAAGTGAGCTATTTTATTTTTATTATTTATTTATTTTATTTTTCGTCAGGTCTAAATTTTAGTGAAATTCCAACTTTAGTGAACTTTTAGGAAATTTCGTTTCAGTAGAATGTTGCATGAAAGTGTCCCCTTTCATCCGAAATATACTTTTGTAACCATACGGTTCCGTCTGTTTAACACATTTTTAAATTTATTGAAATTACAATGGTTAAAATGTGTGCTTTTCCTTACCGTTTTCACATATGAATTATAGCTTTTTATACCCTCAGCCTTTAGGCTATGAAGGGTATATACACTTTCATACGGGCAAAATGTGCCTCATCGAAATAATGGTTTTAGACCAGCGATCGGCAGCGTGCCCTTACGGAGAGCAAAAGAGCGTAATTTTCATGCATTTTACATTGAAATTTATGCTCTTTTGCTCTCAGCAAGGTCACGCTGCCGATCGCTGTTTTAGACCACAAGTATGTTTGGACGAAATGTGTTTCAGACAATTTGGAGTCGATTGAGCAATGTCCGTCCGTCTGTCTGTCTGTCTGTCTGGCTGGCTGGAGCGCACGATAACTCTCGAAGGGATGAACCGATTCGGTTCCAATTTTGGCTTTCGTAATATTTTGTCCAAACTTAGTTTAAGTTCGAAGATGAGCTATATCGGTCCACTCCTTCCGGTACCTCCCCCGCAAAAGTTCGAAAAAGTTCGGAAAATTTGTACGCACGATAACTCTTGAAGGGTGTAACCGATTTGGTCCATACTTTGCCCATCGTGGAGCGTGTACCAGACTTAGATCAGGTTTTAATATGGACTCAATCGGTCCACTCCGTCGGGTACCTCCCACACAAAATTTTGGAAAAGTTCAGTTTAGGAACATCTCTCGAATCGCTTTGATTTTTGCTTTAGCAACTTGTATTCACTGCCCTCCATACGACGGTATATGTTTCATCAGGGGCAAGTCCATACTTCCTGAGAAAATAGCCTGAAAACCCCTATGACACCGTGTGAGGAGGTTGGAGGGCAAAATAACTCTCGAACAGGTCTGCCGATTCGGTCCAAAGTTTGGCCTTAGTAATATTTTGTCCAAACATAGTTTAAGTTCGAAGATAAGCCATATCGGTCCACTCCTTCAGGTACCTCCCCCACAAAAGTTCAAAAATGTTCGGAAAAATTGTGCGTACGATAACCCTTGAAGAGAGTGGCCGAATTGGTCCATACTTTACACATCCTAATATATCTACCAGATATAGATCAGGTTCAAATATGGACTATATTTGTCCACTCCATCCGGTACCTCCCACTCAAAATTTCGGATACATGTTCACTTTAAGACCTGCTTTCGAATCACTTTGATTTTTGTTGAAGCAACTTGCATTGCTGCCTCAATTGCGATCGTAAAAGTTGTTTCAGGGGCAAGTTCATACTTCTTGAGCAAACATCCCTGAAGGTCTAAAAAACCCCTATGGTACCATATGTAGTGGATGGAGATCCATTCTTTTTAGTATCTCCTCCGCAAAACTTTTGATATTAAATCCTAATCAACAATTTTGTCAGTTCAAACGCACAAAATTTTTAAAACTCCCTAAATACATGCGTTTTTGGAAAAAAATTGTTTCAATATACACAGGCTGAGGGTATATCTCTGTCGGCAAAGCCGACTGATACTTTTTTACTTGTTTAATTTATGAGTGTCTATATGAGTTATATGAATTTGAAAACTCTAGGGGATTTTTTTATATAAAAATTTGATTTGTTAAGTGATTCCATATCAGGTCTTGAAGTGAACTTATCCGAAATTTTGTCTGGGAGATACCGTATGGAGTGGAAAAATATAGTCCATATTTGAACCTGATCTATATCTGGTAAATACATATATTAGGATATGTAAAGTATGTACCAATTCGGCCACTTCCTTCAACAGTTACCGTACGAACAATTTTTCCGAACATTTTTGAACTTTTGTGGGGGAGGTACCTGAAGGAGTGGACCGATGTGGTTTATCTTCGAACATTAACTATTTTTGGACAAAATATTACTAAGGCCAAATTTTGGATCGAATCGCCAGATCCGTTCGAGAGTTATCTTGCGCTCCAACCACCTCACACGGTGGCATAGGGGTTTTTTTGCAGCTTTCAGGCTATTTTAACAGGAAGTATGGACTTGCCCCTGATGAAACATGTACCGTCATATAGGAGGCAGTGAATACAAGTTGCTAAAACAAAAATCAAAGTTATTCGAGAGATGGCCCTAAACTGAACTTTTCCGAAATTTTGTGTGGGAGGTACCCGAAGGAGTGTACAGATTGAGTCCATACTAAAACCTTATCTAAGTCTGGTACAAATTTCACGATGTGCAAAGTATGGACCAAATCGGTTACTCCCTTCAAGAGTTAACGTGCGCACAAATTTTCCGAACATGTTCTAACTTTTGTGGGGGTACCGGAAGAAGTGGACGGATATAGCCTATATTCGAACTTAAACTAAGTTTGGGCAAAATATTACGCTAAAATAAGCCAAAATTTGAACCGAATTGGTTCATCTATTCGAGAGTTATCGTGCGCTCCAGCCAGCCAGACAGACGGACGGACATTCCTCAATCGACTCCAAGTTGTCTGAAACACATTTCGTACAAACATACTTGGGGTCTAAAACCATTATTTCGATGAGGCACATATTGTCAGTATGAAATTGTGTATACCCTCGTTAGCATAAATGCTGAGGGTATAAAAAATATATAGAAATATCGTTGAACGCTTCTCCTTAATTGTGAAATAAAACACATTTTCCTCAAAGTTGAAATCATCAGCGGGAATTTGGCATCTGTAATCAAATGATTTTATAATGTAATAAATAGGTACATCCATATTTCAAATATACATATCGTCTGCTCCGTCGGAAAAGGTCGTAAGTCCCTTTCAATAAATTTTTCAGGAGGAAGAAAAAACATTACAGAGCTTTCTGTATTAAAGATTTTATTATGGTGGTAAAGACAGTATTCTTCGTTTTTTTATTCCGCTTCAATACCTGTACTTTGTTTGATAAAATTCCGTCGCGTTTGGGAGATAATTGGATGTCTATGGACTTACGACCTTTTCCTTGTACAGTTTTGTATTTTTGTAGGGACTTACGACCTTTTCCTACAATTTACGGACGTTTTTAAAATAAAATATTTATACTTTACAAAACAATGTGGAAATGGCATTATAAGCATGTTTTGTCCAATATTCGTGTAACATCGCGAAGTATTCGTCGTAGACCCCCTCCCCTTGCCATTTTTTCATATCTTGACGAGATAAAGCGATCTAGCTATGTGTGTCCGTCCACCCATTAACATTTGTAATAAAACTCCAGACCTCAATTTTGGACCGATCGTCACGAAATTTTGTGGAGAGGTCGGGTTCCGACCAGAAGTGACCCCATTAGATGTTGGTTATGATCGAAAGGTCTGAAATGGACCAAACCCCACAATTTTTACCCGACTTTGTAGCTGTCCTGTAGATCGCAGTAATATTCCGATCGAAGCGAAATTTTAAGAATTATTTGAGTTTAAGACAAAGAATAAGTTTGCAATTTAACATGGTGATGAGATAATTATTAGCGGGTTTAATGGACCAAAACTTTTTTGTGAAATCTAATATATAAAAGAGAATGTGTGTATGTTTGTATGTTCCGCATAGACTCAAAAACGGCTAAACCGATGTTTTTTGAAAATTTCAGAGAATATACAAGGAACAACCGAGGTGAAAATAGGCTTTATATTTTTTGAATTTCGGAGGGGGTGGGGCAGGAACTATTTTTTAAAAAAACGCATTTTTGCAAAAGTTATGAAAGTATCGATCAGAAAATTAATTTGCGAGGCAACGGTTGTTGAATCTCCGACCCTATTACTTCTAGGATGTTTGGTATTGACCCTATCATATAGCCCCCATAGAACGGTACCTCCCGATTTGCGGTATTTTGAAGGTGTGGCCTCAATATTCCTCCGAAATGGCTGAAATTTGGTATTTATTCTTCGTTTCGGGTATAAAACTTTCTCCCATAAATTTGACTATATAGGCCCACGCCTTCATATAGCCCCATAGAACGGTGCCTCCCGAGTTTCGGTATTTTGAAGGTTAGCCACATTGTTTTACCGAAATTGCTGAAGTTTGGTATTTAGTCTACTTCATAAACGAAAGGAAACTAATAGAAGTAAAATTCAATACAACTCATGGTGGAGGGTATAACAAGTTCGGCCTGGCCGAATTTAAAGACGTTCTTACTTGTTATTGATATTCACTTGCATATCCCAAGCAATTTGCGATGCAAAAAAAATTAATTGACATAAGAAAAGGTAACATAAACTGTTTCAAGGGCCAGCAGCGTGGACCGGTTCGGCTAATATTTAATATAAAACATGACACGTTGTACTTACGACCTTGTATTTTTGCCTTACGACCTTTTCCTTCAATTAAATTTCATGATTAATTCCGTTAATGTACATGGTTTCTTAGCTACATTGTAATCCCAAATAGTGTCCTTTTTGTCTTCCCAAGTATTTCTGCCCCAACTCACTGCATCTTTTGTTTTTGTCTGCAAACCATGTAGAATCTTCAGCATGTAATGTCTTCCTGCGTTTAGGAAGTTTATCATCAGAGCTTTCAGAATCACCGTGAAAACCATAGGGAACTAGACCCATGACACCATCGTCTAATTCCATTCCAAATTCATACTGCTCTTTGTTAGCAAAAATCATGCCTTCTTAGTTTAAAATCATTTCAATTAATTATTATTTTAGAATCATTTAATAATATAAACATTGCACTTACCCGTCCGTTAGAAGGTATTACTATATTGAATTCAGAATACAAACTTATCTCGTTATGTGAATAAATGTCCCTACCCAGCAAGCATTTTCTATCGCCCATTACCCGAAGCAGTCACTCCCGGGCGATAGAAACACACATCCGCGATATCGCATTCTAATTGATGTAGGCACACCGTACGGGAAGAAATGAACCACGCATTCGTTTCCTCATAAAAATATCGCCATCGTGACTCTCGACTCTGGACTAAAGCGATTCTTTCAAAGACAACGCATGAGACACATTTATGAGGAAACGAGTGCGTGGTTCATTTCTTCCCGTACGGTGTGCCTACATCAATTAGAATGCGATATCGGGGATGTGTGTTTCTATCGCCCGGGAGTGACTGCTTCGGGTAATGGGCGATAGAAAATGCTTGTTGGATATAGTACCTTTAGGCGACAAATAAGTACATTGTTTGAAAGATATTGTATATTTTACCATAAAATAGTGGCAATGACCAATAAATAAAAAAAATAAATAAATAAATAAATAAATAAATAAATAAATAAATAAATAAATAAATAAATAAATAAATAAATAAATAAATAAATAAATAAATAAAACAAAAATTAAAATCGAAAATGTTTACATTTTAAAAGTCAAATTATATTATCATTATTTCTGCAAACTTATTTGTTTTAATTTTCTTTGTCGAATGAGTGTAATAAGTACTGTTGGCACTTTTGAATTTTTGGAATTTTTTCGATTTTTTGTTTTTTTTTTCTAATATTCAAATTCACTCTTTGATAAAGAAAATGAAATTTATTTTTTCTTATCTAAATATCACTCACATTATACACAATACATATTATTATTTTTTCTGCTTTTTATCATTCACAATTATTTAGTCACTGCACTTTTTTACATTTCAATTTATAAATGTTTAAATATTAAATTATTAATTTAATTTTTTCAATTTCACTTTTCCACGAACCTTTCGCACTTACAATATCAAACTGACTGATATTTTTCTTATTGTTGATATTTGCAAATACTTGGAGTAGCTGTAAAACTCTCACCTTATCTCTCTCACGAGAAGAAATAGTAAAACAATGTAAATTGTTTGTGTAAACAATCAAATGCAGAATTTTCATCTTCTTCTGTGACACTAGGTAGTTCTTGCAGATCGATCTAATTTGAACAGTAATACATTTGTTATTGTAAAATGATAAAGTATCGCTCTTTTATAGAAAAGAAGTTCAGAAAGCGATTACTTTTGGTAGAGGAAGTGAGTAAGTCACTTCCAAATGCTAGCTGGGTAGAGAAACCACAAATTACCAGTTGATAAAGTTAAGTAAGATATACGACAGTAAAAACAGAAAAATTTTGATTTTTTTTTTACAAATTTTTCAATATATGAGGTATTTGAACACATACAGCATCCCAATTTGTATCAAAGCAAAGACCAGAAGTCCATCTTTCATAATCAGTTCGCTTATAGGGGAAAATAGATTTCAAATGTAAATTTTCATTGCAATATAGAAATTATCACATTTTTGTTCAAAAGTTTGGTCTACAGGCTCCGCCAAATATCATCCGATTATCATCCAAGGGTGTAGGCTAGTTCTTTACATTGTACCCCAACCATGGATGACGTTAAACATTGTATCTGAACTACATTAGCTGTAGTATTCTTTTAAAGTATACATTTTCCTGTGGACTTACGACCTTTTCGTACTCAAATTTGTACGTTTTGTGGACTTACGACCTTTTCCGACAAGGGCAAAACATATAGAAAAACGCGACATACTACCATTTTCTTTGTATCATACGACGTGTTTTGACGTGTACTATCATCCTGTAACAAAAACGCGATTTCCAAAAAAAGTGGACTTACGACATTTTCCGACGGAGCAGACGATATGTATGTATATAAAAAATGTATTGATGTAATTACCAATATTAAAAATATAAAATTTTCACAATTTCTTTAAGAAAACACAAAACTCTGATTTATTCACTCACTTTACCGTCTTTACTCAACGATTGTATTTGGGGAACTGAAGAAAGACGAACAACATTATTAATACCATTTTTTTCATTTCCTCTTCGCTTGCTACGTTGGTTAACAACAAAGCACGAAACAGACGTGTTTAGTATGCGGCCACCAAAGCTTATGCGTCTCCTATTACACCATACCCAGAGCTCTTTATTATAAAACAGCATTCGGCAGCCTCGAGAGCCCTGTTTTTACTCTCCTTGACAAAACTCTTCTCTCTGCCCATAGAAAATATGTTCTAACATAAAAAATATGTTGGTACACAAACAAATAAAATTGAGATATGTTACACAATGTTGCAAAAATATATTTGTTTGGATACAAACAAATTATGTTTGGATCCAAACATATATTTGTTTGCAACCAGTCCCAAACAAATATTTGTTTAGATCCAAACATATTTCTAACATATATTTTTTTGCGTGTATATCTCAAAAATGGTAAAACCTATGAAAATATTATAATGGACACTCTTGTACAGAATTTTCAATGCTACAACATTTTTCTTAGATACATATATTTTGATAGGGCTTGTGGTTTCCCAGTAAAGTCCAGACAATCTAAAAAAAACCTGTAAATATGAACTTTGACCGTGTTTTTTTTTTTAAAAAAGTACTTCGGCAATTTTTTTTTTTGGTTTTTCTCATCTATGAACATTTTAGTTTCCGAATCCGCAAAAACTTCCCAGGTGTAAGCACCGTGTAGTGCTTCTTAAAATAAGTATTACATTGCCTAGTTCAAGAGATTTTTGTTTCCGTCATTCTTTTACAAGTCTTGGTGTGTAATTACGCGATTTTAGTGCTAGTTACAAAAGGAGAACCTATGGAGTGTCGGCAAATATTCCTTAATGATTTTATTGAACGAGCCTACTGTAGCTTAGTACAAGCTACTTTTATGACCAATATCCCCAGCAGAAATACGATGCAATATTCATGGAGTTTTACTGGCATTATAACATTTTTTGGTTTATCTAAGACTCCATTAGTTGCTGTTGTTGTTAGTTTATTTTCCTATATAAAATACATTTTACATATACAAACATATAAATTTGTGCATCTGCCTTTCGTTCCATGAATTGCGGACTTAGAAATTGTATTACTTCAGCTTTAAACTTAGCATCCGCATCATCAGCATTATCTTATTTAGTAGTATATCTAAGTTAGAGATTGTTACGTGCAAATGCATTTTTGCATAAACACGATTTTAGTTTCATTTAAAATTGTTTTCGTTGCGACCGGCGTTTGTTGCAATGTCAGATGATGGTGTAGCCCTGTCCATAAGTTTGCCGTGTAGTACTGCAGTATAGACCATCGTTGTTTACTTTCTGCCCACTGATTAAAGATTGTCTTACAAAGATTTAAATGAAATCCAGCTGCACATTTACAGTGAAATAAATTCAAATACTTTGAAGAAGAATATTTACTTTGCTACAATGGGCTATGGGTATGGTTGGTCCGTCGGTCGGTCGGCTGGTATTGTTTGCATTGCCATTAGAGATATAATGATATGGAAAAAAGGCGTTTGGTCTCATTTATGAATGCCTTCTTCATTGAAGGTTTTTGGGTAACATATGAATGCCCAAAGAAACTACAATGTTGTTGTTCCATTGGAGACCATTTATTCGAAGCAATAACATAGGAAGTCGCATGGATATCTCCAAAGAATTATTTTACGTGTCCACTACCTACCGTGGCAAATGTTGAAGGTAATGACATGCTTGCTAAGTGCCATTTATGTCAGAAAGAAGCTATGGCTGGCTACTAGAGTAAAAAGTACACTAAAACCTAGATCTGCATTGTAAAGAATGTAATAGGTGTGGTTTTGAATAACGTCGAAAATAGCCAGCAAGACAATAATTAATAGAGAGAGAAAAAATTTCGATCATCAAGCTTAACTCTAAACGAGAAAATTAATAAAAAAATCATTAAAAATGATCTTCGCCCTAACAGGCAAAATTTCAAAAAATTAATAGAGACGCTCAATTGATCTCCCAAGTGGTTAGTTTAGTTATCGTTTATTTTAGGGGTACATGGTAATCTTAATGAGATCTGTAGTGGAATTCTGTAACTCATTTTTTGAGTTACTGACAAAAATCGTTAAAATTAACACGCAAAATTATGAATAAAAAGTTTTAATTTAAGTTGAAAACTTGATATTGATAGGACCTAACGACTGCTACATTTTGGTCGCTACCTTACCGAAAAATGTCGTTAATTACCGAAGTTATAAGTTATATATAACTACTGATTACTTTAAATAAATAATATAGAACCAATTAAAAAACTCTCTCCACGAAAAAAAATATGAGCAAATATACAAACGCAAATCGAGGTATTGGTATTTATAAAACAGAGGCAAATGTCATGCATCATGCTATTTCAAAGTACATCTGCTGACCAACACCGTCGGACCACTCTAACAGAAAACAGCATCAAACATTACCAGAGGCTGGCTGGTCTATTATTTGCAACATTGACGTTCCATGTTTCCGCTTTTGTTGGTTTTGTTTGCATGTGCATTTGTTTGTTTGCCATTTTTTTTTTTTGCCTCATGGACAATGCCCTGAAGTTAGAGATGTTAAGATCTAGGCTGACAGATAATATGGATTTATTTATTCAGTCATAATCTTGAAATGTTAAGGAAATTAAATGTAAAGGAAACATGGTAGCTCACTACCATACCATGGTGGATGTCTACAAACAGGAGTATTTTCAAAATCTCCTAAACAATTACACTGTGCGACAAAAAAACAATGACAAGGAAAACTGAGCAGATTAGGAAGTAGAGCTAAAAATATGAGACACGTGTATCGGTGATTTTAAAGTTTACATCCGAAAGTAACCAAAGTAGGCGGGAAAAGTTCCGCCCATTTCTATTTTTTTTTTTTCGAAATATTCAATTTAAGATATCTTGAAGTCCTTGCATTTTAGGTACATAGTGTCTTTGGCAACTTTACTGAGAAGGATGTGGGGAATATTTTTGTTAGCAATTTTAACCCTCATGCGGTTCATCAAAGGGGTCTTTTTCGTCCTTTTTTCGAAAATCTTTCAAAAACTCCTTTAAAATTCGATCATTTCAAATTTATAGTGTCCAATCATAAAGACAATCTGGATTAAAACTGTAAAATATGGCCCTAAACCCTATATCAAAAACAAGGGCTGCTAAGAATGTTATATGTTATGGTTACAGATTTATTTTATTCAGAGACTCATACTGAAATTTCGATTGAAACATTTCTTTTTTAACAATATCCCCAAAAAGTGAAGGATTTTGATAGATTTTGATCCAGTATAGAATTATGTAAAATTAACAGTGAAAAATAAAAACAAATAATTTCATTCTATATAAATTTGTAATCTAATTTTCTTAAGAAAATAGTATACCTAGATATATGATTTATTCTGAAACTCATAATGAAATTTTGTTTAGAATTTTTCTTCTTTTGACATTTTTCACCTAAATAAAAGTTTCATATTACTTTCATGTATCAACTCGAAAAAAGAAGGAAAAAATTTCATCAAAAAATTGGGAAATATTTTCATGTTTTTTCAGCAAAATTGATACTGATATTTTGGTGACCCATAGCGAAATTTGACATAGAATATTTTTGTCTTTGACATCATCCCTTTAGAATTATGCTTTGTGGGACAATTTTGAATAAACTCAGATGAAGTCCGACTTTAACCCCAAAACGAGTTTTTTTCATTTTTAGAGATTCATTTTTAGATACATTTAACAGATTTGATGTATTCTGAGACCTAAAATCTTATGACGAATGATTCCGGGAGCTCGATTTTCACCGTAGACATATGGTCTACATAGTGGACTTTTTTTCTCAGTAGAATCCAAAGAATTAGAAACTCCAGGCGTCCGTGATGGTGTTCAAAGCGCCCGGCCTATTAAACAGCCACAAAGACGTGATAAATAAGATTAAAACAATTGTTCTAATTTTAGAACATTAGATGTGAATTTATTTCAAATTTCTCCACAATCCACATGTTGATATCCTTAGCGAGGCATATAGTAGGGTGATGCCTTTTCGACTTTTATTTCTCAAAAAACGTATTCCTGTAGCACATATAAATGAACTTCTGTTTTTATACCCTCAGCATTTGTGCTAACGAGGGTATACTCGTATACACTTAAGTACGGGCAAAATGTCCCTCATCGAAATAATGGTTTTAGACCCCAAGTATGTTTGGACGAAATCCGTTTCAGACAATTTGGAGTTGTAGCGCACGATAACTCCCGAAAGGATTCGGTCCAGAATTTGGCTTTCGTAATATTTTGTAATATTTTGACCCCGCAAACGTTTTAAGGACCATGATCTGCGAATCTGCACCTGGAATGTTCGCACTCTTTATAGAGAAGGTGCAGTCTTCGAATTGGCAGACGTACTTGAAAAGTACAAGGCCGATACTACTGCCATACAGGAAATACGATGGATTGGGAAAGGCGTCACAACAACACCTAAAGGTGACGCACTGTATAATAGCTGTCATGACGTAAAGCATGAGTTTGGTTGCGGATTCGTAGTTAGTCGGAGGCTAAAACATCTGGTATCAAGCTTCACCCCAGTGAATGAAAGACTTGCTGCAATTCGAATAAAAGCTAAATTCTTCAACATCAGCTTTATTTGCGCTCTGCTCCCACTGAAGAAAAGGACGAACAGGCCAAAGATATATTTTACGAGCGCTTAGAAGAAACATACGACCGTTGCCCTGCCCATGACATTAAAATCATTCTAGGCGATTTTAATGCCAAAATTGGAAAGGAGAATATCTTTGGCCCAACAGTCGGGAAATTCAGTCTCCACAGTGAAATATCTGACATTGGTATGAGGCTGATAGACTTTGCAGCTTTAAAAAACATGGAAGTTAGCAGTACCAGATTTAATCATCTCGATATTCATAAGGGCACCTGGCTGTCTCCAGATCAAAGAACAAGTAATCAAATTGATCATGTTGTGATAGATGGAAGACATTCATCGAGCATGTTGGATGTACGATCGTTCCGAGGCGCAAACATTGAGTCGGACCACTACTTTGTTGCAGCTAAGGTACGCACGCGCTTAAACGTAGCAAACAAAGTACGAACAGACACAACATGAAAGTTAGACATCGGTAAGCTGCAAACACAACAGATAGCCACAGCATATTCAACTCAACTAGTCCAATTGCTTAATCAAAACACACCTCATCCCGATAACATATCAGCGCAATGGCAAAGTATTGCCCACTCCATGCAAACAGCCGCAAGATCCATACTTGGAGAGACCTCCACCAAGGAAACCATGGTATGATCAGGAGTGTCGTCCTTCTACCGAAGAGAAAAACGCGGCATATAGGGCTACTTTACAATCCGTACACGCAGAAAAATTTATGTTAGAAATATGTTTGGATCCAAACAAGTATATGTTTGGGACCGGTTGCAAACAAATTAATGTTTGGATCCAAACATAATATGTTTGGGTCCAAACAAATATATGTTTGCAACATTTTGTAACATATCTCAATTTGATATGTTTGGGTACCAACATATTTTTTATGTTAGAACATTTTTTTCATGGGTGGAGAGAGGATGTTTGTCAACGAGAGTAATAACAGTGCTCTCGCGGCTGTGGATTGATGTTTTATAATGAAGAGTTGTGTGTATTGTGTAATAGAAGAGGTAGAAGCGAAGAAGAGGGCTTTGGTGGCATGTATGCGTCAAACTCGTGTGTTTCTTTTTTGTTGTTGTTAACCAACGCAGGCGAAGAAGAAAAGAAGAAATGATATGAATTATATTTTTTTCTTTCTTCAGTGTTTTAGTTGCCTTTGTAGAGTCAAGACGGTAAAGTGAGTGAATAAATCAGTGCTTTGTGTTTTCTTAAAGAAATTGTGCTTTTTAGTAAATTAAATGCCCAATATATTTTATAATTGAATCGGAAAGTTGAATGGAATTATTTTATTGGACAAGGAAGAAATCGTATTTAATATTGGTAATTACATACATACTTATGTATATTTGAAATATGGCATATCCATATTTATTTATTACATTACATAATCATTTGATTCTAGATGCCGATTCCCCGCTGATGATTTCAACTATGAGGACAATTTGTTTTATTTCACAACTAAGGAGAAGCGTTCAACTAAGTTTCTATATATTTTTCCTTTTTAAAAATGTGACTATTTACAAATTATTTCAATCAGTTTTTCTTTTATTAAAGTGTGTTATGTATTTCTTTGGAATTTTGTATGTACCTATGTGTTTGTTGTTCTTTTGCCTTTTAATAAACAACCTCAACATTTGTGTGTATACTATAGAGATAGCCAGTGAGTTCTTACTGAGAGCAAGTGAGCACACATTTCAAAGTGTTGAATTTTACGCTCCCTTGCTCTCAGTAAGCGCCCACTGGTGCATGTGTTTTTTTTTTGTGCCTTTTCTGTTTGTATTTTTTGCACCCAAACATATCTTTGTTTGCACCCAAACATATATATCTTTGCACCCAAACATAAATATGTTTGCACCCAAACATATATTTGTTTGCACCCAAACATATATTTGTTTGCACCCAAACATATATTTGTTTGCAGGCCCAAACATATATTATATGTTTGCTGCAAAATATGTTTGGGACATATGTTAGAGAGGCCGTTTTTTTTTGCGTGTAGCAACGCGTAGCGCACGAGAGAGATATCGGGAGAAAAGGAGAGAGAAGAAACGTCTTTTCCGCAGGAAAAAGAGAGAGATGGAAAAGCGGGAGTGTGAAAAATCAAGATATACAGGAGCCAGAATGAAGTCCGAAAATTCTACCAAAGAGTGAAGCATCAAACTGATGGCTTTGGTACGGGCACCTCCTCCTGTAGAGACCAGCAAGGTAATTTGGTAACTGATACAGACAGTGTGCTCAGGATATGGAAAGAGCATTTTTCAAACCTGTTGGTATCCAGCGAAGACGACGAAGATACCACAGATCCAACCCCCCGAAGATGGTATTGAATGTATACCGCCCAGCCAAGATGAGGTAAAGACAGCAATAAACCGGCTGAATAATAATAATGCAACAGGAGCCGATGGCTTACCAGCCGAGCTGTTCAAAATCGAAGGCGACACGCTGATAAGGTGTATTCATCAGCTAGTTAGCACCATCTGGCAGGAAGAACGAGTACCCGACGATTGGAACCTGAGTATCCTGTGCCCGGTCCATAAGAAACGAGATAAGACTGTATGCTCTAACTATAGGGGCATAAGTCTACTCCCGATTGCCTGCAAGATCGTTTCAGGGATATTGTGCGAACGACTAAAGCCTATGGTCAACGAGATAATAATTGGGCCATACCAATGCGGCTTTAGACCTGGCAAGTCCACCATTGACCAGATATTTACCCTGCGGCAAATCCTGGAGAAGACCCAAGAGATGCAGATCGACACCTACCACCTCTTTGTCGATTATAGAGCAGCCTTCGACAGCCCACTACGTTCAAAGGTATTCCAGGCCATGTCTGAAATTTGTAGCCCCGCAAAGCTCATTCGGCTTTGTAAAATGACTTTAACTGACACGAGATCCTCAGTTAAAATAGGAAAGAACCTCTCCGAAGAATTTTGTACCAAAAGAGGTTTCAGGCAAGGAGACAGCCACTCCTGTGATCTATTCAACATCCTGCTGGAAAAGGTTATTCGAGAGGCAAACGTCAAAAGAAGTGGCACAATCTACACCAATAGCCACATGTTACTTGCTTTTGCTGATGATATAGACATCATAGGACGATCAGTAAAAGAAGTAACAGATACCTTTATGAAGGTCGAAGGAGAATCTGCTAAAGTGGGTCTTGCGGTAAACGGTGGGAAGTCTAAGTTGATGGTGTCGACGCGCAATGCGTCCATTGAGATCGGGCCAACTGTCGATGTTGGTTCCTATAATTTTGAGGTAGTAAAAGACTTCGTCTACCTCGGCACCGCCGTAAACACAACTAACGACATCAGTTGTGAAATAAAAACATGAAATGAATTGGCCAACAGATGCTACTTTGGCTTAAGTAAGCAGTTTAAAAACAAAGCCACATCTCGTCAAACAAAAATAACGCTTTACAAAACACTAATACTACCCGTGCTGATGTATGGGTCCGAAGCCTGGGTACTTGCGCAAGAAGATAAGGCAGTGCTTGGTGTGTTTGAGAGAAAAATTCTTCGAAAGATGTACGGACCGATCTGCGTTGACGGTGAATATCGACGTCGTATGAACCACGAGTTGTATCTGCTATACAACGACATCAATATAGTTAAACGTATTGAGATGCAACGATTGCGTTGGCTAGGCCATATAATTAGAATGAGCGATGATGAACCCGCTAAAAAGGCGTACAAATACGAACCGCTTGGCGGTGCACGTAGAATTGGCAGGCCAAAGAATAGATGGCGCAAACAAGTGGATGAAGAGATGAAAAGGCGCGGTATTCCAGAGTGCGAAGCAACAAATAGAGAGAATTGGAGATCTTTTCTTAGTTCGGCCTATAGAACAAATGTTCTGTAATGGGCCAGCTAAGTAAATCATATTTTTATGTCTGTTCCATAGCCTGCAAGAATCTACAATAACAATTTTTTCCTTTATAATATCGAAGTAGAACATTTATGATAACTAGGGTATTTATATACACTTTCATACGGGCAAAATGTGCCTCATCGAAATTATGGTTATAGACCCCAAGTATGTTTGGACGATATCCGCTTCAGACAATTTGGAGTCGATTTAGCAATGTCCGCACGATAACTCTCGATCGGATCAACACTCCTTCAGGTAACTCCCCCACGAAAGTTCAAAAATGTTCAGAAAATTGTGCGACGATATCTCTTTTGTCCATACTTTGCACATCGTGAAATGTCTACCAGACATAGATGACTTTCCAATATGGCCTATATCGGCCCACTCCTTCCGGTACTTCCACACAAAATTTCGGATTTCAATTTAAGATTTTTGTTGTATTCGCTGCTCCCATTAAGACGGTAAATTTTTTTAGTGGCAAGTCCATGCTTCCTATGAAAATGACCCGAAATCTGTGGACAGCGCCTATGGTTTTGTTGGGTCAGATCCGGCTTGGATTTTATGGCCCCATCTAAACATGGTTAAATATTTATTTCTTAAAGCAATTCGGGGCCTCTGAAGCAAATTTGTAGACAAGGGCAAGAATAAACATTTTGGAGAAATAATGGACACGAACAACTAAATTTATTTTATAACACTGTGAACCGAAATTTTGGGGGTAGGAAAATTCCTATTGGAGATGAAAGCCCTTGGTGAGTATATACAGAACCCCGAAGGACAGATTCGCCGTGAGTCGAACTTTCGCGATATGGCGTGATGAATATTTTGCTGGAGACCCTAAAAGCCATTTGGAATCAGCGTTATATCTTTGTTCGCTGTTGTTCAAACTTATATTTAAGATGACATGTCTGATGTCAAATCAAATGAGGATTTTTTTCGTAGAACATTTCGACCTTCTAACTCCCTTCCTTCAATGTCCTTTATTTCAAGAACCGTAATAAAAGTGGCACAAAATGTCATTTTTCTGCTTCGGAATATTCTACAAAAATGTCGCTCGGAAGATTCTAGGTACGGTTCCCAAAGACACAAAATCGATAAAATCTTGTTTAAGCTGTCGTTTTTTACTTTTACCGAATCTTGCTCAGACAGCGCTATATCTATTTATTTCAATATAATATTGTTAACCTTTTGATGACCGAGAATTCTCGGAGTCATTCAAACTGTTGCATCTCGTTTTGCTAAGCACGTTAATTTAATTATTTTTTGGAATAAAGATCCGGATATCTGAATAATGGAACCAGTTATTCTGATATTAACACCGATTTTTTATCCGGTTCTTATGAACCGATTAACCGTTTATGTATATCATTAGAAAGCTATTAAAATTGTCAATCAGATATGATTAATATGCATTAGACATTTTAAGCGGCTTTGGTGCTGGAACAAAAAAACCGTATTTTTGAACCGTTTCTTAACGTTTGTGAGGATACATTTCTGTGCGTGAAAAAAATGATGATCATGACCTGGGGGTGGAAAATTCTTTTTGGAGGTGAAAGCCCTTAGTGAGGATATACAGAACCCTGAAGGGTAGATCCTCCCTGATTCGCACCTTTGAGTTATGGCGGGTTGAATTCTAGGATGGTGACCCATTATTGCAAGTGTAAAAAGTTACGTAACTGAATTTCAAGTGGGTTAAGGGTTCTACTAGGACAATATGTATGTATAGGACTACAATATTGCTAAGGACAGCAAGGCTCAATACCTACTCGCTTCTGAGATAAAGGCCCGATAAATAAAAAAAAATGGTTTTTTTAGCCCGATTTAGATGAGGTCATAAAATCCGAACTGGATCTGACAGGACAAAACCCAACTAGGGCTTTTGTAGTCTCAAACGCTCAAACATAGTGCGACACGACTTATAGAAAAAATGTTTCAAATTCGAATTTGACATTTTACACCATCTTAGTCTGTCTATTATTAAACCACCATTAATTTTTTTTTTTAATTTCTTCCAAAAAGTATCCATCAATCATTTAATAAAAAGTAGAAGAAAAAAAAATGATAAAATAAATTAAATACTGAATGAAAAAAGTTTTTCAATTAAAAGATATAGCGATTAGAAGTCATTTTTCTTTTCACTTTACTTCCTTGATTGACTGATTGAGTGCGCATGAAAATAGCCTAGTCTAGACGCTCAATAATAATAACAACACAGAAGAAGTCTTTTACTACGTAGCTCCAGCTATGGATCATTTGGCCGGTGTCGAGACGACAGTCAAGACGGTGACGAGAAAAAGACTTTCATTAAAATTACTATAAAGTACTTTTAAGTATTTTATTGACTGATGGCAAGAAGACACTACACTCATACACACACAATCGCCCGAAGAAAGACATACATATCTCTTTATGGGTATTATCTTGAACTTTTAAGTGTAATTTATTTTTCTTATTTTGTGTGTTGTTTTCTTTTGAAAATTACTTTTACTTTCTTCGTCTTCTTCTGGAATTGTTTCTTTCTGCCTTTTGCCAGTAAAAAGAAAAGATTACACCAAAAAGATCATTCTGTATGCGCTGTAGCATAGACGGCGGCAGTCATGAACTCAATAATCTTGTCTGTTGTCCCCCCATGCATTGCCAGCTGCCAGTCAGTCAGTCAGCAGCCCATGTGTGAGTACATTGCCCCATCATCTTCATCATACATAATTTGTTTATAAACAAATTCTAGAGATTAGCTAAGCGTGTAACAACATAATGTGGCCGGGAAGTGCCTACATTATTTTCAAATGGCATCGTATTCTATTCTCTTAGAATCGAACATAATTTTATCAAATTTCAAATAGAAGAAATACAGCGAGCGAAATAATTATAAAGTACGGGCGGGCGTACATTTTTTTTAGCGGCGGATATTTATTTGGATTAATATGTCTTATCAAATCTTGAAATAATAAACAATATATAAATAAATAATAATAAGCCGAACTTAAAAAAAGTATCTCCAGCCGCATTCAATAACACTATGCAACACGAAAATTATTAACCATATTCTGACACCGCAGCGTGATAGAAGACCAAAAATAGGAAGGCACGTGTCCCGGCGATTTTTTCCTATCACTTCAACTTTCGGGGTTATGGGCCCACAAAGGCCTGAGGCATTGATGTCAAAAGAGATCATTTTGTGAGACTCATATCTTCAAAATCGCTGAGAATTTGGGTTTACTCGTTGAAGCAAAGTTGTAGCTCTCGTCTTAAAAAATAATAATTATGAACACATAAAATCCATTCAATCTCATCTTCAAGGTCAAAATCGTCAAGGTAAAAATTTCCCCTATAATTTCAGTATCTATGGAGCAGAAACCGAGAAAAGAGGATAAACATCGCAATTGTATTGCTATTTTGGCCATTAAGAACCGTTTCTACAGAGTTCGTAGGTTTTATAAAGTTGTTTATTGAGACCTAAGGTAAATTTTTGTAGCAGGTTGTTTGCTTCAATTCTGATCGGTTTGATATATGTAGCCTAAAATCCGAGAAAAAATTATAAGGGAAATTTGACCTTGACGATTTTGGCCTTGAAGATGAGGTTGAATGGATTTTATGTGTTCACAATTGCTATTCTTTAAGACGAGAGCTACAACTATGCTTCCACGAGTAAACCCAAATTCTCAGGGATTTAGAAGATATGAGCCCCACAAAATAATATCTTTTGACATAAATGTCTCATAACCGCGATAGTTGAAGTGATAGGAAAAATCGCCCTGACACGTGTCTTCTTATCACGCTGCGGTGTCAGAATATGGTTCATAAACCATGACTCAAAAAATGACACACAGTGTAATATAAAAAAATTACAGTGTTCTTATGAAGATCACAAATGCTATTTGACGTAAAAACCTGCACTTAAATACACTTTTGTCCTGGAAGTGTATGAAGCATTGACACTAAAGATTGGGATGGGAGCTTACAGCACTTCGACTATGGCTGTCGAGGAGGCTATACAAAATAAAACATTATTTTTAAAAATATCTATCTGCCGATCATTTGTTACTTCATTGGTTTACTCAAAGTATTAAACAACTGGACCATATCAATGAGTTTAATGTTGTTCGTTAGATAAAGTATTTTTTGTTACATCCGTAACATAAAAATTAGACTCCGTCACACTGACTTAAAGTCATTTATCAAGTTTAAAAAAGCAAAAACAAGCAGACTATAACGCCCAGGGGTTTTACCACCATCAACACTTTTGTTTTCAATTGTCGTTATTTCTTTCATATATTTTTTGGCTTCAGGCTTTTTCTTATATTTGTTTTGGACATTTCATTCGTATTTTTATGCGCTTCTTGCTTGCTTACTTAATTTCTTCGTTACGCTTCATAATATTTTATGTGAAACATAGCTATTATGAAAATATACATGTCTACAGAATGATCTTCATAATTGTAACTTGTTACTCGTACACCCAGAGAAAAAATGACACCATACGTGGTCAAGCTGGCCACATTCGTTGTCGATAGTGTATCAACACCGTTTGTGGTCGATATGAGCACGCCGTTGTCAACTTGACAACGAGATGGTGTCAACGGGTTCGAAAATTGACAACGTATCGTGGTCAAAGTGAGCACGTTTGTGGTTGAAAAATTAAAAATTGATCACGCATGTGCTCATATGGACACATTTAGTGGCCAGATTAAAAAAAAAGACAATAGACATGTTGGCAACATCGACTTTTTTCCCTCTGTGTATAGTAAGTTGTGGCGAACACCACGAAATTCGTTAGTTCTAGTTTTCTGCTATAAACATATCACATTTTTCAACGTCGGTACCTTCCGATTTTCGGAACTTTTGAAGCTTTACAGAAATCATGCAAAATAAATAGGTTGAATTTGGTTTTTATTACATAGACTAATAAATTCATAGACGAAGAGAGTTGTAGTGTGCTTCTTTTTTGTAGATGTCGCCGGTATGCACAGTGCCTGATCTTTTCACACAATGTTTTGGGTTAAATTACAAACTTTTTTTGGATTTGCTTATATGAGGATGTAGATCTGGCCAAAGATTATCCATAATCTGTCTTTTATCAGAATAACTAGTTTCAAATATATAGTAACTTTAAATAAAACTACTAACACCTACTAACGCCATCTACCAATTTTCGAAAATTTCGAAGATAAATGCTGAGAGCAAATAAATGTATATGTATTTATTAGTCTATGTTTATTATTCTTCATTGGGGGTAAAAAATAATTTGGCAGCACTCCGTTTATATATAGTTTTATATAGTCCCCAATTTTGGAAATTTTGAAGACTTAATTTAGCTGAAATTTAGTAGAATGTAATTTAAAAAAGAAGATTTTAGTACTCCTAGAATGTTTGGCATTGAAAATGGGGTATATCGGTTAACTTTTCGATATGACCCCCATAGAACGCTACCTCCCGATTTTCGTTATTTTGATGAGTATAGCCGCATTATCCCATCGAAATGGCTAAAATTTGGCATTTTGTCTCGTTGGTCATATAACATATTGCCGCACTGACTTGTCGTTATAAGACCACTTTTGATATACTCGTAGCTCCCATAGAATGATATCCCCCGAGAATTTGAGAATTTTTTATTCTCTCATTCTTTAAGTTAGCAAAGTGATGACTTTCTTTTACAAAAATTATTTACTGTTCCACGACTGAAAGAACTTCTGCCTATTAATGGCAAACATAACATTTGTTGAATTTAAGTATTAACAAGTAAAAAAGTTTCAGTCGGCTGTGCCGGCAGAGCTATACCCTCAGCCTGTGTGAATTGAAACTGTAATCTATGGTCCATTTTGGAAGTGGATCTTATTTTGGGAGTCATTTCTTTTTGATAGATAGCGCACCCTTAGAGGTTTTTGAACACTATGCTAGGAAGCATGGACTTGCCCACGAAGGAAAATGATAACGCTGTAAACTGAACCACAAAGAGTAGCGTCGGTATAACTTTTCCAAAGGACCTTCGAACCGATCTCAAACTGCACTTAAACAAAAATGTTTAACTTTTTTGGTGGAGGTATCTTAAGGAGAAGACCGGTATGAACCATTTTTGAAATTAAACTAAATTTGGACAATATATTAGGATATCCAAAGTTGGGTCTAAATTGGTTGCCCCGTTCAAGAGATATAGAGCGTGCCATTTGAGTGATTTTTTTTTCAAATTTGGGGTAAGGTTCCTGACGGTGTGGGTCGATATTGAAAAATATTTCAAAGGCCAAATTTTGGAGCGAATCGGTTGATCAGTTCGAGAGTTATCGTGAGCTCCAGCCACCACACATGCTGCCATAGGGAGTTTTAACAGGTTTCCGGTCATTTTCGCCGGAAGTATCGACTTACCCCTGAACTTTTACCGTCGTAATGAAGGTAGCGAATGCAAGTTGCTTCAACAAATCAAAGCGATTCGAAAACTGGTTTTAAAGTGAACTTATCCGAAATTTTGTGTGGGTGGTACCTGAAGGAGAGGACAAATATAGTCCATATTCGAACCTGATCTATATCTGATCGATATATTAGGATGTGCAAATATGGACCCCAACGTTCACTCCCTTCAAGAGTTATCGTGCGCACAACACGAATATTTTTGAACTTTTGTGGGGGATGTACCTGAAGTAGTGGATCGATATTGCTTATCTTCGAACTTAAAGTAAGTTTGGACAAAATATTATGAAGGGCAAATTTTGCGCTCCAACCACTACACACGGTGTCATAGGGTTTTTTTTGCAATCTTCAGGCTATTTTCTCAGGAAGTATGGACTTGCGCCTGATGAAACTTGTACCGTGTTATGGGGGGGGGGGGTGGCAGTAACTACAAGTTGTTACAACAAAAATCAAAGCGATTCGAGAGCAGGTCCGAAACAGAACTTGTATATGTTCGATACATTGATTACGCCAATGTATACGTTCGATACTTTGTTTCCCCTTCTGCAGCATTCCAATTATCCACGCTAATTGGCCGCTCTTACGAGCCATATGGGGCTCTTTTCTACTACCTCTCTTGGAAGCCTTATTCGAATAGTTCGGATTCAGAGGGGGCTTTCCAATACTGCAGTCGTAGTTGATGTTTAACTATCGAAGGAGTCACACTCCTATTGCAATCTTTTCGTAGCGTCACATACAAAAGGTAATGTTTCTACACTTGCTTTTGTTTGTCTTTTATTTCTTCTCTTTTCATCCCTGAGCTATCGACGCTCAGTGGTATCACGTCAACATAACTATTTAAAAATTTTGTGTGGGAGGTACCCGAAGGAGTGGACGATTGAGTGCATATTGGAACCTCATCTAAGTCTGGTAGAAAATTCATGATATGCAAAGTATGGACCACAAAGTATTTACCACACTCGTGTTATCCGTCACATAACTGAGAGGATTAAATTCCTTTATTTACAGTTTAAGGATATCTCAAACATATACAATATATACTGGTATGCCTGGGACCCGGAACAGGTTTCGTAGAATCTGTTCACTTATTTCTTATTCATGAAAGAAATATCTGTAGCTCTGAATGACTACTCAAAATCACACAATTGCTCTAAACCCACTGGAAAAAATATGAATCCGCAATCAGTATTGCCGGAAGCAACCAGTTCTGGGAGCTAACGATCAAAGTTATGCAAGACTCAAACAGTTCTTGTCGCAACAAAGACTACATCTCACTGAGATTCATCCTCTCCATTGACAACATATCTTATTTACATACATATGTAAGCGTCTAAGAAACCCTTTGTGCTCGCACGGGTGCCAAAGTGTATAGTGTGTTTGGTTAAAAATCAAATTGCTATTCTAGCAATTCTATCCCTTGATTAAAATAGTTTTCCTCAAGGTCTTCAAAATAGTGGTTTACAACTGTAATTGCATCTTCATTTGAGGTAAAACGCTTGCCAGCAAGGAATTTTTTGTCTTGATGAAAAATTATTTTTTGTGTTGTAAGCCAGGACGTTTTTCTCGAATTTGTACATTTAATTGATCCAAAAGGTTGCAATAGTACTCTGAATTTATTGTTTTACCCTTTTGCAGATACACAATCAATAAAATACCTTTGAAGTCCCAAAAAAGCGTTGCCATAACCTTACCAGCCGATTGAATTGTTTTTGCCTTCTTTGGTGCACTTCCTCCAGCTTCAGTCCATTGGTGGATCCATGTCTCATCAACAGTTATGAAACGACGATTAAAATCCTTTTTATTTCGCTTAAAACGATCCAAATAAGCTGAGAAATGTTCATTCTTATGCGTTTTTGATCGACTGTTAACAAATGCGGCACCCATCTTGCAGAAAGCTTTTTCATCTGTAGTTCTTCATGCAAAATTAAATGGACTCGATCATTTGAGATGCCCATGTTATTAGCAATTTCACGCACTTTTATTCGTCGATCATTTAATACCATATCATGCACTTTGGCTACAATTTCTGTTGTTGTTGCTGTTTTTGGACGTCCACGTTTAAATTCAGCAACCCAATTTTTTACTGTTGCATATGAAGCAACACTTTCACCTAACACATTCACCATATCATTATGAATTTCTTGTCCCGATAAACCTTTTTTATGTAAATATTTAATGACAGCACGCATTTCTAATTTTTCCATTGTAAAAAAATTGCGGATGCGTCTTTTTTGAACACCTGTTTCTATATGAAGGAGTTGCCAGATCGAAACAAAATGTAACATGTGTTCATAACAGAGATGGAAGTTTCCAAAACACTTAACTTTTTTTCTGTTTATACCGCGCTTTTTGTGCTAGGCTAAGAACATCCGAACTGCCCTCGTATTGAAATTGAACACAAATTCGTCGCAACTGTTCTAAAAATGAAACATATGTTCTTTTCAACTTCTATTCTGATTCAGTGCGACATGCCCCTGTTAAAATAATGGGTTAGTATGTTGATTTGGAATTAGTTACGACTACCAAAAAGTACTTTAAAATCCCGTTATTTGGTAAAGGGATGCCTACAGTGACTTAAAAAAATCCAAAATATAAATACAAATTTTAAAATCATTACATTCGTGCGTTTTTTTTTGTCGAATTAACTTACATGTATAACCTAAATAAAGCTCTCATCAAAATATGATAAAGGGATATATATTAGGCTTTAAAAAAGGTCATCACCCTATTATATACACTTTGATGCGATCAAAAATTTCCTTGTCCTTGTGAAAAAGCCTACGGTAGTCAACTCAAATGGCTGATTTACACGATAATTATCGAAAGGAATAACATAAGTTATGGATGCCGGTCAATTTGCTGCAATGCGTCCACCGCAAAAGTTCAACACTTTTGTCCTTTAATCATGTTGTAGTTGTGGTCATGACTGCAAAATTAGTAGTTTTTTTTTCTAGTGAATGTCAATACTTCATGAGATTCTCTCCCACTAATGTTTTTATAGATTTGTTCATAGTTCATTTAAGTCCATCACTCGTGTTATTGTTTCTATACCCTCAGCATTTATGCTAACGAAAGGGTATACACACTTTCATACGGCAAAAATGTACCTCATCGAAATAATGGTCTTAGACCCCAAGTATGTTTGGACGAAATCCGTTTCAGACAATTTGGAGTTGATTTAGCAATGTTCGTCTGTCTGGCTAGAGCGCACGATAACTCTCGAACGGATCAACCGATTCGATAAAAAATTATATTTCGTTATATTTTTCCAAACTTAGTTTAAGTTCGAAGATGGATTATATCGGTCCACTCCTTCCGGTACCTCCCCCACAAAAGGTCGAAAATGTTCCGAAAATTTCTACGCATGATAACTCTTGAAGGGAGTAACCGATTTGGTCCATACTTTGCACATCGTGAAATTTCTACAAGACTTAGATGAGTTTCCAATATGGACTCAATCAGCCCAATCCCAATCCCACACAAAATTTTCAGTTTAGGACCTGCTCTCGAATGGCTTTGACTGTTTTTGTAACAACTTGTATTCACTGTCCACTATACGACGGTGCAAGTTTCATCAGAGGCAAGTCCATACTTCCTGAGAAAATAGCCTGAAAGGTGCAAAAAAAACCCTATGACACCGTGTGTGTAGTGGCTGGAGAGCACGATAACTCTCGAATAGCTCAACCGATTTGGTCCAGAATTTAACCATCGTAATATTTTGTCCAAACTTTGTATAAGTTCGAAGATGGGTTATATCGGTCCTCTCTCTATCGGAAAATTTGCGGTGCGCACGATAACTCTTGATGGGAGTAACCGATTTTGTCCAAACTTTACACATCCTAATATATCTACTAGATATAAATCAGGTTCGAATATGGACTATATTTGTCCACTACTTTGGGTACCTCCCATACAAAATTTCGGATAAGTTCACTTTAAGACCTTCTCTCGAATCACTTTGATATTTTTTGAAGCAACTTGCACTCACTGCCTACATTACTACGTTAAGTTCATATTTACATTAGACAATTTTCCTTGCGGCAATTGTCAGTTTGATGGAGAGAGAGGTGAGCTATATTGTAACCCTTTGCCTCTCAACACCCTCTCTCACCCACAAACTAACAATTGCCGCAAGGAAAATGGCCTAATGCAAATTGGGACTAAGTTTTTTCAGGGACAAGTCCATACTTATTGAGAAGTCAGCGCGAAAGGTTTAAAAACCCCTATGGCACCATATGTAGTGCCTGGAGAGCACGATAACTCTCGGACTGATCAAGCGGTTTAGTCCAAACTTTGGCTTCTGTCATATTTTTTCCAAACTTAGATTCACTTCGAAGATGGGCAATACTGGTCCACAACTTCAGGTAGTGCCTCCCAATTTTTTAAAAAATGTCACTAAAATGGTATGCACGATATATCTTGAACGGGGCAACCAATTTGGCTTAAACTTGGAATTTAGTTAAACTTCTAAAACTCCCATATCGGTCCTCTCCTTAGTGTACCTCCCCACGAAAGCTCAACATTTGTGTCTGAGAGCAGTTTAGGGTCTGTTGGAAGATCTTTTGGAAATGTATGCTGATGCTGTTCTTTGTGGTCCTGTTTAAAGCGATATTATGTTTTCCGTGGACAAGTCCAGATTCATGGCATACAGGTCAAAAAAAAAAAAAAAAATACGACGACTCACTGAAATGATTATTGGGCGCGATATCTATCGATAAGGTATGACTCCCAAAATAAGATCCACTTCCATAATGGACCAAGTCGGTCCATTCCTTTAAGTACTTTCTTCGTAACACTTTTGAACTTTAATTCTAATCCACATTTTTGTCAGCAAGTCCAAATGTCCAAAAAGGGCGAGCAAATTCTGAAAAGACCCTAAATACACTCGATCTGTCCGTAGATAAAAGTTTAAATTCGACTATTCTGAGGGTATATCTCTATCGGCAAAGCCGATTGATACTTTTTTACTTGGTGTGTACAGCTTTAGCCTGAGGCAAGTCACCGTATTCTTTGTTGTTTGTTTTATATATAAAACAATTACCTTCAATTATCTCAAATTGCATTTATCTGACATCATCTGTATATTATTTGTGTTGTTTTGTATTATTTTTGTTAATTTTTAAGTTTAAAATTTGTTATTTGTTTTGAACATTTATTTCTATCTCACCAAATACAAAAACTGACGTAATATTTTTCTTAATCACTAATAAGAAGCGTGGTAAATTGTGTGTGTGTGTCTGTCTTGTTTTATTTGTTTTAGACATAACATTATTATTATATACACAGTTAATTTAATAATTAACACTTGCTTGCAATTTATTCAAAATCTAGCCAATGAATGACAATAATAAACGATAATTAATGTTTAATGTTTAATTTTTTACTTTTTCTAATTTCAGGTAAGTTGTCACGTATTTAAAAAATGCACGTAAGTTGAATTTTGTATGGCATTTTGAAGCGGATTTGAAACCAAAAATTCAAAATATTCATTTCAATTGTTATATTTGAGGACTAAGGCATTTTAACTAATTGTATGTGGGGATTCAGATAACGACTCTATTCTCATTCTCATTCGGTTATGACTTTAGGGTTATGACTTTTTGACCTTTTTTTTCAAAAACGATTTCCTGTAGCAAGAATGAATGAACTTTTGCCTATTAATGACTAAAATATGGTTTATTATATTTAAATATTGAAAAAATATTTTTGAAAAAATACTATGAAACGAAAAAAATTTAAAAAAAAAAATATTTCCTGTATGAATGAATGATATTTTGCCTATTATTGACTATAATAACTTGTTTTCCAATAAAATATTGCGGGTCGCACAAATCACTTTTAATTGATATGATATATGAAATAAAATTACTTACTTACTTAGGTGGCCCATTACAGAACATTTGTTCCATAGGCCGAACTAAGAAAAGATCTCCATTTCTCTCTATTTGTTGCTTCGTACTCTGGAATACCGCGTCTTTTCATCTCTTCATCCACTTGTTTGCGCCATATATTCCTTGGCCTTCTGCGTGCACCGCCAAACGGTCCGTATTTATACGCCTTTTTAGCAGGTTTATTATCGCTCATTCTTATGATACGGCCTAGCCAACGCAATCGCTGCATCTCGATACGTTTAACAATATTGATGACGTTGTATAGCAGATACAGCTCGTGGTTCATGCGACGTCGATATTCACCGTCAACGCAGATTGGTCCGTAGATCTTTCGAAGAATTTTTCTCTCAAACACACCAAGCACTGCCATGTCTGCTTGCGCAAGTACCCAGGTTTCGGAGCCATACATCAGCACGGGTAGTATCAGTGTTTTGTAGAGCGTTATTTTTGTTTCACGAGATGTGGCTTTGTTTTTAAACTGCTTACTTAAACCAAAGTAGCATCTGTTGGCCAATACAATTCGTGTTTTTATTTCACAACTGATGTCGTTTGTTGTGTTTGCGGAGATGCCGAGGTAGACGAAGTCTTTTACTACCTCAATATTATAGGAACCAACTTCCACAGTCGGTCCGAGCTCAATGGACGCATTGCGCGTCGACACCATCAACTTGGTTTTCTCACCGTTTACCGCCAGACCCACTTTAGCAGATTCTCCTTCGACCTTCATAAAGGTATCAGTTACTTCTTTTAGTGATCGGCCCATGATGTCTATATCATCAGCATAAGCAAGTAACATGTGACTATTGGTATAGATTGTGCCACTTCTTTTGACGTTTGCCTCTCGTATAACCTTTTCCAGCAGGATGTTGAAGAGATCACACGAAAGGCTGTCTCATTGTCTGAAACCTCTTTTGGTACCAAACTCTTCGGAGAGGTTCTTTCCTATTTTAACTGAGGACCTCGTGTCAGTTAAAGTCATTTTACAAAGCCGAATGAGCTTTGCGGGGATACCAAATTCAGACATGGCTTGGGATACCTTTGAACGCAGCGGGCTGTCGAAGGCTGCTTTATAATCGACAAAAGGTGGTAGGTGTCGATCTGCATCTCTTGGGTCTTCTCCAGGATTTGCCGCAGGGTAAATATCTGTCAATGGTGGCCAGGTCTAAAGCCGCATTAGTATGGTCCAATTATCTCGTTGACCATAGGCTGTAGTCGTTCGCACAATATCCCTGACACGATCTTGTAGGCAATAGGGAGTAGACTTATGCCCCTATAGTTAGAGCATACAGTCGTATCTCCCTTTTTGTGCACGGGGCACAGGATACTCAGGTTCCAATCGTCGGGTACTCGTTCTTCCTGCCAGATGGTGCTAACTAGCTGATGAATACACCTTATCAGCGTGTCGCCTCCGGTTTTGAACAGCTCGGCTGGTAAGCCATCGGCTCCTGCTGCCTTATTATTCTTCAGCCGATTTATTGCTATCTTTACCTCATCTTGGCTGGGCGGTATACATTCAATACCATCTTCTGGGATTTGGACTGTGGCATCTTCGTCGTCTTCGCTGCTATTGGATACCAACAGTTTTAAAAAATGTTCTTTCCACATCCTGAGTACACTATCTGTATCAGTTACCAGATTACCTTGCTGGTCTCTACAGGAGGATGTGCCTGTACCAAAGCCATCAGTTTGATGCTTGACTCTTTGGTAGAATTTTCGGACTTCTTTCTGGCTCCTGTACATCTCGATTTTTTTCACACTCCCGCTTTTCCATCTCTCTCTTTCTTTTTCCTGCGGAAAATACGTTTCTCCTCTCTCCTTTTCTCCCGATACCTCTCTCGTGCGCTACGTGTTGCTACGTATTGTAAAGTAGCCCTATGTGCCGCATTTTTTTCTTCGGTGGCAGCACGAAACTCCTGATAATACCATGGATTCCTTGGTGGAGGTCTCTGGTATCCAAGAATGGATTTTGCGGCTGTTTTTAATGGAGTTTGCAACGCTTTGCCATTGCGCTGAAATATTATCGGGATGAGGAGTGATTTGATTAAGCAATTGGTCTAGTTGAGTGGAATATGCTGTGGCTATCTGTTGTGATTGCAGCTTACCAATGTCTAACTTTCGTGTTGTGTCTGTTCGTACTTTGTTTGCTACGTTTAAGCGGGTGCGTACCTTTGCTGCAACAAGGTAGTGGTCCGAATCAAAGTTTGCGCCTCGGAACGATCGTACATCCAACACGCTCGATGAATGTCTTCCATCTATCACAACATGATCAATTTGATTTCTTGTTTTCTGATCTGGAGACAGCCAGGTGCCCTTATGAATATCGAGATGATTAAATCTGGTACTGCTAACAACCATGTTTTTTGCAGCTGCAAAGTCTATCAGCCTCATACCATTGTCAGATGTTTCACTGTGGAGACTGAATTTCCCGACTGTTGGGCCAAAGATATTCTCCTTTCCAATTTTGGCATTAAAATCGCCTAGAATGAGTTTAATGTCATGGGCAGGGCAACGGTCATAAGTTTCTTCTAAGCGCTCGTAAAAAATACATTTGGTCTGTTCCTCCTTGTCTTCAGTGGGAGCATGAGCGCAAATAAAGCTGATGTTGAAGAATTTTGCCTTTAATCGAATTGCAGCGAGTCTTTCATTCACTGGGGTGAAGCTGGAGACCAGATGTTTTAACCTCCGACCAACTACAAATCCGCAACCAAACTCATGCTTTGTCATGGCAGCTATAATACAGTGCGTCACCTTTAGGTGTTGTTGTGACGCCTTCTCCAATCCATCGTATTTCCTGTATGGCAGTAATATCGGCCTTGTACTTTTCAAGTACGTCTACCAATGCAAAGACTGCACCTTCTCTATAAAGAGTGCGAACATTCCAGGTGCAGATTCGCAGATCATGGTCCTTAAAACGTTTTCGGGGTTCGTCAACTTTAGAGGGGTTTGTTTTTCTTTTCTTTCGTTTTTTCATAGTAGGCTGTTTTTTCTAGGGGAGGGTTACTAACCCGACGCCCAAACCCAAGTTTTTAACGTTCTTATGGGTGAACGCGCGGCACATGATAGCTCACTACCTTTAACGGGTGTTAAAGGTAGTTCCCCAGGTGACACCACGGGGAGGTCAGTGCCGCTTGAGATGAAAGAGGGACCAAGATAAATCCTGGGCTTTGCCACGTTAAAACCGGTCAGGACCGTTCCTTGGTATCTTCCATCCCCTACGTCACACATGAAATAAAATTATATATGAATATTATATATAAAATGCCATTTCGGTTATGCCGTGTGGCTCCAAAGCTTATTTTCAGTTATATATCTGCTTATAGTGACATCAAAAGTTTGTCAAAAAAGCTCATATAGAAATTTTGCAAATGACTTTGTGCGTGAGCTTTTTTATCGAATCACCTTATAATTATGATTTTAGCTAATCTTAGGTAAAAACTCATCCAAATATATACAGTGATGAGAGGTTGTAAAATAGTTATATCTCTAATGTACACTTCATTTCTCATGATAGCTTAGTGTCTACATTAGTATGCCTCTTCTTTGAATTTGCTTTTCCGAAAGATAATCCCAATAATGATAAGAACGTGTTTAAGATGTATTATGCATTATGATTATTCCTGTTACTGTAGCACAACAATAAAACTTTATCATAGATCTTTTCCCATGGTGTTTCAAAGAAACAAACGCCTCCAACCCATTCCATGAAATAGGAAACTAGAACATTATCCTCCAGAAAAAAAAGAAACTCACATGTGAAGGAAGTTTTCACATTTTCCCATGCATACATACATATAAATACATACATATATATCTATGTTAGACACGTTAAACCTCCCGGTAGATAATTATGGTTAGCTGTACATTATCCCCAGAGTATGTAACCTTAGCAATCTTGTCGTCTACTACTCCATTTAGGCTCGAAAGAAAATGTAACAAATCACTGAAGTGACAACTTAATTATCTTCAATGGAAATCTTTTTACCGCAGAGCAGTAGTAGTATCAGACCATCGAACAACCCATCAACCATCGATATATGCTTATGCTAATGTTTCGAATTCATGTAAATCGATTATTAATGTCTTTGTTTAAGTGACTGTATGACAGACAGAACGTCTGTCTGACTGGTTGGCTGATTGCTGCTTAGCCATGGTGGCTATTCACTACTGGTGGCAATGGCAAGGTAACACCATCATCGTCTACACACAACTTGATGGTATTGATGCCAGAGAACCTTCAAGACAAGTTAAGTGGCAACCGACTACGGCAACAAGAACTGATTGAAAGTGTCGGATTGCATAGTCAGAGGCTTCGTGGCATCATCATAAACATTTGCTATTTCTTATGTATTCTCAACATCTGCAACATTATCTCATAGTCACTGATCTTCATATTCAGAATTGCATTTCTACGCCACCTGCAGCAGCAGCACCAACCATAACACATAATTATCATAGTTATAGTTGTTGTTGTTGCTGCTGCCTTAACATTAAGAACCATCAAATGGTAATTTAGCCAGTCAGTTGATTTACCAACGATAAATGGGAGTTGATTGTGTGGCGCTGCGGCCACCATAGAAATTGTGGTGGCGATGAAATGAATGACAATGACTATAATATTAACTTGTCGCATTGTTGTTGTTGCTTTGCTTGCCACATATGTTAATAATAGCCACAACATCAATGTCTAACAAAGTCAACTTGATTTAACCAACCCACGTTATTGTTACTACTTACCCACAAGCCTGTTAACATGGAGTTGGAAACCAAGTGACTGGCTGGCTGTTCGATTGTTAAACGTTTTGGTTTGTGTTACCGGTAATCAATAACTTAGAGTCTTTTATCGTTTGGTATTGACGGGATCGGAGAGTTTATTTCTTATGCGGATTGATAATTTTGTATCATTTGAAGCCTGAACTAATTTTAAATGGAAGGTACTTACACCCGGGAAGTTTTTACGGATTCTGATGAAAAAAAATAAATAAAAAACCAAAAAAAAAAGTATTGTCTGCCCTCCCGAAATATTATGATTTTGAGTCATGATCACACCGACTACTCGCTATTACAATTTTAACAAGATCCAAGAAGTTGCCTTAAACTGGATTAATACGCAAAAGTGTTAAACTTTTGCGGAGGAGGAACCTGGAGTAATGGACAGATATATCTAATTTTGGGAGTCCTTGCTTTTTAGTTGGTCACCGTAGGACCTATGTTAAGCCGTTGGGCCCTTATGTGAGGAAGCATGATATTGCCCACGAACAAAATTAGATCGTTGTAATCAGAATCACAAGGACTACTTTCGCTGAAAATTTCAAAAAAAAAAAAAAATCCTCGAACAGCCCTTAAAATTTACCTGATGTTGTACCATTACTATAGAGGTAGCTGTCCAATATAGTCAATATTTAAGTTCTAGAAAACAAGTAAAAAAGTATCAGTCTGCTTTGCCGACAGAGGTATACCCTGAGCATGTGTATATTGAAACAATTTTTTCCCAAAATACGTATGTATTTAGGGGGTTTTAAAAAATTTGGGCGTTTGAACCGACAAAAATGTTGATTAGGATTAAAGATCAAAAGTTTTGCGGAGGAGATACTAAAAGGAATGGATCGACATTGACCGTTATGGAAGTGGATCTCCAGCCACAACATATGGTGTCATAGGGGGTTTTTACACACTTCGGGCTGTTTGCTCATGAAGTATGGACTTGCCCCTAAAAAAACTTTTAATATCGTAATTGAGGCAGTTGCTTCAACAAAAATCAAAGTGATTCGATATCAGGTCTTAAAGTGAACTTATCCGAAAATTTTGTGTGGGTGGTACCGGATGGAGTGGACAAATATAGTCCATATTTGAACCTGATCTATATCTGGTAGATATATTAGGATGTGTAAAGTATAGACCAATTCTGCCACTCCCTTCAAGAGTTACCGTACGAACAATTTTTCCGAACATTTTTGAACTTTTGTGGGGAAGGTACCCGAAGGAGTAGACCGATATGGCTTATCTTCAAACTTAAACTATGTTTGGACAAAATATTACTAAGGCCATATTTTGGACCGAATCGGCAGATCCGTTCGAGAATTATCTTGCGCTCCAACCACCTCACACGGTGTCATAGGGGTTTTTCTGCAACATTCATGCTATTTTCTCAGGAAGTATGGACTTGCCCCTGATGAAACTTGTACCGTCGTATGTAGGGCAGCGAATACAAGTTGCTAAAACAAAAATCAAAGCGATTCAAGAGATGGCCCTAAACTAAACTTTTCCGAAATTTTGTGTGGGAGGTACCCGAAGGAGTGGACCTATTGAGACCATATTGGAACCTCATATTACTCTGGTAGAAAGTTTACGCTATACAAAGTATAGACCAAATCGGTCACTCCCTTCAAGAGTTATCGTGCGCACAAACTTTCCAAACATTTTCGAACTTTTGTGGGGGAGGTATCGGAAGGAGTGGACCGATGTAGCTCATCTTCGAACTTAAACTAAGTTTGGGCAAAATATTACCAAAGCCAAAATTTGAACCGAATCGGTTCATCCGTTCGAGAGTTATCGTGCGCTCCAGCCAGCAGGACAGACAGACAGACGGACGGACATGGCTAGATCGACTCCAAATTGTCTGAAACACATTTCGTCCAAACATACTTGGGGTCTAAAACCATTATTTCGATGAGGCACATTTTCATTGTATCAAAGTGTATATACCCTCCTTAGCCTAAAGGCTGAGGGTATAAATATGAAGTTGGTCAAAGCTTCGACCCATATCGGTAACTTCGTTCGATAGTCATTATCCATTCACTGAAAACATTATATCGCTGTAAACAGAATCACAAGCAGTACCTTCGTTCAAATTACGAAAGGATCCTCGAATAGCTCGAATAGCTTTTGTTGTTGTTGTAGCAACGTAAATATGTTTACATGTGTATCGTGTTCAGTTATCAGTAGACAGCGGAATCCTATGCAAATGCATATATGGTTAGGATGGTCGTAGAGAAAATCTGATTAGACAGAAACTCGTTTTATTACAAAATAAAACGAATTAGGCCCAGAAATTTTTGCGTAGTTTGCATATTTTGCATATCGTGCATATTTTGACATATTTTTACATATCTGCATAAAATGAGCATATGCAAAACCATATGCAAAAATATATTCAAGGATTTGTGCTCTAAATATCCCACCGAAATGGATGAAATTTGGTATTAATTCTTCCTTAGGGGTATGCAACTTTACAACTGAAATCTGTCCGCATAGGTCCACGTCTTCATATAGCCCCCATAGAACGGATATTCGGTATTTTGAAAGTTGTAGCCTCAATATCCCATAGAAATGACTGAAAATTGGTACTTTGTTTTCGTTGGGGGTATAAAACCTCCCGATTTTCGGTATTTTGAAGGTTGTGGCCTCAATATTCCACCGTTGTGGGGATAAAACTTTCCACCTGGAATTTGTCGGTATAGGTCAATGTCTTAATATAGCCCCCATAGAACGGTACCTCCGGATTTCTGGTATTTTGAAGGTTGTGCCCTCAATATCCCTCCAAAATGGCTGAAATTTGATATTAAGTCTTCGTTGGGGGTATAAACTATTCCACCTGAAACTTATCGGTATAGGTCCACGTCTTCATATAGCCCCCATAGAAGGGTACCTCCCGATTTTCGGTATTTTGAAGGTTGTGGCCTCAATATCCCACCGAAATTACTGAAATTTGGCATTTTTCTACGTTGTGGATATAAAAATTTCCACCTGGAATTTGTCGGCATAGGTCCATGTCTGATGACGTAGGGGATGGAAGATACCAAGCAACGATCCTGACCGGTTTTAACATGGCAAAGCCCAGGATTTACCTTGGTCCCTCTTTCATCCCAAGTGGACACTGACCTCCCCGTGGTGTCACCTGGGGAACTGCCTTTAACACCCGTTAAAGGTAGTGAGCTAAAATGTGCCGCGCGTTCACCCATAAGAACGTTAAAAACTTGGGTTTGGGCGTCGGGTTAGTAACACTCCCCTAGAAAAAACAGACGGCTATGAAAAAACGAAAGAAAAGAAAAACAAACCCCTCTAAAGTTGACGAACCCCGCAAACGTTTTAAGGACCATAATCTGCAAATCTGCACCTGGAATGTTCGCACTCTTTATAGAGAAGGTGCAGTCATCGCATTGGCAGACGTACTTGAAAAGTACAAGACCGATATTACTGCCATACAGGAAATACGATGGATTGGGAAAGGCGTCACAACAACACATAAAGGTGACGCACTGTATTATAGCTGTCATGACGTAAAGCATGAGTTTGGTTGTAGATTCGTAGTTAGTCGGAGACTAAAACATCTGGTATCCAGCTTCACCCCAGTGAATGAAACACTTGCTGCAATTCGAATAAAAGCTAAATTCTTCAACATCAGCTTTGATTGCGCTCATGCTCCCCCTGAAGAAAAGGACGAACAGACCAAAGATATATTTTACATGTGTGTGAAAATAAATTGGAATTTAAATTGGAAAATTTAATTTTAGCAAAGACACACACCAATAACAGGGTGATTATGAGATGACATTTTAAATTTAAATTGGACAAATTTAATCACAAATTCCAATATAAGGTGACATTTTAAATTGAAATTGGACAAATTTAATCACAAATTCCAATATAAGGTGAAATATTAAATTAAAATTGGACAAATTTAATTACAAATTTTAATACGCAAATTTGCTGATGTGCATACTGCTGGAACCACTGTTCAAAAACGGTGATGGGTGCGCCGGCGGAATAATTTTTTTTGTAATCAACATCGAAAATGCCTACAGGCCATGAATGTCGGATTTTTCTATATCTGTTCAGAGGCTGGTAAACAATTATTTGATATATCCCCAAGAGAAAATTTGATGAAGTTTATATATTGTTTGGCCCACTATTCAAAAACGGTGCCTCGTGCGTCGATGAAATAATTTTTGTCGGAATCAGCATCGAAAATACCCCTAGGCCATGTATTTTGGGAAGATCAATGCTTATTAAAATCTTGGAAAAAAAATAATTTGTATATACACCCAACTTGCAGACATGCATATTTTGTTAGGCCCACTGTTCTGAAACGGTGACTCGTGCGTCCACGGGATAATTTTTATTGGAATCAGCATCAAAAATACCTCTAGGCCATGTATTTTGGGAAGATCAAAGCTTATTAAAATCTTGGAAAAAAAATAATTTGTATATACACCCAACTTGCAGACATGCATATTTTGTTAGGCCTACTGTTCTGAAACGGTGGCTCGTGCGTCCACGGGATAATTTTTATTGGAATCAGCATCGAAAATACCTCTAGGCCATGTATTTTGGGAAGATCAAAGCTTATTAAAATCTTGGAAAAAAATAATTTGTATATACACCCAACTTGCAGACATGCATATTTTGTTAGGCCCACTGTTCTGAAACGGTGACTCGTGCGTCCACGGGATAATTTTTATTGGAATCAGCATCAAAAATACCTCTAGGCCATGTATTTTGGGAAGATCAAAGCTTATTAAAATCTTGGAAAAAAAATAATTTGTATATACACCCAACTTGCAGACATGCATATTTTGTTAGGCCTACTGTTCTGAAACGGTGGCTCGTGCGTCCACGGGATAATTTTTATTGGAATCAGCATCGAAAATACCTCTAGGCCATGTACTTTGGGAAGATCAAAGCTTATTAAAATCTTGGAAAAAAATTATTTGTATATACACCCAACTTGCAGACATGCATATTTTGTTAGGCCTACTGTTCTGAAACGGTGGCTCGTGCGTCCACGGGATAATTTTTATTGGAATCAGCATCGAAAATACCTCTAGGCCATGTACTTTGGGAAGATCAAAGCTTATTAAAATCTTGGAAAAAAAATTATTTGTATATACACCCAACTTGCAGACATGCATATTTTGTTAGGCCCACTATTCCGAAACGGTGGATCGTGCGTCCACGGGATAATTTTTATTGGAATCAGCATCGAAAATACCTCTAGGCCATGTATTTTGGGAAGATCAAAGCTTATTAAAATCTTGGAAAAAAAATTATTTGTTTATACACCCAACTTGCAGACATGCATATTTTGTTAGGCCCACTGTTCTGAAACGGTGGCTCGTGCGTCCACGGGATAATTTTTATTGGAATCAGCATCGAAAATACCTCTAGGCCATGTATTTTGGGAAGATCAAAGCTTATTAAAATCTTGGAAAAAAATTATTTGTATATACACCCAACTTGCAGACATGCATATTTTGTTAGGCCCACTGTTCTGAAACGGTGGCTCGTGCGTCCACGGGATAATTTTTATTGGAATCAGCATCGAAAATACCTCTAGGCCATGTATTTTGGGAAGATCAAAGCTTATTAAAATCTTGGAAAAAAATTATTTGTATATACACCCAACTTGCAGACATGCATATTTTGTTAGGCCCACTATTCCGAAACGGTGGCTCGTGCGTCCACGGGATAATTTTTATTGGAATCAGCATCGAAAATACCTCTAGGCCATGTATTTTGGGAAGATCAAAGCTTATTAAAATCTTGGAAAAAAAATTATTTGTTTATACACCCAACTTGCAGACATGCATATATTGTTAGGCCCACTGTTCTGAAACGGTGGCTCGTGCGTCCACGGGATAATTTTTATTGGAATCAGCATCGAAAATACCTCTAGGCCATGTACTTTGGGAAGATCAAAGCTTATTAAAATCTTGGAAAAAAAATTATTTGTATATACACCCAACTTGCAGACATGCATATATTGTTAGGCCCACTGTTCTGAAACGGTGGCTCGTGCGTCCACGGGATAATTTTTATTGGAATCAGCATCGAAAATACCTCTAGGCCATGTATTTTGGGAAGATCAAAGCTTATTAAAATCTTGGAAAAAAATTATTTGTATATACACCCAACTTGCAGACATGCATATTTTGTTAGGCCCACTATTCCGAAACGGTGGATCGTGCGTCCACGGGATAATTTTTATTGGAATCAGCATCGAAAATACCTCTAGGCCATGTATTTTGGGAAGATCAAAGCTTATTAAAATCTTGGAAAAAAAATTATTTGTTTATACACCCAACTTGCAGACATGCATATTTTGTTAGGCCCACTGTTCTGAAACGGTGGCTCGTGCGTCCACGGGATAATTTTTATTGGAATCAGCATCGAAAATACCTCTAGGCCATGTATTTTGGGAAGATCAAAGCTTATTAAAATCTTGGAAAAAAAATTATTTGTTTATACACCCAACTTGCAGACATGCATATTTTGTTAGGCCTACTGTTCTGAAACGGTGGCTCGTGCGTCCACGGGATAATTTTTATTGGAATCAGCATCGAAAATACCTCTAGGCCATGTACTTTGGGAAGATCAAAGCTTATTAAAATCTTGGAAAAAAATTATTTGTATATACATCCAACTTGCAGACATGCATATTTTGTTAGGCCCACTATTCCGAAACGGTGGCTCGTGCGTCCACGGGATAATTTTTATTGGAATCAGCATCGAAAATACCTCTAGGCCATGTATTTTGGGAAGATCAAAGCTTATTAAAATCTTGGAAAAAAAATTATTTGTATATACACCCAACTTGCAGACATGCATATTTTGTTAGGCCCACTGTTCTGAAACGGTGACTCGTGCGTCCACGGGATAATTTTTATTGGAATCAGCATCAAAAATACCTCTAGGCCATGTATTTTGGGAAGATCAAAGCTTATTAAAATCTTGGAAAAAAAATTATTTGTATATACACCCAACTTGCAGACATGCATATTTTGTTAGGCCCACTATTCCGAAACGGTGGCTCGTGCGTCCACGGGATAATTTTTATTGGAATCAGCATCGAAAATACCTCTAGGCCATGTATTTTGGGAAGATCAAAGCTTATTAAAATCTTGGAAAAAAAATTATTTGTTTATACACCCAACTTGCAGACATGCATATTTTGTTAGGCCCACTATTCCGAAACGGTGGATCGTGCGTCCACGGGATAATTTTTATTGGAATCAGCATCGAAAATACCTCTAGGCCATGTATTTTGGGAAGATCAAAGCTTATTAAAATCTTGGAAAAAAAATAATTTGTATATACACCCAACTTGCAGACATGCATATTTTGTTAGGCCTACTGTTCTGAAACGGTGGCTCGTGCGTCCACGGGATAATTTTTATTGGAATCAGCATCGAAAATACCTCTAGGCCATGTACTTTGGGAAGATCAAAGCTTATTAAAATCTTGGAAAAAAATTATTTGTATATACACCCAACTTGCAGACATGCATATTTTGTTAGGCCTACTGTTCTGAAACGGTGGCTCGTGCGTCCACGGGATAATTTTTATTGGAATCAGCATCGAAAATACCTCTAGGCCATGTACTTTGGGAAGATCAAAGCTTATTAAAATCTTGGAAAAAAAATTATTTGTATATACACCCAACTTGCAGACATGCATATTTTGTTAGGCCCACTATTCCGAAACGGTGGATCGTGCGTCCACGGGATAATTTTTATTGGAATCAGCATCGAAAATACCTCTAGGCCATGTATTTTGGGAAGATCAAAGCTTATTAAAATCTTGGAAAAAAAATTATTTGTTTATACACCCAACTTGCAGACATGCATATTTTGTTAGGCCCACTGTTCTGAAACGGTGGCTCGTGCGTCCACGGGATAATTTTTATTGGAATCAGCATCGAAAATACCTCTAGGCCATGTATTTTGGGAAGATCAAAGCTTATTAAAATCTTGGAAAAAAATTATTTGTATATACACCCAACTTGCAGACATGCATATTTTGTTAGGCCTACTGTTCTGAAACGGTGGCTCGTGCGTCCACGGGAGGTTCATTGGTTGTACATACAAATAATTTTTTTTCCAAGATTTTAATAAGCTTTGATCTTCCCAAAATACATGGCCTAGAGGTATTTTTGATGCTGATTCCAATAAAAATTAACCCGTGGACGCACGAGTCACCGTTTCAGAACAGTGGGCCTAACAAAATATGCATGTCTGCAAGTTGGGTGTATATACAAATTATTTTTTTTTCCAAGATTTTAATAAGCTTTGATCTTCCCAAAATATATGGCCTAGAGGTATTTTCGATGCTGATTCCAATAAAAATTATCCCGTGGACGCACGAGCCACCGTTTCGGAATAGTGGGCCTAACAAAATATGCATGTCTGCAAGTTGGGTGTATATACAAATAATTTTTTTCCAAGATTTTAATAAGCTTTGATCTTCCCAAAATACATGGCCTAGAGGTATTTTCGATGCTGATTCCAATAAAAATTATCCCGTGGACGCACGATCCACCGTTTCGGAATAGTGGGCCTAACAAAATATGCATGTCTGCAAGTTGGGTGTATAAACAAATAATTTTTTTTCCAAGATTTTAATAAGCTTTGATCTTCCCAAAATACATGGCCTAGAGGTATTTTCGATGCTGATTCCAATAAAAATTATCCCGTGGACGCACGAGCCACCGTTTCGGAATAGTGGGCCTAACAAAATATGCATGTCTGCAAGTTGGGTGTATATACAAATAATTTTTTTCCAAGATTTTAATAAGCTTTGATCTTCCCAAAATACATGGCCTAGAGGTATTTTCGATGCTGATTCCAATAAAAATTATCCCGTGGACGCACGAGCCACCGTTTCGGAATAGTGGGCCTAACAAAATATGCATGTCTGCAAGTTGGGTGTATATACAAATAATTTTTTTTCCAAGATTTTAATAAGCTTTGATCTTCCCAAAATACATGGCCTAGAGGTATTTTTGATGCTGATTCCAATAAAAATTATCCCGTGGACGCACGAGTCACCGTTTCAGAACAGTGGGCCTAACAAAATATGCATGTCTGCAAGTTGGGTGTATATACAAATAATTTTTTTTCCAAGATTTTAATAAGCTTTGATCTTCCCAAAATACATGGCCTAGAGGTATTTTCGATGCTGATTCCAATAAAAATTATCCCGTGGACGCACGAGCCACCGTTTCGGAATAGTGGGCCTAACAAAATATGCATGTCTGCAAGTTGGATGTATATACAAATAATTTTTTTTCCAAGATTTTAATAAGCTTTGATCTTCCCAAAATACATGGCCTAGAGGTATTTTCGATGCTGATTCCAATAAAAATTATCCCGTGGACGCACGAGCCACCGTTTCAGAACAGTGGGCCTAACAAAATATGCATGTCTGCAAGTTGGGTGTATAAACAAATAATTTTTTTTCCAAGATTTTAATAAGCTTTGATCTTCCCAAAATACATGGCCTAGAGGTATTTTCGATGCTGATTCCAATAAAAATTATCCCGTGGACGCACGAGCCACCGTTTCAGAACAGTGGGCCTAACAATATATGCATGTCTGCAAGTTGGGTGTATAAACAAATAATTTTTTTTCCAAGATTTTAATAAGCTTTGATCTTCCCAAAATACATGGCCTAGAGGTATTTTCGATGCTGATTCCAATAAAAATTATCCCGTGGACGCACGAGCCACCGTTTCGGAATAGTGGGCCTAACAAAATATGCATGTCTGCAAGTTGGGTGTATATACAAATAATTTTTTTCCAAGATTTTAATAAGCTTTGATCTTCCCAAAATACATGGCCTAGAGGTATTTTCGATGCTGATTCCAATAAAAATTATCCCGTGGACGCACGAGCCACCGTTTCAGAACAGTGGGCCTAACAAAATATGCATGTCTGCAAGTTGGGTGTATAAACAAATAATTTTTTTTCCAAGATTTTAATAAGCTTTGATCTTCCCAAAATACATGGCCTAGAGGTATTTTCGATGCTGATTCCAATAAAAATTATCCCGTGGACGCACGATCCACCGTTTCGGAATAGTGGGCCTAACAAAATATGCATGTCTGCAAGTTGGGTGTATAAACAAATAATTTATTTCCAAGATTTTAATAAGCTTTGATCTTCCCAAAATACATGGCCTAGAGGTATTTTCGATGCTGATTCCAATAAAAATTATCCCGTGGACGCACGAGCCACCGTTTCAGAACAGTGGGCCTAACAAAATATGCATGTCTGCAAGTTGGGTGTATAAACAAATAATTTTTTTTCCAAGATTTTAATAAGCTTTGATCTTCCCAAAATACATGGCCTAGAGGTATTTTCGATGCTGATTCCAATAAAAATTATCCCGTGGACGCACGAGCCACCGTTTCAGAACAGTGGACCTAACAATATATGCATGTCTGCAAGTTGGGTGTATAAACAAATAATTTTTTTTCCAAGATTTTAATAGGCTTTGATCTTCCCAAAATACATGGCCTAGAGGTATTTTCGATGCTGATTCCAATAAAAATTATCCCGTGGACGCACGAGCCACCGTTTCGGAATAGTGGGCCTAACAAAATATGCATGTCTGCAAGTTGGGTGTATATACAAATAATTTTTTTCCAAGATTTTAATAAGCTTTGATCTTCCCAAAATACATGGCCTAGAGGTATTTTCGATGCTGATTCCAATAAAAATTATCCCGTGGACGCACGAGCCACCGTTTCGGAATAGTGGGCCTAACAAAATATGCATGTCTGCAAGTTGGATGTATATACAAATAATTTTTTTTCCAAGATTTTAATAAGCTTTGATCTTCCCAAAATACATGGCCTAGAGGTATTTTCGATGCTGATTCCAATAAAAATTATCCCGTGGACGCACGATCCACCGTTTCGGAATAGTGGGCCTAACAAAATATGCATGTCTGCAAGTTGGGTGTATAAACAAATAATTTTTTTCCAAGATTTTAATAAGCTTTGATCTTCCCAAAATACATGGCCTAGAGGTATTTTCGATGCTGATTCCAATAAAAATTATCCCGTGGACGCACGAGCCACCGTTTCAGAACAGTGGGCCTAACAAAATATGCATGTCTGCAAGTTGGGTGTATAAACAAATAATTTTTTTTCCAAGATTTTAATAAGCTTTGATCTTCCCAAAATACATGGCCTAGAGGTATTTTCGATGCTGATTCCAATAAAAATTATCCCGTGGACGCACGAGCCACCGTTTCAGAACAGTGGGCCTAACAATATATGCATGTCTGCAAGTTGGGTGTATAAACAAATAATTTTTTTTCCAAGATTTTAATAAGCTTTGATCTTCCCAAAATACATGGCCTAGAGGTATTTTCGATGCTGATTCCAATAAAAATTATCCCGTGGACGCACGAGCCACCGTTTCGGAATAGTGGGCCTAACAAAATATGCATGTCTGCAAGTTGGGTGTATATACAAATAATTTTTTTCCAAGATTTTAATAAGCTTTGATCTTCCCAAAATACATGGCCTAGAGGTATTTTCGATGCTGATTCCAATAAAAATTATCCCGTGGACGCACGAGCCACCGTTTCAGAACAGTGGGCCTAACAAAATATGCATGTCTGCAAGTTGGGTGTATAAACAAATAATTTTTTTTCCAAGATTTTAATAAGCTTTGATCTTCCCAAAATACATGGCCTAGAGGTATTTTCGATGCTGATTCCAATAAAAATTATCCCGTGGACGCACGATCCACCGTTTCGGAATAGTGGGCCTAACAAAATATGCATGTCTGCAAGTTGGGTGTATAAACAAATAATTTATTTCCAAGATTTTAATAAGCTTTGATCTTCCCAAAATACATGGCCTAGAGGTATTTTCGATGCTGATTCCAATAAAAATTATCCCGTGGACGCACGAGCCACCGTTTCAGAACAGTGGGCCTAACAAAATATGCATGTCTGCAAGTTGGGTGTATAAACAAATAATTTTTTTTCCAAGATTTTAATAAGCTTTGATCTTCCCAAAATACATGGCCTAGAGGTATTTTCGATGCTGATTCCAATAAAAATTATCCCGTGGACGCACGAGCCACCGTTTCAGAACAGTGGACCTAACAATATATGCATGTCTGCAAGTTGGGTGTATAAACAAATAATTTTTTTTCCAAGATTTTAATAGGCTTTGATCTTCCCAAAATACATGGCCTAGAGGTATTTTCGATGCTGATTCCAATAAAAATTATCCCGTGGACGCACGAGCCACCGTTTCGGAATAGTGGGCCTAACAAAATATGCATGTCTGCAAGTTGGGTGTATATACAAATAATTTTTTTCCAAGATTTTAATAAGCTTTGATCTTCCCAAAATACATGGCCTAGAGGTATTTTCGATGCTGATTCCAATAAAAATTATCCCGTGGACGCACGAGCCACCGTTTCAGAACAGTGGGCCTAACAAAATATGCATGTCTGCAAGTTGGGTGTATAAACAAATAATTTTTTTTTCCAAGATTTTAATAAGCTTTGATCTTCCCAAAATACATGGCCTAGAGGTATTTTCGATGCTGATTCCAATAAAAATTATCCCGTGGACGCACGAGCCACCGTTTCAGAACAGTGGGCCTAACAAAATATGCATGTCTGCAAGTTGGGTGTATAAACAAATAATTTTTTTTCCAAGATTTTAATAAGCTTTGATCTTCCCAAAATACATGGCCTAGAGGTATTTTCGATGCTGATTCCAATAAAAATTATCCCGTGGACGCACGAGCCACCGTTTCAGAACAGTGGGCCTAACAATATATGCATGTCTGCAAGTTGGGTGTATATACAAATAATTTTTTTTTCCAAGATTTTAATAAGCTTTGATCTTCCCAAAGTACATGGCCTAGAGGTATTTTCGATGCTGATTCCAATAAAAATTATCCCGTGGACGCACGAGCCACCGTTTCAGAACAGTGGGCCTAACAATATATGCATGTCTGCAAGTTGGGCGTATAAACAAATAATTTTTTTTCCAAGATTTTAATATGCTTTGATCTTCCCAAAATACATGGCCTAGAGGTATTTTCGATGCTGATTCCAATAAAAATTATCCCGTGGACGCACGAGCCACCGTTTCGGAATAGTGGGCCTAACAAAATATGCATGTCTGCAAGTTGGGTGTATATACAAATAATTTTTTTCCAAGATTTTAATAAGCTTTGATCTTCCCAAAATACATGGCCTAGAGGTATTTTCGATGCTGATTCCAATAAAAATTATCCCGTGGACGCACGAGCCACCGTTTCAGAACAGTGGGCCTAACAAAATATGCATGTCTGCAAGTTGGGTGTATATACAAATAATTTTTTTCCAAGATTTTAATAAGCTTTGATCTTCCCAAAATACATGGCCTAGAGGTATTTTCGATGCTGATTCCAATAAAAATTATCCCGTGGACGCACGAGCCACCGTTTCAGAACAGTGGGCCTAACAAAATATGCATGTCTGCAAGTTGGGTGTATATACAAATAATTTTTTTCCAAGATTTTAATAAGCTTTGATCTTCCCAAAATACATGGCCTAGAGGTATTTTCGATGCTGATTCCAATAAAAATTATCCCGTGGACGCACGAGCCACCGTTTCAGAACAGTGGGCCTAACAAAATATGCATGTCTGCAAGTTGGGTGTATAAACAAATAATTTTTTTTCCAAGATTTTAATAAGCTTTGATCTTCCCAAAATACATGGCCTAGAGGTATTTTCGATGCTGATTCCAATAAAAATTATCCCGTGGACGCACGATCCACCGTTTCGGAATAGTGGGCCTAACAAAATATGCATGTCTGCAAGTTGGGTGTATATACAAATAATTTTTTTTCCAAGATTTTAATAAGCTTTGATCTTCCCAAAATACATGGCCTAGAGGTATTTTCGATGCTGATTCCAATAAAAATTATCCCGTGGACGCACGAGCCACCGTTTCAGAACAGTAGGCCTAACAAAATATGCATGTCTGCAAGTTGGGTGTATATACAAATAATTTTTTTTCCAAGATTTTAATAAGCTTTGATCTTCCCAAAATACATGGCCTAGAGGTATTTTCGATGCTGATTCCAATAAAAATTATCCCGTGGACGCACGAGCCACCGTTTCGGAATAGTGGGCCTAACAAAATATGCATGTCTGCAAGTTGGATGTATATACAAATAATTTTTTTCCAAGATTTTAATAAGCTTTGATCTTCCCAAAGTACATGGCCTAGAGGTATTTTCGATGCTGATTCCAATAAAAATTATCCCGTGGACGCACGAGCCACCGTTTCAGAACAGTAGGCCTAACAAAATATGCATGTCTGCAAGTTGGGTGTATATACAAATTATTTTTTTTCCAAGATTTTAATAAGCTTTGATCTTCCCAAAATACATGGCCTAGAGGTATTTTTGATGCTGATTCCAATAAAAATTATCCCGTGGACGCACGAGTCACCGTTTCAGAACAGTGGGCCTAACAGAATATGCATGTCTGCAAGTTGGGTGTATATACAAATTATTTTTTTTCCAAGATTTTAATAAGCATTGATCTTCCCAAAATACATGGCCTAGGGGTATTTTCGATGCTGATTCCGACAAAAATTATTTCATCGACGCACGAGGCACCGTTTTTGAATAGTGGGCCAAACAATATATAAACTTCATCAAATTTTCTCTTGGGGATATATCAAATAATTGTTTACCAGCCTCTGAACAGATATAGAAAAATCCGACATTCATGGCCTGTAGGCATTTTCGATGTTGATTACAAAAAAAATTATTCCGCCGGCGCACCCATCACCGTTTTTGAACAGTGGTTCCAGCAGTATGCACATCAGCAAATTTGCGTATTAAAATTTGTAATTAAATTTGTCCAATTTTAATTTAATATTTCACCTTATATTGGAATTTGTGATTAAATTTGTCCAATTTCAATTTAAAATGTCACCTTATATTGGAATTTGTGATTAAATTTGTCCAATTTAAATTTAAAATGTCATCTCATAATCACCCTGTTATTGGTGTGTGTCTTTGCTAAAATTAAATTTTCCAATTTAAATTCCAATTTATTTTCACACACATATATTTTACGAGCGCTTAAAAAAAGAAGCATATGACCGTTGCCCTGCCCATGACATTAAAATCATTCTAGGCGATTTTAATGCCAAAATTGGAAAGGAGAATATCTTTGGCCCAACAGTCGGGAAATTCAGTCTCCACAGTGAAACATCTGACAATGGTATGAGGCTGATAGACTTTGCAGCTGCAAAAAACATGGTAGTTAGTACCAGATTTAATCATCTCGATATTCATAAGGGCACCTGGCTGTCTCGAGATCAGAAACCAAGAAAGCAAATTGATCATGTTGTGATAGATGGAAGACATTCATCGAGCGTGTTGGATGTACGATCGTTCCGAGGCGCAAACATTGATGCGGACCACTACCTTGTTGCAGCAAAGGTACGCACCCGCTTAAACGCTGCCAACAAAGTACGAACAGACGCAACACGAAAGTTAGACATCGGTAAGCTGCGATCACAACAGATAGCCACAGCATATTCCACTCAACTAGCGCAATTGATTAATCAAAGCACTCCTCATCCCGATAACATATCAGCGCAATGGCAAAGCATTGACAACTCCGTGCAAACAGCCGCAAAATCCATACTTGGATACCAGAGACCTCCACCAAGGAATCCATGGTATGATCAGGAGTGTCGTGCTGATGGCTTTGGTACAGGCACATCCTCCTGTAGAGACCAGCAAGGTAATTTGGTATCTGATACAGATCGTGTACTCAGGATATGGAAAGAACATTTTTCAAATCTGTTGGTATCCAATAGCAGCGAAGACGACGAAGATACCACAGTCCCAATCCCAGAAGATGGTATTGTATGTATACCGCCCAGCCAAGATGAGGTAAAGACAGCAATAAATCGGCTGAAGAATAATAAGGCAGCAGGAGCCGATGGCTTACCAGCCGAGCTGTTCAAAACCGGAGGCGACACGCTGATAAGGTGTATTCATCAGCTAGATAGCACCATCTGGCAGGAAGAACGAGTACCCGATGATTGGAACCTGAGTATCCTGTGCCCCGTCCACAAGAAGGGAGATAAGACTGTATGCTCTAACTATAGGGGCATAAGTCTACTCCCTATTGCCTACAAGATCGTGTCAGGGATATTGTGCGAACGACTAAAGCCTATGGTCAACGAGATAATTGGATCATACCAATGCGGCTTTAGACCTGGCAAGTCCACCATTGACCAGATATTTACCTTGCGGCAAATCCTGGAGAAGACCCAAGAGATGCAGATCGACACCTATCACCTTTTTGTCGATTATAAAGCAGCCTTCGACAGCCCGCTGCGTTCAAAGGTATTCCAAGCCATGTCTGAATTTGGTATCCCCGCAAAGCTCATCCGGGTTTGCAAAATGACTTTAACTGACACGAGGTCCTCAGTTAAAATAGGAAAGAACATCTCCGAAGAGTTTGGTACCAAAAGAGGTTTCAGACAAGGAGACAGCCTTTCGTGTGACCTCTTCAACATCCTGCTAGAAAAGGTTATACGAGAGGCAAACGTCAAAAGAAGTGCTGATGATATAGACATCATGGGCCGATGATATAGACGTAGATGGCGCAAACAAGTGGATGATGAGATGAAAACGCGCGGTATTCCAGAGTGCGAAGCAACAAATAGAGAGGAATGGAGATCTCTTCTTAGTTCGGCCTATAGAACAAATGTTCTGTAATGGGCCAGCTAAGTAAGTAATTAAGGTCCATGTCGTCATATAGCCCTCATAGAACGGTACCTCCGGATTTTTGGTATTTTTAAGGTTGTGCCCTCAATATCCCTCTGAAATGGCTGAAATTTGGTATTAAGTCTTCGTTGGGGGTATAAAACTTTCCACCTGAAATTTATCGGTATATGTCCACGTCTTCATATAGCCCCCCATAGAATGGTACCCCCGGTTTTCGGTATTTTGAAGGTTGTGGCCTCAATATTCCACCGAAATTACTGAAATTTGGCATTTTGTCTTCATTGTGGATATAAAACCTTCCACCTGAAATTTGTCGGTTTAGGTTCACGTCTTCATATAGCCCCCGTAGAATGGTACCTCCCGGTTTTCGGTATTTTGAAGGTTGTGGCTGTGGTTATACATTTCTCTATTTTATTGACTTGTCTGAAGAGAATTTTAAACAGAAAAATTGTACATACAAACAAACGGTGTCTAGTTATCAGGATCTGGCTCTTTGGTGTACAGATTTCAAAAAACTCTGCAACCTGGACTGACTGCGTACATAAAGAATCAGGAGGCAGTTGAGTGGGTTTAACTTGGCAGTTAAACACATACAGCGTATCGCGCGATTCCAGTCCACCTCCAGTGTATGTGTTTGATGTCAATTCGGGTCCAATACGAATTGAGGATTTTAATTGAGCTAAAACCACTAGAATTTGCCTTGGCATCTGACGTTCTTCTGCTGCAATGAATGGGTGTCGTTTCCGACTACGGCATTCACACTATACCTTTGAATTGTCTTTGGAACTGCATCAGTGTGAATGTTATCCAAACCCACCTCTCAGATTCGTTATTTATGGATTTCTGTTTGTTGCTATGGGTCTCTCCCTAGATCATGAAGATCTCTCCTGACGTGCCTGATAGGGGAAGGTTGTCCACAAGATTGTGAAAATGATGATCTCGGCGTTAATACCGGTACTGCAGCAACAACTTTTCCTTGTGCTGAAGCACCGGTAAAATGTTCGCCTTCTTATGAAGATAGCCCAATGTTGCCCTGTTGCAGTCGTCATGGTGGTATTCTGGCAGGTTTTAATATTTGAATATTCTTCCACTGCGTAGTGCTAACATTTGCAAAACACCTTCGCGCCGCATAGTTCATCACAGACAGGTCTATTGCTTTAAAGGTGGTTAACATGGTTTCTTTGTCAGTAGCGCAAGTGTTGCCGGCCAGAAACTATAGAACCTTGTTCTTGTCGCTTAAGCCGACCACTTAAAAAAGCTATTGAATGTTACACCCAATATTTTGGGGTAGTTTGTGGATGGAATCAGGACACCACCGACCATATTGGTCAAGGTGGTGAACGATGTGACAGTAGATATGGCGGTGGATATTTTCATATCCCTCAGATGTATTAACCTATCACATATGTCATCGACTATAGGAGCCGACCCTAAGATCATACACTCATCCACACATATTGTGATCTACATACTCTCTGGAGGGTGTGAAATAGAGGTTAAACAATTACGGAGGTATCACCGCGCCTTGGCTGATATGTTATCGGGATGAGGAGTGCTTTGATTAAGCAATTGGGCTAGTTGAGTGGAATATGCTGTGAATATCTGTTGTGATTGCAGCTTACCGATGTCTAACTTTCGTGTTGTGTCTGTTCGTACTTTGTTTGCTACGCTTAACCGGGTGCGTACCTTTGCTACAGCAAGGTAGTGGTCCGAGTCTATGTTTGCTCCTCGGAACGAACACATCCAACACGCTCGATGTATGTCTCCCATCTATCACAACGTGATCAACTTGATTTCTTGTTTTCTGATCTGGAGACAGCCAGGTGGCCTTATGGATGTTGAGATGTTGAAATCTGTAGTGGAATTCTGTAACTCATTTTTTGAGTTACCGACAAAAATCGGTAAAATTAAAATGCCTATAATTTCGGTAAATAACGAAATTTTTCGGTAAGGTTACAACCGAAGTAAATTGTCGTTAAGTTATGCCGATAGCAACAGTGTTGCGTTTTCATTTTACCGATTTTTGTAGGTAACTCGAAAATTGTGCTACAGAATTCCACTACTGGTGCTGCTATCTACCATGTTTTTTTTTTGCCGCCGCGAAATCTATCAGCCTCATACAATTGTCAGAAGTTTCACAGTGGAGACTGAATTTTCCGACTGTTGGGCCAAAGATATTTTCCTTTCCAATTTTGGCATTCAACCCGCCTAGAATAATTTTAATGTTATGGGCAGGACAACGGTCATATGTTTCTTCTAAGCGTTCATAAAATATATCTTTGGTCAGTTCGTCCTTGTCTTCGGTGGGAGTATGAGCGCAAATAAAGCTGATGTTGAAGAATTTTGCTTTTATTCGAATTGTAGCAAGTCTTTCGTTTACTGGTGTGAAGCTGGAGACCAGGTGTTTTAACCTCCGACCAACTACAAATCCGCAACCAAACTCATGCTTTGTGTCATGACAGCTATAAAACAGTGCGTCACCTTTAGGTGTTGTTGTGACGCATTTCCTATTCTATCGTATATCCTGTATGGCAGTAACGTCGACCTTGTACTTTTCAAGTACATCTGCCAATGCGTAAACTGCACCTTCTCTAAAGATTGCGAACATTCCAGTTACAGATTCGCAGATCATGGTCCTTAAAACGTTTGCGGAGGTCGTCAACTTTAGAGGGATTGGTTTTTCTTTTCTTTTTTCATAGTAGGCTGCTTTTTTCTAGGGGAGAGCAGGGTTTCGGAGTCGAGGTATTTTTGGCTCGACTCCGACTCCGACTCCAGGCGAGTTTTTTTCACGACTCCGACTCCGACTCAGACTCCGGGTCGACTCCGAGAATGAATTCCTATACCACTAAAAAATGAATGAAATGTGCACAAATTTTTAACTTTTTCCTATATTTTGGCCTATAGAGGCTAATGTGTTAGTTTTTCCTTACTTATTCATTAGAAAGGGCATTCGTTCGAATACATTCGAACATATCAATACTGTTTCTGCCGAATCTTACATTGAAAAATAGCAAAGTTAGAAAGTTTTTTGTCGGTTTTCTTTTTTTGCACGAGTATATTCTGGACGGAATTCTTCCGCGTGAGAAAATCTTTAAGCCTTCAAAATATTTGAAAATGATGGGGCAATACAAATCGTAAGGACTACATGCAATAAAAACTATAAGCAATTTACGATTTAGTGTGCTTAGTCTTTAAAGGAAACCAGTTGTAAAGCTCAATAAAAGCCATTTTTCATGATTTTTTTCCGAGAAAACTACGTAACTTGTTGGCAGATTTTTTTTTTCATCTGAAAGAGAAAAATATTACGAAGGTTTGAGGTCGTCTACGAAAATTTGTTTTCATTAAAGAATTTTGCGGTGCCAACTCTATCTCGAAAACTAATAAACCAATTGTCATATATTTTTGTGGCCGATTTCGAGAAAAACAAGCACGGTGCCCTTGAAACAATTTTAAATGGAAGGTGCTTACACCTTGGAAGTTTTTGCGGATTCTGAAACTACAATGTTCATAGATAAGAAAAATCAAAAAACAAAAAAAATCGCCGGAGCGCTTTTTAAATAAATCGCGATTTAAGTTGACATTTTTAAGGGTTGTTTAGGTTTTCACGATTTTGTTTAGAAACCGCAAGTCCTATCAAAATTGGGCTAAAGAAAATGTTGTAGCTATGAAAATTCTCTACAAGATTGACTTTTATGGTATTTTCGTAGTTTTTACCATTTTTGAGTTATAGAAGTTCAAATTGGGACAATGCACTGACTGTATCGCCCCCTTACAAAACAATGTCATGAAGGATGCGCCTTAACTAACTTTTGATGAAAACCGCTTACACAGGGAAAGTTTTTGTGAATTCTGAAACAGCAGTGTTCATAGATGAGAAAAATCCAAAAACAAGAAAAAATCGCTGTAGGGATTTTTAAATAAATCGCGGTGAAAATCCACATTTTTAGGTGTTTTTTTGGTTTTCATGATTTTGCTTGGAAACCGCAAGTCCAATCGAAATGGAGATAAAGAAAATGTTGTAGCTGTAAAAATTCTCTATAGGATTGACGTTTATTATTTGTTCCCAGCCTGTACCATTTTTGAGATAATGACGCTCAGTTTACATTTTTAGGTTTTTTTGTTAGGGTTTCGCGATTTTGCTTGAATACGGTAAGTCTTATCGATATGGGACCTGAGAAAATCTTAAAGCTGTGAAAATTCTCTACAAGACTGGCTTACGTAACTTATCCTTAATTGTAACACTTTTTTAGATATATAAGTTTAAGTTGGGAATTTGCAGTCATGAAATTGTTTTATAAGAGGGCGATACAGAATTGAATTGAATTTGAATTGTCCCAATTTGAACTTCTATATCTCAAAAACGGTGAAACTGCCGAGAATACCATAAAGGTCAATCTTGGAGAGAATTTTCATAGCTACAATATTTTCTTTAGTCCCTTTTTGATAGGACTTGCGGTTTCTAAGCAAAATCGTGAAAACCTAAACAACCCCTAAAAATGTCAATTTAAATCGCGATTTATTTAAAAAGCGCTCCGGCTATTTTTTTTTGTTTTTTGATTTTTCTCATCTATAAACATTGTAGTTTCAGAATCCGCAAAAACTTCCGAGGTGTAAGCACCTTCCATTTAAAATTGTTTCAAGAGCACCGTGCAAGGTTTATATGCTGCGTACAAAATAAAATAAATTGTTCCCATCCAACGCTCATACTAAGGCAATATTGTTCCGATGGACTTAAAAATTTGACCACATATTCTATGCTATTTATACTTTCTACCTTTTTCTGAAATTTATAAATAGGGATCCCCCCTTAAACTAAAATTCAGCGCTCACATTTTGACCTTTGGTGTGGAGTGGATAATTTTATTGAAATATTTGAGATATATTGTGTACACCACTCAGCACGTAGGCAGATGGATGTTGTCTGGAACTGAAAAATTACCAAGCGATGAGATTTCGTGCATGAAAATGTACTATAAAAATGTTGCTAGGAAAATTTTATGTAGTGTTGCTTCACTAGGACAAGGAAACGATGTTGTCATGTTTTTATTGTCTTTTATCACTTTTACCCGATCCTTTCTTATGAAAACTCTATGATTATGTATTTCATTGAATTTCGTATATGCAATTGATTGAGAAAACTCGGACAGATTCTGTTATTTGAATATCTACATCTAAAGCCGTCATTGAGTATTTAATGAATCCTAGATGAAAGATTCGCCGTTTGTGAGGCTTCTGTTAACCAACAACGGATTTATGATGCCTAATTCAGAAGCGTAACCATCCGAATTTGATATATAGTTAATAGATTATGCGAAATTTACCGAAATACATAAACATACTTTTTTTTTTGAGAAAGTAACGGGTAAACCTTATTACGGACAATTAAAACGTGACAATATCGATTTCTTGGACATGGGAAACCTACGTATAATTTTCGGTGGAACATTTTTGGGGTTCTCAATTGGGGCTTTCATTCCCAAAAGGAATTTTCCTCCCCCAGATCTTAAATTCCATTTTGTGTCACAGTGTATTCAGTAAGATTTCCCATAGAGACCACAATGTCTTTAATAGAAGACAATGATGACTTCTCATAAAAAAACAAGATGAGAATACCAATAGACCTTAGTGAGAAGACCAGTAAGACTTCTGAAGAAAGAGGTTAAAGGTCAATCTTAATTCGATTGATAGAACTTTACTATTGTTTGCAAAAATGTGAAGAATCAATTGGATCAACAAAATAGGGATGAATAGACTACACTTCAGAGGATAGTAAATATCCTGTGAATTGTCCTTTAACTTAGTATAATATATAATTTGCATATATATTTTCTTATATCTTTCTTTCAAAATAAATAATAATTTTAAAGAAATGTTCTTGTTCCAAATTTAAGGTTATATATCTATAACGTAGAAAAAAATTTTGCCCGGAGTCGGAGTCGAGTTATTTTTTTCGACTCAGACTCCGACTCCGACTCCAGCAAAATTGCTCGACTCCGACTCGTAGACTCCGACTCCGACTCCGACTCCGAAACCCTGGGGGAGAGTTACTAACCTGGCGTTCAAACCCAAGTTTTTAACGCTCTTATGGTTCAACGCCCGGCACATTTTAACTCACTACCTTTAACGGGTGTTAAAGGCAGTTACCCCAGGTTACACTACGGGGAGGTCAGTGCCCACTTGAGATGATAGAGGGACCAAGATAAATCCTGGACTTTGCCGTGTTAAAGCCAGTCAGGACCGTTCCTTGGTATCTTTCATCCTCTACGTCACCGTCTAATTGGTATAGCTCAGATAAATTTCTATTTGTGTCATAAACCCTATTCCTTTTACATTCTTCCTAATTTCATTTGTCATACACACGATTTCTGGTCCTTCCGTCTTCTTTTGAAAATTGAACTTTTGAACTTTGCGACGCCTCTCGTTACCTTTATGTATTAGGTTTTAAATGAAAGCCTTAGTATCAATCATTACCTATGATGATACCCTTCTTAAGTTGTAAATGTTCCATGCCGTTTATTAAAACTGTAGGGCGTAAAAGAAACTAGTGAAATTTTCCATAACTTTTTGTTTATTGTCAATGTACATTAAGGCAGATAAAGGAGTTGGAAAAAATGAGAGAGAGAAACAAAACAAAAGACGCAACACTTGTGACCTGAATAAACCTGTAAAAGGCGGCTGGCTACTAACGAAGAAACTTTTTAGTCAAATCAGTTGAACCGGTCAGACGGCCATCCAGCCAGTCAGTCAGTCAACCAACCAACCACTTCATCCATCCTATCAACCAACTACTTACTGCAGGCGTTGGTAACAATAACGGACCAAAAAACCACAAAAAGAAACATGTTTACCTCGATAATTTCTTTTTTGTCTTCGTATGTGGTTGGGTTGGTGGTGGTTGTTATTGCTGTTGTTGACGTTTTCTTTGTGTCGTTGTTTTTTTTGCAAGATAACAAACAAGTCAACCACATGCCTAAAGGCACTTGCACTTGCGCATTTGTTAGAATGCAAAAAAATTGCAACAAAAAAGACAACGAAAATGAAATGTTTGTCAATTTTGGAAACAAGTTTTGCTGCACACAAAATTCATGTGTTTATTTTTTGGTTGGTTTCCATTTTCTTTAGGGTTTTGGCCATATTGTTGCTGTTGTTGTTGTGGTCATTCATTACTTTCCTACTTCTGGTTTCTCATAAACGACATTTTTTGATTTCAATGTTTTGGTGTACTTTCCCTTAAAACATTTTCAAGGGAGAAGACAGACCAGACCAGGAGTCCAGAAAAGTTGTTTGTTTATCGATAGTCCATGAGATACCCAGGGTAATGCGGTTGTGTTAACCATAGTTACACCACGTTGATCCTCGAATCTCACTTCGGGTATTTGATATATGGCAAGCGGCTGCAGCAGTTATGATGACTCGAGCGTCATTTCCGCTATCCGAACATAAGAAGGATTGGCCAGATCTCTGAAGCGGTGATTAGTGAACTATCTGAAACTCCCCATACCTTCCAGGATCAAACGAGATATGTCTGTATTGGTCAGACAGGTGCAATAGGAAAGCTAATCCCCCACCTCCACTTCTGGTTTGATCCTTCCTCAGTACGTTTTAACCATCACAACGCTGTAAGCTGCAGTTGTTGTTGAGCTTGGTTTCCTACACTGCTGTGGCCATGATGATATTCTCCCGACTAATGAAGTTCACTATTTCCTCGATCGTTCCTCGGTGTCGATTGCAATTAAATTACAAAAAATATGAATTTTCATGGATTTGGAACATCAACGGCTAGTATTAAACACTGTGCGTGCGGCTGCTGTTGGGGGTCTGCGGGGAGTCGCAGTCGAACGACGACGACTCAGTGGGGGCTGTGTTCGCGCAGCAACATAGTCCCTCACCGAAGATTGGATTATGGTGAAGATGCGGATGTGACAAACCGAGCACAAACATATTTGTCCTGGATTTTCCTCCGTTCCTGCACGGACCAAAAGAATCCAGAGCAGGCATTCCAGGATATGCTGCTCCCAATACATATGTTTACACTGAGGTGGCAGCCGCTGGCCGGAATACTAATGTTGTGTGGTTCCAGGTCAATCCGATACGAAACAACCCGCTGCCGTGGGATTGCCACAAGTGTTGTCGTTAGACACGCCGTTCGGAATCGGTGAAACCTGTCCGTCCGTGTGTCTGGTGAACACGGTAACTCTCGAACGGATCAACCGACTTGGTCCAAACTTTGCATCTCGTAATACTTCTTCGACGCGGACGACTACCTTGTTGCAGCAAAGGCACGTATCAGATTAAACGTAGCAAACAAAGTGCGAACAGACACAACACGGAAGTTGGACATCGGTAAGCTGCAATCACAACAGATATCCACAACATATGCCACTCAACTGGCCCAACTGCTTAATCAAAGCACTCCTCGTCCCGATAACATATCAGGACAATGGCAAAATATTTCCCACTCCATGCAAACAGACGCGAAATCAGCACTTGGATACCAGAGACCTCCACCAAGGAATCCATGGTATGACCAGGAGTGTCGTGCTGCTACCGAAGAAAAAAATTCGGCATATAGGGCTACTTTACAATCAGTAGCAACGCGTAACGCACGAGAGAGATATCGGGAGAAAAGTAGAGAGGAGAAACGTATTTTCCGTGCTATGAAAAAGCGGGAGTGTGAACAAATCGGGATGTACAGGAGACAGAATGAAGTCCGAAAATTCTACCAAAGAGTGAAACATCAAACTGATGGCTTTGGAACTGGCACATCCTCCTGTAGAGACCAGCAAGGTAATCTGGTAACTGATACAGATAGTGTGCTAAGGATATGGAAAGAGCATTTTTCCAGACTGTTGGTATCCAATAGTAGCGAAGTCGACGATGATACCACAGACCCAATCCCAGAAGATGGTATTGAATGTATACCACCCGGCCAAGATGAGGTAAAGACAGCAATAAACCGGCTGAAGAATAATAAGGCAGCAGGAGCTGATGGCCTACCAGCCGAGCTGTTTAAAACCGGAGGCGACACGCTGATAAGGTGTATTCATCGGCTAGTTAGCACCATCTGGCAGGAAGAACGCGTACCCGACGATTGGAACCTGAGCATCCTGTGTCCCGTCCATGGGAAAGGAGATAAGACTTTATGCTCCAACTATAGGGGCATAAGTCTTCTCCCTATCGCCTACAAAATAGTGTCAGGGATATTGTGCGAACGACTAAAGCCCATGGTCAACGAAATAATTGGACCATACAAATGCGGATTTAGACCTGGCAAGTCCACCATTGACCAGATATTTACCCTGCGGCAAATCCTGGAGAAGACCCAAGAGATGCAAATCGACACATACCACCTTTTTGTCGATTATAAAGCAGCCTTCGACAGCCCGCTACGTTCAAAGGCAATGTCTGAATTTGGTGTCCCCGCAAAGCTTATTCGGCTTTGTAAAATGACTCTAACTGGCACAATATCTTCAGTTAAAATAGGAAAGAACCTCTCCGAAGAGTTTTGTACCAAAAGAGGTTTCAAGCAAGGAGACAGCCTTTCGTGTGATCTTTTCAACATCCTGCTAGAAAAGGTTATACGAGAGGCAAACGTCAAAAGAAGTGACACAATCAACACCAATAGCCACATGTTACTTGCTTATGCTGATGATATACACATCATGGGACGATCAGTAAAATTAGTAAACGATACCTTTATGAAGGTCGAAGGAGAATCTGCTAAAGTAGGTCTGGCGGTAAACGGCGAGAAGACCAAGCTGATGGTGTCGACGCGCAATGCGTCCATTGAGATCGGACCAACTGTTGAAGTTGGTTCCTATAATTTTGAGGTAGTAAAATACTTCTTATGCCTCGGCACCGCCGTAAACACAACAAACGACATCAGTTGTGAAATAAAAAGAAGAATTATTTTGGCCAACAGATGCTACTTTGGCTTAAGTAAGCACTTTAAAAACAAAGCCACAACTCGTCAAACTGATACTACCCGTGCTGATGTATGGCTCCGAAGCCTGGGTACTTGCGCAAGCAGATAAGGCAGTGCTTGGTGTGTTTGAGAGAAAAATTCTTCGAAAGATCTACGGACTAATCTGCGTTGACGGTGAATATCGACGTCGTATGAACCACGAGCTGTATCTGCTATACAACGACATCAATATAGTTAAACGTATCGAAATGCAGCGATGATGAACCCGCTAAAAAGGCGTATAAATTCGAGCCACAAGGCGGGGCACGCAGAATTGGCAGACCAAAGAATAGATGGCGCAAACAAGTGGATGAAGAGATGACAAGGCGCGGTATTCCAAAAAGCGAAGCACGAAACAGAGAGAATTGGAGATCTTTTCTTAGTTCGGTCTATGGAACAAATGTTCTCACGGTGAGCCTTAACTAATTTTAAATGGAAGGTGCTTACACCTGTGAAGTTTTTGTAGATTCTGAAACTACAATGCTCATAGATGAGAAATATCAAGAAACAAAAAAAAAATCGCCGGAGGGATTTTCAAATAAATCGCGATATAATTTCACATGTTTAGGGGTTCTTTAGGTTTTCACGATTTTGCTTGGAAACCGCGAACCCTATGTAAATGCGCCTAAAGAAAATATATTAAAAATGGTAAAACCTACGAAAAAACCTAAAGGCCAGTCTTGTAGAGAAATTTCACAGCTACAACATTTTCTTTAGATTCATTTTCTAAAAAACCCCTAAAATTGTGAATTTTGATCGCGATTTATTTAAAAATCCCTCTGGCAATTTTTTCTGTTTTTTTTTTATTTTTCTTATCTATGAACATTACTGTTTCAGAATCCGCGAAATCTTCCCGTGTGTAAGGGTTTTCATCAAAAGTTAGTTAAGGGGCACTGAGCATGATATTGTTTTATAAGGAGGCGATACAGTCAGTGCATTGTCTCAATTTGAACATCTATATCTCAAAAACGGTAAATCCTACGAAAATATCATAAAGGTCAATCTTGTGGAGAATTTCCACAGATACAACATTTCCTTTTGGTCTATTTACATAGGGCTCAAGGTTTCCAAGCAAAATCGTGAAAACCTAAAGAACCCCTAAAAATGTGAACTTAAATCGCGATTTATTTGAAAATCCCTCCGGCGATTTTTTTTTTTTGTTTCTTGATATTTCTCATCTATGAGCATTGTAGTTTCAGAATCTACAAAAACTTTCCAGGTGTAAGCACCTTCCATTTAAATTTGGTTAAGGCACACCGTGTTTTGTAATGGGCCAGCTAAGTAACTAAGTAATACTTCTTCGAGGCATATACACGCAGAGAAAAAAATATGATTGATCCAACAATATTCGAAGAGCAAAATATGTATTGTAAAGATATTGTTAAATTCCAAATGTAGTATTGTGATTCCAACAATTCGGTTTTGTTAAATCCAAAAATAGTTTTTGTCAACTGGACAATAGTTATCTCTTTTTTTCGACAATTTTTTCTCTTCTCTCGCTATTCGATGCCGTGTTGAAAAAAACAATTATGGTGAGTTTTGTTTGTATGACATGATGCCTTTAGCTTTGTTTTTGTGTGTATGTATACCAACAATGAGATTCTTATTTTTATTTGTTTCTGTTTTGTTTCATTCTTCTATCTTCATTGTGCTTTGAGGTTTGGTGTTATACCGGAGTTTGTTATGGTGTTTAATTATTCCTTATGTTGTGGTGGGTGCTTGTGGCTTTTTGTTTGTCTTTGTTGTCAGCCGATGCAGCAAACCATGTATTGTGTTCATCAATGATTGCAATATTATAAGCGACATTTATATCCAAGTTATGTGAAAAGTGTATATGAAAAGTATATACACTCAAATCAAAAATTTCTGGGCTGGTTTTCTGGGTTGACAATACTTTTTGTAAACAAAATTAGATTATGATAGTTCCTACAATCGGTATTGTTAACGATTTTTACAATATTGCGAAAATTCGAAAGTTGTTTTTGTTTTCTATGTTTGGAACAAAAGATGGTAGTTTTGGATTTGGATTACAATGTTTGAACAAAACAAATAGATTTTTGGAACCAAAACAGATATTTTTGTTCCAACAAAAGCGAAAAATATTTTTTCTCAGCGTGTATCAGATTCGATTATGGTATATATGTGTGTCTAGTCATTCGCGTACCTCTCCTGCAAATTTTTGACAATTTTTCGTTTATTAATTTCCAAGGTAGTCTATATGGGACAACACCTTGGGGTACCTCCGTCAAAAATGTTCAAAATTTAAAATTTTAACCAAAGCTACTACTTGAGAACATGTTAAAATCGTCAGCGAAGACCAAATACCAAATTTCTGCCGTTTCGGTGTAATATTGGAGCCAAAATCGTCAAAGCACCGAAAATTGGGAGTGACCGTCCTATGGGGGTTTTATGAATGCGTGGACCTATACCGAAAAATTTCAGGTGGAAAGTTGTATGCCCCAAACAAAAACTAAAGGTTGTATGCCCCAAACAAAAACCAAGGCTCTATACTAAAAATTACGAGCTGTATCTTGTTTTAAACAGACGGGCGGACAGACGGCCATGATTATATCGACTTAGAATTTTATCCTGATCAAGAATATATATACTTTATAGGGTCTGCGACGAATATATCGATGTGTTACAAACGGAATGAACAATTTAATTATAACCTCCATAGTATGGTGGAGGCTATAATTGGGAATATGTTTTTATTGTATATTTAGGTACACTTATCCTGATGAGGGTTTTTTGTATTTTAGCTGTGCACTGATTTGTTTACATGTTTTTCTAGAATACATCCAGCTACATCATTACGTGTTGTTGCTTGTACAACAATTTTAATGGCGAACGAAATGCAATTCCCCCTTTTTAGTGTCTGTGTATTTTTTAGGGAAAGGAAATTTTACAACAACAACAGCAACCAACAATTTTTAAAACATGTTATCAATGGCATTCGCAGTTGTTTTTTATTTTTCTTTTGAAATTTCTGGTGCTGTGGGTTTTCTTCTTCGTCTTCTTTTGTCCAGTATCTCACGTTATATTAACACATTTTCCTATATTTTTTGTTGATGTTGTTTTAACTAGTTTTCCATGGAAAGATATTCAGGCATTGGGTCCAATATCCTAATGTGAATGCTGCACGTTTTCGTGCCAAACATTTAATTAGAAAAAAACCAAAACATAGCAAGTATTTTGATTTTCATTTTCGCTTGTTTTCTTTGTGTTTTTATTTTTTTTTGTTTCTGTTCAGATTTGTTGGGAACCAGTTCAAGTTTATCTTTGTTTGGGTTGAACAAAAAATGTGAAAATCTTGGTTTTATGCACACAAGCTGTTTTTTATTTAATCGAATTTCCTCATATGATGTAATGACATATAAATGGTTTTTTAGTTGGACTATGGACCAATTGTATACGTTTGTAATTGAACTAAATGTTATCTTGGGATTGCCGCTAATTAATTATATAAACACGTGATTAGAGAATTACAAAATATTTATCCTAATGGATTTAATTGATAACGGCATGGTTATAGTTTCAGGAAGATTTTGATATTTATGTATATGTGGGTTATTATGTTACAAGTTAGTTTAGGTTTCCTGCTTTGACACTTTAATTTAACTTATTGGAAAAACACGAATATCAATGACTGCATTTATAATCAAATTTTAGCTCAATAAAATGGAATCTACTTTTTATTGCCTATTTTTTATGGTTTGTCGTTCATATTACGACACGATTTATAGATATAAGAAGAAACTCTAGGCCACGAATATATTCGATGAGATAAGCGGAGACTACTCCAACTCGAGTACGAACGAGTACCCGTCGAAAATTGTTCGCCATATCTTCTATAGAAATTTTTCGTATCGAAAATAATCGAAAATTGTGGCTAGAATTTTGCTCAGGAATCTTCCCGAAACATTTAATATTCTTGTCAGATAGCAAACTACTGATTTTCCTAGAGCAATGCGGACATTCTAACTATAGATAAATTATATAATGATTTCCCACAAATATCACTTTAAGGACAATGTTAGAGAAGTTATATACCTTTCAGCTAGTACTCAGGTTGGTGGTTTACGTGGTGGCTATAACCTTCATAGTTTCGATTAGTATGTTTAATATACCTATTTGACACCCACATCAATCGTGTAATAATTGTTATTCTTTTATAATCTATTGGCAGTTATATCCACCCTGATGAGTTAAGAAATCCCAGTCTAGGTCGGATGTCTCAGCGAGATCATGAAGGCACGAGCGTCCTTAAGCTTTAATTCTTCGTTGCATTTGTGCAAGGCTGGAACAGAGGAGATGGGGTGCCCAACCGTTGCTTCCTAAACATCGATTCTTAAGCTACGGCAGTGGTCGTTATGTTGTAGGTTTTCTTAAATTATAAAATTCTCGTTTAGCCTCAATTTCCCCTGTTTATTTTGACAGGGTTTAAAATGCGAATGCCATATTAGCATATTAGAATTTTTGCAGCTTAGCCTGCTAAAATTTTTTCGAAATATGTTTAGCAACAATGAACAACGGCAACATGTAGCAACAAATTTCTCAAAAATATTGCTAGCGATGCTGATCCTATTTGATATTGTCGCTATAATAAAATAGCATCGGACATGCATACTCATATTTTGCAACACACATGATCAACACATATCAGAAAAGAGAATAAGCAACAAATTTTCAACGGCTTAGCCAGGTTTTCAGCAAACAATTCTTTTGGAGATCAGGGTTACCAGTGTAATGCATTAAAATAACGATATAATTAATTCCACTTTTTCGTTCAAAGGACATGTGATTTTTTGAAGCCGTTCAATATATATTTTTTTAAACAATAATAATTAGTATTCTTTAGGTTCTACCATACGATGGAGGCATTTTGACATTAAATGACACCTTTTTAATTACTGCGTTGGCAACTCTAATCAGAAAAACAACCCTCGGTGGCTAATTCGCTGCGACGAATGGTCGACCGACTGCTAAATATGTAGCGTGGTTGTCGATTATGCCTAACGAAAAAAGATTAGGCGTAAAAAACGAAATAAGCAATAATGTACAAAAATAAATATGCGTTCGGTTGCTTATTTAGCCATGTGTGTCAATATTGTGTAGCTGTTGAAGTGTTCCACCAATGCTAATATTTTTAGATGCTGGCTTTTAAACCCTGTATTTTGCTCTTGCGTTTTGTACTCTCTCTCTCGAATATTCATTACCCCTTCTACTCTCTCGTATTTATTACCTCTGCCCATTTCTTGTTTACATTCATACGTCTGTGTATATATGTGTGTATGTGCATCTGCGAATTGGTGTGCATTTCGTCTGAACATTGTAGAACCTTAGATTGAAGATCATAGAATAGTCTATGCTTTACGAAGCCAGTAAAATATGGGAGAATAGCAGGTGAGTTAGTGAGTTGTAAATAAGACCGCGAACTAAAACCGTCAGTAAAGTAAAGTCGGCTTAACTCTAGTTTAGTAAAAACTCTCCGATTTTTTTGAAATTTTTACCAGAGGTAGATATCATTGGAAAGCTTATGGAAATACCTATCCATATGATGGGGTTATTTCCAGATGGTCAGGTGATATAACCCAAAAACTAATTTTTGGACCCGGATTTTTCCATTAAAGCCTCAAAATGTCGAAAATGGGCCCATTTTGGGTGCCCGCTTAATGTATGTCAGATTATAGCTCCCACTTTAACCTTTCCAAAATGGTGCTATGTGTTGTGATACCTTCTCTGGATCCAGAGATATGGCTCTTAGAATCTTCAGAACTCGGTTCTGTAGGGCTTGTTTCTTTACATTATAGGTGTCTATGAGAAAATTTAAATTTGATATTTGACATGTTTCAGTCTTGTCACATCTGACCTTCGCCTCTGATAGCGCCTTTAACTACTCCCAATGGCGTTGCGACCAACTCGTCTCTTATGGCCTGGTATCCATATAGGTTAGGTTAGGCTGTAGGACACTTCACTCGGAGACCATCGGTCGGAAAAAGAAAATAAACGATGGGAAGGCGAAGGGGAATTTCTATATATAAGGATAGGAAGATGTTGTAGAATGCGCAACTGCCGTTGCTTCTTGTAGCCATTTTATTCGGAGACCAGAGATCCATTGTGATCATCCTATAGTCTAGAATGACCCCCGTCCCATAGCCAATTAAGACTCCTACAATAACTTTGCAGGGTCGCAGAATCTAAGGAAAATAAGTACGAGAGATGCAACTCATGAGCAACAAATAGACTTTCGATTATACTCGGTGCTCAATTGCCTCAGTTTCTTCCACATATTTACATAGCCTGCAGTACTCAATGTTGTTCTCCCACTTCCTTGTCATAGATTTTATGGCCCACTGACCAGTAAGGGAGCCCACAGCAATTATCATCTCTGATATGCGAAGTAAGAGAAGGACGATAATTCTAAATCCTGAAATTGTCGGCCAGATTGATGTCGATATCATGCATCCAGGTCCGTACTGCCATATTTCGATGGTTTTCTCCACGTAGAACTTATTAAGTTTGTCGAGGAAGAAACAAAGGGGGACTGGAAATCCTCCTCTTGCTACACGCAGAGAAAAAATATGATTGATCCAACAATATTCGAAGAGCAAAATATGTATTGTAAAGATATTGTTAAATTCCAAATGTAGTATTGTGATTCCAACAATTGGGTTTTGTTAAATCCAAAAATAGTTTTTGTCAACTGGACAATAGTTCTCTCTTTTCTTCGACAATTTTTTCTATTCTCTCGCTATTCGATGCCGTGTTGAAAAAAACAATTATGGTGAGTTTTGTTTGTATGACATGATGCCTTTATCTTTTGTTTTTGTGTGTATGTATACCAACAATGAGACTCTTGTTTTTATTTGTTTCTGTTTTGTTTCATTCTTCTATTCAATATTCTGCACATTCTCTGATGGGAAATTTTGATTCGTTTCTCTTTCTCGCTAGTAAATTCCCAGAGAGATTATTTTAAGAACTACAAAGACAAGGTAGAGTTTTTGTTTTGTTTGCATGCTGTGTTTTTTTTTTAGTTATTTAGCAATTGTTAATTGACAAAGACGTAGCGGAACAAGTTATTTTGTGATTTAAATCGCAAAATAAAATTGTAAGTTTGCAAACACATAATTGAATAATCAATATTTTTAATTATATTTTAGAAAAATCAAATAAAAGCATTCGAAAACTTTATCAGGATGGACTGCGACTATAATTTTGCAATTTTTGCGGGCAGCCGCGGTGAATAATATAATAAATCCACATCGTAATTATGAACATAGGTATATAGCTTAAATAAAGAAGTTCTTATTTAAATTGCAAGAAATTCGAATCAAATCCGAATAAAGATTAAGAATTTTGGGCGAATATATTTGGAATATCTAATGAAACATCAGAATAGTTTCCGACCTTCGGATAGAACGTAGCAAATTTTTTAGAATAAGTTCCGAAACTTTCCAGATTCTAGAAACACATCTCCGAAATGTATTCCATTTTCTGCACATTTTCGAATACTTCTTCAGAGTTTTGTCTGAGATTGTTACGAAAATCACAATTTACATCAGATTTTTTACGAAATTTCTTCAGAATCCGAAACTAATTTTTGTGGAAACTCGAATGCTCTTTTCGAATTTCCCTCGACAAATTGTTCCGAATTCTGCGAACCGCTTCACACAAAAACGGACATGTTTTGCATTCGCATTCTTTGTTGTCAGCCAATGCAGCAAACCATGTATTGTGTTCATCAATGATTGCAATATTATACGCGACATTTACATCCAAGTTATGTGAAAAGTGTATATGAGAAGTATATACACTCAAATCAAAAATTTCTGGGTTGGTTTTCTGGGTTGACAATACTTTTTGTAAACAAAATTAGATTATGATAGTTCCTACAATCGGTATTGTTAACGATTTTTACAATATTGCGGAAATTCGAAAGTTGTTTTTGTATTCTATGTTTGGAACAAAATATGGTATTTTTGGATTTGGATTACAATGTTTGAACAAAACAAATACATTTTTTGTACCAAAACAGATATTTTTGTTCCAACAAAAGCGAAAAATATTTTTCTCTGCGTGTAGTTCATCAATTGTCTCATTTCTCTCAATATTGAATACAATCTACACAAAAAATACATCACATCTTATTTTTTAATTCTTGACACAGAATTTCAAGTAGAACACCATTCCATGTATTTTCAATTTTAAATAACGTTAATTATTATAACGGTGTTTTATTGTCGAGAGAAACCATTTTCTTCTTCTTGTAATTGAATTTTGTAAAATTATAGAATATAAGATGTACTATCCTATAGCCCGGTAAGCCATCATGAAATGTTTTTGTTTTTTAGTGGTCCAAAGTGTCAAGAATCTAATCCCGTTACTATTTTATTAAAACATATGACTTGGGCCCATAGTGCATTGTAAAAAAACTGAAAACGTCAAGTTACTCTGATGCTTTCCCAGAACTAATTCCTGTAATATTGTAGTATAAAAGGAAAATAAAGAAACATGAGTTCTCGCACTACCATTTGTTATAGTTGCAAAAAAAAAAAAACATGGAAGAAAACATGAATCGCACATCAAGAAATCTTTCCTTGACATTGAGCCAGGCTTGTCATTTGTCAAAGCGCGATCTGAGACTTAAAAGGCAATCTAAAGCAATTCTATCCATAACCAGTCATATTCAAAAAGGAAACATAATGGCAGAAAGCAGATACAAAGCAAACAAAAACACATTACCTTATGTGTCAACTAACTGGCACATTATATGCTGTCGCATTAAGCCTAACATGGGCTTATATATGGTCGGTGCTGACTTATATACATACATGTGTTATATACTATGCATAAAAATGGGAAAGAAAAAAAAACAGCAAACTGAAACAAACAGCTGTCTAAATACGCAATCAAATTCAAGAGAACTTTATAAGGTAATAATTCCGCTTTTGTTGTTTTTTTCTTTGTATTGTTTTGAAAATTTCATAGAAAGGGGTACTATAAGATCATATATTAAGCCTATGCGAAAAGAAGGTGAAAAAAGGTTATTGTTTATGGATTTTCTTTTCTATAGGCACAGGTGTTCATTGAAGTCGTTAAATTTGAGTCGGTCGTTCGTAAAAATAAAAAAAAATAAAAAACTTTATTCCAATTAACAATGTTTATACAGGCAGAGGAGAGATATGGTAGGAGCAATCATATTCTAACCCACTGTTTTTGTAAAAAAAATATTGTTCTCACACGATTTGTCAAATTTTGTAGATCGATTCATTCACCTTAGCGCAAATGTTGAACGCTGATTTTTGAATGAGGAATTCTTAACCATATATAGAACGTGTCTACGAAGAATTAGGTCTTTATATCATGTAGGGGCAGAGCTATGGATGCCCAAATTATTACGCACGGTGTGTCTTAACTAAATTTAAATGAAAGGTGCTTACACCTGGGAAGTTTTTGCGGATTCCGAAACTACAATGTTCATAGATGAGAAGAATCAAAAAACAAAAAAAAAAAAAAAAAAAAAATCGCCGGAGGGATTTTGAAATAAATCGCGGTCAAAGTTCACATTTTTAGGGTTTTTTTTTGGTTTTCACGATTTTGCTTGGAAACCGCGAGTCGTATAGTAATGGGACTAAAGAAAATGTTATAGCAGTGAAAAATTTCTACATTCTATGACTACTTCCTAGGATTTACCATTTTTGAGATATTGGGACATTGGACTGACTATATCGTCTCCTTATAAAAAAGTGTCATACAAGGAGCGCCTTAACTAACTTTAAGTAAAAACAGCTTACATCTGGGATGTTTTTGTGGATTCTGAAACAGCAATGTTGTTGGATGAGAAAAATCCAAAAACAAGAAAAAATCGATGTAGGGATTTTTAAATAAGTCGCGGTCAAAGTTCACATTTTTAGGTTTATTTTAGGTTTTCGCGATTTTGCTTGGAAACCGCAAGTCCTATTGAAATGGAGCTGTGAAAATTCACTAGAGGATTGACGTTAATGGTTTGTTCCCAGGTTGTACCACGTTTGAGATAAAGAGCCTCAGGTTTCATTTTTAGGTTTTTTGTTAGGGTTTCGCGTTTTTGCATGAATACGGCAAGTCTTATCGATATGGTACCTGAGAAAATCTTATAGCTGTGAAAATTCTCTACAAGATCGATTGTGTGATTGTTTTTTAGGCTGTACCATTTTTTAGATATATAAGTTTAAGTTGGGAAATTGCCGTCATTGTATTGTTTTATAAGGAGGCGATACAGTCAGTCCATTGTCCCAATTTGAACTTCAATATCTCAAAAATGGTAAATCCTGAGAAAAATTCATAAAGGCCAATCTTGTAGAGAATTTTCACTGCTACAACATTTTTATACCCTCAGCATTTATGCTAACGAGGGTGTATTCACTTTCATACGGTCAAAATGTGCCTCATCGAAAAAATGGTTATAGACCCCAAGTATGTTTGGACGAAATGGGTTTCAGACAATTTGGAGTCGATTGAGCAATGTCCGTCCGTCTGCCTGTCTGTCTGGCTGGAGCGCACGATAACTCTCGAACGGAGCAACCGATTTGATCCAAAATTTGGCTTTCGTAATATTTTGTCCAAACTTAGTTTAAGTTCGAAGATGGGCTATATAGGTCCACTCCTTCCGGTACCTCTCCCACAAAAGTTCGAAAAAGTTCGGAAAATTTGTGCGCACGATAACTCTTGAAGGAAGTAACCGTAAGTAAGTATGGGCCAAATTCTTTGCACGTCGTGAAATTTCTACTAAACTTAGATGAGGTTCCAAAATGGACTCAATCAGTCCACTCCCACACAAAATTTCGGATAAGTTCAGATTAGGACCTGCTCTCGAATCGCTTTGATTTTTGTTGCAACAACTTGTATTCATTGCCCCAATACGACGTTACAAGTTTCATCAGGGGCAAACAAGTCCTGAGAAAATGTCCTGAAAGATGCAAAAAATCCTATAACACCGTGTGTAGTGGATGGAGCGCAAGATAACTCTCGAACGTATCTGCCGATTCGGTCCAAAATTTGGCCTTCGTAATATTTTGTCCAAACATAGTATAAATTCGAAGATAAGCAATATCGGTCCACTCCTTCAGGTACGTCCCCCACAAAAGTTCAAAAATGTTCGGACAAATTGTGCGCACGATAACTCTTGAAGGGAGTGACCGATGTAACCCATACTTAGCACATCCTAATATGTCTACCAGATATAGATCAGGTTCGAATAGACAAATAGTCCGTCTACTCCTTCTGGTACCTCTCACACACAATTTCGGATAAATTCACTTTAAGACCTGCTCTCGAATCACTTTGATTTTTGTTGAAGCGATTTGCATTCGCTACCTCCATTACGACGGTAAAAGTTTTTTCAGGGGCAAGTCCATATTTCTTAGGAAAACAGCTCGAAAGGTGTAAAAAAATCCCTATGCCACTAGAGAGCACGATAACTCTCGAACTGTTCAACCGATTTGGTCCAACATTTGGTCTTCGTCATATTATATCCATACTTATGGGGCAATACCTCTCCACAACTTCCGGCACTTCTCCCCAATATTTAAAAAATGTCACTAAATTGCTAGGACGATATTACTTGAATGGGGAAACCAATTTGGTCCAAACTTTGGATCTCCTAATATTTTGTCAAAATTAAGTTTAACTTCTAAAATGATCCATATCGGTCCTCCCTAAGGGTACCTCCCCCATAAGGGTTCAACATTTGTGTCTTAGTGCAGTTAATTCCTAATCCACATTTTTGTCGGCATGTTTAAATGTCCAAAAAGGGCCACAGTATTCTGAAGAGACCTTAAATACATTCGATATGTCCGTAGGTGAAAGTTTCACTTCACATTGGCTGAGGGTATATATCTGTCGGCAAAGCCGACTGACACTTTTTTACTTGTCTTTAGTCCCATTACGATACGACTCGCGGTTTCCAAGCAAAATCGTGAAAATCTAAAAAAGCACTAAAAATGTGAACTTTGACCGCGATTTATTTGAAAATCCCTCCGCCGATTTTTTTTTTGTTTTCTGATTTTGTCATCTATGAACAATGTAGTTTCGGAATCCGCAAAAAACTTCCCAGGTGTAAGCACCTTCCATTCAAATCTAGTTAAGGCGCACCGTGTACAAATATAGACGAACGAACAAAAAATAGTTACAAAAACAGAGGGTAAGAACAATATTGTGTATTTTAAAAATCTGAAAATATTTGTATATTGTTGGTGCAATAATATATTTTGTGCCATTATGTTTCCTGATACAAAATATATGGTTGAAACAACAATTTATATTTTCAGATATTTAAAATACACTATTTTGTTCACAGATTATGATCGCTACTACAATATCTCTTCTCTGTGTATATGTATGTGTACGTATATTATTCGATTTTCACTAACAGTTGGCAAAATTTCCTTTGTAAAATAAGAAAAGAAAAATGTCTAAAAGAAGTATAAAAGGTAAATGTACCTAGGCCATATTCTGACACCGCAGTGTGATAGAAAGTTGAGAAAGTTATTTCTTATGTACATTTTTGTAGTTGTTTGTTTGCTTGTTGATTTTTCAACAGTTTGTTATCTATGATCTCAAAGCGGAGAAAAAGTGATAAAAACAATTATGACCTTGACGATTGTGACCTTGGAGATGAAGTGTTTTTGTTGGTTTTATGTGTTCACAATTTCTGTTTTATATGATGACAGGTACAAAGTTGCCATTTATAAATATATAAACGGGTTGCTAGATACATATGAGCCTGACAAAATAATCTCTTTTGACATAAAAGTCCCAAATCTGTGGAAACCCATAACAACGAAAGTGCATGTATTTGGGGAACAAATGACCAGACACATGTCTTCTTCTTTGTTTGATCTTCTATCACTCTGCGATGTCAGAATGTGGTTCATTTTTTCGTGTTACACAGTGTGTTCTGAAAGGGCACAAAATTTTGAATCATAATAACTTAAATTCAATGTAAGTGGAGATTTAGACTCGGAAGGACAACAGATTGAAGATAGGAAATCCTTAAAGTGCCGATTTACACTTTACTGCAAACGGAATTTTTGAATTACAACTGATATTTAAACTATATCTAACATTGATGTAGTCCAGTAGAAGTATTACGATTAAGTTTGGGCCACATCGGGGTTTAGGTTTAGGTAGGTAGGTTTTTTTAGAACTTTAGGGTAACTATCTCTAATGTATGGCGATTCCTCCGAAGTTGTACTATTGTAATATGGTCGAAAACTACACTTTTGCGAAAAATGTGGAAATTTTGTGCGGGATTACCCGAAGGAGTACACCGAATATTCGAATTCGATTTTAGTGTGAGAGAAATATTACGAAAGGTTGGGTATATAAAAATCTCTCCTTTCGCAGGATTTTTAGAGCTTTTGAACCACAAGGATCACCTTTTGTAAAAATGTCATATCTTATACCTTAAAATAAAGGAAAAAAAGTAACCTTTTCTGCATCTAGGAAGTGACCAAAATGGATCTCTGCTACTCGTATTAATCGTAGTTACCAAGCTCAAGCATGAGTGATTTCCATTTAATGTTGTCTTATTAGGATGAAGGTCATTATTTATCGAATGTGAATGGCTAGAAAGAAGAAGGGTTCTTGTGGAGATCCTGGACGCAACAGGACTTATATCAGTCGATGAGAAAACCACGTTACACACTCCTTCATACACCTCTCGCATTGACGTTTTTAGTCTTTGAGGTAATTTTTACAAGCTTATAATTTTATTCTTCATACTTTTATCGATAATAGCCCAAACGTTTAAAAACCATGGACATGTAGTATTCTAAAACCCCACTAGTCATTTGGGTGGGTGATCGTATAACCAGTATGCCAGGAAGCATGGCCTTGTTCACGGAAACATAATATCGCTGTAAACAGGACCACAACGAACAGCATCGGTATACATTTCCAAAGGATCTTCGAACTGACCCTAAACTGCACTTAGACACAAATGTTGAACTGTCGGCCATGTTGGAAGTAAACTCAATTTTTACCCTAAATAAACTGCACTTAGACACAAATGTTGAACTTTTGTGGGGGAGGTACATTAAGGTGAGGACCATTATTGGCCATTTGAAAAGATAAACTAAATTTTGACAAAATATTAGGAGATCCAAAGTTTGGGCCAAATTGCTTGCCACGTTCAAGAGATATCGTGCATGCCATTTTAGTGAAATTGTTTTTAAATATTGGGGGGAAGTACTGGAAGTTGTTGCCCGTCTTCGAACTGAAACTAAGTCTGGACAAAATATGACGAAGCCGAAATTTTGGACCAAATCGGTTGATCAATTCGGGAGTTATGGTGCTCTCCAGCGACTGCATATGGTGCTATAGGGGGTTTTTTCACCTTTCGGAGAGGACCGATATGACTTATCTTCGAACTTAAACTAAGTTTGGACAAAATATTATGAAGGCCAAATTTTGGACCATATCGGCAGATCCGTTAGAGAGTTATCTTGTTTAGAGTTATAAGTTTAATTTCATTCTTACTCAAGACAATGGAACGGACGGTCGACACCATGATAAAGAGTAGAAACCCTAACGATATCCTCAAATTCCAATAACACGCATATTTAAAAGGCAGATCAGTGGAAACCTCTTTGCACGAGGTAGTACACCATACAGATAGAACCTTTGAAATGAAGATGTATACACCTTGCTGTATGCATTGATATCGAGGGCGCTTTTAACAACGCCAGCACAGAAACGCTGGTCCACTCTTTAGACGAGTTTCAGGTGGACACGGCCTTAAGGAACTGGATCAACCATATGCTAAGGAACAGATGGATAAGCTGCGGGCTATATGACGTCAAAATAAGAGACAAAGTCGGACAAGGAACGCCACAGGAAGGGATACTATCACCTCTTTTGTGGGTTACTACCATAAACAGTCTCTTAAGGACCTTAACCGTAAAATGATTTTACCCAGTATGCTACGCAGACGACGCTATAATACTTCTAAGGGGAAAAAAGTCCGAATACACTTTGCAGAAGAGCAGAAACGCCTCTCAAAATTGCATACAACTGAGCCAGACCGAGAGGTCTGTACGTTAACCCTGAATAACGGAAATATGTCTATTTACTAGAAAAACGAAAGTGGGTAACTTCGAGGAACCAGTTTTCCTAAATAAGACAATAAATATTTTCCGCACAGTTAAATACCTAGGAGTAACTCTAAATAGAAAACTTAATTGGAAAGACCATATTCAAGAAAGGGCCGACAAGGCACAAAGATGTTGGTCAACATGTAGAAGGGCAATAGGCTCAAAATGGGGTTTCAATCCTAGGATGACACACTGCCTATACAGAGGCGTAATTAGACCAATCTTAACATACGCGTCTGTTGTATGGTGGACAGCTATGGACAAAAAATGCAATGTGAAGATATTGCAAAAAGTCCAAAGAACATTTTGCCTAAGCATTAGTGGGGCAATGAGGACCACACCGACTAGGGCTTTAGAAACAATTTTGTTTGTACACCCAATAGAAATTCAGGTAAGGTATGAGACAGTCATCGCAGCTGTAAGGCTAAAGTCGATGAGCGAGTGGATCGAAAAGTGCCACCAAACATACCACCAAAACATATTAAAGGTCACAACGGGTGAATCTATAAATCAGGTAGTATCGGACCGTATACCTGAAACTAGTGAAGTAGCCTTGTGTGAAGTGTCAATACCTGACAGAGACATGTGGATCGGGGGAGCTCTAGCACAGATTCCCGCTGGAAGCTGTGGGTTTACGGATGGGGCTGTGCTAGGGGGGAGAACCGGACTGGGTCTTTATATAATGGAACCGGAAACGGATATCTCCCTCCGTCTGCCGGATCATAACTCGATCCTGCAGGCAGAACTCCGGGCGATAACAGAGTGTCTGCTTTGGTTTGATACTCACACAAGGCCTACCACTGTAAATATCCTTACGGATAGCAAAGCAGGCATTAGAGCTATATCAACCAAGACAGTGAAATCTAGAACTGTCTTGGAATGTATTAAATCTATAAATAATTACTCCCAACACGGTAAGGTAAACATTATATGGGTACCAGGGCATACCGGGATTAGGGGTAATGAAATAGCAAACTCCTTAGCAAAACAGGTAAGGGAGCAACCTACAGTCAGCCTAGATAACGCCAAGCCCTTAAAGGCGACGCGCATAGAGCTAAAGGCATGGACAAAATATGCACATATATCCCTCTGGAATAGAGAAGATAAGCGAAAAAACACAAAAATCCTATGAGGGAACCCAGACGAGGACAAAACAAAGAGACTGCTTTCACTAAGTAAAAAGGACATTAGTAGACTGACGGGTATCCTAACAGGACACCTGGGTCTACAAGCGCACCTGCACAAAATAGGTTGTGCAGAAAGCAGTGAATGCAGGGCATGCAGAGAGGACGACGAAACGTTGGAACACTACCTCTGTCATTGCCAGGCCTTCACAAACCCGAAAAAACAGCTACTAGGGAGCGACATAATACAAGGACTCGACAATATCAGGACAATCGAGCTCAAAACATTTAGAGAATATGTCAATATGAAAGAAATCTTAGACTAACGTCAATAGAACAGGGTTTAAAAGCCATCATCTAAAAACATTAGCATTAGCTGTAAACTTCAACTGCTACACAATATTTACACACACGGCTTAATAAGCAACCGAACGCATATTTATTTTTGTACATTTTTGCTTATTTCGTTTTTTACGCCTAATCTTTTTTTATACCCTCAGCCTTTAGGCTAGAAAGGGTATATACACTTTCATACGGGCAAAATGTGCCTCATCGAAATAATGGTTTTAGACCCCAAGTATGTTTGGACGAAATGTGTTTCAGACAATTTGGAGTTGATTTAGCAATGTCCGTCCGTCTGTCTGTCTGTCCGTCTGTCTGTCTGGCTGGCTGGTGCGCACGATAACTCTCGAACGGATGAACCGATTCGGTTCAAATTTTGGCTTTAGTAATATTTTGTCCAAACTTAGTTTAAGTTCGAAGATGAGCAATATCGGTCCACTCCTTCCGGTACCTCCCCCACAAAAGTTCCAAAATGTTCAGAAAATTTGTGGGCATGATAACTTTTGAAGGGAGTAACCGATTTGGTCCATACTTTGCACATCGTGAAATTGCTACCAGAATTAGATAAGGTTCCAATATGGACTCAATCGGCCCACTCCTTCGGGTACCTCTCACACAAAATTTCGGATAAGTTCAGTTTAGGACTTGCTCTCGAATCGCTTTGATTTTTGTTGCAACAACTTGTATTCACTTCCCTCCACACGACGGTACAAGTTTCACCAGGGGCAAGTCCATACTTCCTGAGAAAATGGCCAGAAAGGTGCAAAAAGCCGAAAGGCCCAAAATTTGGCCTTCGTAATATTTTATCAAAACATAGTTTAAATTCGAAGAAAGGCTATATCGGTCCACTCCTTCAGGTACCTCCCCCACAAAACTTCAAAAATGTTCGGAAAAATTTTGCGCACGATAACTCTTGAAGGGAGTGACCGATGTAATACATACTTTGCACATCCTAATATATCTACCAGATATAGATCAGGTTCGAATATGGACTATATTTGTCTACTCCTTCTGGTACCTCTCACACAAAATTTCATATAAGTTCACTTTAAGACCTGCTCTCGAATTACTTTGATTTTTGTTAAAGCGATTTGTATTCGCTACCTCCATTACGACGGTAAACGTTTTTTCAGGAGCAAGTCCATATTTCTTGGGAAAACAGCCCGAAAGGTGTAAAAAACCCCTATGTCACCATATGTGGCGGTCGGAGAACACGACAACAACATTTGGTCTTCGTCATATTATATCCAAACTTAGTTTCATGGGGCAATACCGGTCCACAACTTCCGGTACATCTCCCCAATATTTAAAAAAATGTCACTAAAATGCTAGGACGATATCACTTGAATGGGACAAGCAATTTGGTCCAAACTTTGGATCTTCTAATATTTTTTAAAAATTTAGTTTAACATCTAAAATGGCCCATATCGGTCCTCCCTAAGGGTACCTCCCTCACAAAAGTTCAACATTTGTGTCTTGGTGCAGTTAATTCCTAACCCACATTGTCGGCAAGTTCAAATGTCCAAAAAAGGCCACAACATTCTGAAGAGACCTTAAATACATTCGATCTGTCCGTAGGTGAAAGTTTCACTTCACATTGGCTGAGGGTATATATCTGTCGGCAAAGCCGACTGACGCTTTTTTACTTGTTTCGTTAGGCATAATCGACAACCACGCTACATATTTAGCAGTCGGCTGACCATTCGTCGCAGCGAATTAGCCAGAGAGGGTGTTTTTTGTCATTAGAGTTGCCAACGCAGTAATAAAAAAGATGTCATTTCATGTCAAAATGCTCCCATCATATGGTAGAACCTAAAGAATACTAATTATTATTGTTTAAAAATAAAAAAATATATTGAACGGCTTCACTAAAAATTCACATGTAACCCTGATCTCAAAAACAATTGTTTGCTGAAAACATGGCTAAGCCGTTGAAACTTTGTTGCTTATTCTCTTTTCTGATATGTGTTGATCATGTGTGCTGCAAAATATGAGTATGCGTGTCCGATGCTTTTTTATTAAAGCGACAATATCAAATAGCATCAGCATCGCTAGCAATATTTTTGTGAAATTTGTTGCTACATGTTGCCGTTGTTCATTGTTGCTAAACATATTTCGAAGAAATTTAAGCAGACAAAGCTGCAAATACATATTCGGTGCTTTTGCTAATATGGCGTTAGCATTTTAAACCCTGCAATAGAATAATCAGGAATTTTAACTAATTCATACACTAAATATACAACCTCATCCTGACCGCAAATTAGAGCGCACAACAGACCTACTTTATGGATTAAGTGTATGTCCACACGGACATGTGGTGATCCTGCATCACCCCTTTTTTCAACCTAACCTAACCTAACCTCATCTAAATCTGGTAGAAATTTCACGATGTGCATAGTATGGACCGAATCGGTTACTTCCTTCAACAGTTATCGTGCGCACAAATTTTTCGAACATTTTCGGACTTTTGTGGGGGAGGTACCTGAACGGGTAGATCGATATAACCCATCTTCGAATTTAAGCTACTTGGGGTCTAAAATCATTATTTCATAGAGGCAAATTTTGCCCCTATGAAAGTATATATACATACCATCGTTAGCATAAATACTTAGGGTATAAAAAGAAAAAACTGTGGTAGAAATTTCGTGTTACGTGTCACGCGGGTACATAGAAACTGTATGAGACACGAGATTTACGCATTCTTATTGGTCACCGATTTGAACTGGTAACCCTTTGTGTTTTATAAAATATGTGGTAGAAACCTCGTGTTTCGTATCAAGCGGGTACATAAAAACTGCATGAGACACGAGATTTGTACCACCGTTTCCGTTTTGTATGTGGTATCTCATCGTGTGCTAAATATAGCAACCCAGGGGACAGATTTTGAACATTTTGTTCACGTTTTGCAGCCGTATCGAATTAATTTTATTTTTGTGGCTTCTATTTGGCACAGAACCTCTACACAGAAAACATTTTTAATATATGTCCATAGTTTTGTATATCTCATGTAACAATAATTCCCAATTTAAGCTATTGTGGAAATTCTGACCACATTTTCTAAACGTGTTGACTTAAATATGATTTTTGGGGATTTTTTGGATAATGGCATTTTTGACAAAATTTTAAATTTAACTTTAAAGTTATAATATATGCTATATAAATACGAGTATATATAAATCTAATTATGTCCATACATTTATTTTATTTTTTATTTTTTCTCTTAATTCCAGGTAAGTTACGAGCTTCAAAAAAAAAAAAACTTCCCAATATTTGTTATTGTTTTTCTCAGAATTGGTAAGTAAAACTATGAAAAATACATTTTCCCCACAATTTATTCACGTGATACACGAAAAAAAATTCTTAATTAAAGAATTTCAATAATTGATTGGCCAAATCTTGAGCTTTTCCGGCGGTTTGTTCAATTACGGCTTGCAACTGATTGGCTTCGGTTGATGGAACTTCAGGGATTTCCGGTACCGCTGTAGTGGGTGGAGCCAAAGTTGTGGTAGTAGTTGTTGTTGGAGCGACAGTAGTAGTGGTGGTTGTTGTTGTAGGAACAGCTGTAGTAGGGGCAATACGACCCTCCAAACAATCTTGCAAATTGCGATACACCAAGGCGGTTTGTTCAACATATCTACGTTCGGCAGCCTTGCAACATTGATCGTGTTTCAAATCAATCAAACGGAATTTCTCGTGCATTATGCTGGCATATTCGGTGGCATTACCGGAAATACTGTAGACAGCTTTGGTGCTCTTGGCGCCCTGAAAGGAAGGAAGTATTTATTTTTAAATGGATTTAAAATATTTTTTTGTGAAATGCTTTAAGCGGCACAAAAGTTTGTAATGGATCATTATCCGCATTCTGTTTCAAAATTTTTCATACTTACAATATCAGCATGACAAGTGAAAATACCCAATGTCGAATTCATGGCATTACAGGTCTTAATATTTTGACAAACTTCTTGGGCACTCGACACAATAACGCTGCGCTGCATTGTCATTTCCTGTTCAACCAATTTACGGCCATCCTTGGCATCCACCAAACACTGATTGTAGTCCTCGCTATAGGTTGCACTGATATCACTCGATTTAACCATATAATCATTAAAGCAGGCCATTGTCACAGCGGGATCCCGGCTAACCATGCGCGAACGGAAAAATAAATTCGCCAAATTGTGGCCTGGAGGTACTGCTGCGGCATCGTTTATTTGGACCAGAACCAAGGCCACAATGAAACTTTTCAAAAATGTGTTCATCTCGAAGTCGTTTGCTCTTATTCCCGTTTAGTCGTCAACGTTATGGGGTGTGTACAGTTCGAAGGATTACTTGAAACTGTGTATAATGACAATATTTTATGGTATTCTTATAGGTTTCGTCTATTTCGTCGGTTTGCACCAGCAGTCTCGATAACATGAGATATTCTCATGTTATGCTTTCTTATCTTTAGATAAATGAAGACGACAGATATTTGCTAATCAGTTATCATTTAAAGGAAAGTGAATCTGCATAATTCGCCGAAGTTAGTCACATTTTGTTTAGTAACGACAGTAGAATGAACTATAGAGAGATTAGGGTGTTTGTTGTTATTTGATTTCGTTTTGCAAATAATATACAATGTGCTTAGAGGTGGAATTGGGGTCGACTTTGTGGAGGCATTATATCATCATAAATATAATTGGAATTTTGCAAATCTACAACGGTCCATGGGGTTCGTGACCGATAAAGAGAGATGTCCCGTACAGATATTAATCTGATCATTGATTGAAGAATTGGTTATGTAAAAAAGTTGGAACAAGCGAGTAATTATCTACAGATAAAAACAAGCATTACTAACAACTTAATGCGGAAGGTGTATGTAGAGACATTTTGGGATCCAATCTCAGGAAAGATTGCCTTGCCATACACCGAAAAAAAGTGTAGCCATTTGATAAAAAATTCAAAGATTCAACCAAAAATTTATCAATTTTACGGCGATAAAAAATTTTCATATTGACAAAATTTTCTAAAATTATTTGATCACAAAGTAAAATTACAGTTTGATAAAATATTGACTAAAATATTTATCGTTTTTTATTTTGAACGGATAAAATATTTCATAGGGGATGAATGATACCAAGCAACGGTCTTGACCGGCTTTAACATGGCAAAGCCCAGGATTTATCTTGGTCCCTCTTTCATCTCAAGTGGACACTGACCTCCCCGTGGTGTCACCTGGGGAACTGCCTTTAACATCCGTTAAAGGTAGTGAGCTAACATGTGCCGCGCGTTCACCCATAAGAACGTTAAAAACTTGGGTTTGGGCGTCGGGTTAGTAACCCTCCCCTAGAAAAAACATCCTACTATGAAAAAACGAAAGAAAAGAAAAACAAACCCCTCTAAAGTTGACGAACCCCGCAAACGTTTTAAGGACCATGATCTGCGAATCTGCACCTGGAATGTTCGCACTCTTTATAGAGACGGTGCAGTCTTCGCATTGGCAGACGTACTTGAAAAGTACAAGGCCGATATTACTGCCATACAGGAAATACGATGGATTGGGAAAGGCGTCACAACAACACCTAAAGGTGACGCACTGTATTATAGCTGCCATGACGTAAAGCATGAGTTTGGTTGCGGATTCGTAGTTAGTCGGAGACTAAAACATCTGGTATCCAGCTTCACCCCAGTGAATGAAAGACTTGCTGCAATTCGAATAAAAGCTAAATTCTTCAACATCAGCTTTATTTGTGCTCATGCTCCCACTGAAGAAAAGGACGAACAGACCAAAGATATATTTTACGAAGAAACATATGACCGTTGCCCTGCCCATGACATTAAAATCATTTTAGGCGATTTTAATGCCAAAATTGGAAAGGAGAATATCTTTGGCCCAACAGTCGGGAAATTCAGTCTCCACAGTGAAACATCTGACAATGGTATGAGGCTGATAGACTTTGCAGCTGCAAAAAACATGGTAGTTAGCAGTACCAGATTTAATCATATCGATATTCATAAGGGCACCTGGCTATCTCCAGATCAAAGAACAAGTAATCAAATTGATCATGTTGTAATAGATGGAAGACATTCATTCAACGTGTTGGATGTACGATCGTTCCGAGGCGCAAACATTGATTCGGACCACTACCTTGTTGCAGCTAAGGTACGTACCCGTCTAAACGTTGCAAATAAAGCACGAACAGACTCAACGCGGAAGTTGGACATCGATAGGCTGCAAACACAACAGATAGCCACAGCATATTCCACTCAACTAGCCCAATTGCTTAACGCGAGCACTCCTTGTCCCGATAACATAACAACACAATGGCAACATGCAAACAGCCGCAAAATCCATACTTGGATTCCAGAGACCTCCACAAAGGAATTCATGGTATGACCAGGAGTGTCGTGCTGCTACCGAAGAGAAAAATGCGGCATATAGAGCTACTTTGCAATCAGTAGCAACGCGTAGCGCGCGAGAGGGATATCGGGAGAAAAGGAGAGAAGAGAAACGTCTTTTCCGCAAGAAAAATAGAGAAGTGGAAAAGCGGGAGTGTGAAAAAATCGAGATGTACAGGAGCCAGAATGAAGTCCGAAAATTCTACCAAAGAGTGAAACATCAAACAGATGGCTTTGGTACAGGCACATCCTCCTGTAGAGACCAGCAAGGTAATCTGGTAACAGATACAAATAGCGTGCTAAGGATATGGAAGGAACATTTCTCCAATCTGCTGGTATCCAATAGTAGCGAAGACGATGATACCACAGATCCAATCCCAGAAGATGGTATAGAATGTATACCGCCCGGCCAATATGAGGTAAAAACAGCAATCAACCGGCTGAAGAATAATAAAGCAGCAGGAGCCGATGGCTTACCAGCCGAGCTGTTTAAAACCGGAGGCGACGCGCTGATAAGGTGTATGCATCAGCTAGTAAGCACCATCTGGCAGGAAGAACGCGTACCCGACGATTGGAACCTGAGCATCCTATGTCCCGTCCACAAGAAAGGATATAAGACTGTATGCTCCCTATTGCCTATAAGATAGTGTCAGAGATATTGTGCGAACGACTAAAGCCAATGGTCAACGAAATAATTGGACCATACCAATGTGGCTTTAGACCTGGCAAGTCCACCATTGACCAGATATTTACCCTTCGGCAAATCCAAGAGACCCAAGAGATGCAGATCGACATATTTCACCTTTTTTCGATTAAAAAGCAGCATTCGACAGTCCCCTCCGATCAAAGGTATTCCACGCAATGTCTGAATTTGGTATCCCCGCAAAGCTCATCCGGCTTTGTAAGATGACTTTAACTGATACTAGGTCCTCAGTTAAAATTTGAAAGAACCTCTCCGAAGAATTTTGTACCAAAAGAGGTTTCAGACAAGGAGACAGCCTTTCGTGTGACCTATTCAACATTTTGCTGGAAAAGGTAATTCGAGATGCAAATGTCAAAAGAAATGACACAATTTACACCAATAGCCACATGTTACTTGCCTATGCTGATGACATAGACATCATGGGACGATCAGTAAAGGAAGTAACTGATACCTTTAGGAAGGTCGAAGCAGAATCTGCGAAAGTGGGTCTGGCGGTAAACGGCGAAAAGACCAAATTGATGGTGTCGACGCGCAAAGCGTCCATAGAGCTCGGACCAACTGTGGAAGTTGGTACCTACAATTTTGAGGTAGTTAAAGACTTCGTCTACCTCGGCACTGCCATAAACACAACAAACAACATCAGTTGTGAAATAAGAAGAAGAATTGTATTGGCCAACAGATGCTACTATGGTCTAAGTAAGCAATTTAAAAACAAGGCCACATCTCGTCAAACAAAAATAACACTATACAAAACGCTGATACTACCCGTGTTAATGTATGGCTCCGAAGCATGGGTACTTGCGCAAGCAGATAAGTCAGTGCTTGGTGTGTTTGAGAGGAAAATTCTTCGAAAGATCTACGCGCCGATTTGCGTTGACGGTGAATATCGACGTCGTATGAACCACGAGCTATATCAGCTATTCAAAGACATGAATATAGTTAAACGTATCGAGATGCAACGATTGCGTTGGCTAGGCCATATCATGAGAATGAGCGATGATGAACCCGCTAAAAAGGCGTATGAATACATGCCCCATGGCGGTGCACGCAGAATCGGCAGGCATAAGCTTCGATGGAGCAAACAAGTGGATGAAGAAATGGAAAGGCGCGGTATTCCAAAAAGTCAAGCGAAAAACAGAGAGGAATGGAGATCTTTTCTTAGTTCGGTCTATGGAACAAATGTTCTGTAATGGGCCAACTAAGTAAGTAAGTAAGTAAGTAAAATATTTCACATATTGACAAGAATATTTATCAAAATAATAATAATAATTTGTTGAACGCATTTTTTCAATCGATAAAAAATGTTCATATTTACAATTATTTTGTTGATTTCTTTTCGTTAAATACAATCCCAAAAGCCACAAAAAAGATACATACACACATTTATAAATGATGGTGGTTATTTATTTAATTTAAACTCATAGAAATGCCAAAGTCAAAAGCAACAACATACGGGCGAAATGTGTCTCATCTAAATAATGGTTTTAGACCCCAAGTATGTTTGGACGAAATCCGTTTCAGACAATTTGGAGTCGATTTACATGGTAACTCTCGCATGGTAACTCTCGAACAGATCAACCGATCCGAACCAAATTTTAGGTATCGTAATATTTTGCCTAATCTTAGTTTAAGTTTAGTTTAAGTTCGAAGATGGGCCATATCGGTACACTCCTTCGGGTACCTCCCCCACAAAAGTTCGACTTACATGAGGTTCCAATATGGACTTAATCGCACCACTCTTTCGGTTACCTCCCACACAAAATTTTGGAAAAGTTCAGTTTAGGACCAACTCTCGAATCGCTTTGATTTTTCTTGTAACCACTTGTATTCACTGCCCCCCCTTCCCCCATACGACACTACAAGTTTCATCAGGGGCAAGCCCATACTTCCTGACAAAATAGCCTGAAAGTTCTAAAACACACCTATGACACCCTTAGTCCGGTCAAAATAGACATTGAAATAGCAAAAATTCCCACAAAGCTGAATTTTGGTGGAGAGCTAGGGTTTGCCATTAGAATCAACGTCTTAAAAGTCCCCATCGATCCCATGTGTGCAAAAAAAATTATTCGGGGTCAAAGGTCAAATTTTAAGGGTTTTTATGTTTTCGGATTTATTTTTTTAATAACGGTTGATCTGATCAAAATGTGACTAAAGTAAATATTGTAGACAGAAAAATTATCTACAAGTTTGACCTTTATATTTTTTTCCTAGAAGGAACCGTTCTTGAGACATAGCTGTTCTACAAAACACATGATTTTTATGCACTTATAAGGGAAATATGCACATATTCAGACAAACCGGCTAAAATAAGCGAAGTAATCGGGTCTGTCCCCCCAAAAAATATATATTTTCTTGAAGAGCGAAATTATAGCTATCTTCTAAAAAAATTCCAACAAAATCGGAGCGTGTTTAGTAGAGGTTTTCAATGTTAGAGTCATTTTATGCAAAAATAGCCCATTTAACCCACATGTATAATCGAAAGCCCAACGGGAACGACCCCAACGAAAACTCTCCGATTTTTTTCACGTTTTGTCCGAAGATAGGGTGTGTTGCGCTGATTACGGAAATGTATAATTTTCAACGGTTGCTGATCCGGTTCGACGGTTATTCGACCCGAAAGGCCAAATTTAAAAACCGGGTTAGACCCGGTTCTACAGAACCGATTACTGCAAAGTGGATATCGTTTGAAAGCTTACGGAAGTATCTAACACATAGTGTCGTTACTTTAACCGGTTCGCCTCATAATACACTTAGGCGGCTAATTTTTTATTTGACCTTTAGATCGCGATATCTCGAAAATTGTAAGTCTTTTTTAAGAACCATAAAGACCACTCTTGTAGACAATTATTAAATCTACAACTTTTACTTTAGCCGGCTTTTGCTAAGTCTTACCGTTTTTGAGAAAAATTAAAAAAACTGAATAATGCCTCCAAAAATGACCTTTGACCCCGAATAACTTGTTTTGCACACATGGGATCGATGGGGACTTTTAGGACGTTGCTTCTAATGGCCAACCCTAGCTCTCCACCAAAATTCAGCTTTGTGGGAATTTTTGCTATTTCCCCCTTATACGCATGTCTATTTTGACCGGACTACCTGTGTAGTTGTTGGAGCGCCAGATAACTCGCGAACGTATCTGCCCATTTGGTCCAAAATTTGTCCTTCGAAATATTTTGCCAAAACATAGTTTAAGTTTGAAGATAAGGCATATCGATCCACTCCTTCAGATACCTCCCCACAAAAGTTCAAAAATGTTCGGAAAAATTGTGCGCACGATAACTCTTGAAAGTGAGTGACCGATGTGGTCCATACTTTGCACATCCTAATATATCTACCGGATATAGATCAGGTTCGAATATGAACTATATTTGTCCACTCCTTCGGGTTATCGAACAGACCTAATAATAATGGTTTTGGGTATTTTTCCGCTGCTTACTTCGCAAGCAGCTATGTCCCAGCAATGTCTTGGCCATTAGGGATCTAGATACAGAGAGAGATCTAAATATACAAAAGAGAACCTCTACATCAAGAGGATTATCAAGCAGTTTTGAGTAGTATCGTACCGGAGATCAACCACCATCCGTGGCATCGGAACAACAAACGAGTGGTGTGTTGACTTAACTAAGATCCAGTTGGTGCAGCCCCCTTAATTGCTACTGGGCCAGGATTGATTTTCAAAGTACAAACACAACTTTTAGTAAACGGATCGATGCAATCGATCCTGATTCCCAATAAATTATGTAGAGTACAGAGCGAAGTATTAGCAAGTCTACTCCACCCTACTGTTTTTGCAACATGTGCAAATATTTATATTTTCTTTAAGATATAATTGTTGTTTTTATACCACCAATAGGATAAAGTGGTACTGTACTGACTATAGCTGTTATGTGTCACCGAATTTATCCTCTTATCTCCATTATCGCCTTCTAAGAAAATTTATTGTTTTCTTTTCTAGTTTCAATTTGCACTACCTGAGTAAATGTGCGCAAATAAAATAAATGTTCTGAACTTTTTTATGTGATGTTTATTAGATTTCACAGTTCCATTGCAGATAAATTAACGTGTCCACCACAAGTATTGTTAAGCGAGAGAATCACGATTAAGCTGCTGGTTAGCACTTCAGCTGGGTTATCTCGTTTCCGTTGCTGTATTTATGGGGTCAACCCCGTTATGGCGTCACAATTAAACATTGTCTCCAGTAGGTAGAGGAGTGGCGTAAACAGCGGTAGCATCTTTTCAATTATTATCTACACTTTTATATGAAAAAAAAATAATAATAAAAAATTGTTTGTATTTTTATTCCCATTTGCTTGTTTGTTGGCAAAAGATGTGACTAAGAAAACAAAGGATTTATTGTTTTTTTTATATTTTTGTGGTCTATATAAAAAAGATTTAGTGACATATGATTCGCAAAGTTGTCTATAAACAACTTAGTAATTCTTTATGATTATATGACTATATCCGGAATTTTAATTGTGCTGATTTGATCGTGGATTTTCTAAAGAAAAAAAAAAATAATTGCTGTTAAAATTTATTTTTTGATCTTCCAAACAATATGATGAGTTTATTAGCCCAGGGTAGAACTGGATGTAGGTTAAAGGCTAATTTATGTATATAGCCTTGTTTTAAATATAAAAGTCTAGGGCGTGGTGATGAATATAAGGAAATTTATACTTTGTACACAAAATAAATAACAACAAGTAAAATAGGGCTATAGTCGGACGTGGCCGACCATACGATACCCTACACCACTACCTCGACGGTCTTATTTTTAACGGAATTTCTTGCCACATATTTTAGCCGCCAGGAAATACATACATGAGTTGATATAGACGATAATATACCAGAGATATAGCACATATACATATACCGTCATTACAACAAACATAAGACGTTTTGGACAGACGTACAGTTTTAGCTAAAGAGACATACATTTTCCTTAAAAAAATTAAAATTAGCATTAAGAAATATCAAAGTACCCTTAGCAATAGCTTTCGGTAATTTTTGCCGAATGGACCAATAATAAAACGACCTATATTTCGAAGCAAACCTCCGTACATCATTGTAATTCGCATCAACTAAAAAAAGTGCGTAATTTCTCTAGCATCTTTTAAAAAAATTTACTATTATGACAGCGACTTTTTGTAGCATGGAAGGTAAATGTTATTCTTTACAAACAAACATTATCTTATTTCATGGTCAATTTCACCAGTTAATCACTATAAATTTTTGCATCTTTGCTAACCAAAACTTTTACCTCGTGCAAAATTTCGAATATTTCACGGTGTACAAATGTGTAGGTATAAATACCCCTGTTCGCAAATTCCCATATTTCTATAAAGAAATCCTCTAAAATGCATATGTGAATTTTTTCATGCATATTCAACATGACAAAAATCGAAAGAACTCTAGTTTAGTAAAAAGTCTCCAATATTTCTGAATTTATTTCCAGCGGTAGGTATTTTTATGCTGACCATGGGAATATATAATTTTCCTGGGGGACGGCCCCGATTATGTTTGAAAAGCTCATGGAAATACCTATTCCACAAGTGGTCACTGCGGCGTTATTTTCACCGCTTCGGAAACCCAAACCCTATTTTGGACCCATTTTTTTTTTTTGATAAAACAAGAGTCCTTCTGCTGTCTAAGAAGACCTGTAGAGGTTTTCTATTGTCTATAGAAGACGTCAACGGGTGCCACCGTGGTGCAATGGTATGCACACCCACCTTGCACGCTGAAGGTCGTGGGTTCGATTCCCCGGCCAGTCAACATCAAAATTTTCAACGGTGGCAAAATACCCCTCAGTAATGTTAGCGACATTTCCTGAGTATTTCAGCCATGTAAAACTTCTCTACAAAGTGGTGTCTTAAGACACGCCGTTCGGACTCGGCGATAAAAAGTAGGTCCCATATCATTGAGCTAATATGAATCGGGGTGCACTCATTGATATGAGAGAAGTCTCCCTTGTCCGGTATGGGTTGTTTGTGGAACAATTATATTATAGAAGACGTCAACAGGTTTTCTGTTGTCTATAGAAAACTAAAGGTTTTCTTTTGTCTATAGTTGTCTATAGAATACCCCAAATATGTCTTCTGTTGTCTAGAGAAGCTTTTAGACCTCTATGAAGTACGGCAAGATGTCTTCTGTTGTCTATAGAAGACCATAAGAGGCCCTCTGTTGTCTACAGGAGACCTCAAGAGGTTTTCTGTTGTCTATAAGAGACATAAAGAGGTTTCCTGCTGTTTATAAAAGACCTCAAGATATCTTCTCTTGTCTATGGAAAGACCTCAAGGAATATTCAGTTGTCTATTGAATACTCAGAAGATGTTCTATTATCTATAGAAGATCTCAAGAGATCATCTGCTGTCTATAGAAGATCTCAAGAGGTCTACTGTTGTCTATAGAAGACCACAAGACGTCTTCTGTTGTCTATAGATGACCTCAAGACGTCTTCTGTTGTCTATAGATGACCTCAAGACGTCTTCTGTTGTCTATAGAAGACCTCAAGAGGTCTTCTGTTGTCTAAGAAGACCTCAAGAGGTCTTCTGTTGTCTATAGAAGACCTCAAGACATATTCTGTTGTCTATAGAAGTCCTCAGGAGGTCTATAGAAGATCTCAAGGGGTCTTCTGTTGCCTATAGAAGACCTCAAGAGGTCTTCTGTTGTCTATAGAAGACACCAAGAGGCCTTCTGTTGTCTATACAAGACCCCAAGAGGTCTTCTGCTGTCTATAGAAGACTTCAATAGGTCTTCTGTTGTCTGTAGAAGACCTCGAGAAGTCTTCTGTTGTGTTTAGAAGTCCCCAAGAGGACTTCCCCAAGAGGCCTTCTGTTGTCTATAGAAGACCTCAAGAGGTATACTCAGAACATTTTCTGTTGTCTATCGAAGAACTCAAGACGTCTTCTGTTGTCTTTAGAAGTCCTCAGGAGGTCTTCCACAAAAGGCCTTCTGTTGTCTATAGAAGACCTGAATACCTGAGTTGTCTACTGAATACTCAAAAGATTTTCTGTTGTCTATCGAAGACCTCAAGCGGTCTTCCGTTGTCCATAGAAGATCTCAAGAGGTCTTCTGTTGTCTGTAGAAGATTTCAAGAGGTCTTCTGTTGTCTACAGAACACCTCAAGAGATCTTCTGTTGTCTACAGAACACCTCAAGAGTTCTTCTGTTATCTATAGAACACCTCAAGACGTATTCTGTTGTCTTTAGCAGTCCTCAGCAGGTCTTCCCTAGAGGCCTTCTGTTGTCTATAGAAGACTTGAATAACTCAGTTGTGTACTGAATACTCAGAAGATGTTCTGTTGTCTATCGAAGACCTCAAGAGGTCTTCTGTTGTCCATAGAAGACCTCAAGAGGTCTTCTGTTGTCTAAGAAGACCTCAAGAAGTCTTTTGTTGTCTTTAGAAGACTTCAAGAGGTCTTCTGTTGTCTATAGAAGACCTCAAGCCGTCTTCTGTTGTCTTTAGAAATCCTCAGGAGGTCCATAGAAGATCTGAAGGGGTCTTCTGTTGTCTATAGAAGACCTCAAGAGGTCTTCTGTTGTCTATAGAAGACACCAAGAGGCCTTCTGTTGTCTATAGAAGACCCCAAGAGGTCTTCTGCTGTCTATAGAAGACTTCAATAGGTCTTCTGTTGTCTATAGAAGACCTCGAGAAGTCTTCTGTTGTGTTTAGAAGTCCTCAAGAGGACTTCCCCAAGAGGACTTCTGTTGTCTATAGAAGACCTCAAGAGGTATACTCAGAAGATTTTCTGTTGTCTGTCGAAGACGTCTTCTGTTGTCTTTAGAAGTCCTCAGGAGGTCTTCCACAAAAGGCCTTCTGTTGTCTATAGAAGACCTCGAGCAGTCTTCTGTTGTGTTTAGAAGATCTCAAGAGGTCTTCTGTTGTCTGTAGAAGATTTCAAGAGGTCTTCTGTTGTCTATAGAACACCTCAAGAGATCTTCTGTTGTCTATAGAACACCTCAAGAGGTCTTCTGTTGTCTATAGAACACCTCAAGACGTATTCTGTTGTCTTTAGCAGTCCTCAGCAGGTCTTCCCTAGAGGCCTTCTGTTGTCTATAGAAGACCTGAATAACTCAGTTGTGTACTGAATACTCAGAAGATGTTCTGTTGTCTATCGAAGACCTCAAGAGGTCTTCTGTTGTCCATAGAAGATCTGAAGAGGTCTTCTGTTGTCTATCGAAGACCTCAAGAGGTCTTCTGTTGTCTATAGAAGATCTCAAGAGGTCTTCTGTAGAAATGTTGTCTAAAGAAGACCTCAAGAAGTCTTCTGTTGCGTTTAGAAGTCCTCAAGAGGACTTCCCCAACAGGACTTCTGTTGTCTATAGAAGACCTCAAGAGGTATTTAGTTGTCTATTGAATACTCAGAAGATTTTCTGTTGTCTATCGAAGACCTCAAGAGGTCTTCTGTTGTCTATAGAAGATCTCAAGAGATCCTCTGCGTCTATAGAAGATCCCAAGAGGTCTTCTGTTGTCTATAGAAGACCTCAAGACGTCATCTGTTGTCTATAGAAGACCCCAAGAGGCCTTCTGTTGTCTATAGAAGACCCCAAGAGGCCTTCTGTTGTCTATAGAAGACCTCAAGAGGTCTTCTGTTGTCTATAGAAGACCTCAAGAAGTCTTCAAGAGGACTTCTTCAAGAGGCCTTCTATTGTCTATAGAAGACCTCAAGAGGTATTTAGTTGTCTATTGAATACTCAGAATATTTTCTGTTGTCTATCGAAGACCTCAAGAGGTCTTCTGTTGTCTATAGAAGATCTCAAGAGATCCTCTGCTGTCTATAGAATATCTTGTCTATAGAAGACCACAAAAAGTTTTCTGTTGTCTATAGAAGACCTCAAGCCGTCATCTTCAAGAGGTCTTTTGTTGTCTATCGAAGACCTGAATACCTCAGTTGTCTACTTAATACTCAAAAGATTTTCTGTTGTCTATCGAAGACCTCAAGAGGTCTTCTGTTGTCTATAGAAGACCTCAAGAGGTATTTTGTTGTCTATAGAAGACCTCAAGAAGTCTTCTGTTGTGTTTAGAAGTCCTCAAGAGGACTTATCCAAGAGGCCTTCTGTTGTCTATAGAAGTCCTCAAGAGGTATTCAGTTGTCTATTGAATACTCAGAAGATTGTCTGTAGAAGATCTGTCTGTAGAAGATCTCAAGAGGTCTTATGTTGTCTATAGATGACCTCAAGGGGTCTTATGTTGTCTATAGAAGACCTCAAGAGGTTTTCTGATGTCTATAGAAGAGCTCAAGACGTCTTCTGTTGTCTTTAGCAGTCCTCAGGAGGTCTTCCCCAGAGGCCTTCTGTTTTCTATAGAAGACCTGAATACCTGAGTTGTCTACTGAATACTCAGAAGATGTTCTGTTGTCTATCGAAGACCTCAAGAGGTCTTCTGTTGTCTATAGAAGATCTCAAGAAGTCTTCGCTTGTCTATAGAAGATCTCAAGGGGTCTTCTGTTGTCTATAGAAGCTCTTAAGAGGTCTTCTGTTGTCTATAGAAGATCTTAAGATGTCTTCTGTTTTATATAGAAGACCTCAAGAGGTCTTCTGTTGTCTATAGAATACCTCAAGAGGTCTTCTGTTGTCTCAGACCTCAGGAGGTCTTCTGTTGTCTATAGAAGACCTGAATAACTCAGTTGTCTACTGAATGCTCAGAAGGTTTTCTGTTTTCTATCGAAGACATCAAGAGGTCTTCTGTTGTCTATAGAAGACCTGAATACCTCAGTTGTCTACTGAGTAATCAGAAGATTTTCTGTTGTCTATCGAAGACGTCAAGAGGTGGTCTGTTGTCTATAGAAGATCTCAAGAAGTCTTTGCTTGTCTATAGAAGATCTCAAGAGGCCTTCTATTGTCTATAGAAGATCTCAAGATGTCTTCTGTTGTCTATAGAAGACCTCAAGAGGTCTTCTGTTGTCTATAGAAGACTTCAAGAAGTATTCTGTTGTCTATAGAAGACCTGAATAACTCAGTTGTCTACTGAATACTCAGAAGGTTTTCTGTTTTCTATCGAAGACATCAAGAGGTCTTCTGTTGTCTACAGAAGACTTCAAGAGGTCTTATGCCGTCCACAGAAGACCTCACGAGGTCTTCGGTTGTCTATAGAAGACCTCAAGAGGTCTTCTGTTGTCTATATTGGACCTGAAGATATCTTTTGTTCTCAATAGAAGATTTCCGAGGTCTTCTATAGTTTACAGAAACCACAGTGCCTACTTGAGATAAAAGAGGAACCAATATTAGTCCATTACTGTTTCTTGCTTCAACCAATCACAGGACCGTTACTTAGTATCAGTATCATATGTCATTTATACACATTCGGCAAAATTGTTTGCAAAATTCCGCACACATCCATTTGTCAATAACCTACATCTAAAGAAAATTGCGTGTAATAACAAATTAAACAACATTTTCGTATGAAACTCTCATATTCCAAGTTCATTCAACTACGTCACAACCAAAGACACTGATTTCTGTGGGACATTTTTAGATTGGTTCTTAGGCAAACAAAAACAACAATCAAAGCCTTACTGAAATAATAATAATAATAAGAAGAACAACAATACAACATATTTTTATTCTTTTTTTCTTCTTCTACAAAGAAACAAACGTTACAAATGACGAAACAGACGAGACAAAACAACAACCAAAAAAGGTTAAAAAACTGTGGCAATAATAACAACAGCAAAGCTGTAGTTTCATGAAAATCGCACGAAACATGAATCATTGTTTTGTTATCATTCTCGTCATTTTAATTATGGTCTGACGTCAAAATGTGGATTACATAATAAGAGAAGAGAAGGGAATAAAATAAAAGAAAAGATACACAAAACACGAGTTTTATTATTTTTACTGGGCCATTTAATTGTTCCTGTTTTTAAGTTGGCAGATTTTAATAGACCTGGCTGGAGATATACAGATTGTTCGACAAAGGAGTTTGGTTGTAATTCTCCGTGAACTGGGATTATTCCTTTAGTGGTTTACCTTTATTCGCATGAACTCAAGTCTTTTTGTTTCACTTTGCTTTGAAAAATAATATTGAGTGCAAGCATCTTGTTGTTCTAAAATAGAATCCGAATGCCATTGGTCCAACCAATACGAAATTTATTTATCATTAATTAGATCTTGGCAAAACAATTCTCTGACTGCATGCATAACCTTCAATGTCATGTTTTTTTTCTGATTGTATTGGAATGTTTTTTTTTTTTTTGTACTTGTGGTTTGTCTAGCACGACAACAGCACAAAGGAAATCAACTGGACATTTAACAATAATCACTTTGTTATTTTTAATTTTGAAAAAAAAAAATGGAAACAAAAATATTGTTAATAACCGCCACAAACCCTCACCATAAATGGAATAATTATTTTCTCAATTATAATTGATTTTTGTTTTTTGAAATTTGTTTCGTGTCTATTTTTATTTTTCAAGTTCAAATTCTCGTAAAATAACAAATCTACAGAGTTAGTATTTGTCACGAACCCGCTATATTTCCGTTAAGCTTTTCTGGTAGTGTGGGATCTTCCTGTAGATGTTAAGAAAAGCTACTTCCCAGCAAACAAATTTGTAGGATGTGCGACATGTCTTCAAACGAATTTGTCGTTTCGATTTCATTTTGACTTGCTTAGTCCCTGGCCACACTAGAGTAATTTCAATGAAATTTTGACATGAAACTTTGCATTTTTTGGGAAAAATGCATAATTTCAAGAAACTAGTTTACACGGTTTCATGTGTTCTGCAATTTTGCTTTGTTGCAATATTCGTATGAAACAAACAGACCGTTTTATTTTATCTTTTACTTTCATGTTCTTTTACTTTCATGTCAAAATTTCAGTGTAATTACTCTTAGTGTGGCGCGGGACTTAAGGGATATTTGTAAATCCTCAGCATTTATGCCAACGATATACTTTCAGAGGGTACATTTCGCCACTCATCGAATTAATGGTTTTAGACCCCAAGTCCACTCCTTCGGGTACCTCCCCAACAAAAGTTTAAAACTTTTCCCTAAAATGGTGCTTACGGCAATAACTTTGCACATCGTAAAATGTCTACCAGACGTAGATGAGGTTTGAATATGGACTACTCTTCTTTGGGTACCTATAAAACCCCTTATTGCACCATATGTAGTTGCTGGAGAGCACGATACTTTTGAACAGATCAACCGATTGTCCAAAATTTGGCCTTTGTACTTAATTAAGTTCTAAGATGGGTCATATTGGTCCACACCTTCGGGTACCACCGACATAAAATTTCGGAAAAGTTCAGTTTAAGGCCTCCTCTCGAATCGCTTTGAGTTTTGTTGTAACAATTTGTATTCGCTAACCCCCTTACGACGGTAGTAGTTTTTTTTTTTCAGGGCAAGACCATACTTCCTGAGAGAATGCCTTAAAAGCTGCAAAAAGCTCTACGGCACCATGTGTAGTGGCTGGAGCTCACGATAACTCTCGAACAGATCACCCAATTCGGTCCAACCAACTAGGCCTTCGTAATACTGTGTCCAAACTTAGTTTAGTTCCGAAGATGTGCCATATCGTTCCACTCCTTCGGGTAACCACCACCTTACTAAAGCTCAAAGTTTTTTGTTACAATGGTGCGTACGAAGGCTGTAACCGATTTGGTCCATACATTGCACATCATAATACTCCTACGATTCATAGATCTGGTTCGAAAATAGACTTTCAACACTTCGGGTACCTCTCATAACAAATGTCCGAAAAGTGCAGATTAAGAGCTGTTCTCGAATCCCTCTGATTTTTGTTGCAACAACTTGTATTCGCTGCCCCTATTACTGCGGTACAAGGGGCAAGTCCATAATTCCTGGTAAATGGCCCGATAGGTATAAAAAAATTGTTGTTGTGTAGTGACGGATCAGCTGATTAGTTCCAAAATTCGACCTTCGTAATATGTTGACCAAACTTAGTATAAGTTCGAAGATGAGCCTTATCGGTCAAATCCTTTGGGTATCTCCCCAAAAATTCCAAACTTTTTGCTAAAATGGTACACGCTATATGTAGTTTTACTTCGAAATAGGTCCATATCCTTAGGGTACCTCCCCCACAAAAGTTCAAAATTTTTGTTTAAGTGCAGTCTAGGAACTGTTAGAAGATTCTTTGAAAAATTATACCGATGCTACTCCTTGTGACCCTCTTTACAGAGATATTATGTTTTTCGTGGGCAAGTCCTAGGCTCTAGGTTATACGGCGAACAACTGCAATGACTCCCAAAATAAGATCCACATCCAAAATGGAGCATATCGATCCATTTCTTCAGGTACCTCCTCTGCATCACTTGCGAGCTTTGATCCAAATATATGTTTTTGTCGGAAAGTTCATACGCCCAAAACGGACCAAAATATCTGAAAACCCCCTAATACATTAATTGTTTTCTATTGAAGGCCTCAAGAGTCTTCTGTTGCCTGTAAAATGTCTCAATAGGTTTTCTGTTTTCTAGAGAAGACCACATGAGGTCTTGTGTTGTCTATAAAAGACCTCAAGAGGTCTTCTATTGTCTATAAAAGACCTCAAGAAGACCAGAAGAGGTGTTCTGTTGTCTATAAAATATCTCAGTAGGTCTTCTGTTGTCTATAAGAGACCTCAAGAGGTCTTACGTTTTCTATCAAATACAAGAAAGATGTCTTCGGTTGCCTGTAAAATGCCTCAAAAGACCTTCTGTTCACTGTACAGGACCTCTTCTTTTATCTATTTAAGACCTCAAGAGCATTTTATTCCCTGTAAAATGCCTCAAGAGGTCCTCTGTGGTCTATAGAAGACCTCAAGTGGTCTTCTGTTATCTATAGAAGGCTTCAAGAGGTCTTCCGTTGCCTAGAGAAGATCTAGAAAATGCATTCTGTTTACTATAGAAGACCTCAAGACGTATTCCGTTATCTAAATAAGACCTCATTGTCTATAGAATACTTCAAGATGTCTTCCGTTGTCTATAGAAGATCTCAAGAGGCCCTCTGTTGTCTATAAAATAACTAAGTAGGCCATCTGTTGTCTATTGAAGACATCAGGAAGTCTTCTCTTGTCTATAGAATACCTCTGTCTTCTGTTATCTATCGAAAACCTCAATAGGTCTTCTGTTGTCTATAGAAGACTTCAAGGGGTATCCTGTTGTCTATAGAAGACTTCAAGAGGTCTTCCGTTTTCTATAAAAATGCCTCAAAATACCTTCTGTTCACTATTGAAGACATCAAGAGGTCTTTTGTTGTCTATCGAAGACCTCAATGGGTCTTCTGTTGTCTATAGAAGATCTCACTAGGACCTCTGTTATCTAGAGAAGACCACAAGAGGGTTTCTGTTGCCTGTAAAATGCCTCAAAAGACCTTCTGTTCGCTATAGAGGATCTCAAGAGGTATTCTAAAGAGTCTTCTGTTGCCAGTAAAATGCCTCAAGAGGTCTTCTGTTGTCTACAAAAGACCTCAAAGGTGTTTTGTTGTCAATAGACCTCTTGAGGTCTTCTGTTGTTTATGTTCTGTTGTCTATAGAAGATCTCAGAAGGTCTTCCATTGTCGAGAGAAGACCACAAGAGCTATTCCGTTGACTAGATATGACCTCAAAAATGTCTTCTGTTCTCTATAGAAGATCTCAGAAGGTCTTCCATTGTCGAGAGAAGACCACAAGAGCTATTCCGTTGACTAGAGATGACCTCGAAAATGTCTTCTGTTGTCTATAGAAGACCTCAAGAGGTCTTATACCTAGATAATTTATGCTCTGGTTCGGTATAATCTTATTGTGAGAAGGAGTATCTCTTGCTCTAATCATGACTTGCCATAACTTACAATCTTCTTCCTCAGTATCTTTAGCGCTTAGTGCCGCGTAGCCTTCCTTGAGGGCTACGAGGCACTAAGCGTGTCTTGAGGCATTTCAATCTTCAGTATGTCGTCGTAACTTAAGTTCCCGGACCAAGCTTTATGTTGCTCCCAATGGCATTTCATTACTCCTCCTTACTTCTGGTGTGTTTTAAATCAGGTCCCTGTTGCTTAGATAATCAGCTAGGATGTATTTCAGATATGCTGGTACTTTGAGTTTCGATTGCAAGCCTTTTATGCCATATCTCCCCACGTGAGGCTGTTGAAAGCGTTTTAACATCGATAGTAGCTAGTAGTTTCAATTGTCAGCTATAATTTATCCCTGTTGCGCATATTCAAAAGCTTTGAGACCTCTCTCAAGGCAACAACAGAGATTCTGTCAGATCTAAACTAGTATTAGTTCCAGTGTTTTAGTAGCTATATCCTGCATCACTTCTCTGGGTAAGCCGTTCTGGGCTTTAGGTTTGATGCAGATGCATCGAGTTCTTCCTTTTTTAAATAGTGGAATATTTGTATTTTCTATGGACGTTGCCCCTTTCTTCTAGGTGGTCGTGTATCGTCTTCCGATTTGGGAGCCTCGCCATGCTCTTGCGTTGTCTGCATTCCACCAGTGCACTGCCTGTTTTTTTTGCATGTCGTACTTTGGGTGTGGCCTTGTTGCCGCTTTTCCTGATTGCGCCAATTAAACATTCAGATGTACTGATCCACTTTAATGATTATAATATTAATAACAAATGTTTCCATAATGTCATGTTTCCTGAATGACATATACATCCGATTTCCATACGACATTATATCCTTCCAAAGTTTCCAGGGGTTTTCGGTCGGAATTTCATTCCGAAATTATGTCTACCTCTTCATATACATATACTTCCGATTTCCATACGACATTGTTCCCCAATAAATTCCATTTCAAATTTCACAAGATTTTTCGGTCCGAATTTCATTCCAAAATTATGTCAAACTCTCCATATACATACATACATACCTACATTACGATTTCGCACCGATTTTTTACCCAAAATTTAAAGTCGCTTTCAAAATTCGTACCGATTTCGTTCCAATGTTGCTCCGTTTGGTTTGCTGGGTTACCAAAGTTCTTACCAAACGCATACCACATATGAATGTGTGTGTGCAGAGTTCACTCGTGTACCTTTCTTCCGGCCACCAACAAATTAACTTTATGGCTAAAATATAATGAAATGCCGGTTGTAGATCATGTTCTTTTGTCATGCCACATGATGATGATGATGACGGCGACAACCACGACGATTATGAAATGATAATTGTTTTTCTTTGTTACTTCATTTTTTCGTGTTTCTTTTTCGTTCGAAGCGTACGGGGAAAATGTCCCCCACCAAATTGTTTGTGTCTTGTAACACAGTGGAATGGACTAGACTTTTTGCTGGTGTTGTTTCAATTGTACAATAAATACTTAAAGAAGTTAAAGGGACGTGACTGACAATGTGAAACCCTAGACCTAGAAAATTAAAGAAGTACTGAATTAAGTCTTACAAGTTTAATGGAATAATTATTGTGAATTTTCCTGTAGCGCTGCTGTGGGGGAGGGTATATACATATATTAGTTTGTTTCTGTTCAGAAGTTTGTAAAATTTCGCAATAATGGCAGTAGACACATATCTATGTGCAGCAAAATGTAGGACTGGAGGAGTTGAGTCGATCAAACTCTTTCATAGCCGAAATCGAGCAAAATACTGGATAAATGGACTCGAATTCCTTCTCCAAATACCTTTTTGTAAAAATAAAAAAATCTATTATACTAGCATGTACTTATATATGTAAGGTTGTTTTTAACCATCTCTTTAAGGATTAGTTTTTTAAGTAAACTATGTAAATACTTTTGAACAAATAATAAATAAATAAATAAATAATGGACTCGAATTTACTGTAGAACATTTCACATCTAAAATAGACTTCGCGTGAACATCATTTACATTTTTTCAGTAGCGATATAATGTAAACAAGGGCAGTTACGCCGAATATGCCTCATTAAAAAGCAAAAGTAAAGAACAACCAGTAAAACAAGTAAGAACGGCGTAAAGTTCGGCCGGGCCGAACTTGTTATACCCTCCACTACAAGTTGTATTGAAGTAAAATGGAATAATTAGTTTCCTTTCGTGTATGAAAAAGACTTAATACTAAATTTCAGCAATTTCGGTAAAACAATGTGAGGCACCACTCTATGAGGGCTATTTCAAAACGTCGATCTATACCGACAAATTTCTGATGGAAAGTTTTTAGGCTCAAAGAAGACTTAATACCAAATTTCCTATATTTCGGTAAGAGAATGTGGCTAAAACTTAAAAAATACCGAAAATCAAGAAGTACGCTTCTTTGGGTATATAGGAAGACGTGGACGTATACTGATAATACTCTTCTGGAATATTGTATAACTCTTGGAAGACGAAATAACGAATTTCAGCCATTTCGGTTGGATATTGACGTCACAATCTTCAGTATTACGAAAATCGGGAGGTACCGTTCTAAGGGGGCTATATCGAAACGTGGACCTATACCGACGAATTTTAGTCAGAAATGAGGCAATATGAAAGCGTGGACCTGTACAGACATATTGAATACACAACCTTCAAAATACGAATAATCGGGAGGTACCTTTCCATGGGGGCTATATGAAGGCGTGGACCTATACCGACAAATTTAAAGGGGAAGTTTGAGTACCACCAACGTAGACTAAGTACCAAATTTCAGCCATTTCGGTGTGATAATGAAGCTAAAACCTTCAAAATACCGAAAATCGGGAGGTACCGTTCTATGGGGGCTATATGAAGGTGTGGACCGATACCGACAAAATTCTGGGGGAAAGTACCAAATTTCAGTCATTTTGGTAGGATAATGAAGCTAAAACTTTAAAAATACCGAAAATCGGGAGGTATCGTTCTATGGGGGCTATATGAAGGTGTGGACCGATGCCGACAAAATTCTGGGGTAAAGTTTTATACCCTTAAAGAAGACTACGCACCAAATTTCAGCCATTTTGGTAGGATAATGAAGCTAAAACCTTAAAAATACCGAAAATCGGGAGGTACCGTTCTATGGGGGCTATATCAAAACGTGGACCGACATATCCGATTTTCAATACCAACCTGCAAGTAATAAAAACTTCTGTACCAAATTTTGACTCTCTATCTTTAAAATTTCGAGCTGTATCTTGATTTCAACAGACAGACGGACGGATGGACGGACAGACGGACAAGGTCAAATCGACATTGAATTTTATGCTGATCAATAATATATATACTTTATAGGGTCTCCGACGAATATTTCGATGTGTTACAAACGGAATGACAAATTTAATTATACCATCCATATGGTGGAGGGTATAAAAATACTCTGACCTGTCGGTCAGTAAGGTTATATGGGGCCTACAATAAAACGTAGACCTATGTCCATAATTTTTGTTGGAGAAGTTTCTTTATCACTGGGAACTCTAAATGACAAATTATAGCTTATTCGGTCTGCAAACGTCAAAATACTTGAAAGGTAGGGAGGTACCGTTATAAGGGGGCTATACCAAAATGTGGACATATCTTCGCAGTTTTTAGTAGAGACGCTTTTTGGTCATTGGAAACCTCAAATGTAAAATTTCGGTAAAAAATGAAGCTAAAAGCCTCAAAATACTTTAAATCGGGAGGTACCGTTATATGGGACCTATACCAAAACCTGGACCTATCTTCACCATTTTTGGTACAGACGTTTCTTGATCTTTTGAAACTCGAAGTGCCAAATTGGAGACAATTTGGGAGGAAAGTGTTGCTAAAATCCTCAAAATACCTTAAATCGGGAGGTACCATTATTGGGGGCTATATCAAAACGTGGACCTATCTTAACAATTTTTAGTGGAGAAGTTTCTAGTCCATTAAGAACATCAAATGTAAAATTTCAGCTAGTTTGATAAAAAATGTAGATAAAATCCTCAAAATACCTTAAATCGGGTGGTACCGTTATATGAGGAAAAACAAATTAGCGTTATATCTCAATTATACGGACGCTAGAGATTACAACAGACGGACAGGCGGACATGGCTAGATCGTCTTAGAATTTTATCCTGATCAAGAATATATATACTTTATAGGGTCGCAAATAATTAGTTCGATGTGTTACAAACAGAAAAACAACATACTATGGTGGAGGGTATACAAATCACACCTAAAATAACCTTTGTGGTGAACATCGTTTACATTTCGCGATGTGACGTGGATAAGGAAGAAGTGCCGTGTTCTTTTTATACTCTACACCACAATGTGGCGAGGGTATTATAAATTGTTTGTAGCACATCGAAATAATAGTCGCGGATCTTCATACCAAAATGAATATCTCGCCGAGCGGAGTCGATCTGGCTATGGTGTCCGTCCGTCTGTCGATTTGATTCCTGGCTGTTACTATATCTCTGCCTACATTTTTACATGATAATATTAAGTTGTAAATATTTAGTTCAGTGTACGTTGTCATAGATCGCTGTCCCAAGGGCTTTATAATGATAGTGCTTAGTTCATTGCCATCTTACACATACAGTTACCAAGACTACCGATTTGTTTTCATGTTGTCTTTAATTTGTTCTTTTATTTTTCTTTGTTGGTGGTCGACAATTATGACGAACAACGAGTTCAACTTCTTACTTAACCTGTGACTAATAATATTTACAGAAATATCAGTTATTGAAGTCGATATTAGAATGAGATATAAAATAATTTACATTGATATATTTCATGTGAGGGAACACTCAACACCACATCATTGGTCCATAAAATTGTAACATCTGTATAATGGGACATAAAAAACCCTTCATTATTTTGTTTGTCCATTTGTGAAACGTTTCCTGAATCAATTTAAACACGTAAGAAAAATTCGGACAAATCTTGTCAGTATAGAAAAAAATTAGGACAATCGGACACATTTTTTCGTATAGAAAAAATTTGGAAAACTTTTTTTTTTCGTATAGAAAAATGTTGGACACATTTTTTTCGTATAGGAAAAAATTAGGAAACATTTTTTTCGTAAAGAAACTTTATTTTGTATAGAAAAAAAAACTTCTAATAGAAAATTCTAAATTCGGTATAATCGTTTTTCGACTAGAAAAAAATTGGCCTAATTTTTTTTCGAATAGAAAAAATCTGCCAACTTTTTTTCGGATAGGAAAAAATTCGTGCTATAGAAGAAAATTTGGGCTAAATTAGTTGTTTAGAGGAACATTTGGGCTATAGAAAAACATTCGAATTTATTTCGATAGAGACAATTCTGATAAATGTTATTCGTATAGAAATAAATTCGGGTCTAATTTTTTTTTCTTATATTTTCGGAGCTATATTTTTAATTTAAAAAAACGCGTCTATTGTTTTGTGTAGAAAAAATTCAGGCTGTTTTTTCGTATAGGAAACAATTAGGGTTGATCCCGCATAGGGAAAATTTGGGCTATTTTTTTCGTATGGAACATATTGTGGGCTAATTTTTACATATATAAGAAAAATTCGGGTTTATTTTTCGTATAGGAAAAAATCGAGTTTAAATTTGTTCATATAGAAAAATTCATACACAATTTTTCGGAGGCATTTTTGTCGTATAGAAAAAAAAAATCGGTCGCATTTTTGTCGTATAGAAAAAAATTCGGACGCATTTTTTTATACAAAAAATTCGGATCCTTTTTTGTCATATAGAAACAAAATTAGGCCTAATTTTTTGCGCATAGAAAACAATCGGTACTAACTTTTTTGTGTAGAGAAAACAATTCGGTTCTTTTTTTCTGCGTACAGAAAAAATAGGTTCTTTTTACGCAAAGAGAAAATTTCAGCTCTAATCTTTTTGCGTATATTTTTTTGCGTTTTTAATTATTTTGGTATAGAAAAAATTAGCTTCTAATTTTTTTGCGTATAGAAAAAAATCTGTTCTATGTTTTTTGAGTACAGAAAAAAACGGTTCTATGTTTTTTGAGTATAGAAAAAAATCGGTTCTAAGTTTTTTGCGTATAGAAAAAACATCGGTTGTAATTTTTTTCGTATAGAAACAAAATTCTTTTGTAAATTTTTTTCGTATAGAAACAAAATTTGGTTGCAATTTTTTTCGTATAGAAACAAAATTCGGTTTTAATTTTTTTTCGTATAGAAACAAAATTTGGTTGTATTTTTTTTCGTTTAGAAACCAAATTCGGTTGTTTTTTTTTGTATAGAAAATTTGGTTTTTATTTTTTTCCTATAGAACACTTTTTTGGTATTGAAAAAATCGATTCTATTTTTTTTCGTATAGAAAAATTCTTTTTTAATTTTTTTCGTATAGAAAAAAATTTGGTCGTAATTTTTTTCATATAGAAAAAAAAATTCAGTTGTAATTTTTTCGTATAGAAAAAGATTCGGTAGTAATTTTTTTCGTATTGAAAAAACCTCGTTTGTATTTTTTCGTATGAAAAAAAAAATCGGTTGTAAATTTTTTCGTGAAAGTAGAATCAAACTTCGTATAGAAAAAAATCGTTTCTAATTTTTTTACATATAGAAAAAACTTCGTGTTTTTTTCGTATAGAAAAAAATTCGTTTCTAATTTTTTTTTTCGTATAGAAAAAAATTAGTTTCTAATCTTTTTCATATATAAAAAATCGTTTCTAATCGTTTTCGTATAGAAATAAAATAGTTTCTAATTTTTTTCGTATAGAAAAAAATCGTTTTTAATTTTTTTTCCAATAGAAAAAAATTGTTTTTATTTTTTTTTCGAATAAAAAAAATAATTTTTAATTTTTTCGAATAGAAAAAGAATTGTTTTTTTTTCGAATAGAAAAAAAATTTGTTTTTTATTTTTTTTTAACAGAAAAAATTTTTTTTTTTTAATTTTTTTTTTCGAATAGAAAAAAATTTCTTTCTAATTTTTAATCCCTCAGCATTTATGCTAACGAGGGTATGTACTAGGGTTATGACTTTTTGACATTTTTCCTCAAAAATGATTCCCTGTAGCAGGGATGAATGAACTTTTGCCTATTAATCACTATGCTATCGTTTATTCCATTGAAATATAAAAAAAGTTCACGCACAAATCGATTTTAAAAAAATATTTTTTTGAAAAAATATATGAAATGAAAAAAAAATTTTTTCAAACAATTATTTTTTTATGTACGAATGAATAAATATAAGCCTACTAATAACAATAATAACGTTTATTTCATTCAAATATTAAAAAAGTCGCGAAAAAAGTCACTTTGAACAAATTTTAAATTTTTTGTTTTTTGTTAAAAAATTATATTTTTGAATAAAAGCGTTTACGACATTTTTACGATTCTAAGAATTGAAGAAAAATAGTGAGAAAAAAATTTTATGTCATTTTAATTATCTCATGTAGCTCTAAAGTTTATTTTCAATTATATATCTGTTTTCAATGACTTCAAAAAATTGTCCATAATTTTGATAAATTCAAAGTTTAAAATCATTTTGTGCGTGAGGTTTTTTCACCGAATCACCTTATAATTAAGATTTTATGTAATCTTATGGCAAAACTCATCACGCTATGATACAGGGATATGAGGTTGTAAAAAAGTCATAACCCTAGTATGTACACTTTCATACGGGCAAAATGTGCCTCATCGAAATAATGGTTTTAGACCCCAAGTATGTTTGGACGAAATGTGTTTCAGACAATTTGGAGTCGATTGAGCAATGTTCGTCCGTCTGTCTGTCTGGCTGGCTGGTGCGCACGATAATTCTCGAACGAATGAACCGATTTGGTCTAAAATTTGGCTTTCGCAATATTTTGTCCAAACTTAGTTTAAGTTCGAAGATGGGTTATATCGGTCCACTCCTTCCGGTACCTACCACACAAAAGTTCGAAAATGTTCGGAAAATTTGTGCGCACGATGACTCTTGAAGGGAGCAACCAATTTGGTCCATACTTTGCACATCGTGATATTTCTACCAAACTTAGATGAGGTTCCAATATGGACTCAATAGGTCCACGCCTTCGGGTACCTCCCACATCAAATTTTCGGAAAAGTTCAGTTTAGGACATGCTCTCGAATCGTTTTTTGTTGTAACAACTTGTATTTACGGCCCCCCCTGTGGCGGTACAAGCCTCATAAGGGGCAAGTCCATACTTCCTTAGAAAATACCCTGAAAGTTTAAAAAAAAACCCTATGACACCGTGTTTAATGGTTGGAGCGTAAGATAACTCTCGAATGGCCTTCATAATATTTTGTCCAAACTTAGTTTAAGTTCGAAGATAAGCCATATCGGTCAACCCCTTCGGGTACCTCCCCCACAAAAGTTCAATAATGTTCGGAAAATTGTGTGCACGATAACTCTTGAAGGGAAGGACCGATTTGGTCCATACTTTACGCATCCTAATATATCTACCAGATATAAATCAGGTTTGAATATAGACTATATTTGCCCATTGCTTCGGGTACCTCCCACACAAAATTTCGGATAAGTTCACATTAAGACCTGCTCTTGACTAACTTTGAGTTCTGTTGAAGCAGTTAGCAATCGCTGTCTCAATTACAACGTTAAAATTTTTTCAGTGGCAAATCCATACTTCATGGGAAAACAGCCCGAATGTTGTAAAAAACCCCTATGGCTCCATATGTAGTAGCTGGAGAGCACAATAACTCTCGAACTGATAAACCGATTTGGTCCAAAATTTGGCCTTCGTCATATTTTGTCCAAACTAAGTTTAACTTCTAAAATGGTCCATATCGGTCCTCTCCTTAGGATACCTCCCCCACAATAATTCAACATTTGTGTCCAAGTGCAGTTTAGGGTCTGTTCGGAGATCCTTTTGAAATTTATACCGATGATGTTCTTTGTGGTCCCGTTTCGTGAACAAGTCCATGCTTCCTGGCATACTGGTCCAACAGGTGTACGATAACCCACTGAAATGACTAGTGGGCGCGATATCTATCGAAAAGATATGACTCTCAAAATAAGATCCACTTCCGTAATGCACTATGTCGGTCCAATCCTTCTTCCACAAAACTTTTGAACTTTAATCCTAATCCACATTTTTGTTGGCAAGTTCAAATGTCCAAAAAGTGCCACAAAATTCTGAAAAGACCCTAAATACATTCGGTCTGTCCGTAGATGAAAGTTCCAATTCACATAGGCAAAGCCGACTGATACCTTTTTACTTGTTTTCGAATAGAAGAAAAATCGTTTCTAATGTTTATCGTATAGAAATATTTTCGGGCGAAGTTTTAAGTTTAAAGTGAAAACCTATTGCTATTTAACTTAGATAAAGATACTTCTACATGAAAACATATTGAGAATGGAAATTTGAACACATTTCTTTATAAATTCCTAGAATTGTTTTAATCTGACTACTGTCGAACGATAGACACCAAGAGTTTTTGTGCTTCAATGGACACATTTTTGCAACCAAAATAACTTCCTTATTTTATTTGTGCCACCAACTATTGGCGATGTCATCTTATTTTACAAATACATATCTCCAACATATACATTTTAAAGAATAACCATTTTCCTTTCCACACTTCACATATCCTTTCAACATGAAGAACCCTAGGAACAAAACAAAAAAATGCAAATACACTTGACTAATGTTATGAATGAAAATCAAGCCCCCACATGCTTTAGACGAACAAAAATTGTTATTTCAAGTATTTATGAACGATTGTCAAGGGTCGCCATCCCCTTGCACGAAACTCAAAGACCATTCAATTCCTGCCACCCATGGGGTTGAATATTTTGCACCACCTGTATTTGTATTGATGAACTTTCTTTCTTTTGCCATGGGTGGGGTCACACTTGTCGCGTACTCTTCTTTCGTCGTTTTCTTCTTACAACTTTTCTTTTGTGTGTTTATTTTGTTACTCGACCATAACAACACATGTTTTGCAGTTACCATGTTTTCGCTATTATGTGGGTGGGTGTTTTTTGTAAGCTACCGGCTTTTTGTATTGTTTAGTGTAGTGCAAAATTTACGCTAGACCGGTATCAGACAGAATCATATGTTTTTTTTTTGCTTTTTCCTTTTTTCCTTTTCGTACTTGTCATTGAAGGGTAACCGGTATTTTTAGGGGTTGTTTTGTATTGTTTTGATTGCTATATTTTGGAGACCCAACATTTTTATGAGAGAAATACTAAATGAAAGTTTGGACTTTTTCTTGGAACGTGTTTATTCCATTATTGGATGGTGGAACGTAAATTTTAGAACGTTTAGCAAACAGGGTGACTCATGAAAATGTTCCCCATAATATTTTATGACCATTTGCTACAGGTTTCCGTAGTAACATTAGAAGTTCAATGACATATAAGTTATTCTAAGGAAAGGCAATCAATTCACCAAGAAAGACCATAAACAGGCTCATATTCATATCCCTTCTTACAGATCTCTTATTTGAATTCGTTTCCCTCTTTTTTAAGATAACCTTTTTTAAAAAGTGCTCTGCCGTCAAGTCTGTTCTTGTCTTCTCAAAACCAACTTATCTTTAAAATGTTCTTCATCAGTTGCAGCGGCTTAACAAAGACAGGTTCTTACAGGGAGTTTACTGCGAACATTGAAATCAATAATTTTTCTAAAATTTTCGGTAAATCAAACAAAAACAAAACCTATGCTATAAAGTTTTATTTGCCACTAGCAAAGTGCCCGCTACTTCGTATGCGGAAAGGATATAAAAAAAACAAACAAAAATTATTGTTATTTTAGTACTGTTCGTACCGATTTAGTTCGATTTTCAAAAAATCAGCCGTATCTCACCCTTACATGCCAACAGCGAGACCAACATTGCACACCAATACTCACACTAAATCCAAAAAATACAGATTCCAGCACTGTCCCTACACACCCAACAACAAATTGAGTGCCATTAAGTACTCTTCGTACCCATAAGTACGATTTTCCAAAACTACCTCAATCCTACGAATTTCAAAAACTACCTCCATGTCTCAATCCTACACTCCAACCGTAGTCTTACCAAATTCCAGGATTCCAGCTCTATTCGTTCCGCCAAATAGCCACTGTACCAAATTTAGTACCATTTAGTACTTTTCGTACCCATAAGTACGAATTTCCCAAACTACCTCAATCCTACACTTCAACAATAATCTCAATTCCAAATTTCAGGATTCCAGATTCTAAATTATACCAAATTTAGTGTTTTTCGTATCCATAAGTACGAATTTCCAAAACTACCTCAATCCTACACTTCAACATTAATCTCAATTACGAATTTAAGGTTTCACGCTCTATTCGTTCACCCAAATCCAAACTGTACCAAATATTTAGTATTTTTCTTACCCTTATGTAAGAATTTGCAAAACTATCTCCATCCTACACCACAACAGCAAGCTTAATTCTAAATTTCGTTATTCCAGCTCTGTTCGTTCACCCAAATCCAAATTTGGTACTTTTTGTACCCATAAGTACGAATTTTCAAAACTACTTCCATACACTCCAAATGTAGCCTACGAAGTACGAGTTTCCAAATTATCTCAATCCCATACTCTAACATCAATGTTAATTCGAAATTTCACCATAAATCTAAATTGTACCAAATTTAGTACCACTTAGAACTTTTCGTAACCTTACGTACGAATTTTCAAAACAACTTCCATTTCACAATCCAACAGTAGCCAATTTTATATTCCAGCAGCAATTTTTATTCCAAATTTCAGAAATTCAGATCTATCCGATGACCCAAAACTTAATTGCACCAAATTTATTACTTTTCGTAACCCATTAGTACGAGTTTCCAAATTATCTCCTTAATTCAAAATTTTAGGATTCCAGCTCTATCCGTTTTACCCAAATCCAAATTGTACAAAATTTAGTACTTGTCGTATCCATAGCTACGAATTTTGAAAACTACTTTCATTCTATTCTTAGTAGCCTTAATTCAAAATTTCTGGATTCCAACTCTATCCGTTCGCCCAAATCGTAATTGTACCAAATTTAGTACATTTCGTACCCATAAGTACGAATTGTCAAAACTGCTTCCATAATACTCTCTAACAGCGGCCATAATTCAAATTTCAGGATTCCAGCTCTATTCCTTCGCCCAAATCGTAATTGTACCAAATTTAGTACCATTTAGTACTTTTCGTACCCATAAGTACGAATTTTTAAAATTACTTCCATTCTACTCTCTAACATCAGCCTTAATTCAAATTTCACGATTCCAGCTCTATCCGTTAGCCTAAATCATGTTTGTACCAAATTTAGTATCATTTAGAATATTTCGTACCCATTAGTACGAATTTTCAAAACTACTTCCATTCTACTCTCCAACAGTAGCCTTAATTCAAATTTCAGGATTCCAGCTCTATCCGTTCAACCTAAATCCAAATTGTACCAAATTTAGTACCGTTTAGTAATTGTCGTACCCATAAGTACGAATTTTCAAAACTACTTCCATTCCACTCTCTAACAGCAGCCTTTATTCAAAATTTCTGGATTCCAGGTCTATCCGTTCAACCTAAATCCAAATTGTACCAAATTTAGTACCATTTAGTACTTTTCGTACCCATAGGTACGAATTTGTAAAACTACATCCATTTTACTCTCCAACGGTAGCCTTAGTTCAAAATTTCAGGATTCCAGCTCTATCCGTTCGCCCAAATCATAATTGTACCAAATTTGGTACCATTTAGTACTTTTCGTACACATAAGTACGAATTTTCAAAACTGCTTCCATTCACTCTTCAACAGTAACCTTAGTTTGAAATTTCAGGATTCCAGCTCTATACGTTCGCCTAAATCATAATTGTACTAAATTTAGTACCATTTAATACTTTGAGCACCCATAAGTACGAATTTTCAAAACTACTTCCATTCTACTCTCCAACTGTAGCCTCAATTCAAAATTTCAGGATTCCAGCTCTATCCGTTCGACCTAAATCCAAATTTAGTAGCGTTTAGTACTTGTCGTACGAATTTTCAAAACTACTTCCATTCTACTCTATAACAGCAGCCTTCATTCAAAATTTCAGGATTCCAGGTCTATCCGTTCAACCTAAATCCAAATTGTACGAAATTTAGTACCATTTAGTACTTTTCGTACCCATAGGTATGAATTTATAAAACTACATCCATTTTACTCTCCAACAGCAGTCTTAGTTCAAAATTTCAGGATTCCAGCTCTATCCGTTCGCCCAAATAATAATTGTACCAAATTTAGTACTTTTTGTACCCATAAGTACGAATTTTCAAAACTGCTTCCATTCACTCTTCAACAGTAACCTTAGTTCGAAATTTCAGGATTCCAGCTCTATACGTTCGCCCAAATAATAATTGTACCAAATTTAGTACCATTTAGTACTTCTCGTACCCATAAGTACGAAACTATGTCCATTCCGCTCTCCAACAGTAGCCTTAATTCAAAATTTCAGGATTCCAGCTCTATCCGTTTGTCCAAATCACAATTGTACCAAATTTAGTACCATTTAGTACTTTTCGTACACATGTAGGCACTTTCCCTAAACCACCTCCTTATGTCAACCGTACCTTTAAACCTTGATTCTCACACCAAATTTCAATCTTTAATCTTTATCCGTTCACAAAATACGAATTGGTACCAAATTTAGTACACTTTAGTACTTTTCGTACACTTATAGTTCGAATTTCCAAAAACCCTTTAGCACATCTTTCCTACACTCCATCAGTGATCTTCATTCCAAATTGCAAAGTTCTAGCTGCACCGGTTCGCCAAATACAAACGTTACCATATTTAGTACCTTTTAGTACTTTTCGTACCCTTCCAGTTCGAATTTCCAAAAACCCGGCCTTATCTGACCCCTTCCGACCAAGAGTGATCCACACCCAAAATTTCAGGATTCTAGCTTTAGCCGTTTCGTCTGGGCGTTGATGAATCAATCAGTCAGTCAGTGAGTCAATCACTTTACTCTTTTATTAATATAGATAACCTGCTTCGAGCATCTATATACGCTTGCTGCTTTCGATTCGGTAACTAACAAAGAAAAGCTATTCCCTTTTTAAGTAAAATATATGGCCAAGCAATTGACCATCTACCAAAAGCTTCGCCTTCTTTATAGCATTGTATGTTAAAGTCTTGCGATATCCTAAGGGAGTTACTTCTTGCATACATAGACACACACACACATAGATATCTGCCACTAGGCTCCAACTTAAGATTGGCATAAGCAATTATTCCGAAGACAAAGGCCATAAAAGAGGAACTTAGAAAACATGATAAACAGGAACAATGAATTTAACAAAGAACCGACTGACTCTTTAATAGTCGACTGACTCTTGTAGCCAGAGTTCAGTGTATCATTTGCCGTTGTTGTCTTAACGCGCTCTTTATGGTTAATACAGGTTATTAAACTTTCTTTGTCTATAAACGGAGATCTTCTTCAGCTATATTTTTTGATATGTTCGTGGTAGGGTCTTTGCATACTTTAACTTGCAATGCGAAGAAAAATAATACCTCCAAATTATGTGTGAGAAGTATAGACTTACCTTTTTTAAACCAAAACAAGTAAAAACGTATCAGTCGTTCGTTAAGACTAAATATATACTCACGACATAAAAAACAACTATCTTTAATAATCAAATGTTAAAAAGTCAACAAATTCCGACACTTTCTTTCGAATAGCAAAAAATTCGGACACATTTTGTTCGTATCGAAAAAAATTCGGACACATTTTTTTCGTATCGAAAAAAATTCGGACACATTTTTTTCGTATCGAAAAAAATTCGGACACATTTTTTTTCGTATAGAAAAAAATTCGGACACTTTTTTTCGTATAGAAAAAAATTCGGACACTTTTTTTCGTATAGAAAAAAATTCGGACACTTTTTTTCGTATAGAAAAAAATTCGGACACTTTTTTTCGTATAGAAAAAAATTCGGACACATTTTTTTCGTATAGAAAAAAATTCGGACACATTTTTTTCGTATAGAAAAAAAAATCGGACACATTTTTTCGTATAGAAAAAAAAAATCGGACACATTTTTTCGTATAGAAAAAAAAATCGGACACATTTTTTCGTATAGAAAAAAAAAATCGGACACATTTTTTCGTATAGAAAAAAAATCGGACACATTTTTTCGTATAGAAAAAAAATCGGACACATTTTTTCGTATAGAAAAAAATTCGGAAACATTTTTTTCGTATAGAAAAAAAAAATCGGAAACATTTTTTTCGTATAGAAAAAAAATCGGAAACATTTTTTTCGTATAGAAAAAAAAAATCGGAAACATTTTTTTCGTATAGAAAAAAAATCGGAAACATTTTTTTCGTATAGAAAAAAAATCGGAAACATTTTTTTCGTATAGAAAAAAATTCGTAAACATTTTTTTCGTATAGAAAAAAATTCGTAAACATTTTTTTCGTATAGAAAAAAATTCGTAAACATTTTTTTCGTATAGAAAAAAATTCGTAAACATTTTTTTCGTATAGAAAAAAATTCGTAAACATTTTTTTCGTATAGAAAAAAATTCTTAAACATTTTTTTCGTATAGAAAAAAATTCTTAAACATTTTTTTCGTATAGAAAAAAATTCTTAAACATTTTTTTCGTATAGAAAAAAATTCGGACACATTTTTTTCGTATCGAAAAAAATTCGGACACATTTTTTTCGTATCGAAAAAAATTCGGACACATTTTTTTCGTATCGAAAAAAATTCGGACACATTTTTTTCGTATCGAAAAAAATTCGGACACATATTTTTCGTATCGAAAAAAATTCGGACACATTTTTTTCGTATCGAAAAAAATTCGGACACATTTTTTTCGTATCGAAAAAAATTCGGACACATTTTTTTCGTATCGAAAAAAATTCGGACACATTTTTTTCGTATCGAAAAAAATTCGGACACATTTTTTTCGTATCGAAAAAAATTCGGACACATTTTTTTCGTATCGAAAAAAATTCGGACACATTTTTTTTCGTATAGAAAAAAATTCGGACACTTTTTTTCGTATAGAAAAAAATTCGGACACTTTTTTTCGTATAGAAAAAAATTCGGACACTTTTTTTCGTATAGAAAAAAATTCGGACACTTTTTTTCGTATAGAAAAAAATTCGGACACTTTTTTTCGTATAGAAAAAAATTCGGAAACATTTTTTTCGTATAGAAAAAAAAATCGGACACATTTTTTCGTATAGAAAAAAAAATCGGACACATTTTTTCGTATAGAAAAAAAAATCGGACACATTTTTTCGTATAGAAAAAAAAATCGGACACATTTTTTCGTATAGAAAAAAAAATCGGACACATTTTTTCGTATAGAAAAAAATTCGGAAACATTTTTTTCGTATAGAAAAAAAATCGGAAACATTTTTTTCGTATAGAAAAAAAATCGGAAACATTTTTTTCGTATAGAAAAAAAATCGGAAACATTTTTTTCGTATAGAAAAAAAATCGGAAACATTTTTTTCGTATAGAAAAAAAATCGGAAACATTTTTTTCGTATAGAAAAAAAATCGGAAACATTTTTTTTCGTATAGAAAAAAAATCGGAAACATTTTTTTCGTATAGAAAAAAAATCGGAAACATTTTTTTCGTATAGAAAAAAATTCGTAAACATTTTTTTCGTATAGAAAAAAATTCGTAAACATTTTTTTCGTATAGAAAAAAATTCGTAAACATTTTTTTCGTATAGAAAAAAATTCGTAAACATTTTTTTCGTATAGAAAAAAATTCGGAAACATTTTTTTTCGTATAGAAAAAAATTCGGACACATTTTTTCGTATAGAAAAAAATTCGGACACATTTTTTTCGTATAGAAAAAAATTCGAACACATTTTTTTCGGATTGGAAAAAGTTCGGACACATTTTTTTCGTATAGAAAAAAATTCGGACACATTTTTTTCGTATAGAAAAAAATTCGGACACATTTTTTTCTTATAGAAAAAAATTCGGACACATTTTTTTCTTATAGAAAAAAATTCGGACACATTTTTTCTTATAGAAAAAAATTCGGACACATTTTTTCGTATAGAAAAAAATTCGGACACATTTTTTTCGTATAGAAAAATTCGGACACATTTTTTCGTATAGAATAATTCGGACACATTTTTTCGTATAGAAAAAAATTCGGGCAATTTTTTTTTGTATAGAAAAAAATTCGGACACTTTTTTTCGTATAGAAAAAAATTCGGACACTTTTTTTCGTATAGAAAAAAATTCGGATACATTTTTTTCGTATAGAAAAAAATTCGGATACATTTTTTTCGTATAGAAAAAAATTCGGATACATTTTTTTCGTATAGAAAAAAATTCGGATACATTTTTTTCGTATAGAAAAAAATTCGGATACATTTTTTTCGTATAGAAAAAAATTCGGATACATTTTTTTCGTATAGAAAAAAATTCGGATACATTTTTTTCGTATAGAAAAAAATTCGGATACATTTTTTTCGTATAGAAAAAAATTCGGATACATTTTTTTCGTATAGAAAAAAATTCGGATACATTTTTTTCGTATAGAAAAAAATTCGGATACATTTTTTTCGTATAGAAAAAAATTCGGATACATTTTTTTCGTATAGAAAAAAATTCGGATACATTTTTTTCGTATAGAAAAAAATTCGGATACATTTTTTTCGTATAGAAAAAAATTCGGATACATTTTTTTCGTATAGAAAAAAATTCGGACACATTTTTTTCGTATAGAAAAAAATTCGGACACATTTTTTTCGTATAGAAAAAAATTCGGACACATTTTTTTCGTATAGAAAAAAATTCGGATACATTTTTTTCGTATAGAAAAAAATTCGGATACATTTTTTTCGTATAGAAAAAAATTCGGACACATTTTTTTCGTATAGAAAAAAATTCGGACACATTTTTTTCGTATAGAAAAAAATTCGGACACATTTTTTTCGTATAGAAAAAAATTCGGACACATTTTTTTCGTATAGAAAAAAATTCGGACACATTTTTTTCGTATAGAAAAAAATTCGGACACATTTTTTTCGTATAGAAAAAAATTCGGACACATTTTTTTCGTATAGAAAAAAATTCGGACACATTTTTTTCGTATAGAAAAAAATTCGGACACATTTTTTTCGTATAGAAAAAAATTCGGACACATTTTTTTCGTATAGAAAAAAATTCGGACACATTTTTTTCGTATAGAAAAAAATTCGGAAACATTTGGAAAAACTGTTTTTCGTAAAAAAAAATTCGGACTCATTTTATAGAAAAAAATCGGAGACATTTTTTTCGTATAGAAAAATTCGGAAGACACACTTTTTTCGTAAAAAATCGTATTTTTTTCGTATGGAAAAAAAATCGAGAAAAAATTTTCGTATAGAAAAAATTCGGAAAACGTTTTTTTGTATAAAAAAAAATTGGGACTCCTTTTTTTCGTACAAAAAAAAATTCGGACACATTTTTTTCCGTAAAAAAATCGGAAACATTTGTTTGTATGGAACAAATTCGAAAAATTTTTCGTATAGAAAAAAATCGCATCATTTTTTTCAGGCTGTTTGCTCAAGAAGTATGGACTTGCCTCTGAACAAAAATTTACCATCTTAATTGAGGCAGCGAATGCAAATTGCTTCAACAATCAAAGTGATTCGATTGAAGGTCTTAAAGTGAACTTATCCGAAATTGTGTGTGGGAGGTACCGGATGGAATTGACAAATAATTGAGGCAGCGAATGCAAATTGCTTCAACAAAAATCAAAGTGATTCGATTGAAGGTCTTAAAGTGAACTTATCCGAAATTGTGTGGGAGGTACCGGATGGAGTTGACAAATATAGTCCATATTTGAACCTGATCTATAGCTGGTAGACCACTCCCTTCAAGAGTTAACGTACGAACAATTTTTCCGAACATTTTTGAACTTTTGTGGGGGAGGTATCTGAAGGAGTGGACCGATATGGCTTATCTTCGAACTTAAAATATGTTTGGACAAAATACTACTAATGCCAAATTTTGGACCGAATCGGCAGATCCGTTCGAGAGTTATCTTGCACTCCAACCACCTCACCTTCTATTTTCTTAGGAAGTATGGACTTGCCCCTGAACTGAACTGAACTTATCCCAAATTTTATGTGGGAGGTACCCGAAGGAGTGAACCAATTGAGTCCATATTAGAACCTCATCTAAGTCTGGTAGACATTTCACGATTTGCAAAGTATGGACCAAATCGGTTACTCACTTCAAGAGTTATCGTACGTACAAAATTTCCGAACATTTTCGAACTTTTGTGGGGGAGCTACCGGAAGGAGTGGATCGATATAACCCATCTTCGAACTTAAACTAAGTTTGGACCAAATATTACGAAAGCCAAAATTTGGATCGAATCGGTTGATCCGTTCGAGAGTTATCGTGCGCTCCAGCCAGACAGCAAGATAGACGGACGGACATTGCTCAATCGACTCCAAATTGTCTGAAACACATTTCGTCCAAACATACTTGGGGTCTAAAACCATTATTTTGATTGACATTTTGTCCGTATGAAAGTGTATATACCCTCGTTAGAATAAATGCTGAGGGTATGAAAACTCAGAATGACAGGTGTGGTAGACATACATATGTAAGTGGATTATGAACAGATCGGAGGTGACGGAGTTCCACCGTAACTTTTTAGGTGTTTGCGGGGTAGATATCATAAACATTGGACCTAATTATTTCACTGGCAATGCAGAATAATTTTGATTTCTTCCAATGTTCTTTGAAAAAGCATTTGCATTATTTTATGCATTTTATCTGCGGAATGATATTGCACTTATTAAACGTGCTTAGCACCGTCAGACTATAGTCCATTTTTGTTATCTGTCAACAAATGTGAAGAAGTTTTATTGGTTTAAGATTTGCGGTTTAGGGCATAAATAAACCACATGGCAGAAAATTTTAAATACAACTCAAAATAAACATTTTGTAAGGTTCGGATATAGATTATGATATATTGACTTAACACAGAGAATATATTACTAATTATTTGAAAATTTTGCCTATTAGGGCGAAGATCATTTTTAATATTAATTTTAAATTAAAGCCGTCGTCTTTCCTTTTTCACTTGCAAAAATAAACAGTCTTTATGCTCGATTCCAACGAGAAATTTAAAAAAAATATTACTCACTATTTTTTATTTTTTTTTTTTTTCAGGTAAGTGTAGAAATTTTCAATGCATTTACGACAACATTGGTGAGTAAACATTTATTTTTGAGAAGGAAATTATCGCTTCTCTTTTGGGGTCTTGGCATAAAAATATGTATGTAGAGATTTTAAATGCTCCGGCCGGCGCACTGTGGTCGAACTTGTATGGGAAGAGCGGCCAAAAATACTTCCTGTGCAGATGTCAATACGAAATTTTCAGTAAAAGCTAGTTAAGCAACACAAATAAAAAGAAGCAAAAAAATTCAACATAAGTGCAACATTTGGCATAACCCCCATAGAACGGTACCCCATGATTTCTGGCATTTTGGGGGGTCTTGATCATATCTTTCAATGAAATTGGCTGAAACTTGGCTATCGGTATTCCCTCGTATTAGAAAACCTTCTTGCACCTTTTTTTTGAATTGGGTCCGCGTTTTTATAGTGTCCCCATATAATGGTACCGCCCGATTTTAGGAATTTTGAAGGTTTTGTGTAAATTATTAATTCGAAATGGCCGAAATGCCACTTAATCATTCCTGGAAGTAGGCTACCTCCTGAAAATTGTCGATTAATGTAGGTTCACCATTCGATGTTGTCCCCGTAAATCGGTACCGCCCCATATTCGGTATTTTTAGGGTTCTAGCGGTAATAATCAATGAAAATGACTGAATTTTCCAAATTTTACATTAAGGACCACATTTTGACGTATCCTTCATATAACTGAACCGCACAATGTCCCTTCTATATATTTAAAAAAACTGAAATGTATCACCTGCACATTTGAAAAAAAGTCAAAACACGCTGAAAGGTATCCTTGGCAGCTGATATTTTGAAAACAGAATCTTTAGACTACTACTAATCTTTAAACACAAATTTCGTTGGGAGGAAAGAGGGGGAACATAACTAAAACTTTACATGAAATTTAATTATATTGAAGAAATGACATTACAAAAGTCCTTCAGTCAATACACGTATTCAATAATGCACCCAAAAAATTAACAAACACAAAACTCCATAAAAATGAAGTTAATACATTGTTTTTCAATATTCGAATTAAGTTTGGTCAATACAGAGTTCATTTAGGTTGCACCCTATTCACCTCGAAATCCAACCTGTTAAATTTTCTCCTTTTTGATACAATTCTCAAAGAGTACAGTAATAAGTAATACATAACAAATTTATTTTAAACAAATTTAACATTTTAGAAGTAGATATGAACACATTTAGTACCAAATATTTGACTTTCATTTTTTTAATTTTAGCCAATGGCAGCGACCGCTGTGTGACGGTAGAGAAGTTTAACACGGCTTAAAAACTCAAGAAATATCGCCCTCATTACACTGATGGGCATTCAATGTGCAAGGAAGTGAGCTTATCATAGCACCACTGTGTGACCCAATATTATCCGTGGCTAGCAAACATTTTAAAGCCACTTGAACTGAACTGTGAACTATGAAGTATTCTAAAAATAATAGGGTTTTTTAAGGCAAAACCAATTATTTTACTCATTACTAGGTAATGAATAGCGGTGGCACAGAATCTGTGAGTCCGACTACAACTTTTTCTTAGAAAAAAATACGAAGAGTTATTGAAGTATGTATTAGGGCGACTCAAAAAAAATCTTACTCCCTGATTTTTGTTCATCGGCTTTGCCAACAGAGATATACCCTCAGCCTGTACGAGTTCAAACCTTCATCTATGGACAATATAGAATCAAATACCGGGTACGCAACCAAAATCCTTTTCTCCAATAGTTATGTATTAGGGGGTTTCAGATATCGTGGCCTTATGGGCGTATGAACTAAAGCTAGCAAGTGATGCGGATGAGGTACCTGAAAGAATGGATCGACATACTCTATTTTGGAAGTGGATCTTATTTTAGTTGTCATTTCAGTTGGTCACCGTATAACTTAGAGATTTCGGAACAGTATGTCAGGATGCCTGGGCTTGCCTACGAAAAACATAATATCGCTGTAAACAGGATTATAAGGAGTAGCATCGGTATAATTTTCCAAAAGATCTTCGAAAATATTAAATAAAAATTTTGAACTTTTGTGGGGGAGGTACCCTAAGGAGAAGACTTATGTGGACCCTTTTCGAAGTTAAACTAGAATTAGACAATATATTACGAAGGTAAAATTTTCGACCGAATCGGCTGATCTGTTCGAGGATTATCATGCGCTCCAGCCACTACACATTTTTACACCTTTCGGATGATTTTCTCAGGAAGTATGGACTAGACTTGTGCCGTCGTGATGGGGCCAGCGAATTCAATTTGCTACAACAAAAATCTATCCGATTTGTGAGCAGCTCTTAAACTGATCGGCTAATTTTGTGTGGGAGGTAACCAAAGTTGTGGACCAATATAGTCCATATTTGAACCTAATCTATGTCTTCGAGAGTTACCGTGTACACCATTTTAGCGAAAAGTTTTGAACTTTTATGAGGGAGATACCCATCTTCGAACTTTAACTAAGTTTGCCATAGGGGGTTTTAACAACTTTGGACAATTTTCTCAGGAAGTATGGACTTACCCCTGAAAAAAACTTTTACCGTCGTAATAAAATTTTTCGAATCGAATTATCGTGCGCTCCAGCCAGATAGAGAGACGGACGAACATGACATAATCAACTCCAAATTGTCTGAAACGGTTTTCGTCCAAACATACTTGGGGTCTAAAACTATTATTTCGGCGAGGCATATTTCGCCCTTATGAAAGTGTATATACCCTCGTTAGCATAAATGCTGAGGGTATAAAAATTGATGGCGATCGGCTAACGTTAACCGGTGCCACTCGAGCGATTTTTGTTTCCATAGTAATTTATATGGAACCAAATGTGCATTTTCACCAAAATTCTATAAAGGTCGCCTTTAATTTCCAATCGATGAAAATCTTTACCAGTTCATTGTTGTTGCTAAAATACGAATCTAACAAAAATTGTGAAAATCGGATCTAATTTTTATGATTTTTATTTGGGAGCTATACCAAAACCTAGACAGATATATCCTATCTTTGAACTTAAATTAAGTTCGGAAGAAATATTAGATTGTACACAATGTGGACTGAATAGGTTAATCCCTTCAAGAGTTGCCATGCCATCCAACCAGACAGACATATATATGTACGGATAGGGCTAAATCGGACCCAATCCAGCAAAAAAAGTCCTCCCAAAATCATGGGTTTTGTAAGGGATTTTTGGCAGCCGTAACTACTCGCAAACCCCCTTTCTTCCCCATTATTTTTACAAGGGCATGTCACACTCAGTTTGTAGTTATTTTATGACCACTAGAATAACTAGTTATTCTGTGGCCACTAGAAGGTGAAAAGTAAGTTGAAAAAAATTCTATTTTTGGAACAGTTGATGTAGAGATTTTTTTTTTAATTTCATCACACTTCTTTACTTTTATTTTATTTTATTTCGCTTGCTGTGCGAGTTGAACACACGAACCCTCTGATTTCTAGCCAAAGACACTACATACTATGCCACGCACACGAACATTAAGGGTTGCTTAAGAACTTAAATGTGCAGTACAGATGTGCACACGAACTGTTATTTTTTAATTAAAAAAGAACTCGCTTTCCGACAGTGAGCGTTGAACACACAACCCTAGGATTTATAATCAGACACACACTCACTGTGCCACCGTCCTCATTACTTAGTGAGGAGCAAAGTAAGTAGGTATGCCTTGTAATTTTTTTAAGAAGTATCCCATTACTTTTCAGATTACTTGTAATGGGTAAAGAAGCTTGTTTACATTACTTTGTAATGGGTTACGTAATGACTACTGGATCCGAATTTTTGCTGGGAAGTTCTTTGAAACCAATTTCGTCGAAATATACTTAAGGTCCAGAACCATTATTTCGAAAAGGCACATTTAATATCGCATCAAAGTGTATATGAGGAAAAGTCAAAATTTTTTAGTTTCCATGAAGCCAAGGTTTTCACTATTATAATACGCGGACTATTGTTGTTTACCAGTAACTATGACTATTGCTGGATTAATTTAGATGTTTTTGTACAAAGCTCAAAAATTTAGCAAAAAAATCTAATTTACGTGGTAGTTACGACCGCGTAAAGGAAAAAACATAGGTAAAAACACGTTGAAGCTAAACAGGTATTTTACATTGCTATTCGATTTCTGATTAAACCATTCAAATGACGGACATCTGTCCAAAGTAAAAGTAGGAGAATACAAAATGAAGATTACACTTCTAATGTATCACTTTCCAAAATTTCCACTGCATCCACCTTTTATGGATGCTGACATTTTGAAGCCGGATTTCAGGTGTTTTTTGTATTTTTTATGTAACTGGGACGCGCATTCGGATATTTCGAAAAACCAATTATAGGATTAAAGAACTCGCGATTTCGCATAATCTGATATGTATATTGAGTATGTAGCCCACACAGCAGCAGAGTAATCTACTGCCAAAGGCCAAAATGTAGTGTGATATTTTTTCTAAAAAACCTATTTTTTTTGGTACAGTATTTACAATATCGTTCTGAGTGTGCTGGTACCCCGCGATATTTTAGTTTTTCGACGATCCGGGTCATATGAATCACAGATCATAAAAATCCATCTACTAGAACGGCGGAAATGGCTACTGCAAAAATTGAAAAATTTGCGAAAAATGTTTTTCAAAATATCGCTGACTAATTCGCGTTTTATGTGGATCGTTTCCATTTCAATGAAGAAAGTGAATCATCACTCGCGTTTGTGCGAAAACAGCGGTTTGAAAAATTTAGTGGCGTGGGAGCTGTATCCGATTTATCCAAAAAATACTGTGTGATGCTACATCCACGGTTCTTGATGGATTTTATTGAAATATGTTTAGACCGATGTATTTTTTCGCGGTTGATAGTGAAATCGGATGCGCATAAAAAGTGTATGCACTTTGTGCAAAATATAAGCGTTATACAGTTTGTTGCACACTAAACTGCAGACGATGCTACATCTTAGCGGCCAAAGTAAATCCTGGCAAATGTGTACAAATTAAAAGAGAAGAATTCGCTGTATTGGTAAACCGCATGCGCATCAAGTGATTTTGAGGATTTCGCGATTTAGACGCATTTCAAAATGAACATTACCCGATACAATTTTATTTCAAGATTATACCCCATTTAAAGGAACCCAACATTTATTTGAAAGATATCCATATCTTCTGCTAGATGTTAGCGTGTTGTCGAGAAGTGATTAGAATAAAAATGTGATTTATTGCGTGAAATTTAACTAAAATAGAAGAAAAACTCCGACCTATTTTTCTTACATTTTGTTCAACTAACTCACAAAATAAATTTTAATAAATATTTTCTCTTACAAAAATTTTATAAATTTCCTCAATATACTTTTTGGTTTTTTGCAATAATATGCAAACCGCTAAACGGATTTGTATAGTTTTGGTTTCATTTGAATCTTCGCGATGTTTAGATTACGTACATATTTTTTATATATTTTTCAGATGCATAAACAGCTTGAATTTTATTAGAACAAGTTGTAAACTACCAATTGTTTTGAATGCTTTCCTAATTTTCGCGAAAATTTACAACTTTTTCACTAAAGTTATGGGACCTCAGTAAACATATAGTATGTAGGGAGCCCCCACTTAAGAGAGTTTCTCAATATAATGATTAGAGTCTTTTAAAGATTTTTTTCTTTTTATCAGAATTGAAACCGCCATAACTTTTGCGCGCAACAACCAAAATTAGTATCTCGAACAGATTTAAGAATGGGATTTTTTTCCCAATCTATGTACCAAAAATCTTTCATGTAGCTTAAAAAATTTTTTTTAATTTTTTTTTTATGGAAAACTAAAAAATTTTGTCTTTTCTTCATATATGTATTATATGTATGTACTATTACAAATTGCCCTGACAATGAACAGATCTGTAATGAATGTCATGTCGTTGTTTTGCAACAAAAGCATTATTATGCAATTACAAATAAACTTCGTTTCATGTGTTTTTCCCCGCGAAAGTATTTTTATAGTAAAAGTCTTTTCCTTTTCTTTGGTTGCAGTACCCATGTAATGCTTCGGTTTTGAAGTGTGAAATGCTATACCCGCATCGAAATGTAGGAGGAAGGAAATTTGAATGCAAGACTTTTTTCAAAAAGCGTTGCATTCAACCGTCCAAGTAATGTTGCATAATTAATGTTAATTTAACAACAACGTCCAGATATTCAATAGTGGCGGATGTGCAAATGTTGGAGATATTTGCAAGTTTTTCAGTTTTTCTATTTTGCTTCAATTTACTATTTTGAGATGGGGAAGAAAGATTGGCATGGCACATACATACATATGTAGTTATGGAGACTGACCTGTTTCTATATAAATGTTTATATATATAAAACATATTTAGAAACTACTCGTGCATACAAACTTATTTATTTTAACCTTCAAACCAATATTTTTATTTGTAGAAAAACAAAACACCTTAAGCACCTCCGATTTTGATGGCACAGAAAAAAACGCTTTGTAATTGTTATTATAACAGACTTCAATTGACGTTACTTATGAAATGCTGGTTGGTCATAACCGTTAGAGTCGTAGTAGCAAAATGCGTATAGATAACACTCAGTAACAGAAATAAAAACAACAGTTGCAATAAACGTGGGAATGAAAAGAGTGATAGATAAACGGTTACAAATTGGGATTTCATTGACAACATCTTTGTAACTTATTAAATATTGAAAAAATCATCGTCACTTTGAGCAATCAAAATAATGACATATCAATATCAACAAATAAAAAACCACAAGATATAACTATCGAGCAGTACTTACATTATTGTGAATCAATATTGCATATGCTATTGGTTTCAAAAATGTTTTAAGATATGTTTGTGTGTGTGTTCGTGTTCCTGCTTAATATGGGCCTGACCAGATCAAGGGATGTGTTTGCTTCGAGGTTTCAGCCCAAATTTAAAGTGCACGTAGGAAAAAAGCTCTCTAACATATGTCCCAAACATGTTTCGCAGCAAACATATATTTGTTTGCAATCAAACATAACATATGTTTATGTCCTACAAACAAATATGTGTTTGTGTGAAAACAAATTATATTTTTGGGTGCAAACAAACCCAAAAGCCACAAAAAACAAACACATGCACCAGTGGGCGCTTACTGAGAGCAAGGGAGCGTAAATTTCTATGTAAAACACATTGAAATGTATGCTCACTTGCTCTCAGTAAGCGCTCACTGTCTATATCTAACATATACACACATTTATAAATGGTGGTAGTTTATTGAAAGGCATAGAAATACCAAACAAAAGCATCATACATAAAAAATTCGAAAGAAATACATTACAGACTTTAATAAAAAAACTGAATAAAATCTATATATCTATATATATATAAAATTCTCCTGTCACGGTGTTCGGCTTTGGACTCCTCCGAAACGGCTGGACCGAATTTGATGAAATTTTGTATGTGGAGTTTGTAGGTCTGAGAATAGGTTTTTAACTACTTTTTATAGTGGTCAGTGAAGTGACCAGGGTACCTCCCCCACAAAATTTTTTAAGAAATCGTGAAATTAAAGTTATTTTTGAACCTTTTGTTTAAACAACGTTTGCAATAATATTTTTACTGCCTTGATCTTGAATGGTCATCTCGGAAATGGAATATAATTATAGATAATATCCTTAATTTTAGTAAGCGTGACTACAAAAACGTATTTAACCCGGGCTCCAATAGGTGGGAAAGCGCTATCAATCCCACATTTTAGAATACAGTACAACACCGATAATGTGCATTGGTCACTAAAACGACGGGCCAACAATGCGGTTCGAAAATCTAGAGGGATCAATATTTAACTGATAAATTGTAAATAGATTACAAAGGCTTACACGGAAATCCAAAACGACGGGCCAGCAACGCGGAACCGGGTCAGCTAGTAATTTATAAAAAGTCACACTTTTAAAAAGAAATAAAACACATTTTCCTCAAAGTTGAAATCATCAGCGGGAAATCGGCTTCTGGAATCAAATGAATATATAATGTAATAAATAGGTACATCCATATTTCAAATATACATTTGTATGTATGTATTATGTTTGGATCCAAACATATATTTGTTTACAACTAGTCCCAAACAAATATTTGTTTTGATCCAAACATATTTCTAACATATATTTTGCTGTGTGTATAAATTTTTAAGGTATAAAGAAAGATATTTTCAAAAAATTAAGTTCACCTTTTTCAGATATAATTCGAGTTATTTTAATTGTAATTCATAAATTCTATTTGTAATTCGTAACATTCCATTTGCAATTCGAATTATTTCATTTGCAATTGGAATTATTCCATTTGTAGTTCGAATTATTCCGATTGAAATTCGAACTATTTCATTTGGAATAACTCGAATTTCAAATGGAATAATTCGAATTACAAATGGAATAATTCGAATTACAAATAGAATAATTCAAATTACAAATGTAATATTTTGAATTACAAATGGAATAATTCGAATTTCAACTAAAATGTTTCGAATTACATCTGAAAAAGGTGTAGTACTCGCAGTTGCAGAGAAATTCAAGGTCAAAGATAAAATTTGGATTTGTTTTTCATATTTTACATCAAAATATGAGTGTTTATGAGTTTGTCATATGTTCCAATCCACAGTTTATACAGTTGGACACTAAGCCCATCTGATTGTTATGTTTGTTGTCAAAAACATTATTGTGATTTAAAATACAAAGAAACTGAAATCACAATAATATAAAATCTATTATGTTTGTTGTCAAAATGTGTTAACAGAACTCTGAATTGCCGACCTTCTATAGGCCTTGGTTCCAATCATAAAAATACAAAATATTGATAAAAGATTATATTTTTTTTTAATTTTTTTTTCGGCGGAATACAGGAAAGCTGTAGGTTGAACAGTTTTTAAGTTTTATCACGCCACCTTGGGGAACTCCTAGATTCACTCTACAAGACTTCGATTCCTTGTTTTTGAATTTTATTTACGACTGCCATCCAAATATATAATTGACGATCCAACATTTCAAACTTGGCCGCGGGGTTGACTGATCGATGTCCTCAAAGAGCGTTGAGTGCTAGACAGTATCGAAGGCTTTTGATAAGTTGAGCACCAGGCTTGTTTTGGTTGATTCCTCGACTAATATGTGTGAAGATGGCGTTCAGCGCTGTTGTAGTGTGCTGCTTACGGAACCCATGAGAATGATCGGCAGCTTGATAGCTATTTCTGGGTCTGGGGAGCCTAAAGATTCTTTGTTACGATTCAACTTTGCTGGCATGCTTGCATGGCTTCAGTAGATATGGGTGGCTAGCAAAAAGGTTAAGCACTTTGGTCAGAAACCCAACGCCCGGCTCATCCAGCTGCTCCAACATTGCCATGGGGACTTCGTCAGGACCCAATGCTTTGGAAGAGATCTAATGTGACGTAATACTCTTCTATTCGCGCTCTCCTTCCCAAGTAGCTCAAAAATTGTCGATTAATAAATTATGCACCTCCTCCGTTCTTTGAAGCGGTGATTGCTGAACTCTCTATAACGAGGCCAATTAGCTTTCCTATGATTAATGAGGTGATTAAGTTGGATGGTCTGCTTATGGAGACGATTATTGGGAGAGAAACCACGTGATGCCAGGTGACGTCAGACCAGATTACACTATTGTCATGTCTAGCAAACTGTGACACTTCGTACTCAAGGCGTAGCTATTGCTCTGGTCATAAGTGCCAAATACCATAAATTATGAGCACTTCTCACCCAACGGCCCTGAGTATTAAAGTCCTCTACGAACAGTAGGTTAAACTTTTTCCAAAGCTGCCTAATGTTGGACCAATAACCTGGAGTACAGCTCTTAATGGGTGGGATGTATACATAAAGAAACTCTTCGACAGTTCCACACCTGATTACTACTCCCATACGAAACCAAGCGAGACAGATCTGTATTTAACAGGCTCGTGCAACAGGAAAACAAGCTACCCACTTCCACTTGTGGTGTGATCTTTCCCTTCCATCACAGCGCTGTAAGATGCAGTCTTAAGCTTGGTTTCCTGCACCTCCGAGGGCTTGACATTCTTCAGACTCATAAAGTCACTCCACTATTATTTCCTTGTTTTTACCTCGGAGTCCATTGTAATTAAATTCCAATAACAAGTAAAAAGTGTCAGTCGGCTTTGCCGACAGATATATACCCTCAGCCAATATGAAGTGAAACTTTCGCCTACGGACAGATCGAATGTATTTAAGGTCTCTTCAGAATTTTGTGGCCCTTTTGGGACATTTGAACTTGCCGACAAAAATGTGGATCAGGAATTAACTGCACTTAAACACAAATGTTGAACTTTTGTGGGGGAGGTACCCTTAGGGAGGACCGATATGGGCCATTTTAGAAGTTAAACTAAATTTTGACAAAATATTAGCAGATCCAAAGTTTGGACCAAATTGGTTGCACCATTCAAGTGATATCGTCCTAGCAATTTATTGAAATTTTTTAAATATTGGGGAGAAGTACTGGAAGGTGTAGACCGGTATTGCCCCATGAAACTATGTTTGGATATAATATGACGAAGACTAAATGTTGGACCGCCACATATGGTGACATAGGGATTTTTTAAACCCTTCGGGCTGTTTTCCTAAGAAATATGGACTTGCCCCTGCGAATCCAAATCGCTTCAACAAAAATCAAAGTGATTCAAGAGCAGGTCTTAAAGTAAACTTATCCGAAATTTTGTGTGAGAGGTACCAGAAAGAGTAGACAAATATAGTCCATATTCCAACCTGATCTATATCTGGTAGATATATTCGGATGTGCAAAGTATGGATTACATCGGTCACTCCTTTCAAGAGTTATCATACGCACAATTTTTCCGAACATTTTTGAAATTTTGTGGGGGAGGTACCTGAAGGAGTGAACCGATTTGGCTTATCTTCGAATTTAAACTATGTTTGGACAAAATATTACGAAGGCCAAATTTTGGACCGAATCGGCAGATCCGTTCGAGAGTTATCTTGCGCTCAATCCACTGCACACGTTGTCACAGGGGCTTTTTGCATCTTTCAGGCTAATTTACTTCCTTTAAGAGTTATCGTGCGCACAAATTTTCCGAACATTTTCGAGCTTTTGTGGGGGAGGTACCGGAAGGAGTGGACCGATATAGCCCATCTTCGAACTTAAACTAGGTTTGGACAAAATATTGCGAAAGCCAAATTTTGGACCAAGTCGGTTCATCCGTTCGAGAGTTATCGTGCGTACCAGCCAGCCAGACAGACAGACGGACGGACATTGCTAAATCGACTCCAAATTGTCTGAGACATATTTCGTCCGACATACTTGGAGTCTAAAACCATTATTTCGATGAGGCACATTTGCCCGTATGAAAGTGTATATACCCTCGTTAGCATAAATGCTGAGGGTATAATGATACATTTTCAGTGATTGGAACAGTAACGACAGCTGTTGAATGATGCGTGTGCCGTAGCCATTGGGTAGATGTTGGGGAGTCTCGTTTTTTGATGACGATGCACTGAGGGCTATGTTTACCCAGCAACAAAGTCTCAGTCGTAGTCTCTCATATGGAAAAAACCAGAGCAACCACTGAGATCCACCCCCTTCCGGCATCTATTTTATCTCACCTAAACTTGAGTGTGGCGACAAACTTGAAAAATAGAGAACATCCATATTGGTTCTGGGTTTTCCTCCGTCCCGGCACCGACCAAAATAATCCAGATCAGTCATTCCGGCATATACTGCTCCCAACACAGAAAAACGATACAAATACCAACACATGTACTGATGTGCCAGCCGCTGGCCGGAGCACGGGTATTGTGTGGTTTCGGGTCAATCCGGTATCGAAGAACACGACGCCTTTGGATTTTCGGCGTTGTCTTCTCCATTCGGCTAAATCGAGCAAACGAAAAATAGCTTTTTTCCAGTCTTTCCAGTCCTCCACTTCAGCCTCTCTTGTCGTGAAAACTAGACTCATGGTATTGTTGTTATATGGTTGAGGGGTTATTGCGAACCCCTCGTCCAAGAGAACATTTGCACAATTTGCTAGTGAAAAAGGAAAGCTGAAGATCGAACCCACACAACCACCAAATTATGTGACTTGGTTTCGCTGTTGGTTTTGCAGCTCATCAGACATATCGGCTGTGGGAGTGGTTTCTCTGTCATTGAACTAAAAGATTCGCATTTCCTTCGTTTCTTTATGTTACAGGCTGAGCCCAACACAATACCCCAAATCGTTGCCGATTCCTCTAGTACATCTGGCAACATCCAAAAACCAACCCACCATGCTCTGAAATCAAAATTTGTTGGCCAAAACTATTTCCACATCCATTTTGTATTGAATTTGATTATAACTTCTAATATATGTGTAATGACAGCAGTTATTAAGACATATGTTAACAGTTTTTGGTACTAAGAATTCTTATCTTCCAAGAAGTGGAAATTCCAAAATTTCAGCCGAATAAGTTATAAAATTTCCCTAAAGCACCCAACATATCTAAAATCGGGTGTCGTTATATGGAGTCTATGACAAGAGTTAGAACTATTCAAACTACACTCACAAACCACTATATATTAATTTAAAGAAAAATCGGTTGAAAATTGTTGCTATTACACCAACTGACGCCATCTATCGGTATTTACACAAATTAATTATTTTGGTTGAATTGAAGTGTTTTTATTATTTAGCGTCTTTTCAGAATTTTGTGGTCCTTTTTGGACATTTGACAAAAGTGTGTATTAGAATTAAAGTTCAAAAGTTTTGCAGAGAAGGTACTTAAAGGAATGTACTGACTTGGTCCATTATGGAAGTGGTCCACTATTCATTTCAGTGGGTCATCATGTAATTTTTGGACCAGTATGCCAGGAAGCATGAACTTGTCCACGGAAAACATAATATCGCTTTAAACTTTTGTGGGGGATATGGGTCATTTTAGAAGTTAAACTAAATTTGAACAAAATATTAGAAGTTCCAATGTTTTGACCAAATTGGTTGTACGTTCAACATACCGTTTTAGAGGCATTTTTAAATATTTAGGATAAGTACCAGAAGTTGTGGACCGGTATTGGCCATCTCCGAACTGAAACTAAGTTTGGTTCAGTTCGAGAATTATAGTGCTCTCCAGCCACTACATTTGGTGTCATAGAGGTTTTTTACACCTTTAGGGCTGTTTTCTCAAGAGGAATGGACTTGTCCCTGCAAAAACCTTTACCGTCGTAATTGAGGCAGTAAATGCAAGTTGCTTTAACAAACGTCAAAATGATTCGTGAACAGGCCTTAAAGTGAACTTACTCAAAATGTTGTGTGTGGGAGTTACCTTAGGGAGTGGACAAATATAGTTCATATTGGAACCTGATCTATATCAAGTATATATATTAGGTTGTGTAAAGTATGGGCCAAATCGGTCACTCCCATCAAAAGTTGTAGTCGCACAATTTTTCCGAGCATTTTTGAACTTTTGTGGGGGAGGTACCAGAAGGGGTGGACCCATATGGCAAAATATTAAGAACTCAAAATTTTGGACCGAATCGGTGGATCCGTTCGAGAGTTATCTTGCGCTCCACCCTCTACAAACGGTGTCATAGCGGTTTCAGGCTATTTTCTATGGAGGTATGGACTTGCCCCTGATGAAACTTGTACCGTTATATAGGGGACAGTGAATACAAGTTGCTTCAACAAAAATCAAAGCGTTTCCAGAGCAGGACCTAAACTTTTCCGAAATTGTGTGTGGGAGGTACCCCAAGAAATGGATCGATTGAGTCCATATTGAAATCCCAACTATGTTTGGCAGAAATTTCACGATGTGCAAAGTATTGGCCAAATCGGTTACTCCCTTTTAGAGTGGAAAAATATATATGTAGTTCATATTCGAACCTGATCTATATCTGGTAGATATATTAGGTTGTGTAAAGTATAGACCAAATCGGTCACTCCCATCAGGAGTTATCGTGCGCACAATTTTTCCGAACATTTTCGAACTTTTGTGGGGGAAGTAACGGAAGGAGTGGACCGATATAACCCATCTTCGAACTTAAATTAAGTTTGGACAAAACATTACGAAAGCCACATTTTGGACCGAATAGGTTGATCCGTTCGAGAGTTGTCGTGCGCTCCAGCCAGCCAGCCAGGCAGACGGACGGACATGGCTAAAACAACTCCAAATTGTCGGGAATGGATTTCGTCCAAACATACTGGGGAAAACCATTTCGGCACATTTTCCCCGTATGAAATTGTATATGGTAAATTTCAAATTTCCTTTACAATTCCATAAAAAAAATTAAAATTTTTTTGCTAGCACATTAACGATTTTTGGCAGATGGATTAAGAAAAAAATCGTGGTTTCAAATCTGTTCGCGTTCACAAAATTGGATGCTGCGCCCAAAAGTTATGGGGGGTGTTATTCTCTTATAAAGAACAAATATTTCAAAAATTCCCTTTGTGTTGTAATACCAAAATGTATATATAAATCGTTAACAGCATTTAATATCTATCCGTAGATGCATTAATATTTGCTAAATCCATTTTTATTTTCGCGGAAAATCAAAAAATTATGAAGAAATCTTGGAGTAAATTGTACTTATTCTAACTTAGAGTCCGAAAAAAATCTGTAAAAAAAAATAAAATAAAACCAGTAAGGAAAGGATCAAAGTCGGGCGGGGCCGACTTTATGATACCCTACACCACTGTGAATATGTAAAATATAAATCGGAGCTATATCCAGATCTAAACCGATTTTGATATAATTTGGCACATTTATTTCCAGACCGAATTCAGTCACACATTCCAAATATCATTGAAATCCGACTTATATAGCGTGTTTGGACCAGCAAATACGCGAAATCGGCCGAAAATATATATGGGTGCTATATCCAAATCTGAACCGATTTCGATATAATTTGGCACATTTATTTTTAGACCAAATTCAGTCACACATTCCAAATTTCATCGAAATCGGACATATATAGCGTGTGTGTTACAGAAAATACGTGAAATCGGCCGAAAATATATATGGGGGCTATACCAAAACTTGGACCGATATAGCCCATCTTCGAACTTGATCTTCCGACGGCTAAAAAAATGGTATTCCCCAATTTTCAGCGAAATCGGTCAACAAATGCGACCTGTATGTTGCGAACGGACGGACGGACGGACGACTCAGAAAGTGATTATATGTATATCCCTAGAAGGAACTATGGGTCTATCTCGCTTCCTTTTGTATGTTACATACAAATGCACTAACACATAGTACCCCTTACAACATAGTGGTGTAGGGTATAAATATGTGCAGAATCTAGACAACGCGCAGAAAAATTTGAGACCAAAATTATAAAGATTGGGTTTATTCTTTTTTTTGTGGCTTTTCTCATATACAATATTAATTGATCTATTGCATATGGACACCTCCAAATAATAGTATGCTAAGTCTAAAAAGTGAGTTTTGCAGGAGAATCTCTCAAAGTGTGGACATTTTTTTGAACTTCAGTACTATGCTAAGTCAATATTTGTTTATAACTTCTGTTCGGATTGACCGATCATTACCAAAATTTGACAGAATATAAGTTAAAGGGCGTTCGACACCCACAAATAATAGTTTGCTAATTCTGAACAGTGAGTTTTGCAGGACAAGCTCTAAAAGTTTGGAAATTTCTTTGACCTTCAGTACTATGCTAAGTAAATATTTGCTTATAACTTCTGTTCGGATTGTCCGATTATTACCAAAATTTGACAGAATTTAAGTTAAAGGACGTTAAATATAAAAATGTAAAGAACTTGAAAACATGCTAAGTCGACTTAGCATACTATTGTTTGGAGGCGTCGATATAAGCGTTCAATGTTTGAGTGTTTTATTCTCTTGTGACTTTTCTTAGACTTTGCATTAGATAATAAAGCATGCCCCACCACTTCACAATAAAATATTTGATTCAAGTGACAATTACATTGTGTAGTACGTACTTGAATGCTTTTGAGAAAAAAAAAACAAACACCAACAACGACATTTTTCACTTCTTCAACCTTGTGTATATATTATACGTGAATATTTATATTCATCAAATTGCAGAAATTGATATTTGTCAACGATACTCGTTACTGTCAAATTCTTGACAAGTTTGTGGCTGATTTGCAACATGTGTTGGATTGTGGTGGAGAAGCACATGAGAAGAGAATATTCCAGCTACTGTTCTGACAAAATTTTCAACGTCAGCGAATAGTTGAATTGTTGATGTCTCGAATTAAATTCTAAATTATTCGCTTATTGCTAATGCAAGCGACTGACGATCTATCGATCAACGATCGCATGCAATTGAGTGGAAAAAATATGCACTGCAAATATGCAAACAATTAACACAACTACGAGTAGGGGTACCATAGTAAATAGTTCTGTTGAATTTAAATGATGAGCAGCTAGCTAACTAAGCAAAAGAGCCAACCAGCCAGCCAGATCCAACTAACAACAATAATGGAACGCTGATTGAGTGAGGAGTGAGTGGAGTGGTGTTTGTTTTGCGTTTGCGTTTTAATTGAACAAAAATTGAAAGTGAATATCTTTAAACTTGACATGATGTCGCTACTGGTAATTGTAGTGTCGATGTTGGTGGCAGTGTTGTTGGTTAGCGGATGTTAATCGCTCAGCTATTATGCGGCTTTGGTTTTGGAGTATATCAACCAACAGTCATCATCATCATGACCTACAACTTGGCTTGGTTACCTTGATCGTGGTAGTTGCGGCATAAATTTTATTTAAACAATGTTTTTTGTTTGTTTTGGTTTTGCGTTGCAAATTACAACTCAGCAAATAATTATTTAAAGTGTTGGGAGTATACAAAACACATACATATTACATGAAAAAAATGATGTAAAATTTAATGAACTGGTATGTTTTGTTGGAAATAAGCAAAATAAGTTAATAACAGCATTTATTTTTTATAAATTTTTTTTTTAATTTTAGCCTTGCTTTAAAAAAAACTCTTTAATCACTTAATTTGAAAAATTTTTTTCAAAATGGCTCTGAAAATCTTTGACCACGCCTTTTTTATACCCTCCACCATATGGAGGGTATAATTAAATTTGTCATTCCGTTTGTAACACATCAAAATATTCGTCGTAGACCATATAAAGTATATATATTATTGATCAGCATAAAATTCTATGTCGATTTAACCATGTCCGTCTGTCCGTCCGTCCGTCTGTCTGTTGAAATCAAGATACAGCTCGCAATTTTAAAGATAGAGAGTCAATATTTGGTACAGAAGTTTTTATTACTTGCAGGATGGTTGGTATTGAAAATGGGATATATCGGTCCACGTTTTGATATAGCCCCCATAGAACGGTACCTCCCGATTTTCGGTATTTTGAAGGTTTTAGCTTCAGTATCACACCGAAATGTCTGAAATTTGGTACTTAGTCTAAGTTGGTGGTATAAAACTTCCCCCCAGAACTTTGTCGGTATCGGTCCATGCCTTAATATAGCCCCCATAGAATGGTACCTCCCGATTTTCGGTATTTTGAAGGGTTTAGCTTCATTATCACACCGAAATGGCTGAAATTTGGTACTTAGTCTACGTTGGTGGTATAAAACTTTCCCCCAGAATTTTGTCGGTATCGGTCCATGCCTTCATATAGCCCCAATAGAACGGTACCTCCCGATTTTCGGTATTTTGAAGGTTTTAGCTTCATTATCACACCGAAATGGCTGAAATTTGGTACTTAGTTTACGTTGGTGGTATAAAACTTTCTCCCAGAACTTTGTCGGTATCGGTCCATGCCTTCATATAGCCCCCATAGAATGGTACCTCCCGATTTTCCGTATTTTGAACGTTGTGGCATCAATATTCCACCGAAATGGCTGAAATTTGGTATTTAGACTTCCTTGGGTGTACTCAAACTTCCCCTTTAAATTTGTCGATATAGGTCCACGCCTTCATATAGCCCCCATGGAAAGGTACCTCCCGATTTTCCGTATTTTGATGGTTGTGGCTTCAATATTCCACCAAAATGGCTGAAATTTGGTATTTAGTCTTCAATGTGATATAAAACTGTTCGCCAGAAATTTGTCTGTACAGGTCCACGCTTTCATATTGCCGGTATAGGTCCACGTTTCGATATAGCCCGCTTAGAACGGTACCTCCCGATTTTCGTAATACTGAAGATTGTGACGTCAATATCCCACCGAATTGGCTGAAATTCGTTATTTAGTCTTCCAAGAGTTATAAAATATTCCAGAAGAGTATTATCAGTAGAGGTCCACGTCTTCCTATATCCCCATAGATGCGTACTTCTTGATTTTCGGTATTTTTTAAGTTTTAGCCACATTATCTTACCGAAATATAGGAAATTTGAGTCTAAAAACTTTCCGTCAGAAATTTGTCGGTATAGATCGACTTTTTGAAATAGCCCTCATAGAACGGTGCCTCACATTGTTTTACCGAAATTGCTGAAATTTAGTATAAAGTCTTCCACATACACGAAATGAAACTAATTATTCCATATTACTTCAATACAACTTGTGGTGGAGGGTATTAAAAGTTCGGCCCGGCCGAACTTAACGCTGTTCTTACTTGTTTCTTGATATGCTGGAATCAAATGAAGTCATTGGATCCCCAGTCAGGACTGTACGGCGCATGATCCATCAATTCCACGTTTTGTCCGGTCAAACAGACGTCGGTTTGAATCGATGTATGAGTGCTCGCATTGTCAAGATGCAGAATGATTCGTCTTCTAAGTTCGTTTTTCGAATTCCTCAGGAGACTTCAGGCAAACAAATTGTAGTGTAACACTCAGAATTAACCTCCTACATTTCTTATGTCGTATAGTCGCCATACGGTCAGTTTTACCGAAGAAACAGGCGACCAGTTGCTTCGAAGTGCTTCTTACATGAACAACTTTCGTTGGATTTGGCTCGCTTTCGAAGGCCTAAGCGGTCGATTCCAAGATTCGTCATCTGTGACGATCTTATAAACGTCGCACAGTTATTCAAAATCGTTTTTTCCTGATCAAAACTCTGTAAGTTTGGAACGGATTTTTTGAATCAAAATATGAGTGTTTTTGACTTTTTCGTATGTTCTAACTATTTAAAACAGGTCAAACCGCAATAAACAAAGCAATAAAAAAATTAAGGAAAACAATTTTTAAATTTTTTTTTCAAAAAATCTAAAAAAAAATTTTTTTCAAAAAATTAAATTTTTTTCCTTGGGTTTTCATAAAACTCTTATAAAGACTCATATATTAAAAAAATCTGTTTGAAAATCTATAATTTACATGGGAAACGATATCGAAAACAAGTAAGAACGTCGTTAAGTTTGGCCGGGCCGAACTTGTTATACCCTCCACAACGAGTTGTATGGAAGTAAAATGGAACAATTAGTTTCCTTTCGGTAAAAAAAAATTGTGGCTAACCTTGAAAAATACCGTAATTCAGGAGGTATCGTTCTATGTAAGCTATATCAGAACGTAGATATATACCTACAAATTTCTGGCGGAATGTTTTTACACTCAAAAGAGATTAAAGAACAAATTTCCGATATTTCGGTAAGGTAGTGTGGCTAAAACCTTCAACATACCAAAAATCAAGATGCACGGTTCTATGGGCGATGTATGGCGGATTATGACCCCATGGAAGACTAAATAACAAATTTCAGTCTTTCGGTAGGATATTGACGTCAAAAGGGGGGAAAGTTGAATACCCCCAAACGAAGACTAAATACCAAATTTCAGTCATATCGGAGTGTTACCTACCTTCAAAATACCAAAAATCGGGAGGTATCGCTCTAAGGGTGGCTATCTGAAGGCGTGGACCTATACCAACGAAGACCAAATTCCAGCCATTTCGACGGAATATTGAGGCCAGAGCTTCAAAATACCGAAAATCGGAAGGTACCGTTCTGTGAGGGCTATATGAAGGCGTGGACCTATACGACGAATTTCAGTCGAAAAGTTTTTACCCCCAACGTAGACTAAATACCGAATTTCAGCCATTTCGGTGGGTTGTTGTGGCCACAACCTTGAAAATGCCGAAAATCGGGATGTACTGTTCTATAGGGGTTGTAATAAGGCAGATACCTGGACCGACTAATTTCTGGGAGAAAGTTTTATACCACCAACGAATACTAAATACCAAATTTCAGCCATTTCGGTGTCATAATGATGCAAAAACCTTCAAAATACCGGAAATCGGGAGGTACCGCCCTATGGGGGCTGTATGAAGGCGTGGATCTATCCGGATAAATTTCATATTAATAGTTCTATACCCAAAATGAAAGCTAAATACAAAATTTCAGCCATTTCGGTGGATTATTGTGGCTGTAACCTTGAAAATACCGAAAATCGGGAGGTGCCGTTGTAGGGGGCTATATGAAGGTGTGGACCTATACCGACAAATTTTATATGGAAAGTTGTATACCTCAAATGAAAACTAAGTACCAAATTTCAGCAATTTCGATGGATTATTGTGGCTGCAAGCTTCAAAATACCGAAAAACCTATACCGACAAATTTCATATGGACATTTGTATACCCCAAATGAAAACTAAGTACCAAATTTCAGCCATTTGGGTGTATTATTGTGGCCACAACCTTCAAAATACCGGAAGTCGGGAGGTACCGCTCTATGGGGGCTATATGAAGACGTGGACCTATACCGAAAGTTGTATACCCCAAATGAAGACTAAATACAATTTCAACCATTTCGGTGGATTATTGTGGCTGCAACCTTCAAAATACCGAAAATCGGGAGGTAACGTTAATGTGGGCTATATGAAGGCGTGGACCTATACCGACAAATTTCATATGAAAAGTTTTATACCCCAGACGAAAACTAAGTACCAAATTTCAGCCATTTCGGTGTATTATTGTGGCCACAACCTTCAAAATACCGTAAATCGGGAGGTACCGTTCTATGGGGGCTATATGAAGGTGTGGACCGATACCGACTAAATTCTGGGGGAAAGTTGTATACCCATAAAGAAGACTACGTACTAAATTTCAGCGATTTTGGTAGGATAATGAAGCTAAAACCTTAAACATACCGAAAATCGGGAGGTACCGTTCTATGTGGGCTATATCAAAACGTGTACCAATATAGCTCATTTGCAATACCAAACATCCTAGGAATAATAGAAAGTTCTATACCGAATTAAAAAGCTCTATCTTAAAAATTGCGAGCTGCATCTTGATTTCAACAGACGGACGTACGGACATTGTTATATCGACTTAGAATTTTGCACTGATTAAAAATATATATACTTTATAGGGTCTCCGATGAATATTTCGATGTGTTACAAACGGAATGACACATTTATTTATACCCTCCATATTATGGTGCAGGGTATAAAAACACACATTTTTACCAATGTAATTTCCAAAAATTCAAAAAAGTGTTAAACGAACTGTACTGGACTGGTACAAAAGTATATATACGAGGTCGGTTCGGAAACTTCTTAGCCTATCAACGAAAGAGAATAGTTAGTTTTTCAAAAATATTTTTATTTTTCAATATAATCTCCTGAAACTTCAATACAGTTAGTCCAACGCTAGCAATTCTATCCCTTGATTAAAATAGTTTTCCTCAAGGTCTTCAAAACAGTGGTTTACAACTGTAATTGCATAAAACGCTTGCCAGCAAGGCATTTTTTTGATTTGGGAACAAGTAAAAGTCACTGGGAGCTAAATCAGGAGAATAAAGTGGGTGGTCAAGCAACTGGTACTTTAATTCGTGGATTTTAGCCCTTGTTAAAACACTCTTGTGCGCTGGTGCGTTGTCTTGATGAAAAATTATTTTTTGTGTTGTAAGCCAGGACGTTTTTCTCGAATTTGTACATTTAATTGATCCAAAAGGTTGCAATAGTACTCTGAATTTATTATTTTACCCTTTTGCAGATAGTCAATCAATAAAATACCTTTGAAGTCCCAAAAAACCGTTGCCATAACCTTACCTGCCGATTGAATTGTTTTTGCCTTCTTTGAGGCACTTCCTCCAGCTTCAGTCCATTGTTTGTTCTTTTGTCTCTGGAGTATAGTGGTGGATCCATGTCTCATCAACAGTTATGAAACGACGCTTAAAATCCATTTTATTTCGCTTAAAACGATCCAAACAAGCTTGAGAAATGTTCATTCTTATGCGTTTTTGATCGACTGTTAACAAATGCGGCACCCATCTTGCAGAAAGCTTTTTCATCTGTAGTTCTTCATGCAAAATTAAATGGACTCGATCATTTGAGATGCCCATGGTATTAGCAATTTCACGTACTTTTGTTCGTCGATCATTTAATACCATATCATGCACTTTGGCTACAATTGATGTTGTTGTTGCTGTTTTTGGACGTCCACTACGTGGTTCATCTTCAATGCTTGTACGACCACGTTTAAATTCAGCAACCCAATTTTTTACTGTTGCATATGAAGAAGCACTTTCACCTTAAACATTCACCATATCATTATGAATTTCTTGTCCCGATAAACCTTTTTTATGTAAACATTTAATGACAGCACGCATTTCTAATTTTTCCATTGTAAAAAAATGCGGATGCGTCTTTTTTAACACCTGTTTCTATATGAAGGAGTTGCCAGATCGAAACAAAATTTAACATGTGTTCATAAAAGAGATGGAAGTTTCCAAAACACTTAACTTTTTTCTGTTTATACCGCGCTTTTTGTGCTAGGCTAAGAAGTTTCCGAACTGCCCTCGTAGGCTGAAAGAGGACACTCTCAGCCATCATTCTGTGAAAACGGAAATTTGTTCCAAGCTGTTCCCTAAAACTTCTAGTCCACTAAACTTGGAATTTTACTAAAATTTAGTACCTGAGGAAAAATAAAATAGCTCACTTCGTGTAAACGCAACGGTAATTTATTAAAACGGTTCTTAAAGTCAACAATCTTACCTACCTAACAAAAAACAATGAATACAATATCTGTTAGTTTCTGAGAACTAGCTGTTTCTTTCTCTAGAAATTATGTATATTCAAAATTGGGAAACATTTTTCGTCTATAGAAGCACGCCACGCCCACACCTTCCAATATTTTGATCTAATTTTTTGCTTTCCTTAGTTATAATATTTTTACTATGGAATCCCATATAGATATTAACAATTGGCGATAACAAGAAATGGGGGTTTTGGCCAGGAAAATCGCACAACGATCGTTTTTCACAATCTCCTTTCTCCAATCCACAACAGCCTCTGTTTGAGCGAATGTCGAATTTTGCTGGAACTTTCGAGAAAAATCCATTTTTGCGGCTAGGTGTTCATGCAATATCTAATGTTAGTTGCTGGAAAAATGCCCAAGGATGCCTCTATATAACATTGCGATCATGCATTATCCGTTCACGCACGGCTTAATGTTTTCTGGCACAACGGCCGATTTTGTGCGACCCTCTCGACCCCCGTTTTTTGGCGAGTGTCGGCCACGATTGAATTCATTAAACCAGTTTTTCATAGTGCTATAGGATGGTCATTTATCAACATACATTAGATTGATGCACTCTTGCCGTGATTATCCACGTCGAAAGTTGTGAAAAATAATAGGATAAAAATATTCACAAGTAAATTCGGTTTTTTTTTTTTTGCAAAGTGATTTTTTCAAGTCACTGTAAACAACACAACACAAGGTCGTATGACTAACTGTCCTGAGTACGTACAGGCTAAAAACTGTCAAACTGTGCAAAAAAATTTCAAATGGCGTTGTTGCCTAGGCCAGATAGTTTTCGTGCAGCCCTCGTATATTCTAAGGCAAATTTCATAAATATGTCATACCCACACAAATATGGGTTACACTTGCAATAACAAAAGAACACCGATCAACAACAAAATATTCGCTTTACTATCAATGCACAACACATTCCATTTATGCATTTGTTTGACCCACATTTTCATTTTCTATTTCCATTTCATAGAGACCAAATAACAAAATAGCAACTTTGCCTACCACTTTTTTCTAGTTTTCAACGAACGAACTACACATTCCGCCTCCATAACTTCGCTTAGTTGGCGTTTAAGTGCAGCAACTAAAACAACAAAAAAAAAAAACAGACTACCAAATATATGAAAAAAGATAATGATTTGCATATGTCATGGAATGAATGTTGGAATGACAATATTGGTGGTGCTTAGTTAGATCTTCGAACAAAGCCACCAAACAAGAACAAGCTAGGCATAGAATTTAGATTCTATGACGGCAGCTTACTTCGTCTGGCACATGGACGACTGACTGGTGGTGTATTTACAAAAACGTGTCACGCAGTCGTAGTTACATTTGCATTTTTGTTTTTATGTTATTGCTGTTGTTGTTATTTTAAAATAATGTTAGTAGTATGTTAGCTGACAAATCTAGATGGATAAACTATTTGCAATATGTAAACTTATGGCCACTTGTTTGCAATTCACTGCATTTAATTGGAGGTGATAGTAATAGGCCCAGGACAAAAACATATCACTTAATCTGCACCAACCTTAATTGATATCAGGGAGTCTGGACTGCTGTCACATGTTATTTATTGCAAAATCACAAAAATTAATTGTTGGATCATGACTACGATCGCCTCGGTTGTCTACACGAATAATTTTATTTTCCTCAAAATTTGAGAGGGTTTTCAGAGCTTTCGAAGTCCTTATATTCTATGAATATATTTTACTCTAGTGGGTTATTTATTTACAATTGTATCAAGCAAATTCCCGAATTTTACGCATTACTAACTATTGAGTATCGGTCATACAGAATGTGTGGTCCATTACAGAACAGTTGTTCCATAGGCCGAACTAAGAAAATATCTACAATTCTCTCTATTTGTTGCTTCGCACTCTGGAATACCGCTCCTTTTCATCTCTTCATCCACTTGTTGGCGCCATCTATTCCTTGGCCTACCCATTCTGCGTGCACCACCAAGCGATTCGTATTTATACGCCTTTTTAGCGGGTTCATCTTCGCCCATTCTTATGATATGGCCTAGCCAACGCAATCGCTGCATCTCGATACGTTTAGCTATATTAATGCCGTTGTATAGCAGATACAGCTCGTGTTTCATGCGACGTCGATATTCACCGTCAACGCAGATTGGTCCGTAGATCATTCGAAGAATTTTTCTCTCAAACTCACCAAACACTGCCATGTCTGCTTGCGCAAGTACCCAGGCTTCGGAGCCATACATCAGCACGGGTAGTATCAGTGTTTTGTAGAGCGTTTTTTCTGATTAACGAGATGTGGCTTTCTTTTTAAACTGCTTACTTAAACCAAAGTAGCATCTGTTGGCCAATACAATTCTTCTTTTTATTTCACAACTGATGTCGTTTGTTGTGTTTACGGAGGTGCCGAGGTAGACGAAGTCTTTTACTACCTTAAAATTATAGGAACCAACTTCCACCGTTGGTCCGAGCTCAATGGGCGCATTGCGCGTCGACACCATCAACTTGGTCTTCTCACCGTTTACCGCCAGACTCACTTTAGCAGATTCTGCTTCGACCTTTATGAAGTATCAGTTACTTCTTTTACTGATCGTCCCATGATGTATATCTCATCAGCATAAGCAAATAACATGTGCAGATTGGTGTAGATTGTGCCACTTCTTTTGACGTTTGCCTCTTGTATAACCTTTTCCAGCAGGATGTTGAAGAGATCACACGAAAGGCTGTCTCCTTGTCTGAAACCTCGTTATGTACAAAACTCTTCGGAGATGTTCTTTCCTATTTTAAGTGAGGATCTCGTGTCAGTTAAAGTCATTTTACAAAGCCGGATGAGCTTTGCGGGATACCAAATTCAGACATGGCTTGGAATACCTTTGAGCTCAGCGGGCTGTCGAAGGCTGCTTTGTAATCGACAAAAAGGTGGTAGGTGTCGATCTGCATCTCTTGGGTCTTCTCCAGGATTTGCCGCAGGGTAAATATCTGGTCAATTTTGGACTTGCCAGGTCTAAAGCCGCATTGGTATGGTCCAATTATCTCGTTGATCATAGGCTTTAGTCGTTCGCACAATATCCCTGACACGATCTTGTTGGCAATAGGGAGTAGACTTATGCCCCTATAGTTAGAGCATACAGTCTTATCTCCTTTCTTGTGGACGGGGCACAGGATACTCAGGTTCCAATCGTCGGGTACTCGTTCTTCCTGCCAGATGCTGCTTAATAGCTGATGAATACACCTTATCAGCGTGTCGCCTCCGGTTTTGAACAGCTCGGCTGATAAGCCATAGGCTCCTGCTGCCTTATTATTCTTCAACCGATTTATTGCTGTCTTTACCTCATCTTGGCTGGTCGGTATACATTCAATACCATCTTCTGGGATTGGGTCTGTGGTATCTTCGTCGTCTTCGCTGCTATTGGATACCAACAGTTTTGAAAAATGTTCTTTCCATATCCTATGCACACTATCTGTATCAGTTACCAAATTACCTTGCTGGTCTCTACAGAAGGATGTGCCAGTACCAAAGCCATCAGTTTGATGCTTGACTCTTTGGGAGAATTTTCGGACTTCATTCTGGTTCCTGTACATCTCGATTTTTTTTCACACTCCCGCTTTTCCATCTTCCTCATTTTCCTGCTGAAAAGACGTTTCTCCTCTCTCCTTGTCTCCCTGTATCTCTCTCGTGCGCTACGCGTTGCTACGGATTGTAAAGTAGGCCTATATGCCGCATTTTTCTCTTCGGTAGCAGCACAACACTCCCGATCATACCATGGATTCCTTGGTGGGGGTCTCTAGTATCCAAGTATGGATTTTGCGGCTGTTTGCATGGAGTGGACAATACTTTGCCATTTCGCTGATATGTTATCCGGATGAGGAGTGCTTTGATTAAGCAATTGGGCTAGTTGAGTGGAATATGCTGTGGCTATCTGTTGTGATTGTAGCTAACTTTCGTGTTGTGTCTGTTCGTACTTTGTTTGCTACGTTTAACCAGGTGCGTACCTTTGCTGCAACAAGGTAGTGGTCCGAGTCTATGTTTGCTCCTCGGAACGAACGCACATCCAACACGCTCGATGAATGTCTGCCATCTATCACAACGTTATCAATTTGATTACTTGTTCTTTGATCTGGAGACAGCCAGGTGCCCTTATGAATGTCGGGAACTACCATGTTTTTTGCAGCTGCGAAGTCTATATCAGCTTCATACCATTGTCAGATGTTTCACTGTGGAGACTGAATTTTCCGACTGTTGGGACAAAGATAATTTCCTTTCCAATTTTGGCATTAAACTCGCCTAGAATAATTTTAATGTCATGGGCAGGACTACGGTCATATGTTTCTTCTAAGCGCTCATAAAATATATCTTTGGTCAGTTCGTCCTTGTCTTCAGTGGGAGCATGAGCGCAAATAAAGCTGATGTTGAAGAATTTTGCTCTTATTCGAATAGTAGCAAGTCTTTCATTCACTGGTGTGAAGCTGGAGACCAGGTGCTTTGACCTCCGACCTCCGACAACTCCGCAACCAAACTCATGCTTTATGTCATGGCAGCTATAATACAGTGCGTCACCTTTAGGTGTTGTTGTGACGTCTTTCCCATTCCATCGTATTTCCTGTATGGCAGTAATGTCGGCCTTGTACTTTTCAAGTACATCTGCCAATGCGTAAACTGCACCTTCTCTATAAAGAGTGCGAACATTCCAGGTGCAGATTCGCAGATCATGGTCCTTAAAACGTTTGCGGCTGTCGTCAACTTTTGAGGGATTTGTTTTTCTTTTCTTTTGTTTTTTCATAGTAGGCTGCTTTTTCTAGGGGAGGGCTTCTAACCCTGCGCCCAAATCCAAGCTTTTAACGTTTTTATGGGTGAACGCGCGGCACATTTTAGCTCACTACCTTTAACTGGTGTTAAAGGCAGCTACCCCAGGTGACACCACGGGAAGGAGGGACCAAGATAAATCCTGGACTTTGCCATGTTAAAGCCGGTCAGGACCGTTCCTTGGTATTTTTCGTCCCCTGTGTCTACATCCGACTACAAACCCGACTACATACCCGAGAGTGGTACAACGTACTGCGAGCCACGCGTTATATTTAACTTCTCAGATGATACCATGTGGAGGTCAATTCTGAACCGGTATTCATCACATACCAGCACAATAATATAGGCTTGATTAGATTTTAAAAGCAAGACGAATTTTTGACATTACTCACACTTATCACATTTCTTACAATTCACATACATGTGTAATCAATAAATGTTATATAATTTTAACTTGATTCTAAATAATCATTAGATAATTGGATCCCGTAATCTTTTTCTTTGAACAATATCAGGAAATACGTTTTTTTTATTCTCCAAAGTTGCCCAAGAAGAAAATTGCATTAAAAAGCAATCAAAAGAATTTTTTTTATCGACCACCGACCTACCTTTCCTCTTTATTTTATTCTTCAATATAAACTGCTGTGGAATTTTCTGATGAAATTCTTAAATGAATGATCAATTTAGTTATTGTTGTTGTTGCACATTTTTAACGTTCTTTTAGTTTTTTTGTTATGTGCAAAATTGCACAACTTCAAATGAAATTTTCCAAAGAGAAGGTGTGTCTAAAAAAGATGCACATAGTGAGCGCGCTTAGTGCACAGCCATACATACATACATATTTGTCTATCATCAAGAACATCATCATTATTTATAATACAATCAATGGTGGTGGCAACAACGGTGGCTATGGCACCAGTCTGTCAGTGTTGCTGTCATCACCATGTGAACATCGGTATCGTCGATAGTATCTATCGTCATACATTGCCTGTGTATGTGCTCCTTATGAATGAGCTTGGCCATGACATGGGAACACTGTGGTTCAGTTGCTAATATAATTTCTATCTCTATAATCTTGTAGCTGACAATTTCAGAGCAACTCCCTGAAAGTTACTCACATCCGGTATATATTGTCTCTCAATGGCTGCTTCGAATTCTTGGGTTCATTGCGATTTGCTGTAACTGTATGTTGCTATTGCAGCTATCTGATGGTGGAGGTGTCTGGCAGTAGCCAGCCTGAATACAATGCTATACGCTTATAGTTTTTAAGGAATATTTTTTTTCAAATCACTGTTCTAACCTGCCAACAATTTATCGAGTACACAATGCACAACCCATTTACGAATGTGTGAAAACAAGCTTTTCCACGCTATTCGCGCAGAATGTTTGTGTGAACGGACATTGTATATTGACATCGGGACCACCTTTTTGTTGCCACAACTGGATGAACAATTCACACATCTAGCGGCGCAAAATACACATACATAGCACTCACAGATATGAACTGAATTTAAGCAAACATTTTGTATAGCATGCCTATTAGAGGCCTGCTCAAGACATCTTTCATTAACTGGATTTTTTTTACCAGAACTAGCCATTAACAAATTAATCAAGTATGTTGTTGTAACAGCTACTTAATAAACGTATACGTCTTTATTTTATTGATTTGGCTCCATTTCCAACTCCAAGCTCAGAAAAGACGCCACCTGAATAGGATTAGCCCTATTCAAAGTGGAGTTAAGTGAGTTGGTTTAGTTGGGCAGTATCAAGCGCACTTGGCAGATTTCTTGCTTTGTGCCATCAATCCTGGTCCAGTAATGGTGGGTGATCACCAAGACCGATAGTCATACGATAGGCTCTTATAGCCCTGGCGACTGCATGAAGTGTGAGTATGAATATCACTCAAATCTGCCTGATAAGTCTGTCGATCTAGAGGTTATTTTTGGTATCTTTAGACCTCCCTCTCTAGATCACTAGATGGTGAATTGAATGGTTTTGCATATAGCATCCAAGCACATATTGTATCGACAATATCCTGTTGTGTTGATGCACAAAATATCTTAGTCTCCTCATGTAAATAGTCCACTGAAGACATGAAAAGACACCCTGTTGCGGTTCTCAGGTTTTTTTTTCATTGCCTATCACTTACGTTGGCAAATCACACTGGCGCCGCATAGCTTACCATAGACTGTATGCGGTTAACATGATTTGTGGACCTTGTTTCTACTTCTCATCGTATCGCAGATAGTTGTGGCATACGTGCATGACTTGTATAAACTGTCGAATATGACCCTTTGAGGTGGTTAGTGGTCGGAATTATTGATCTGTCGACCTACACATCTAGTCGGAGCTCCATTTTCGCAGTCCACACGCAGAGAAAAAATATTTTTCGCTTTTCAAATATTTTTCGCTTTTCAAATGTTCCAAAAATGTATTTGTTTTGTTCAAACATTGTAATCCAAATCCAAAAATACCATCTTTTGTTCCAAACATAGAAAACAAAAACAACTTTCGAATTCCCGCAATATTGTAAAAATCGTTAACAATACCGATTGTAGGAACTATCATAATCTAATTTTGTTTACAAAAAGTATTGTCAACCCAGAAAACCAGCCCAGAAATTTTTGATTTGAGTGTATATACTTCTCATATACACTTTTCGCATAACTTGGATATAAATGTCGCGTATAATATTTCAATCTTTGATGAACACAATACATGGTTTGCTGCATTGGCTCACAACAAAGACAAACAAAAAGCCACAAGCACCCACCACAACACAAGGAATAATTAAACACCATAACAAACTCCGGTATAACACCAAACCTCAAAGCGCAATGAAGATAGAAGAATGAAACAAAAAAGAAACAAATAAAAACAAGAGTCTCCTTGTTGATATACATACAAACAAAACTCACCATAATTGTTTTTTTCAACACGGCATCGAATAGCGAGAGAAGAGAAAAAATTGTCGAAGAAAAGAGAGAACTATTGTCCAGTTGACAAAAACAATTTTTGGAATCACAATACTACATTTGGAATTTAACAATATCGTTACAATACATATTTTGCTCTTCGAATATTGTTGGATCAATCATATTTTTTTCTCTGCGTGCATGTGGGGAAAAGTGTGACTGTTGATTTAGTGGGGGATATTTTCTTATTCCTCATGTGGAAGAACTTAACAATATCAATGAGATAGGCATTTAGCCTGACACAAACCTTTAGCAGTGTAATTATCTCGATGCCGCCGGAATGGCGTGAAATTCCAGGAAGGTAGAGGATAAACAGTTCCCTCCTTGGGCAACTCACTGTTTCACTCTACGGGTTTTCGAATTCATGTTTCTGAATTCCACGTTAGACTGGCGAACACAAAAATAGTTGGTGGCCCAACGTTTGAAACAAGGCCTGCGGGAAGTATCACGACATCCAGCTTAGCATGGCTGGCCGTATCAAAAGGCTGTAGTTAGGTTCAATGCTAACATCTCTGTTCTATGGCATGGTAAGTTATGGTTGAGACCTCGACTAATATGTATGGAAATGGCTTTCAGTGTTGTTGTGGTACTATGCTGCTTCAGGAACCCGTGTTCATGATCCGCAACTGGATAACACGCTATGATGCTGGAGAGGTGTAACGCCTCATGACTATTTGCTACTGGTGACAAAAGTGTGATTGGCCTGTATGATTCACCTTTGCTGGCATCCTTGTCAGGTTTCAGTTACGGGGCCACCCTGCACATTTTCCAGGCTTCGGGAACTATTCGGTTAACGATAGATTGAGGACCTTGCTCAGATATTAAACACTTGGTTGAAATTCCCTAAGGTCCAAGCGCTTTGGATGATTTTGCGCCTCGGATAACATCTGCAGTATCACCCAACTTAAATGGTGGTGATTCCCCCTCTGTTGGAAGAGATCGCAAACGAAGTAAAAAAATTGTGTCTTCCTCCGGTCGCTATCAGGGTGCTCAATAAATTGGCGACTAAAATAAACCGCGCATCTCTTCGGATCTGTCACAACCACGCCGATAAACATGAAAGATGTCCAATCATTCTTTTTATCAAGGTTCGATTATGCCTTAACCGTTTGTCCACAATTTACTATTACCGGTTCCAATGTTGTAGCACTTCAGATGATCTAGCCATTTTTGCGCTTTTGATCAACGACTAATCTAGTGACTTTAATTGTCAGTTTTCCGACTCTACGATAGATAGGGTTCGTATGGCGAAGCTCATTCGCAAATCCCGTCGCCTCCGCTGGGAAATTGGGTTATATTCCAACTTGTCAATTAGCAAAATGGAGAAAAATTGCAGTTGTCTGAAGCGTTGGTTGGAGAATTCGCTGAATCCTTGCCAATTGGTTTTTACATTTATAAGGAAAGTACGACCTTCAGGGGTTATGAAGATGGGCTGTCTATTGATGAAGGCTGTCTATTGATTGATTGAGGAGACTGTCAGACCAGGTGACAGTCTCTTCAAATCCTTATGGCTGTGTCCTCAATATTTTAACCTTTTTGGTTTCCTTAGTTTACTATTAAATCCCACATACATAGAAATCAACAATCAGTGACCGTCAACAATTTGAGGTTTTGACCAGGAAAAATCGATGTCTGAACCATTGTGAAAATCGGATCGGATTTTGGTATATCTCCGATAGGCCGATTTTAGGTATTTTGGGATCTATATAGATATACCGAAATCTGATCAGATTTTCACAATTCTTTGGTTGTTGTAACAGTGTTTGTTATTATGTTTCTATCTTCGTTCTTCTGTTCAATCTGACTCTGGTTCTATCTTCAGTTCCAGGAAAGTGGCTGCTTCGATGGGATGTAACCACAGATCCACTGGAGTTAGATGAGTAGGTTTAGCTGGGCAGTTGAAAAGGTGTTTTGTGTCGTGCGGGCCCATGCCACATACTGGGCAGATGTCTTGCACAGCGCGGTCGATTTCCGCCCAATAAGAATTTAGGCGACTTCAATATCCCGACGCTCCTCAGCTGCAATAGATGGGGGATGTATTTCGAGGACTTTATTCACACTATAATTGCTTAAGGCCTTGGCAACAGCATCCGTGTGAATACTATTTAAACCTGCTTGATATGCTCATTGATCTGGGGGTTCTCTCCTGTATCGTTGGACCTCTCCCTCTAGAGCATGGATATCCTTCCTGATCTGCCTGAATGTGTCGGGCCTACCCACAAGGTGGTGATTGGGATGGCTCACACGGTAACATCCAAGCAGGTACTGCAACGAAAGCATCTCATTGTGTTGCCTTACTGGAAGAATCTTTGCCTCCTCATGTAGATGGTCCACTGAAGATTTGAGGGGGCAAACTGTTGCTGTTCTCAGGGCCCTTAGGATATCCTTCCTGATCTGCCTGAATGTGTCGGGCTTACGCACAAGATGGTGATTGGGATGGCTCACACGGTAACATCCAAGCAGGTACTGCAACGAAAGCATCTCATTGTGTTGCCTTACTGGAAGAATCTTTGCCTCCTCATGTAAATGGTCCACTGAAGATTTGAGGGGGCACCCTGTTGCTGATCTCAGGGCGACATTCGGGCAAGTTTGAATTTTTTTCCAATTCGTATCACATAATCTCGGGGACCAGACTGGCGCCGCGTAGTTTACCACAGACCGACATATCGCGTTATATGTGGTCAACAAGATTTCTTTGTCTGCACCCCAAGTGCTGCCGGCTAGGGACTTGAGGACCTTGTTCCTACTTTTCAGTTTGTCGCAGATAGCTGTGCCGTGCGCGCACCACTTGAAAGTAGTGTCGAATGTGACCCCTAAAATTTTGGGGCAATTTGTGGTCGGAATTCTGCTACCGTCGACCACGACATTCAATTCTCTTCCAAACTGCGCTGTCCATGTGTTGAACAGAGTGGCTGTTGATTTTGTGGCGGAAATCTGCATATTCCTCGAATGGAAAAAGGTGGTATGATCGGTTAAATAGTTGTTCAGTCTCTCACAGATGTCATCAGGATAGGTACCCGATGCCAGGATCGTGCAATCATCCGCTTACGTACGATCTCGATGCCGCCTGGAGGGGGGCGGAATACAGGAGAGGTAGAGGTTAAACAGTTCCGGAGCTATCACCCACCTTGGGGAACTCCCTGTTTCACTCTACGGGGTTTGGTCTTCTTGTTCCTGAATTTCACGTACGACTGGCGTCCACACATATAATTGACTATCCAAAGTTTCAAGCTTGGCCGAAGGGTTGTCTGCTCAATGTCCTCAAACAGCTTGGAGTGCCTGACTGTATCAAAGGCTTTTGAAAAGTCAAGCGCCACCATCACTGTTCTATCGAACAACCGTCTCCGGTTGAGTCCTTGACCAATATGTGTGGTAATGGCGTGCAGCGCAGTTGTCGTGCTGTGCTGCTTACGGAATCCATGCTGATGATCGGCAACTTGATAGCTATTTCTGATACTGTGGAGGACTAAGGCCTCAAGGGTCTGCGCTACGGGCGACAAAAGCGAAATCGGCCTGTACGATTCACTTTTGCTGGTATCATTGCCGGGCTTTCGTAGTGGGACCACCCTGCCCATTTTTCAGACTTCGGAAATAATGAGGGTGCCTAGCGACAAGTTGAGAACTTTAGTGAGATACTTCACTCCCGGCTCATCCAGCTGCTTCAGCATTACCATGGAGATTCTATCAGGTCCCAACGCTTTGGATGATTTAGCGTTCCTGATGGCATTGGCAACATCATCCATTGTAAACTGTGGTAATTCCTCCTCCGCAGGAAGGGATCTGATGCGACGTAATACTCTTCTCTTCGCCCTGTCACACTCGGGGTGCTCGACAAACTGTCGATTGAAATAACTTGCGCACCTCTTCGGGTCAGTCAACGTAACGTCGCCAAACGTGACTGAGGTCCTATATCCCTTCTTCCAGGGTTCGAGAGTGACTTAACCGTTGCCCACAATTCACCTATAGCGGCTCCAATGTTGCAACTCTTCAGATGATTTAACCACTTGTTCCGCTTATGCTCGCCGACCACCCTGTTAACTTCCAATGTCAGCTCCCTGACTCTGGGGTCGTTGGGTTTGGTTCGGCGAAGCTCATCACGCTCATTTGCTAATCCCGTCGCCTCTGCTGGGATGTTTGGTCTTACTTCGGGTATTCGACCAGCAGGGATATGGCGAGCGGCTGCAGCAGTGATGATGTTTCGGAACGTCCTTTCCGCTACCCGAATATCAGAAGGATTGGGCAGTTCTCTGAAGCGGTGATTGGTGAACTCTCTGAAACCCGGCCAATCAGCTTTCTTATGATTGACGAATGTGCGGCGTTCAGAGGTAATGAAATCGGGTGGTCTGCTAATGGAGACAATTTTGGGGAGATGGTCTGATCCAAGGGAAATGGCGGCCTAATGTTAGGTACGTAATCTGAGATACAGCTATTTCTCGGCGGGATGTATACGTTCAGCAATTCTATCTCGGCAGTTCCACACCTGACTGCTACCCCCATACATTCCATGTACGGGTCATTAAAGACAGGCTCAAGCGAGGTAGGTCTGTATTGGACAGACTGGTGCAATAGGGAAGCTAATCCCCCACCCCCACTTCTGGTGCGATCCTTCCTTAACACGTTGTAACCATCGCAACGTTGTAAGCTACAGTTGTTGTTGAGCTTAGTTTCTTGCACCGCAGCGACCTTGATATTCCTCCGACTCATGAAATCTACCATTCCCTCGATCTTACCTCGGAGTCCATTGCAATTAAATTGCAAAATGGATGCATTTTCCGGGATTAGAACAACAACGGCTAGTGTTAAAGGCTGCATGTGAGATTGTTGTCGAGGGGACTGCGGGAGAGTCTCATAATCAGACGACGAGGGAGTTTCGTAATCCGATGACGACTCACTGGGGACTGTATTCACACAGCATGCAGCAACATGGTCCCTGTCGTAGTCCCTCACGTGGACAAGTCCAGAGCAACCCCTTAGATGCACCCACTCCTGACATCTATTGCATCTCACCAAAAGCTGGATGTGGATGAAGATGCGGATGTGACAAACAGAGCACAAATATATTGGTCCTGGGCTTTCCTCCGTCCCGGCAGGGACCAAAAGGATTCGGAGCAGGCATTCCGGGATATGCTGGTCCCAACACAGAAAAACGAAACAAATACAAACATATGTACATTGAGGTGGCAGCCGCTGGTCGGAACAATGATGTTGTGCCGTGGGATTGTCACAATTGTTGTAGCGAGTTTCATCGATTAAACCATAAATGCGGATTTTAGAGAATTTGCGGGAAATGCACGTTTGGCCCCTATACAAATTACTATGGAAACAATGATCCCTCTGGTGGCACGGGTTAAAGTTAACCGATCGCCATAAAATTTCACATGTATAAGGTGATTTAACTTGAGGTACTTTTTTAAATAGCCTTTTTTGACTGATCACGTGTGAGTCGTGTCACGTTATTTTTGTTTAGTATTGTTTGGCATTTTATCATGGAAAGACACGACTGAACAATGTTTGCAAATCGTTCAACTTTATTGCGAAAATTCACGTTCTTTGGGGAATTTGTTTCTAGCCAAATTTTGTTCAGCGATGAAGCCCATTTCTGGCTTAATGGGTATGTAAACAGAGATTCAAGAGGTGTCACTTCATCCAGAAAAATACAAAGGTTTCGTGTGGTTTGTCCGCTGGTAGAATAACACTGTGCAACAAAATGGAGCTCAAAGTCTGGGGGGTGGAAAATTCATATTGGAGATGAAAGCCCTTGGTGAGTATATACAGAACCCCGAAGAACAGATTCGCCGTGAGTCGAACTTTCGCGATATGGCGTGATGAAGTTTTTGCTAGAGACCCTGTAAGCCATCAAGTATTAGCGTTATATCTTTGTTCACTGTTGCTTTAGCTTATTTTTGAGATGACATGACATGTCAAATCGAGTGGGGATTATTTTCGTAGAGCACATCGACCTTCTAACTCGCTTCCTTCAATGTCCTTTTCGTCCTTTATTTTAAGAGCCACTATAAAAGTACCCCAAGATGACGTTTTTCAGCTTCGAAATGTTCTGCAAAAATGTCGGCCAGAAAATTTTAGGTACGGCTCTCATAGACAACTAATCGCTTTTGTCGCGTTTTCATAGTAGTTTTTTACATTTATCCCTGTTTGCTCAGAAAAAAACTGTGTTTTGTGTTTTTGTATGTTCTGTAACGAATATACAAAAAATCAAATATAGTCTTTTTCTGAACAAAAACAGGGTAAATGCACTAAAAGACCACGAAAACGTGACAAAATCGATTTGTTGTCAATGAGAGCCGTACCTAAAATTTTCTGGCCGACATTTTTGCAGAACATTTCGAAGCTGAAAAACGTCATCATGTGGTACTTTTATAGCGGCTCTTAAAATAAAGGACGAAAAGGACATTGAATGAAGCAAGTTAGAAGGTCGAAGTGCTCTACGAAAATAATCATCATTCGATTTGACTGAAGACATGTCATCTCAAAAATAAGCTAAAGCAACCGTGAACAAAGATATAACGCTAATACCTGATGGCTTACAGGGTCTCTAGCTAAAAATTCATCACGCCATATCGCGAAAGTTCGACTCACGGCGAATCTGTCCTTCGGGGTTCTGTATATACTCACCAAGGGCTTTCATCTCCAATAGGAATTTTCCACCCCCAAAATTTCGGTTCACAGTGTAATTAGCCCAAATTTCTTTAAAAATGATGTCTGTGAGATCGTAACCTTCAATGGCGACCAGATAGCCGATAGTTGATGCCTGAAAATGAAGCTAGTGATCTCGGCGACATTTGGTTTCAACAAGACGACGCTACTTCCCCACATGGCATTAATCAATGGATATTTTATGAGAACACTTCGATGAGCAGACAATTTCAGGTTTTGAGTCGGTCCATTGGCCACCAAAATCGTGTGATATTACACCGTTAGTCTTGTTCCTGTGGGGATATGTAAAATAAACTCGATTCAGGCCTTGGGACAAATGAAAAAAATAGGGGGTAGGCTTTTTTTAAAAAAAAAGCTTTGTCGTTTTTTTTGGGCCGCCCTAATGTACACTTACGTGTATGATAACACTTATGAGTACGGGAACTCACACACGTTGTTTTCTTGACATTTACATGTCAACTTACCTAGCTGTTCTAACGTGGCTCTAATATGCACTTCAACGAATAACAAAGTCGCTTGTGCAGAGCTTTAAAATCAATCGGGCTTTGCGTTGATGTAGTCGATTAAATACACAAATTGAAACGAAGTGACTTTTAATTTGCGATCAAAATCTGTTCGCTTTTAATTTCAGAAAAAAAACTCATTCAAAAACAAAACGAAAAAAGAAAATATTTTGACATAAATGGCAAATGTTTTAAAAGGATTTTTTGCACATTTTCTTTTGGCATGCCTTTGTTGTCTTTTAAGGTATTAGGTCAAAGTTTAACTTCAATTCGTGTAATTGCATTAGAATTATGGCACTCCCTTTCCTTCACATACACATGGATGTATGAATGTTGTTTTGTTTGCCAACAAAATCGCCTTGATAATCGTGATTTTCTAATCGATTTCAATTCAATTTCTGACTAAGCATGAAATGTGGTTGCTGGATATTTAGTTTTTGTTTCATATGACGTTGGTGGAAGTTGTTCTAACCGATGTTTACCTGTTTATCAACATAAATTGGTCAAAATGATAATTGAAGGAAACGGTCAGTATTGGCGTGCCTGCTTTGTAAACATTTGATTCTAAGGAGGATATTTGCACGCGTCATTATGTCTAATTGTGTTCCAGAAATATTAGGGAACGTTTTTAATTGACAAAGGTGTGCCATATTAAATAAATAACCATTACATGGAATTCATTTGTTTTTGTAAAATATTAGTATTTTCTTCTAATAATTTGCCACCTTGGCTAATCGTATCTTAGTATGACCATAATGTTGAAACCATGTCATCTCAATTACGAAGACACACTTTTTTCTAGATTACATGGATTATATATTTGAGATTTGACTGAGACTTGTTTACATTTACACAAAAATTAATATGCAATATTTATGCACATTATCACTATATGTAAAACAAGTGCAACTGCCACAATCTGCCTCTATACTAATTTTCTTTAACGCTCACCTTGTAAGGAAACTGGTATTTAATGCGACTGGTTTTGCGAATGAAACTGAAAATAACCAAATTATAGACTTTGGCCAACGCGAAACTGATTAAATTTGTGAAAAGTTGTTAATTATAGGTTCATTGAATTGCTGTTAGCGTATGATCGAACAATTTCCATATGATTTAATTAATGATTTTAATATGTACATATGTACATTAGCATAATAAACAATCCTGAATTTTTAAATCAGTTTCGAGACTTTTGTTACAAGTCTAAAATATATACATGTGTATTTTGCAATAATGGGACCAAAATAGCCTATACTGTGTTAATATCGCAACAAAAGCATATAAAATACCGACCATTGTACAGTGGCGATACTTGCATGGGAAGGTTTAAGCGGCCAAAGTTGAATTTTCTCGAATGAATGAATTTATGAATGTCAACTCCCAGTGAGTTTCCTCACGTTCTCCTTTAAGTTGAAACGGCAGAAAGGCAAAACTCACGGGGAGTTGACATTCATCGCCCTAATTGTCCAATCGAGGAACATTTTTTACCAGTTCATTGCTGTGGGTAGAAAACATATCCTACAAAAATTTATGAAAATCGGGTAAGATTTTGATACTGCTCCAAAAGTATATTTTGTCAATTGGACCCTATAATATAGCCTTATATTAAAATCCAGCCGATTTTCACAATTTTTTTTGAGGATTACTTGTTTAGTCACAGAAAATCATCGATTGGACAATAAATGTGGCCTTAAGAGCAATTTCGTGAAAATTCACCTTTACCCCCATACAAATTACTATGAAATCTTTGAGGCCCCAAACTCAAACTTTGGCAATCTTAAAATCTAAGGTAAGGTCACATTAGACAAATATTTGCACCAGCGACCGGCAGCGACGTGTACAAAAGTATATATTGACTGAAAGAGGAGACTCTCGGGCATCTTTCTGTGAAAACAGAACATTGTTCCATGTTGTTCCACAAAAGTTCTAGTCTACCTGAGGAAAAATAAAATAGCTCATGTAGTGTAAACGCTACGGTGATTTATTAAAACGCCTTTTAAAGGCCACAATCCTACCTACCTTACACAATATCTGCTATAGTTTCCGAGAAATAGCTACTTCTTTCTCCAGAAATTTGCAAAAATTACATATTTCCCAAAAATGGGAAAAAATGTGCGTCTTAGGGTCACCAAAACCATTATTTCGCCTACACCTTCCAATATTTTGACCTATGTTTTTGATTTCCTTAGTTTTGATCTGGGTTTGGGAGTCGAGGTATTTTTGGCACGACTCCGACTCCAGACCAGTTTTTTTCAAGACTCCGACTCCGCTAAAATTAAAAAAAAAATGTGCACATTATTCCAATCAACTTGAAAATTCTGGCCTAGGCAACACTCAGTGTCGCCAGGAGTCACTTGATATTATTTTTGGAAAGTTTGACAGTTTTTAGCCTAAGCGTACTTAGGACAGTTTGACATAGACCATGTGTTGGGTTGTTCACAGTGGATTGATTGAAACACTTCCAAAACATTGTTTTTGAACGCTTCTACAGCATCTACTGACTACGAACATCGTTGACCACGCCTTTTTTGCATGATGTGCTGGAATCAGATGAAGTCATTGGATCCCTTGTCATGGCTGTAGGATGTTCCTTTATCCACATACAAATATTTAATTTGATCGATGCACTCTTGGTGTGATTATCCACGTTCACAAGTAAATTCCATTGTTTTGCAAAGAGAATTTTTCCGAATCAAAGTTCCCAACACATGGTCGTATGTCAAACTGTCCTGAGTACCCTTAGGCTAACAACTGTCAAACATTCCAAAAAAAGACGTCTGTTCGACGAGATTAATCACCCTATTTAACTGAAAACATGTCATCTCAAAATGATGAAACAATATCTCCAAACAAAGATATAAAGCTATTTTCTCAATCATTGTTGGGGTCAATCAAAAAATGCATTACGACATACCTCAGAAATGTCAGCTATGTTATCCTTTGGGGTTTTTTTTTATAATATACTCAATAGGGGCTTCAATTTTGTGTCACAGGGTATTCAATAGGATTTCCCATAGAGACCACAAAGTCTTTAATAGAAGACAAGGATGACTTCTCGTAAAAAACAAGACCAGTTAGTTTTCTGGAAAGAGGTTAAAGGTCTAATCTTAATTCGGTTGTCATCGAACATTACTTTTGTTTGAAAACATTTACAGGATCAATTGGACCAACAAATAGGGATGAATAGACTAGACTTCAGAGGATAGTAAATATACTGTGAATTATCCTTTAACTTAGTATAATATACCGTTTGTACTTATGCTTTCTTATAGCTTTCTTTTAAAATATGTAATGATTTTTGATGTTCGTGTGTCGAATTTAATGTTATATTAACGTTGTTATAACGTTGAAAAAATTTTGCCCGGAGTCGGAGTCGAGTTATTTTTTTTCGACACAGACTCCGACTCCAGCAAAATTGCTCGACTCCGACTTGTAGATTCCGACTCCGAAGCCCTGGTTTTAATATAAATTAAATATCTTGGACAAGACAAACTTTTGATTTTGGTCAGGAAAATCAATTTCTGAACCACCGTGCTCCGTTCTAGAATTATCGTATGCACCAGCCAGACAGACAGAGGGGACTAAATCGACTCAACACTGTCTGAAGCGGATTTCGCCCAAAAATAATTGGTATCCGAAATCATTATTTCGATCAGTCGTTTTTTTATCGTTTCGAAGTATGCAATTAAAGATGAGTATATAAAAACACAAATACGTGCAGACATGGTATGAAAATGAAATTTTTATATATAGATCCCAGTGAGAAAAACATCTCTACAAAAATATTGCAGCCCTTAGTCCAAGATTTAATGTTTTCTCCACATAATAAATTCTTCCGATATGATTTTGATAAAGTAACCACCGCATCTTTTAATCAATGTCAGTGTTGTCCGATAATGCGAGTCCTCAGTGTTAGAAAACCTTTCTGCAAAAAGGACTACTGCGATAGGAATTATATTGCTGCTTGTTGCACAAATACGAAACACCCCGTGGCACTTTACTCACAGAAATACATCATTCCTGCAAATCAATTTCAACGGTTTCCGAACAAAGTCGGTGAGATTGCAGACTTTATAAATCGGAGAAACATCCTGGTCGCCGTGATCCACGAAAAAAGGTCTTACATGGGGGTAACAGAAAAGTCTGGGTATTCCGAAGTAGATGTGCCTATGTGTACCTACCGCCGATGAATTGTTGGCTTTTGGTAAGCAATAACCTCTAATAAATGACGTGTCCTGGCAACCCGTCATTTTGATTAGGTAGACCATTTTCTTTCCTATCGTCGACTTGGAAAACAGATCTGACTGTAGTACTTTTCTGAACTGTAGGAAAATTGATTGGTTAGGTTTCAAATAATTTACCAACTACATCGATCCTCGGGTAGCTGAAAGAAAGTTGCAGCCTGGTGACGAAATATTCGAAACTAGACCAAATTTTGTAGCAGAGCCGACGGCCATATTGTACCAGAAGTCTGGAAGGTTGGCGGGGTGTTCCCGCTACTAAAGCCAGGCAGATGCGAATAATACAGGCCGATTTCCCTTCTGTCGCCAATAGCAAAGATTCTAGCGGCACTGTTTCCCCAGTTGCCCAACATCAGCATGGATTCCGGAAAATTCACATTACACAGAAAAGATTTTTAGCGATTTGAAAAAAAAATCAATGATTCAGTCAAAAATTTATCGATTTTCTGGCGATTAAAAAATTGTCATATTGACAAAATTCGATAAAATTATTTGATCACAAAGTAAAAATACAACTGTTAAAATATTTCACATATTGACAAAAATATTTATCAAAATATTTCACATTGTGCTTGATAAAAACAAAATATTTTCTTGATGAAAAAAATTGTTGAAAACATTTTTTTCAATCGATAAAGAAATGTTCATATTTACAATTATTTTGTTGTTTTTTGTTAAATACAAACCCAAAAGCCAAATTGGTCGAGAATGGTTCGATATTGATTTAAAATTACATTTAAACTATTAATAAGTTATTACGGAAACCGTATATGTCATTTTAACAAATAAAATTAAATAATGCATTACTGAACTTCAATGCATTTGGTGCGGAAACTTTTTTCGCGATAGTGAAAAAATGACACCGTATTTTATAGTACTTTTTCGTGCTCTACGCGGCTATGCGGTGGTATTTTTGATATTTGCAAAATTGCAAAAAAAGTTATAACCCTAATGTTTATTGGTAGCTATTCTAACAACCACTGAATGCTGATACAAATTTTGGAATATTTTGATACATATTTTTGTCAATATGTGAAAGATTTCATCAGTTCAATATAAAAAAAATCGATACATATTTTAGTCAATATGTGAAATATTTTATCAGTTGTATTTTTACTTTGGGACCAAATTATTTTATCGAATTTCGTCAATATGATAATTTTTTATCGCCGGAAAACCGATCAATTTTTTTCTGTGTACCACAACAGCATTACATGTCATATCCTAGAAACATTTATAGAAGGTAGAAGTGACAATCAGCAGTATTTTTACTTTTTTTTTGTAAATTTGGTTTTCAAAATGTAATAGGGTCTACTCATGAAATTTGAAACTTCGAATTTTGCTACCAAAAAATACTTCTTTCCTTCATAAACGTGTAATAAAAATTACCTACGAGAGTTCTGAATGCGTTATATTTACATTTTGATTCAAATTTGTTATATTTTAGATGATTCACAAAACGTATTTATGTTTTTCCTGAAAAAATTTTTGGAAGACCCTATAACTCAATATTTATCTTTGACAATTAATTTTCAATAACAACAATGTTGTTTTTGTAATTTTTTTAGTTGTTGTAATTCATGCATATACCTTCTATAAATTTGCCTTGGTCATATTCATTCACACCAGTCGAGGTCTGAAGTATGGCGGCTCTTGACCTGTACAAAGTTGTTCGAGAACATAGAAGACTTCTTTCCCTCCAGCCATGTTTGACACGTTGGCTAGTCAACTATATGTTTGGAATTCCAAAATAAGAAGTTGAAGAACCGTAGAGTGAAACAGGATATCTACGAAACTGTTTAACCTCTAACCCTCCGAATTGCACGATTTTGGCTTCGGATCCTATGTTATGTAAGTTAAATATCTACATAACTGACATAGTGTAGTTCTTCCATCTGAGGAATTTAAAAAAAAAATATCCACCGGTAAATCTACTGACACTCTCTTCGCCACTTGGACAGCTTAAATGAGGCTTCCGCAGAACATATTGGTAATATTGTCCGGATTTATTGTCCGCTTAAGTCATTGCTATTCGCGACAAGATTAGAAGTCTCTGGCCAGTAGCACTTGGAGTGCTGACAAAGAAACCTTTTTTACCTCTTATAAATCAATAGACCGGTCAGTGTTAAGGTTTGCGGTGGCAGTGAGATATGCAAATGTTGGCGTTACACAGTGAAAGAATATTCAAACCTGCCAGACTGTCGCGCAGAGGACTGCAACAGTAGACAACATTCACCGGTAGACAACATTCATAAGTTGGTGCAGGGTCTACCGTTACATCAGCACGATGCAGTACATGTTTGGGTGTTATCATCGCGAGCATCCCTGCCACTTTCTTGCGTACAGGCTTCCTCCACTCAGGCGCTTGAGGACAGAATGATCTAGAGAGGTCGAAAATGCAACGGGAACCTCTAGATCAGCGAGCCGAATGGGCTTCGATATAATTCACATAAATGCAGTTGCACAGGCAGTAAATAGGTATAGTGCGAATGTCGTACTCGAAGACCATTCCTATCCATTATATTGGAAAAACAGCTGCCTAGGTCGAACGGGTTTTCCCCAATTAAGCACTAATTGACAGCACGATACCCACGACATGCCCTTCATATGTACTGGTCCGCACGATAAACAACATGTGTTCAACTGCCCATCAAAACCCGTTCACGTGTTTCCTGATTCTTCCAGGCATAGGTCAGGGTCGAATATGGATGACATCGGTCCATAGTTTCCGGTACATCTCACAAAAATATTCTGTTCCTAACTGCCCACATTACGACGGTACAATTTTTCTTTTTAAAGTTTGTTCGATAATCGTTTTGAAATTATTTCCGAAGGTACTCCTAGTGGTTCTGTTTACAGCGATATTATGTGAATGTTATGGTTCGGTTAAGCCTAAAACAAGTTCAAAGGTGGACTACATCGGACAACAATTTTGGGGTACCACACTAACAAAATTGAATAATTTTCGCTTAAGTGCACTGTAAGGGCTGTTCGAGAATTTTCATCGAAGGTAGTCCTTTAGTTATTTAGTCTTTGTGTTCTTTGGCCCGAATGTCGTAAAAACCCCGTCCAAGTGATATTATTGTAATATAAGGTGCATTATGTTTCGTGGGTGTAGACTGTGTAGAATAATTACTTACTTAGCTGGCCCATTACAGAACATTTGTTCCATAGACCGAACTAAGAAAATATCTGCAATTCTCTCTGTTTCGTGTTTCGCTTTTTGGAATACCGCGCCTTGTCATCTCTTCATCCACTTGTTTGCGCCATCTAGCTCGAATCTGGCTAGAATTTATACGCATTTTTAGCGGGTTCATCATCGCTGATTCTTATTATATGGCCTAGCCAACGCAATCACTGCATCTCGATACGTTTAACTATATTGATGTCGTTGTATAGCAGATACAGCTCGTGGTTCATATTTATAATCCGACGCCGATATTCACCGTCAACGCAGATCGGTCCGTAGATCTTTCGAAGAATTATTCTCTAAACACGCCAAGCACTGCCTTATCTGCTTGCGCAAGTACCCAGGCTTCGGAACCATACATCAGCACGGGTAGTATCAGTGTTTTGTAAAGCGTTATTTTTGTTTGACGAGTTGTGGCTTTGTTTTTAAAGTGCTTACTTAAGCCAAAGTAGCATCTGTTGGCCAATGCAATTCTTCTTTTTATTTCACAACTGATGTCGCTTGTTGTGTTTACGGTGGTGCCGAGGTATACGATTTCAACAGTTGGTCCGATCTCAATGGACGCATTGCGCGTCGACACCATCAGCTTGGTCTTCTCGCCGTTTACCGCCAGAACCACTTTTTATAGATTCTCCTTCGACCTTCATAAAGGTATCGGTTACTTCTTTTACTGATCGTTCCATGATGTCTATATCATCAGCATAAGCAAGTAAAATGTGGCTATTGGTGTAGATTGTGCCACTTCTTTTGACGTTTGCATCTCGTATAACCTTTTCTAGCAGGATGTTGAAAAGATCACACGAAAGGCTGTCTCCTTGCCTGAAACCTCTTTTGGTACAAAACTCTTTGGAGAGGTTCTTTCCTATTTTAACAGAAGATTGTGTCAGTTAGAGTCATTTTACAAAGCCGAATGAGCTTTGCGCGGATACCAAATTCAGACATTGCTTGGAATATCTTTGAACGGGCTGTCGAAGGCTACTTTATAATCGACAAAAAGGTGGTAGGTGTCGATCTGCATCTCTTGGGTCTTCCCCAGGATTTGGCGCAGGGTAAATATCTGGTCAATGGTGGACTTGCCAGGTCTAAAGCCGCATTGGTATGGCCCAATTATTTCGTTGACCATGGGCTTTAGTCGTTCGCACAATATCCCTGACACTATCTTGTATGCGATAGGGAGAAGACTTATGCCCCTATAGTTGGAGCATAGAGTCTTATCTCGTTTCTTATGGACGGAACACAGGATGCTCAGGTTCCAATCGTCGGGTACGCGTTCTTCCTGCCAGATGGAGCTAACTAGCTGATGCATACGCCTTATTAGCGTATCGCCTCCGGTTTCAAACAGCTCGGCTGGTAGGCCATCAGCTCCTGATGCCTTATTATTCTTTAGTTGGTTTATTGCTGTCTGTACCTCATCTTGGCCGGGTGGTATACATTCAATACCATCTCCTGGGATTGGATCTGTGGTATCTTCGTCGACTTCGCTACTATTGGATACCAACAGTTTGGAAAAATGCTCTTTCCATATCCTTAGCACACTATCTGTATCAGTTACCAGATTACCTTGCTGGTCTCTACAGGAGGTTGTGCCAGTTCCAAAGCCATCAGTTTGATGTTTCACTCTTTGGTAGAATTTTCGCACTTCATCCTGTCTCCTGTACATCTCGATTTGTTCACACTCCCGCTTTTCCATCTATCTCTTTTTCCTGCGGAAAAGACGTTTCTCCTCTCTTCTTTTCTCCCGATACCTCTCTCGTGGCCTACGCGTTGCTACTGATTATAAAGTAGCCCTATATGCCGCATTTTTCTTTCGGTAGCAGCACGACACTCCTGATCATACCATGGATTCCTTGGTGGAGGTCTCTGGTATCCAAGTACTGATTTTGCGGCTGTTTGCATGGAGTGGGCAATGTTTTGCCATTGTCCTGATATGTTATCGGGACGAGGAGTGCTTTGATTAAGCAGTTGGGCCAGTTGAGTGGAATATGATGTGGCTATCTGTTGTGATTGCAGCTTACCGATGTCCAACTTCCGTGTTGTGTCTGTTCGCACTTTGTTTGCTACGTTTAATCTGGTACGTACCTTTGCTGCAACAAGGTAGTGGTCCGAGTCTATGTTTGCACCTCGGAACGATCGTACATCCAACACTCTTGCTACATGGCTTCCATCTATCACGACGTGATCAATTTGATTTCTTGTTCTTTGATCTGGCGACAGCCAGGTGACCTTATGAATATCGAGATGCTTAAATCTGGTACTGCTAACTACCATGTTTCTTGCAGCTGCAAAGTTTATCAGCCTCATACCATTGTCAGATGTTTCACTGTGGAGACTGAATTTCCCGACTGTTGGGCCAAAGATATTCTGCTTTCCAATTTTGGCATTAAAATCGCCTAGTATAATTTTAATGTCATGGGCAGGGCAACGGTCATATGTTTCTCCTAAGCGCACGTAAAATATATCATTGGTCTGTTCGTCCTTGTCTTCAATGGGAGCATGAGCGCAAATAAAGCTGATGTTGAAGAATTTTGCTTTTAATCGAATTGTAGCTAGTCTTTCATTCACTGGGGTGAAGCTGGAGACCAGATGTTTTAACCTCCGACCAACTACAAATCCGCAACCAAACTCATGCTTTGTGTTATGGCAGCTATTAGACAGTGCGTCACCTTTAGGTGTTGTTGTTGTGACGCCTTTCCCGTTCCACCGTATTTCCTGTTTGGCAGTAATGTCGGCCTTGAACTTTTCAAGTACATCTGCCACTGCGTAAACTGCACCTTCTCTATAAAGAGTGCGAACATTCCATGTGCAGATTCGCAGATCATGGTCCTTAAAACGTTTGCGGGGGTCGTTAACTTTTGAGGGATTTGTTTTTCTTTTCTTTTGTTTTTTCATAGTAGGCTGTTTTTTCTAGGGGAGGGTTACTAACCCGACGCCCAAACCCAAGTTTTTAACGTTTTTATGGGTGAACGCACCTCACATGTTAGCTCACTACGGGTGTTAAAGGCAGTTCCCCAGGTGACACCACGGGGAGGTCAGTGTCTACTTGAGACGACAGAGGGACCAAGATAAATCCTAGGCTTTGCCATGTTAAAGCCGGTCAGGACCGTTCCTTAGTATCTTCCATCCCCTACGTGGAATAATTAGGTCCACTTTTTATGATACCTACGCCAGAAACATTTATGTCCACCACTCCTGTTTTGCTTTTTTGTACAGCCATAAACTGGGCATACTTAGCTTCGGCAAAGTCGATTGTCTATATTCCAATTGGTAATATCCTAATTTCTATTGGTGTAACCTAACCTATTTATTATTACAATTGAAAATGTATTTTATGTGCAAATATATGTATGTTGCTTTCTTATTGAACTAATATACACAGGTATATATGTATGTATGTAAGCATGTATGTAAGTAAACACATCTACAATATCCCTATTATTGTAGTACATAAAGAAAATGTTTATTGTTGTTATTACTTTTATTTGCTTTGTTTTTGGTGCCTCACTACCTACCTGTCCTTTTCGCGGATGCGTTATTTTTCGCGTGGTTCACATTAGTGGATAAACAATTCCAACAGCAGCAGCAACAACAACTAACAATGGCTTAATGGTGTTTTCGTTGGCTTTTTGGTTTTTCCCTCATACCTCAGGTGGCCATCGGATGATGGGTAGTTAGGTAGTGTGCTAATGAAAGTGCACACATTTGATAGATTTACAGGATACTTCTTTGTTTTGTTTTTGACCAAGCGACGAGACAGGTGACGACCGAATAAACCTTTAATGGGCATTTGACTGTTTTCGCGTATTTTGTCTTTTGTTTGTTGTTTCTTTCGGCCGGCCGCATTGTTTGCCAATGTTTGGTTGAATAGAAATCCTCGAATTTCAGTTTTTTAGTTCTTTGGTGCTATTCTCATAGAGCGGTTGTGCGTTTAAAAAAAAAAAATGATTAAAAATATATTTTAAAAAATTTAATTACTATAATTTAAAAATAAATACAAATCTTTTAAACCTGTCTTATAAAATGCAATAATTTATTCACAATAATAAAATATAATTGCCAATGAAAAGTGATTAAAAAAAAAAATAAAAAAAAAATTCTTGTTAACAACAGTGTCTGTTCATTTATCGCCTTGCCATAGTTTATCGGTATTTGTGTGTGTGTTTATGTTGGAAGACCAACAACATTTAACAATTTATGTGCTGAATGCAATAATTAAAAATCGCATAAAGTGGTAATTCTTGTTTTTTTTTTCTTCTGTCATACGTGTCTATTTAATAAAAAACACCTTGCATTGTCGCATGACAAATAATTATTGGTCGTAATCTATGATGGAGGGTGGTGTGAGTGTGCTTAAATCACAGAGATTATTTATTGGCATTTGAAAAAATATTCATTGCAACCTATCATGTTTTGTGTGTTATTGTTAAACTTATTGGATTAATAAATATTTCATTACACAAGGATAAAATGAATTCGGTAATTTCAGTAACTGCAAGAGGATATTAAGCAATAACCATAAGATACAGGATATATAATTGTTTTCAATCCATCGGCTGATACTCCTTAAAGTATTCAGACATACAATGACTTCGAAATTATTCGTACATACTCATATTCTTATATAATCGCTTAAAACTTATCTATGTAGCATAATTTTGTGTGTGTGTGTGGTATCTCTCAGGGACGTACGAAGACCATTTCTAAGGGGGCCCGGGACCCCACGAAATGAAAAATTTTCAGGCAGTTTTGGGACATTTCGCTTCCAAAAAGTCATATTTGGTCCAGTGTCAATTAAGGTTTTAGGTTCATTGTCACACCAAAATGGCTGAAATTTGGTCTTCGTTGGAGGTATAAAACTTTCCAAATGAAATAGCCATACCCATCCATATGAGGGTACATCCCGATTTTCGGAATTTTGAAGGTTGTGACCCGAATATCCCACCGAAATGACTGAAATTTGGTATTTAGTCTTCCATAAGGGTATAAAATATTCCAAAAGAGAATTATCAGTATTGGTCCAAGTCTTCATATAGACCCCATAGAAGCGTAACTTCCGATTTTCTATATTTTGAAGGTTGTGCCCTCAATATCCCACCAAAACTGCTGAAATTTGGAATTTAGTCTTCGTTAGGGGTATAATATCATTCGGTATTGCTCCACGTTTCGGAAGTTCGACTCACGGCGGATCTGTCCTTCGGGGTTCTTAATATACTCACCAAGGTCTTTCTTCTCCAACAGGAATTTTCCGTGCCCCAGACTTTCACCTCCATTTTGTTGCACAGTGTTATCGTTATTGTGACAGTTTTAGCCACATCATTCAAGCGGAATTACTGAAATTTGGTATTTAGTATACGGTTTTGTCCTTGAGTATCCATTTAACAAGTACAAAAGTATCAGAGATTTTCCCTATTTAGGGGTTTTTTTCAGAACTGTGTGTACCTTTTTGTACGTATGAACTTGCTGACAAAACAAGTAAAAAAAGTATCAGTCAGCTTTGCCGACAGAGATATACCCCCAGCCTGTGTGGATTGAAATACCTTTTTCCCAAAAAAAAAAAAAAAACATATATTAAGGGGGTTTTCAAAATTTTGGGTGGATAAACCGACAAACGTAGGGATATGATTAAAGCTCAAAAATTTGCGGGGATAACGTTAGATAGGGCTTTTTTTATCACAATAGCTTACGAAAAACATAATATCGCTGTAAACAGGGCCACTAGGAAAACCTTCGATAAAAATGTCCAAAGGATCCTCGAACAGACCCTTAACCGTACAAAAATGTTGAGCATTTGTATGGGTGGTACCACAAGGATTGGACAGATAGGTCCCAAATTTGAACATAAACTAAGTTTCGAAAATATTTAGAGATCCAAATCGGTTGCAACGTCTATGAGAAATCACGCGGACCATTTTAGCGAATATTTTCGAACTTTTGTGGGGAGGTACCGCAAGGAGTGGACCTGTAAGCACCACCTTGGAATTTTCCTAATATTCGAAGAAATATTATAATATCCAAAGTTTGGACGAACGCAGCATTCGGTTCCAGCTCTCCAGCCACTCCATATGGTGCCATTAACAACTTTCCGGATGTTTTCTTAAGAAGTATGGACTTGCCCCTGCAAAAAACTTTTACTGTCGTAATTGAGGCAATACACGAATACGAATACAAGTTGCTTCAACAAAAATCAAAGTGATTCGAGAGCAGGTCTTAAAGTGAACTTATCCAAAATTTTGTGTGGGAGGTACCCGAAGGAGTGGACAAATATTGTCCATATTCGAACCTAATCTATATTTGGAAGGTATATTAGGATGTGTAAAGTATGGACCAAATCGGTCATTCCCATCAAGAGTTATCGTGCTCGCAAATTTTACGAACATTTTTGAGCTTTTGTGGTGGAGGTACCTGAAGGAGTGGACCGATGTGTCTTATCTTAGAACTTAAACTAAGTTTGCACAAAATATTATGAAAGCCTAATTTTGGACCGAATCGGCCAAACCGTTTGAGCGCTATCTTGCGCTCCAACCACTACTCACGGTGTTACAGGGGTTTTGGTCCTTTCAGGCTTTTTTCTCAGGTAGTATGGATTTGCCCCTTATGAAACGTATAGCGTCGTATGGGGGACAGCGAATACAAGTGGCTACAACAAAAATCAAAGCGATTCGAGAGCAGGTCCTAAACTGAACATTTTCGAAATTTTGTGTGAGAGGTACCCGAAGGAGTGCACCGATTGAGTCCATATTTAAACTTCATCTAAGTCTGGTAGAACTTTCACGATGTACAAAGTGTGGGCAAAATCGGTTACTCCCTTCAAGAGTTATCGTGCGCACAAATTTTCCGAACATTTTCGAACTTTTGTGGGGGAGGTAGCGGAAGGAGTGGACCGACATAACCCATCTTCGAACTTAAACTAAGTTTGGGCAAAATATTATGAAAGCCAACTTTTGAACCGAATCGGTTGCTCCGTTCGAGAGTTATCGGACGGACATGGCTAAATCAACTCCAAGTTGTCTGAAACACATTTCGTCCAAACATACTTGGGGTCTAAAACCATTTTTTTGATGAGGCACATTTTGCCCTAATGAAAGTGTATATACCCTCGTTAGCATAAATGTTGAGGGTATAAAAATATGGATTTGGATTAAAGCTTAAACATGTTGCGAATGAGGTACCTGAAGAAAAGGACCGAATTGTCCAATTAAGGAAGTGGATCTTATTTTAGGAGTCATTCCTTTCAATAGATATCGTGCCCACCTGTCATTTCATTTACCACGAAAAATATAATATCCCTGTAAACTAGGAAGTAACTTCGGTAAAAAGCTCCAAAGGATCCTTGAACACATAGATTCAACATTTTTGCACTCAAAAAAAATTTTGAATTTTTGTGAGGGAGGTATCATAAACTTCGAACTTTATCTAAGATTCACAGAAATATTGCGATATTCAAAGTTTTTACCAAAGCAGTATCCAATCTGAAAATTGTCGTGCGCACCAGCTACAACACATGGTGGTTGTAGTGATTTTATAGGGCTTTCTGGCTATTTTTTAGTTAGTATGAACTTGGCCTTAAAAAAGACTTTTACCATACTAAAGGTCGCAACGAAAAAAACCAAAAAGTTGTTGCAAAAAGAATCAAAGCTATGTATTAGAGAGCAGGCTTTAAACAGAACTTTCTGGAAATTTTGTGTGGGAGCTACCCTGATATAGTTAATATTCAAACCTGAACTACGTCTCGTAGAAATATTACGAAGTGCAAAATATGGACCAAATCGGTTACTGCCTTTATTTAGAGAAAAGTTTTGAACTGTTACGGGGAAAGGAGTGGACCGATATTTCCCATTTCCGAATTTAAACTTACTTTGGACAAATTATTACTAAGGCTAATTTTTGGACCGAATCGATCAATCTGTTCGATGGTTGTCTTGTGCTCCAAATTTTCTAAAACGGATTTCGTCCACACTAGGGTTCTAACTTTTTTACAACCTCACATCCCCGTATCATATCGTGATGAGTTTCTACATAAGATTACACAAAATCTTAATTATAAAGTGTTTCGATAAAAAAGAGCTTCCGCACAAAAAGCTTTTAAAGTTTTTTTTTTATTTTTCAGAACTTTTGACAATTTTTTGAAGTCACTGTAAGCAGATATTTAACGGAAAACAAAATATAGGGACACACGACATAACCAAAATGATATAACCGTGTTTCACTAATTTTATTAACGTATGGTAACATATATATCATTTTATATTATATATAACATTATTTCATATATCATAAAAAACAAAAGTGGTTTGTGCGAGAGCGTTTTTAAAATTTAAATGGAATAAAAGTTATTTTCGTCAAAAAGGCCATTCATTCGTGCAAAGGGAAATAATTTTTTGAGAATTTTTTTTTTTCATTTCATAGAATTTTTTCAAAAAAAAATTTTTCAAACTTGGTTTGTGCGGAACCTTTTTTTACAATAAAATGGAATGAATGTTTGTTAGGCATTAATATGCAAAAGTTCATTCATTCTCACTACAGGAAATCATTTTTGTGAAAAAATGTCAAAAAGTCATAATCCTAGTCCACATATGCTTGAGATCCAAAACCATTATTTCGATCGGGCTTAGTTTGGTAGTATAAAAGTGTATAGGCCTCGTTAGCCCTAAGCTGAGAGCTAAACCTTGAAAATACCGAAAATCGGTACAGATCTACGTTAGGGGTACACTCTATGGGGGCTATATAAAGACTAAACATCAAATTTCAAACATTGCCGTTTTATTAAAGAGTCTAAAAAATCCGTGATGTGAGGGCTATACTAAAACGTTGACCAATAGAATAAACTTTTCAATAATTTAAACTTTTGTACCAAATTATAAAGCTCTGGGAGGTGTATCTTGATTTCATACCCACTGTTTTCTCGCTCTTGTTAAAATAATGGGTTACTAAGATTTTTGTAATGAGTATTTTTATCGCTGTAAACAGGACTACAAGTTGTTCCTTCGGTAGAACTTTAAAAACTATCCTCGAACACACCTTAAGTGAAAACTTTGAATGTTTGTGAAGGAGGTAACCAATACTTCCTTTAGAAAATGGCCTAAAAGCTCCAAAGCTCACGGACGGCATCAATTAAAATGGAAAATATTCAAGATAACTCTCGCAGGGAGTTTCTGATTGGTCCAATCTTTATACATCGTATTACTTCATCCAATCATATATCAGATTGGAATATGGACTATATTGGTCCCGTGCTTAGGGTACATCCCACACAACATTTTGGGGAAAGTGTAGTTTGAGGGTTCGTCTCGGATCTATTTGAAATTTTTTACAGAAGTTCGATTTCAGGGTCCCTATTACAATGGTACAATTTTTTTCCGGAGTAATTCCATATTTCCTGAGAAAATGATCCAGAAGATCCAAAAATCCAGCCGACAGATATTAAAATGCCTAGTGAGACAGATAACTCTAAACATTTATTTATAAAGATATAGCGTTTTTTAATGACATAGGGGAGTTACCCAGCTCCCTCCGAAATTCAATAAAATATGCAGCCTTTTTTCACCGGGCGCCATCCCTGAAAAAATTCGGAAAATCGGTTCAGTAATTTTGTAGATATGACATATTTAAAAAACTGGTCGTGGTTAATTTTTCTTTCCGTAAAAACCCAAGTTGGACTATGACGAACATTTAAAAAAGTATCCAAATCGGCGTAGCCATTCTAAACTAATGCAATTACCAACGAATAGGGGAGATACTCCGCCCCCTTCGAAATCCAATAAAGTATGCATCCCTCTACATTTCCTGAAACTTTCAGGAAAATCGGTTCAGTAGTTTTGTAGATTTAACAAATTTAAAAGGTGGGCGTGGTCAATTCTTTGGGTCCCAAATAAGTAATTAAGTTCGGTGGCACAACCGCCATTGTCTCGCAAATTAATTTTCAAACCGATACATTCATAGTTATTGCAAATATAGTTTTTTAATATGGCATAGGGGAGGTACCTATTTTCATTCCCTGAAAATTTCAGAAAAAAACGGTTCGGGCGTTTTGTAAATAAACATTTTTTTAAGTCACTATAAGCAGATGTTTAGCTTTAGAATCATATATCGAGTTTGTGTAAGGAGTTGTTTAAATGTGGTTCTGCTAACTACCATGTCTTTTTGCTGACGGACAGTGTGTAGAAGTTTGCTTTTGATTCAAAAATGTTTTAATTTCCGTTGTGTTTTTAAATGGACTGAAAATAGCTACGGTATACAGATAAAGTCGAAATATTTCCTCTTTATACCCCCAGCTTTTAGGCTAATGAATGCATATACACTTTGATACGATGTGCCTCATCGAAATAATGGTTTTAGACCCCAATTATGTTTCGTTGCAACATTGAACTGCAGCATTTATTGTTTTTTCGTTGCAGGTATAAATGTATAAGTTGACTTTGAGGTAGATTTTTTTTAAGTTTTTCGGTGTGCCTCTCTAATATAGCAACTCCCCTGCATTTTTTTACAGTTTGTCTAGTCTTTACAATTCCTAAGTAACAAATGCCATTACAACTCTTTAAACAAAAATATGAAAGTGGAAAAACTCTCATAGCAGTGTTAAGTATTCGATCACGATTTATGTTTGAAATAAGAAAGAAGCATTTACAGTTACTAACTACTAGCAACGACAAACATCACCCATGTTCATCCCTATTATTTCGATTATAATGAGCCTATAGACAATGGGAGATACATGGGAAATTACCTTAGGCTAATGAATAGTACAAACAATAAACGAAAGTTTAAACATCTTTACAAATAGAATCCAAGCAATAACTAAAATGTCAACATTTTCTTTTTTCCCTTTTTTTGCAGAAATTTCCTACCAAAAAGTAAAAGTCATTCATCGATTGTTGTACCTCCTCCACCGGGTGGTGTTGCCATTGGCATTGGCCCTCAGTTGCCCCCATTGACTGGTGCTATTAAACTACGACATGTCGGTTCAACAAGTGATGCAACAAAAGCCGACTCTTTAACTTCTTCCTCCCTACCCCCTCAACCACCGTCATTGTATCAATTCCATCAACCACAACAACAACAGCCACAAACATCATCAAATCAACAGGAATCGGAAGAGGTAGAATTTAGGCAACCAACTGCATTACCACCATTTTTACAGGGTGGTTTAAGGCGAAGTTTAACACAAGTAAGTTTATTTAAAAATAAGTTAATATACTCGTATTATAAATTATTAATAACTAGACGACCCGGTGCACGTTGCTGACCCTTAAAATAGTTTTATAGTGACACTAAGATCTATTAGACGTCTTCGCAAATGCCAGGCGAATAGGATATTGAAGCCTTTTGAAATTGAACGGCAAGTCTGTTGATATCATAGGAATCCGAGGAATTAACACATTTGTTCTTTAATATTTAATTATAGTGATTCTATCACATTGCTTTCTAGTTTTTTTGAAAGTCAGTCGAGTTCCATTACAAAGTCTTGGGATCCACATCTCGCAATAGGATAAGGGGTACACTGCTATCCCGTTCTATTTAATGTGTCGGGAATCCTGGTAGTCCCAATTTACATTGGGCGAGTTTACTTGCGGCAATTGTCATTTTGTAGGAGAGAGAGGTGAGGCATATGGTAACCCTTTGCCTCTGAGCACCCTCTCTCACCAACAAACAATTGCCGCAAGTAAACTCTCCTAATGTAAATTGGGACTTAGGGTAAAATAATTTAATATTCACTGGGATAATTTGTGCAAACTCAATTTCGCAATTGATGTGCCTCCTGGAGTGTCCAAGAAAATGATCCTCCAGAATCGTTGTTCATAGCGTAACTGTTGGGGATTTAAAAGTGAAACATTTGTAAATACATCTGGCAAATCATTTCGGCAACAGTTTTTTTTTACAATAAACGTCCGTCATAAGCGTTGTTGTCGGATCTTTCAGGACTTGGCTTTTCCACTTACTGGAGTGTTTTGTTGCTGATCTCTTAACACTTGTTTTCCAAAAAGAGCAAAACTTCGTTATACATAACATCTGATATTCCGTTGCTGGGTTGTTTTCCTCCTTACGTAATCTCAGCCTATACTCTGCGCTGCAGTATTTAAATTTACTTCAAAGGTTATTTGGGTTTGTTGGGAAGCATGTTGACAATATTATCTTAAAAAGAATCCTAATTTGAGATAAATTTGCTGCTGTTGAAGTATCAGACAATCTGGTTTCCAATTTCTATCAATCTTTCGATTTGCGAAGATGTTGAAATTATATTGACTCTCGAACGTTGAGTATAAATAGAGGAAGATAAAAAATCTGCTTTCGAAGGAGGAACTGCATGCGACCAGTCAACTTCGGTAGTGGAAAATAAATTTGATATCCCTCAACGCGTTTTCTTTGTTTGCAATGTAGAGATTTTGTTGTTGTTGTTGTTGCCCCTTGTATTGCCGTGGTCACTTCCGTATATAGAAGTGTCCTAGCAAACAGATGTGTTCATAAGTTTTAAAAAAAATATACCTTCTAGGCTGAGGGTATAGCCTTTAGGCTAAGGAGGGTATATACACTTTGGTACGATGCAAATGTGCCACATCGAAATTATGTTTTTAGACCCCAAGCATGTTTGGAGGAAATGTGTTTCAGACAATTTGGAGTCGATCTAGCCATGTCCGTCCGTCTGTCTGTCCTGCTGGCTGGAGCGCACGATAGCTCTTGAACGGATAAACCGATTCGGTTCAAATTTTGGCTTTCGTAATATTTTGCACAAACTTAGTTTAAGTTCGAAGAAGAGCTACATCGGTCCACTCCTTCCGGTACCTCCCCCACAAAAGTTCGAAAATGTTCGGAAAGTTTGTGCGCACGATAACCCTTGAAGGGAGCGACCGATTTGGTCCATACTTTGTATAGCGTAAACTTTCTACCAGAGTTATATGAGGTTTCAATATTGTCTCAATAGGTCCACTCCTTCGGGTACCTCCCACACAAAATTTCGGAAAAGTTCAGTTTAGGGCCATCTCTCGAATCGCTTTGATTTTTGTTTTAGCAACTAGTATTCAATGCCCTCCATACGACTGTACAAGTTTCATCAGGGGCAAGTCCATACTTCCTGAGAAAATAGCCTGAAAGTTGCAAAAAACCCCTATGACACCATGTGAGGTGGTTGGAGCGCAAGATAACTCTCGAACGAATCTGCCGATTCTGTCAAAAATTTGGCCTTAATAATAATATTTTGTCCAAACATAGTTTAAGTTCGAAGATAAGCCATATCGGTCCACTCCTTCAGGTACCTCCCCCACAAAAGTTCAAAAATGTTCGAAAAAATTGTTCGTACGGTAACTCTTGAAGGTAGTGTTCGAATTGGTCCATACTTTACACATCCTAATATATCTACCAGATATAGATCAGGTTCAAATATGGACTATATTTGTCTACTCCATCAGGTTTTGATCTTTAATCCTAATCAAAATTTTTGTCGGTTCAAACGCCCAACATTTTTAAAACCCCCTAAATACATACATACATACAGTGATACAGAAGAGTATACATACACCCTACAAAAATGTAGTTTTGGCTAAATCGTTGGGTTTTTTACAGCAACAACTGCACTGTGTGGCTCCTTGGTGACAAAATAACCATAATTACACAAATGTATTTTAATCTAATACGTATATTTAATACAATTAAAGAAATTCAATTTTCTCAACACAGAAAAGTATACATACAGTCTGTCGCAAAAGTTAGTATACACCGTTGAAACCAAAATGTATTAGGGAAAAATAGTACTATAACTTATTGAAAACAACAAACAATTCGTTTTATTTGATAGACAAGAAGGTTGTCTTCCGTAATAACAATTAAAAGTGCGCAATATTTGCATACATTAGCAAATGTACGGTTCCAATCCCAAAAAGACTAAAATTTATGTCGCAAAAGTTAGTATACAACGGAGAATCCTCGTGGAACTGTGTAAAATATTCTTGATATTTTTGAACAAAATGAAACTAAATCTGTACTTGAGATCATAAAGAGTATATTAATTGGTTTTAATGGCAGTTATTGTACTTATAGTGACAAGTCCAACGTACACTGGATCGTAAAATCCACAAAAATTGGTCATCTACAAATACAACAACTGTAACGACAAAATTCCGGGTGTTATGTCCTGTTAATGAATTCTAAAGCCATGAAATGCTCAGAAAAGCTCTAAAGTTTCAATATGGGGTGATCTTGATCGAGTTTCGACTTGTCCTGTTTGAAAAAACGGGAATTTCTTGAAGGAAACCCATACTTTTGAGGCCATTGTCCTTTTGAAACATGCAATAATCCTTAATCCTCACACACAAGGACTTTCCATTTGAGTTAATTTTCTCAAAAATGTTGCGCCTTTTCATATTCCTACCAAAAGTAAATAGTGGGAGAACCTCAAGGTCCGTTGTAAGCCCTAAAGTTATACTGTCCTACCGGCCTTTTAGCAGTATGGGACATGCTTCTCGTGTCCCTAGTGTCTAATGTACTACTAATGTCTAATGAACTACTTCTAACTGAACCATTTAGTTATATTTTGGTCCTAAGTGAAGCGAACACAGCTTTTCAGAACGTTTTTGCACAATCCATGCGTTACAACAACAGAGAAAGCTCTGTATTACAATTTTAAATTAGCTATCATATCCTTCTGTTGTGGTGAAGTATCACTGTGGGGCTTACACTAGAACTTGAGGTTCTGCTACTATTTATTTTTGGTTGGAATGTGAAAAGGGACATCATTTGTGAAAAAATTAACTGAAAAGGAAAGTCCTTATGTGTAAGGATTAAGGATTATTACATGTTTCAAAAGTATAACGGCCTCAAAAGTATGGGTTTCCTTCAAGAAATTCCCGTTTCTTCAAAAAGGACAAGTCGAAACTCGATCAAGATCACCCCATATTGAAACTTTAGAGCTTTTCTGAACATTTCATGGCTTTAGAATTCATAAACAGGACATAACACTCGGAATTTTGTCGCTACAGTTGTTGTATTTGTAGATGACCAATTTTTGTGGATTTTACGATCAAGTGTACGTTGGACTTGTCGCTATAAGTACTATAACTGACATTAAAACCAATAAATATACTCTTTATGATCTCAAGTACAGATTTAGTTTAGTTTTGTTCAAAAATATCAAGAATTTTTTACACAGTTCCACGAGGATTCTCCGTTGTACACTAACTTTTGCGACATAAATTTTGGTCTTTTTGGGATTCGAACCGTACATTTGCTAATGTATGCAAATATTGTGCACTTTTAATTGTTATTACGGAAGACAACCTTCTTGTCTATCAAATAAAACCAATTGTCTGTTGTTTTCAATAAGTTATTGTGCTTTTTATCCCTAATACATTTTGGTTTCAATGGTGTATACTAACTTTTGCGACAGACTGTACACCCCAAGGAAATACCGAGTATTATCGTAAAATTTATGGAATTAGTAACAAAATTTATAAATTTTTTAGTTTTGGCGAATGTCTCTGGGTGTCTGAGATATATTTTAGAGAAAAGAAAATATTTTTGGGGGTCAAATGCCGTCATTTAGGGTCAAATTTCTTATATACCTCGTTAAAGCTGACCCTTGCTTAATTTTTTGCGTTTTTAGGTATTGTACTTTATAAAAAGCACAAAATTCGTATCAGATGGCAAATCTTGAGACCCTAGAAAGCTTTGAAGTTGTTTTTGTGCATAATATACCTTCCTGAACGTCGATAAATGCACGTTTTCCTTCAGATTTCTCAGGAAGTGAATAGATTCCGCGGAATTCTTGGTGCAAATTACATATAGATGGCTTTGAATTGCCTTGTAATATTGTCGGATACAATCCTTGGGCATCAATTGACTCAGAAATGTACAATTATACGAAACGTTTGGCGCCTATAGTAATGGTAATGATCATAATACGAAAACGACGTTGTTCACAGTACAAATTTCATGCTTTTTTGGTAGTGCTTATATTTTGTTGCTTTAGAAGCTTTGGGAACAGGTTTGTAACGAAATATGTCACATTTCTGATTCAATTAATGCCCAAGGATTGTATCAGACCATATTACAAGACAATTCAATGCATTTTGTATGTAATTTGCGCCAGGAATTCCGCGGAATATATTAACTTCCTGATAAATTTGAGGAAAAAGTGCATTAATCGACGTCCAGGAAGGAATATTTTGCTCAATAACAACTCCAAAGCTTTCTTGGGTCTCAAGATTTGCAATCTGAAACTAATTTTGTGCTTCTTATAAAGTACAATACCTAAAAACGCAACAAATTAAGCAAGGGTCAGCTTTAACGAGGTATATAAGAAATTTGACCAAAAATAACGGCATTTAACCCCCAAAAATTATTTTCTTTTGTCTAAAATATATTTCAGACACCCAGAGCCATACGCCAAAACCAAAAAATGTATAAATTTTGCTACTAATTCCATAAATTTTACGATAATACTCGTATTTCCTTGGGGTGTATGTATACTTTTCTGTGTTGTGAAAATTGAATTTCTTTAATTGTATTAAATATACGTATTAGATTAAAATAAATTTGTGTAATTATGGTTATTTTGTCACCAAGGAGCCACAAAGTGCAGTTGTTGCTGTAAAAAACCCAACGATTTAGCCAAAACTGCATCTTTGTAAGGTGTATGTATACTTTTCTGTGTCACTGTACGTATTTTGGAAAAAAATTGTTTCAATATACACAGGCTGAGGGTATATCTCTGTCGGCAAAGCCGACTGATACTTTTTTACTTGTTTTAAATAGGCATGGCACATTCCAGGACATTTTCTGAACATTTCATGAAAATAGGTTTATTAGTTTTCAAGATATAAATATTTAAAAAAATGGGCGTGGTCAGCTCCTATGGCTACGAATAAGCACCGAGGGTAGGAGACACAACCACCATTGTCTTGCAAATTAATATTCAAACCGATACGTTCGTAAATTGTGCTATATTGAATTTTTACAAAGAGGACATATGTAGAAGAGGTACCCCACCCCTCCAAAATTTAACAAAATATATAATGTATTTTCACCAAGGCCCATCCCTGAACATTCTCTGAATTTTTCAGGAAAGTAGGTTCAGTAGTATTGGAGATATAACATATTTAAAAAAGTGGGTGTGGTAGGGTCTTTAGGCCCCAAATAAGTACATAGGGTCGGAAGACATAACCACCATTGCCTCACAAATTAATTTTCTCACCGATACGTTCGTACGTTCTGCAAATATAGCGATTTTAAAAAATAGGTCATACCACACCCCCTCCCAAATTCAACCAAATATTTATCCTGATCATCCCTATACATTCTCTGAAATTTTCAAGAAAATCGGTAAGTAATTTTGTATATAAAATAATTTAAAAATGGGCGTGCTAATTAATTCCCTAAATGAGTACCTAAGGTCAGAGATACAACCACCATTGTCTCGTAAAATTAATTTTCTCGTCGATATGTTCGTCAGTTTTGCTAAAATATCACTTTTAAAAAATATGGCATAGGGGAGGTTCCTCGCACCTAAATGCTAAAATAGCGTTTAAAAAAATATATAAAAAATCGGTTCAGCCCTTTTGAGTCCATACGGAACATACAAACACACACACATTACTGGCGTTTTTTAAATATGGCATATAGGAGATACTCAGCCCCTTTCGAAATTCAACAAAATATGCATCCTATATTCAACGGGGGCCATCCCAGTACATACCCCGAAAATTTCAGGCAAATCGGTTCAGTAGTTTTGTAGATGTTACATATTTTAACAACGGAGACACAACCACAATTGTCTTGCAAATTAATTTCCAAACCGATATATTATTGCAAATAAAGCATTTAAAAAATAGGGTTTGAGGGAAGCTCCCCGCCCCTTCCGAAATTCAACAAAATTTGTAGCCTATTTTAACCGGATTTCATGAAAATTTCAGGAAAATCAGTTCCGTAGTTTTTGTAAAAAATATTAAAAATGAAAATTGGAAAAAGTGTGTGTGAAAGTGGGCATAGTCCATACTTCCGGAGAAAATAGCCTGAAAGGTACAAAAAACCCCTATGACACCGTGTGTAGTGGTTGGAGCGCAAGATAACACTCGAAGGTATCTGCCAATTCGGTCCAAAATGTGGCCTTCGTAATACTTTGTGCAAACTTAGTTTAAGTTCGAAGATAAGCCATATCGGTCCACTCCTTCAGGTACATCCCCCAGTTCAAAAATGTTCGGAAAAATTGTGCGCACGAAAGGGAGTGACCGATATGGTCCATACTTTACACATCCTAAAATATCTACCATATATATATATGGTTCGAATATGGACTATATTTGTCCACTCCTTAGGTTACCTCCTACACAAAATTTTGGATAAATTCACTTTAAGACCTGCTCTCGAATCACATTGATTTTTGTTGAAGCAACATGCATTAGCTGCCTCAATTACGGCAGTAAAAGTTTTTTCAGGGGCAAGTCCATACTTCTTGAGAAAAAAGCCCGAAAGTTGTAAAAACCCCTATGGCACCATATGAAGTGGCTGGAGGGCTCGAACCGAATACTGCGTTCGTCCACACTTTGGATATTGTAATATTTTTTCGAATATAAGATGAAATTAGAAGATGGTGCTTATAGGTCATCTCCTTCCGGTACCCCCCCCCCCCCCCCACAAAAGTACAAAAATATTCGCTAAAATGGTAGCAACCGATTTGGTCCAAACTTATGATCTCTAAATATTGTCGAAACTTAGTTTATGTTCAAATTTGGGCCATATCTGTCCAATCCTTGTGGTACCATCCACACAAATACTCAACATTTTTGTGTGGTTCGAGGACATTTTTACCGAAGGTTTTCCTAGTGGCACTGTTTACAGCGATATTATGTTTTTCGTAGGCTAGTGTGATAAAAAAGGCCTATATATCGATATCTCCGCAAAAGCTTTTAAAGCTTTAATCGTATCCATACTTTTGTCGGTGCATACGCCCAAAACTTTGAAACCCCCTAAATACATTTTTTTTTTTTGCGAAAAGTATTTCAATCCACACAGGCTGAGGGTATATCTCCGTCGACCAACTGATACTTTTTGAATTGTTTTTTTTTTTTTTTTTAATAGCTCCCCGTCCCTTCCGAATTTCAACAAAATTTGTAGCCTATTTTAACCGGGCGCCATCCCTGAACATTCCATGACAATTTCAGGAAAATCAGTTCAGTAGTTTGTGTAAAAGATTAAAAATGAAAATTGAAATAAGGGGGTGTAAAAGTGAGCGTGGGCATAAAAAAACCTAAGTTGGGTTATGGCGAACATTTCAAAAAAAAAAAAAAAAGAATTATCCAAATCGGTCCAGCCATTCTCAACTGATGCCATTACCAACGAACGACGTTTGATTTGATATATCGCTCATTTACTCATTTTTTACTCGTTTTTTGAGTTAGCAGTTTTTTCTACGACTTCTAATTTATCTTGTGTCAAATTTTCATACTGATATCTCTAAAACTCGACGAGTTACAGCTCATTTACTACGAGTTTCACATAAGTCAATACAAAAGTTTTTTTTAGTTTATTAAGCACTAGAACACTTCAAACCATGCTTGATCTTGCACAGACATTTAGCACTGGTATCTAGCTATCTGTTTGTAAAATATGGTCTAAGTAGTTATTTTAGTTTCTGTGTAGTAATCTTTTTAAGTGGAGAAGTCAAATTTCAATCGCCAACTTAAAACGGGGTTTTCTCGAAACTGAATTTTTTGAGATGTGCCACTCTTTGAGTAAATGAGCGATATGTAGATATACTAATAAATTCGCATACTGTGAAAAACATTGTCTAATAAAGCTAAGTGATGATTGAATTTCAAGGAGGAGCTTCTTGGAATTAACTTTTAATGCAAAAATTATATTTTTAATGCCTCCAAATTGGTTTATTTTACGTTTTCAAATCCATCAGATAGTAAAAGAACACATGTAATAATGGCCCTTAGTGTTATAACTAGAGTTGTATAGTTCATGAACGAACTAGTTCAATTGAACGATTCATTGAAAAGAGCGTATGAACTAGATCAGTCGATATAGTTCAATAGTTCACTGAACTATAATCAGTCGGTGACCGTACGATCAACGAACGATTCACAATCTAGTTCAACATGTCGTTCACAAATACATAAAGTGACGGCGTCGTCTATGTTAAGGGATGCCTTTGTAATGTGATCAGTTTGTTTATGTTTTGGATCAAGGTACATGGAATAGCTGTCCGAAAATGAAGATTTTTACAAAAACATACGAGACATAACATATTACAATATGTCGAATCCAGATTCAATCTGCCTTTTTGAATAGAAAAAAGGGGGAAAAAAACACACACACACACAAAGGTTTTTTGTAATGACAATTTCTACCCACACACACAACATACGATTTTTTGCCAGCCACCTAAATGAAGGATGTTTTTTTCTAAAATTAATTAATTTTTCTTCAAGAGTGCAATAAAACTATGCAAATGTAATATTTTTAGTCTTTTGTTTGTATTTGGTGTATGTATGCGTTTTCATCAAACGACCGATTAAGAGCCGGTGAACGATTTTGATTCCAATGATTGAACTGGACAGTGAACTATGAACTAGATTACTGACCTAGTTTAGTTTAAAGAGCTGAGCTATTGAACTAGATCTTTCAAATGAACTAGATTGTACAACTCTAGTTATAACTTTTCAACATTTGTTGCAAATATCAAAAATAGCACCACATAGCCGTGTAGAGCTGGAAAATATTAAGGAAACGAATTGACCTAAAAACCCGGTTTCGTTATCAGGACAATGTGGTGTGGTATTTTTGTTTTATTATGTTCCTAATGTACACTACCCATTACTATATAATGGATTTATGCACAACTTTTTGGTGGCCATAACTGTTTCCAAAGGTTACACCTAAACTTAAACTAAAACCCATACACGAATATTTATATTAATTTGATCCTTATAGAAAGTACTTGTTTTTATCCTTTAACCTCTTCATCTCTTTTGTTGTCCTAGGTCATGGGTCCCGATCAACGCACAATAACCATTACAAAGACCGGCTCAATTGCCGATCGTTTAGCAGCTCTTCAAAAGAGCGGTGAAGATGACTGGAAACGACGCATATCAAAGCGTGACGAAATTGATGATATCAAACGCGAAAATTATGTTAATGTAAGTACACCACCCACCTACCACACTGTTGTTATTGTTGTCTATTATTATTTTTATTATTATTACACACACTTACCACTTATTGTTTGTTAGACACACTCGAGGTGTTTGTAAGATGTTATAATATGTATACTCATCGTACATGTTTCAAGGTGTCACTTTCATTTTCCTCAATGATCTCAGATTACGAATGTAAAATTTAATTACGCACTTGTTTATAACTCACACACAATGGTAGAATACATCGATTCGTGTGGTAGGCATGTGCGACATTGCGGTTTTCCATGTACATAACTGTTTTTCATTACACCTCCACTAGTTTTTCCCCTACAATTGTTTCACAAACATCAACAATTGTTATGCAACAATTGTGTGTTATACGAGTATGTGTTTGTTGTTTGTTTTATTGTTTTTGTTTATGGTCTTCCTGTTGTAAAAACAAAATATGCAGAAGTGTGATATACTTTTGTTTTGTAATCTGATGTGTGATTTATTTGCGTATGTTTTTTGTTATGACTTTTTATATGTTTTAGATTTTACACATGCCGCAAAATGGGGGTATTGGTTCATAACCAACTTGTTCTATAGAGTGTCCACCAAATTTTGCAATCTTAATCACATATTCAAATCGCTTAGGATTATGTTTATTAGTTGTTGGTTAAAAACATCTTATTAATTATACCCTCATTCTTGTGGGGTTCCTTAAGTCTAATGACTAAGAGGGTACGTATATTTTCATACGATCAATAACACTGTGCAACAGCCAAATGTATTTGGTTAGCAGATCAAAACCCCAAAAAGGTTTTGAGTTCTCAGGCCACACTTTTTGTAAAGTCCCTTATATAATTTTAACCAAAGGCAATGGGTCCCCCAATATTATGCGCTGTACTTCGCAAGATTAAAGATCAAGTTTTGAAAATTCATGGAGATCTTTGGATTAAATCTAGGGTCATTAGTACAAAAAATTGTGTATATTCTTTGGTATGTATATTTTTTGGTATATGTCCGATTTTCAGTATTTTTTACGTTTCGCTCATACCCTCAGCCTTAAGGCTAAAAAAGCAATATTAATTTCGCCAAATGTTCTATTTTGAGTTCTTAGTAAATAGAAACCTTTTATGAAAAAATATCAATATAGGTCCATGTTTTTGTATAGCCCTCATATATAGGTCCCCACTGAATTTAGATATTTGAGGGTCTTGGACATATTTTCCAATTGATTAGGCTCTAATTTTACATCTTCATTTCCCTGGGGGGAAGAACACTATTTCGCAGCAAATTTTCAAACTAGATCCATGTTTTGGAGTAGCGCCCATATAAAAGTATCTCATGATTTTAACCATTTCGAAGGTCTTGGCCACATTTTTCAATCGATTTGGCTGAAAATTTGTATTTTGGTTTCTTTGGGAGTAGAAAACTTTCCTGCAGAAGATTTTCAATATAGGAATTATTTTGATGTAGCCCCCATATAACTGTCCATGTTCCAAACCATGTTCCAAGCCGATTTGGTATGAGGTGTGGTAGATTCCAAATGGAGGTGAAATACACCCATAGTTCCTTTTGGAGGTATACATATAATCACTTTCTGAGTCGATTTATGCATGTCCGTCCGTCTGTCCATATATTTTTGTTCGCAACGTACGTTTTGTCCGATTCTGCTGATAATTGAGTAATATAATTTTTTAGCCATAGAAAGAACGCTATTGCTTTTGATGAAAATTGGTTGAGAATTGGATATAACTCCCATATATATTTTCAGCCGATTTGACGTATGTATTTGCTGCACCAAACACAATATATATGTTTGATTTGGACTAAGTATGTGAGATATATTTGCTGCACCAAACACCCTATATCTGTCCAATTTTCATGAAATTTGAAATGTGTGACTGAATTTTTTCTAGTAATAAGTTTACCATATTATATAGAAATCTGTTCAAATTGATATATATATATATATATATATATATATATATATATATATATATATATATATATCCTATATTTTACATATTCACAGTGGTATAGGGTATCATATAGTCGGCCCCGCCCGACTATAATCCTTTCCTCACTTACTTACTTAGCTGGCTCATTACAGAACATTTGTTCCATAGACCGAACTATGAAAAGATCTCCAATTCTCTCTGTTTCGTGCTTCGCTTTTTGGAATACCTCGCCTTGTCATTTCTTCATCCACTTGTTTGCGCCAACTATTCTTTGGCCTGCCAATTCTGCGTGCACCGCCATGTGGCTCGCATTTATACGCAGATCTTTCGAAGAATTTTTCTCTCAAACACACCAAGCACTGCCATGTCTGCTTGCGCAAGTACCCAGGCTTCGGAACCATACATCAGCACGGGTAGTAGCAGTGTTTAGTAAAGCGTTATTTTGGTTTGACGAGTTGTGGCTTTGTTTTTAAAGTGCTTACTTAAGCGAAAGTAGCATCTGTTGGCCAAACAATTCTTCTTTTTATTTCACAAATTATGTCGTTTGTTGTGTTTACGGCGGTGTCGAGGTAGACGAAGTCTTTTACTACCTCAAAATTATAGGACCCAACTTCAACAGTTGGTCCGATCTCAGTGGACGCATTGTGCGTCGACACCATCAACTTGGTCTTCTCGCCGTTTACCGCCAGACCCACTTAGTAGATTCTCCTTCGACCTTCATAAAGGTATCTGTTACTTATTTTACTGATCGTCCATTGATGTCTATATCATCAGCATAAGCAAGTAACATGTGGCTATTGGTGTATATTGTGCCACTTCTTTTGACGTTTGCCTCTCGTATAACCTTTTCTAGCAGGACGTTGAAGAGATCAGACGAAAGGCTGTCTTCTTGCCTGAAACCTCTTTTGGTACAAAACTCTTCGGAAAGGTTCTTTCCTATTTTAACCGAAGATCTTGTGTCAGTTAGAGTCATTTTACAAAGCCGAATGAGCTTCGCGGGGATACCAAATTCAGACATGGCTTGGAATACCTTTGAACGTAGCGGGCTGTCGAAGGCTGCTTTATAATCGACAAAAAGGTCGTAGGTATCGATCTGCATCTCTTGGGTCTTCTCCAGGATTTGCCGCAGGGTAAATATCTGATCAATGGTGGATTTGCCAGTTCTAAAGCCGGATTGGTATGGTCCAATTATTTCGTTGACCATGGGCTTTAGTCGTTCGCACAATATCCCTGACACTGTCTTGTAGGCGATAGGGAGAAGACGGGACACAGGATGCTCAGGTTCCAATCGTCGGGTACGCGTTCTTCCTGCCAGATGGAGCTAACTAGCTGACTATCTGCGTGTCGCCTCCGGTTTTAAACAGCTCGGCTGGTAGGCCATCAGCTCCTGCTGCCTTATTATTCTTCAGCCGGTTTATTGCTGTCTTTACCTCACCTTGGCCGGGTGGTATACATTCAATACCGTCTTCTGGGATTGGATCTGTGGTATCTTCGTCGACTTCGCTGCTATTGGATACCAACAATTTGGAAAAATGCCCTTTCCATATCCTTAGCACACTATCTGTATCAGTATCTCTACAGGAGGATGTGCCAGTTCCAAAGCCATCAATTTGATGTTTCACTCTTTGGTAGAATTTTCGGACTTCATTCTGTCTTCTGTACATCTCGATTTGTTCCCACTCCCGCTTTTCCATATCTCTATTTTTTCTGCGGAAAAGACGTTTCTCCTCTCTCCTTTTCTCTCGATACCTCTCTCGTGTGCTACGCGTTGCTACTGATTGTAAAGTAGGCCTATATGCCGCGTTTTTCTCTTCGGTAGCTGCACGACACTCCTGGTCATACCATGAATTCCTTTGTGGAGGTCTCTGGTATCCAAGTACTGATTTTGCGGCTGTTTGCATGGAGTGGGCAATATTTTGCCATTGCGCTGATATGTTATCGGGACGAGAAGTGCCTTCATTAAGCAATTGGGCTAGTTGAGTGGAATATGCTGTGGCTATCTGTTGTGATTGCAGCTTACCGATGTCCAACTTCCGTGTTGTGCCCGTTCGCAATTTATTTGCTATGTTTAATCTGGTACGTACCTTTGCTGCAACAAGGTAGTGGTCCGAGTCTATGTTTGCATCTCGGAACGATCGATGCATGTCTTCCACCTATTACAACGTGATCAATTTGATTTCTTGTTCTTTGATCTGGCGACAGCCAGGTGCCCTTATGAATATCGAGATGCTTAAATCTGGTACTGCTAACTACCATGTTTTTTGCAGCTGCAAAGTCTATCAGTCTCATACCATTGTCAGATGTTTCATTGTGGAGACTGAATTTCCCGACTGTTGGGCCAAAGATATTCCCCTATCCAATTTTGGCATTAAAATCGCCTAGTATAATTTTAATGCCATGGGTTGCCCTGCCATAAGTTTATTCTAAGCGCTCGTAAAATATATCTTTGGTCTGTTCGTCCTTGTCTTCAGTGGGAGCATGAGCCCAAATAAAGCTGATGTTGAAAAATTTTGCTTTTAATCGAATTGCAGCGAGTCTTTCATTCACTGGGGTGAAGCTGGAGACCAGATGTTTTAACCTCCGACCAACTACAAATCCGCAACCACACTCATGCTTTGTGTCATGGCAGCTATAATACATTGCGTCACCTTTAGGTATTGTTGTGACGCCTTTCCCGGTCCATCGTATTTCCTGTATGGCAGTAATGTCTGCCGTGTACTTTTCAAGTACATCTGCCAATGCGTAAACTGCTTCTTCCTTTCTTTACTGGGTCTTTTTATGATAGTCACCATATACAGGTACCTTCCTAGTCCACAGTGTAATGTGCCTCATCGAAATAACGCTTTAGACCCTACATACAATTTAGAGTCGACTTAGGCATGTCCGTCTGTCTGGTTCGTCCAAACCTTGGCACAATATATTTTCCAAACTTAGATCATGTTCGAAGATAGACTATATCGGTACACAAAACAAATAAAACGTTGATTCATTGGCATCGCCTAGGTGAACGGAAAATGCGTGTAAATTTGGGAAACGCGTGCAAATTTGGGAAACGTGCAATTCAACAGCTCGTCTCGGATCGGTGGCAGTTCCACACTTCCTGAGATAATGGTCCAAAATCTACAAAAAGGATCTACTACACTGGATGGTAAGATAACCCTTGAAGGGAGAAAACATTTTGGTCTAAACGTCGTACATCGCATTAATTCTTACGGTCTCGAATTATGTCCGAATATTGACTGCATCGGACCACTCTTTCGTGTACCTCTCACACAATAGGTCTTTACGATATTTTGTCCAAACAGATATCGAGTTCGAAGATGGGCCATATCGGTACACTCTCTCGGGAACCTCCCACACAAAATTTCAGAAAAGTGCTGTTTACGGCATACTCTCAAATCGCTTTGATTTTTTTTCCAAAAACTTTTATTCACTGTCCCCATTACGACTGCATAATTTTTTTCAGGGGCAGTGGCAAGCAAGTCCATACTTCCTGAAAAAATGGGCGGAAAACTGCAAAAACCCCTATGAAACCATATGTAGTGGCTGAAGCGCACGATAACTCTCGAGCGGATTAGCCGATTCGGTCTGAAATTTGGCCTTTGTAATATTTTGTCCAAACTTTGTCCATGTCGGTCCACTCTCTAAGGTACATCTCTCATAAAAGTTCAAAATCTTTCGCAAAAATTGTATGTACGATATCTCTCGAAGGCAGTAAGCGATTTGCTGCGTACTTTGTACATCGTAATATTTCTACCACTCTTTCGGGTACCTCTCACACAAGGTTTCGGAAAAGTGCAGTTTAAGGTCTGCTCTCGAATCTCTTTGATTCTTGTTGTAACTACTTGTATTCGCTGCCCCCATTACGATGTTACAAGTTTTTTCGGGGGCAAGTCTTAACTTCCTGAGATAATAACCCAAAAATCCCTGCCGGCAACAACTAAAGTGGGTAGTACTTTAGATAAACCTCGAAGGGAGAAACCGGTTTGGTTCAAACTAGAGTTGTACAATTTAGTTCATTTGAAAGATCTAGTTCAATAGCCCAGATCTTTAAACTGAACTAGGTCAGTAATCTAGTTCATAGTTCACTGTCCAGTTCAATCATTGGGATCAAAATCGTTCACCGGCTCTTAATCGGTCGTTTGATGAAAACGCATACATACACCAAATACAAACAAAAGACTAATATAATTTAGGGGTCTATTATGGATAGCAACTCAATTTAAGTTGCGTTGCCAGAAGAGAAAATCATACAATTAAATCATGTGAAACGGAAGAATTTTTCGTCAAATTCATTCAAAAACAGTGTTTTGGAACTTTAACTATTAATTTCATTGTAAAAAAGTTTAAATTCAATGCGAAAATGGAAGTTTTTATTATTAAATTTACTGTCGGCAACGCAACTGGAGTGGGGTTGCCATCCATAATCGACCCCTTAAATACTCCATAACAAAATTTTACATTTGCATTATTGCATTCTTAAAGAAAGATTAATTAATTTTAGAAAAAACATCCTTCATTTAGGTGGCTGGCAAAAAATCGTATGTTGTGTGTGTGTGTAGAAATTGTCATTGCAAAAAAGCTTTGTGTGTGTGTGTTTCTTTTCATTTTTTCCCTTTTTTTCTATCCAAAAAGGCAGATTGAATCTGGATTCGACATATTGTAATATGTTATGTCTCGTATGTTTTTGTAGAAATCTTCATTTTCGGATAGCTATTCCATGTACCTTGATCCAAAACATAAACAAATTGATCACATTACAAAGGCATCCCTTAACATAGACGACGCCGTCACTTTATGTATTTGTGAACGACATGTTGAACTAGATTGTGAATCGTTCGTTGATCGTACGGTCACCGACTGATTATAGTTCAGTGAACTATTGAATAGAGTTTCTGATCGGGAATTCCCGACCCGGGATTTCCCGGGAATTCTCGATTTTTTTCGGACGGGATTTCCCGGGAAATTTTTTTGAAATTCCCGGGAATACGGGTATTTGTATTTTTCATATATAAGGTTATATTATTTGTCTTATAGTTATTTAATGTTGAAAATATAGTGGAATAGCGATTATTCATGTCCCGATAATTCGTAATTCCCGATCATTTGTAACAAACTTAGGGTCCATAGTAAAAATCGCGATAATTCGTGTAAAGTACATACATGTTGGTCCTCTCAGTAATTAATGTTTTTTCTGGAATACGAAGTCAGTATAACCTTACATAATTCTGAACTTTTTGGAGTCATTTCCTTGTTGTTCTAGTCCATATTTTTATTAATGACATTCATGAAGTACATATATTAATTTGCTAAGATATAAACTCTGTGACCGATTCGAATTGTGGTTTTCTCCAAAATTACTGTATAATGTGTAAAAGTCCCAATTTACATTAGGCGAGTTTACTTGCGGCAATTGTCAGTTTGTAGGTGAGAGAGGGGGCTGAGAGGCAAAGGGTTACCATATGCCTCACCTCTCTCTCCATCAAACTGACAATTGCCGCAAGTAAACTCGCCTAATGTAAATTGGGACAAAGCCTCGACACATAAGACCAAGTTCGACCTAATTCAAATGTGATTCTGAAATCTTTTTATTAGGTCGAACTTGGTCTTTAGTCTTTTATAAGATATGACTTCACAAGAATACCGTGCCTCTTATGTGTCGAGGCCTTAAGAGGCAAATTGTGTATATTAGGAATGGAAGTCAGTAATAACTATAGTATGTATGTTCATATAAGTTCGCCTCTATATCTTTGGTGCCACCGTGGTGCAATTGTGAAGCTTTCTACACAAAAGGTCAACCTTGTAAAAATCCTTTATGAACGGATTTATTCTATGATCGACACACCCTTCGAACCATAAAAAGAACTCCCCATATCATTGACCTAAAAAATAGAGTCGCACAGCAATCTTTGATATGAACGAAGCCTTTGCGAGGATGGTCGTGGGAAACATCAATTTATATAATCTCCGCAAATTAGTCAGGAAGAATTGGTTGGCTTGAACAACTGCCATATATGATGTAATGGTACTTTCAAGATTTTGGCGCATCGTCGTTAATATTGTTCCAAAGAGATAACTAATCATACAACTACACATATAAGGAGTATTTATTTCCTTTATGTTTGCTCTCTGTCACGTCTATGCCCCACAAACTCGATTTCTTATAGTCCCGGGAATTCCCGGGTTCCCGGGAATGAGAAATTTGTATTCCCGATTTCCCGGGAATGAAAAACAGTCGGGAATTCCCAAACTCTACTATTGAACTATGATGAACTATATCGACTGATCTAGTTCATACGCTCTTTTCAATGAATCGTTCAATTGAACTAGTTCGTTCATGAACTATACAACTCTAGTTCAAACGTTGTACATCGTATTATACTGACGTCGAAAGTATTGTGGTCACTTCTTTTGCCTATGTCCGAGGCTGAGGGTAAAGTTGACTTCATAATTTTTTTCCCAAATTTTGTCTGAATCCCTCGCAGGAAAAACCAGTGTTTTTCACTGTATAACCCATGTTATTTCAAACATGAGCAATTATGCAACAAAACGCATTGTCATGACAGGTACATCTTTTATCATAATCCCCCCCATATTGATACATTCCGTTATACGATATTTTAAAGCCTTTATCTAAATTTTTATACCCTCAGCCTTTAGGCTAGAAAGGGTATATACACTTTCATACAAGCAAAATGTGCCTCATCGAAATAATGGTTTTAGACCCCAAGTATGTTTGGACGAAATGTGTTTCAGACAATTTGGGGTTGATTTAGCAATGTCCGTCCGTCTGTCTGTCTGGCTGGTGCGCACGATAACTCTCGAACGGATGAACCGATTTGGTTCAAATTTTGGCTTTCGTAATATTTTATCCAAACTTAGTTTAAGTTCGAAGATGATGTATATCGGTCCACTCCTTCCGGTACCTCCCCCACAAAAGTTCCAAAATGTTCGGAAAATTTGTGGGCATGATAACTCTTGAAGGGAGTAACCGATTTGGTCCATACTTTGCACATCGTAATATTTCTACCAGACTTAGATGAGGTTCCAATATGGACTTAATCGTCCCACTCCTTCGGGTACCTTCCATATAAAATTTCGGATAAGTTCAGTTTAGGACCTGCTCTCGAATCGCTTTGATTTTTGTTGCAACAACTTGTATTCACTTCTCCCCATACAACGGTACAAGTTTCATCAGGGGCAAGTCCATACTTCCTGAGAAAATGGTCGGAAAGGTGCAAAAAGCCCCTATGACACCTTGTGTAGTGGGTGGAGCGCTAGATAACTCTCGAACGGATCTATCGAGACGGTTTAAAATTTGGCCTTCGTAATATTTTATCAAAATATTGTTTAAATTCGAAGATGGGCTATATCGGTCCACTCCTTCAGGTACCTCCCCCACAAAACTTCAAAAATGTTCGGAAACATTGTGCGCACGATAACTCTTGAAGGGAGTGACCGATGTAATCCATACTTTGCACATCCTAATATATCTACCAGAAATATCTCAGGTTCGAATATGGACTACATTTGTCTACTCCTTCTGATACCTCTCACACAAAATTTCGGATAAGTTCACTTTAAGACGTGCTCTCGAATCACTTTGATTTTTGTTGAAGCGATTTGCATTCGCTACCTCCATTACGACGGTAAAAGTTTTTTCTGGGGCAAGTCCATATTTCTTGGAAAACAGCCCGAAAGGTGTAAAAAACCCTAGGTCACGAGAGCACGATAACTCTCGAACTGTTCAATCGATTTGGCCCAACATTTGGTCTTCGTCATATTATATCCAAACTTAGTTTCATGGGCAATACCGGTCCACAACTTCCAGTACTTCTCCCCAATATTTGAAAAATTTCACTAAAATGCTAGGACGATATCACTTGAATGGGGCAACCAATTTGGTCCAAACTTTGGATCTCCTAATATTTTATCAAAATTTAGTTTAACTTCTAAAATGGCCCATATCGGTCCTCCCTAAGGGTACCTGCCCTACAAAAGTTCAACATTTGTGTCTTAATGCAGTTAATTCCGAATCCACATTTTTATCGGCAAGTTCAAATGTCCAAAAAGGGCCATAAAATTCTGAAGAGACCTTAAATACATTCGATCTGTCCGGAGGTGAAAGTATCGCTTCACATTGGCTGAGGGTATATATCTGTCGGCAAAGTCGACTGACTCTTTTTTACTTGTTTAATATAATTTCGCATTTTGCATTCTGATGAAGACTATTAAAAAAATCATATAGGTCCAGATTCTTGTATGGCCCTCACAGAAGGTTGTCCCTGATTTGTGACACGTTGGAGGTTTTTGCCCGATTTGGTGTTTGACTAATATGTATGTGAATAACTAACATTCTTACAAAAACGTATGAACCTAGGTACAATTTTTCATTTTTTTGGATATATTTTCAAACAGATTTTCGTGTAATTCGGCATTTTGAACATTCAGGAATAGGAGAAGCTCCAGCAATTATCTTATTGTATCTACACGTCAAGTTGTTTGTCCTCCCCTTTGCCAAATATCATTAGAAATAAAACAAAAAACAAAAAAAGCTAACTAAAGTTGAAGTCTGATCCGTTTCAAGAATATTTGTTACTTTGGGAGGTATAAAATAGAGACGAAACGAGAGTCTTTAAGTAGGATCGCTGCATTTTTTCTTTCTGTATTCAGTTTCTTTTAAGTTTGTCATTCTCCTCCTATAAATTCAAATACTGAACATAGCTGATGTTGTAACATATTGCAATGTTAACGAAATAATAAAGCAACAAAATATAAAGCATACTTTTAGGCTGTTATTAAAACAACATAACAGTGGGAATATTTGTAACAAACTACACAATGTTAAACGACTCTGTTAATGTTAACAGCATATTTAACATTCTTTGCAGCAAATAAGGTATGGAATTTAAATTAATTTCACTTTTTCTTCGCATTAAATTATAATATTTGCAAAAAATATTCTTCTTTTTTTTGCAAAATCTTTGTGTTGTTTTTGTTTTATTGCATTTTCTGTTTGTTTTGTCAATTAGCAACCCAACCATAAATCGGTAATTGAAAAACGTGCCAAGAATTTAAATACGAAATACGAAAATTGTTAACTTGACTCACAAAGCAAAGGTAGAGCATTATTTATTATTTTAAATATAAACAAATAAGGCTTTTAACTTTCATTGAACGTTTTAACATTTAATAGCGAATTAAACTTTTCATTGTTGTCTTTTGTTTAAAAAAGGAAAAAGGGGTATGCAATAAATCCCATAAAAAACATTGTCAACAATTTTTAACTGTTGTTTACATGAATTTAAAAAAAAAAAATAAATAAATAAAGGTGACAGAAAAATAAACACTAAATCCCCTTCTATACACATATTTCGTTGATAAAATCAGTTAGTAAGGCAATTCATCATCATCATCATCATCGTGGTGATCATTCTCGTGCACAATTTTTATTTTTATTTTGTTATTTTAGCAATGCCAAAAGTTTTTTGAACTTTAAACACCTCAAACCATTCGAAAGTGTATTATAGCTACTTAAAGTTTTTATTTTCAAATATCAAAGTACAAAAAGAAGTAGTAACGAAATAAAAAATAAGTGTTACTCCTCGGTCTAATAAGTTTTAATGTTAACGATATTTTAATAACTTGATGCGCGTGCTAGTTACACCGCCAGTCACCAAAATCGCAAAACGCAAAACTTCAACTCATCCATCCATCCATCCAACCATTCATTCTAAGCTCACTGTCACCACCCAAGTGTGTTAACAACACAAAATTTCGAAACTTAAACTACTTATTTCGGTTTTTAGCTGCCTTTAATTAAAATGAACAGTTAATATTGTTTTTAAGAAGCGATTCAGCAAAACGTTTTCAAGAAATGTCACGTTTCATTCTGTGTAATAACTGATTCTTATAGATGAAATTTTATCAGAAAATACAATTCAAACATTACAAGAAATAAGAAACCAGTAAATCTTGAATCTTAAGTTCACTCGGGCAAGTATTAACTATTTGAGGAAGTTGTAGATGTTGGAATCCAATTTCATGGTCTCTTTCCAGGGGAGTTTATTAATCTCTCAGGCTCAACTCAAAACTCTAAATAATATCAATATATTCAGAGTGTTGAGTTAAAAACTTAAAAATGTTTAAAGCGGAATTTCCGTTATATGAGGAGTACACCAACATGTAGAACAGTTTTGGAAAGATGCCAGAAGGCTTACAAACTTTCCCACGCTATCATTTATGCACAGACATATACAAATATGTATGTATGTATGTATATAATATGTACGCCAATTATTCAAACACTTGTCATCACATCAATTATTTTACATTAAGGTTGTGACTATTTATTTATTTTTGTTTTTGCTTGCCTTATTGGTTATGTCTCAATATTAGTCTGCTTATCCAATAAATCTGCTTGCCACTTGTTTGTAATAGCAGTCACCTCCAAAAGAAGTGTCAGCTGTAGGCAATTGTCCCACATTTGGCACATTTGGCTTTTGTGACCAATTGACACAAGGTGAATTTTTCATGAGCAGTAGACTACCAAATTACCTTAAGTGCCCCTTCCATTAATCTTAACAAAGTGAGTTATTTGTCTGGCACTTTTACGATTTCACTAAATTTCCCTGGCAGACAATTAGTTAGGAGAAAGAATTTCAGTAGCAAATTAAATATTAAATATTAAATATTAAATATTAAATATTAAATATTAAATATTAAATATTAAATATTAAATATTAAATATTAAATATTAAATATTAAATATTAAATATTAAATATTAAATATTAAATATTAAATATTAAATATTAAATATTAAATATTAAATATTAAATATTAAATATTAAATATTAAATATTAAATATTAAATATTAAATATTAAATATTAAATATTAAATATTAAATATTAAATATTAAATATTAAATATTAAATATTAAATATTAAATATTAAATATTAAATATTAAATATTAAATATTAAATATTAAATATTAAATATTAAATATTAAATATTAAATATTAAATATTAAATATTAAATATTAAATATTAAATATTAAATATTAAATATTAAATATTAAATATTAAATATTAAATATTAAATATTAAATATTAAATATTAAATATTAAATATTAAATATTAAATATTAAATATTAAATATTAAATATTAAATATTAAATATTAAATATTAAATATTAAATATTAAATATTAAATATTAAATATTAAATATTAAATATTAAATATTAAATATTAAATATTAAATATTAAATATTAAATATTAAATATTAAATATTAAATATTAAATATTAAATATTAAATATTAAATATTAAATATTAAATATTAAATATTAAATATTAAATATTAAATATTAAATATTAAATATTAAATATTAAATATTAAATATTAAATATTAAATATTAAATATTAAATATTAAATATTAAATATTAAATATTAAATATTAAATATTAAATATTAAATATTAAATATTAAATATTAAATATTAAATATTAAATATTAAATATTAAATATTAAATATTAAATATTAAATATTAAATATTAAATATTAAATATTAAATATTAAATATTAAATATTAAATATTAAATATTAAATATTAAATATTAAATATTAAATATTAAATATTAAATATTAAATATTAAATATTAAATATTAAATATTAAATATTAAATATTAAATATTAAATATTAAATATTAAATATTAAATATTAAATATTAAATATTAAATATTAAATATTAAATATTAAATATTAAATATTAAATATTAAATATTAAATATTAAATATTAAATATTAAATATTAAATATTAAATATTAAATATTAAATATTAAATATTAAATATTAAATATTAAATATTAAATATTAAATATTAAATATTAAATATTAAATATTAAATATTAAATATTAAATATTAAATATTAAATATTAAATATTAAATATTAAATATTAAATATTAAATATTAAATATTAAATATTAAATATTAAATATTAAATATTAAATATTAAATATTAAATATTAAATATTAAATATTAAATATTAAATATTAAATATTAAATATTAAATATTAAATATTAAATATTAAATATTAAATATTAAATATTAAATATTAAATATTAAATATTAAATATTAAATATTAAATATTAAATATTAAATATTAAATATTAAATATTAAATATTAAATATTAAATATTAAATATTAAATATTAAATATTAAATATTAAATATTAAATATTAAATATTAAATATTAAATATTAAATATTAAATATTAAATATTAAATATTAAATATTAAATATTAAATATTAAATATTAAATATTAAATATTAAATATTAAATATTAAATATTAAATATTAAATATTAAATATTAAATATTAAATATTAAATATTAAATATTAAATATTAAATATTAAATATTAAATATTAAATATTAAATATTAAATATTAAATATTAAATATTAAATATTAAATATTAAATATTAAATATTAAATATTAAATATTAAATATTAAATATTAAATATTAAATATTAAATATTAAATATTAAATATTAAATATTAAATATTAAATATTAAATATTAAATATTAAATATTAAATATTAAATATTAAATATTAAATATTAAATATTAAATATTAAATATTAAATATTAAATATTAAATATTAAATATTAAATATTAAATATTAAATATTAAATATTAAATATTAAATATTAAATATTAAATATTAAATATTAAATATTAAATATTAAATATTAAATATTAAATATTAAATATTAAATATTAAATATTAAATATTAAATATTAAATATTAAATATTAAATATTAAATATTAAATATTAAATATTAAATATTAAATATTAAATATTAAATATTAAATATTAAATATTAAATATTAAATATTAAATATTAAATATTAAATATTAAATATTAAATATTAAATATTACGTTGCTCTTCTTCTGGTACCAACTTTCTGTCGAGATTTTTCTGTTTTTTTTTTTTTTTTCAAATATAAAGAAACTTCAACAATATTCAACCACAATTCCCTTTCCTATTCCTTCTGCCAATGCACGATCACTAAGTACATACAGCTTCCATCCGGACATAAATAGATGTGTATAATCTATCTGACATTGCTTTGAAAACAAAATTATTTTCAAACAACAACTGTCGTTGTGCTTCAAATGAAGCCAACGAGGCAAATTCCCCATAACAAGTCGATGTAACTCCGAACTAAAAAAAAACAACAACAATTCATGGTAACTTAACTTGAGATTCTTTATAGAGTCGATCAGTTTCCTTTTTTGTTTTGTTATTTTGTTTTTGTTTATTTTCTTCTTGTTGAATGTTTATGTAGCGTTCTTCCCTTTAGTCTTGCTTTCCATTGAATGCCATTCAATTTCTGCCAAGACATTGTTGTAAATTATTGTGTAAATTTGATATACAATCTGATGCAGCAAAATGCTGCTAGACGACTGACGGAGTGCTGGAGGCTGGGTAAAACTAGAAATACCATAGAAATTAAAAAGAATATACAAAGAAAAAAAAAAGCTGAAATAAAAATTCTAAATCTAAAGTCTGTCCTATGGGCAGCCAGACCAGAAGTCAGCAGCAGACTTTAGTGGTATGCGAAATGTTGGATGTTGCTGGTTGTTGTTGTTTTAGTTTTTCAATGAGAATTAATGTTGGCCATATTGAATGTGAAATGCGAGTTCTTCTTCTTCTTCTTGGCAATCATCATTAATTCCATATTTGGAATTCTATATCACATTTGAAAGGGAACATTTGTTGTCTGTCATTTTGTGTTTTTATGTTGGTTGCCCTTGGAGTTTATTGGGTGACATATTTGCTTTTTTTATTTCGCAGGAAATTAATGTGGGGAAGAATGTTGATATGAGTAGGTTGAGGGTTCCAGGTGCAGTTTCGCAAATCAGGGATCTTAAGATGTCTGCCAGAGTCATTTTAAGTTGGGATATACAAATGAATTACCATGCGAAAAATGATGGGCTTTGGAAATTCCTTGTGGAACAGTCATTGCTATCGGCATATTTGTTAGAACCTATTCTATCTTACTATTCCAATTTCTAAGATCATTGCCAATGTTCCCCTGGTAACATTCCAATACATTTACCCTTCAGTCTTTAAAAATAGCAATCAATTGGAATTTGAAGCAAAATCACAAACACAAAAACAGATGCGTAAAAATGTCGCCAAATATCTGTATTCGTGTCTAATATAAAAATAAACACACTACTGAGGTGTGATTAAGAACTATTTTCTTTTATTTTCTTCTATTATTTTTCTATAATTTTGACCATGACAGCTAAAAGAAAATAGACACACCGACAGACTGATGTGCGTAAGTGAATATTTTTAGACCGTTGTAATGTTGTGTGTATTTGTGAGTTTTCTTTTTTTTTTCAATAATAAAAAAGTTTAGAAAAAAAAACTTTTTGATAAGGAAAGAAATTTATTCAAATTGTCTTTTTGTTAACTTCTTGGGATTGGGTTAAATGACGCCTCAAATCTTTGGCTACCATCAATCATGGCATTAGAACCAAAAACAAAATAAAAGTGTATGTAAGTAAACGGCTGATCATTGTATTGTGGGTTTCAACCACAACAGCACTTTTTATTTTCCCTCAATACTTTTCTTTTTTGTTGTAAGCCGAAAGCCACAACTCATGATTCATGAATCACCAGCATCAAGAAACAAGCCTCAGCATCTTCATGATCATCATTTTTCCCTTTCCAACTTCATCTGGGCAGCCAGCCACATTGAAGACGGTTCAGTAAACAGGCTTTACCGCCAACACTTCCCCACATAATGATTTAAACTCTACGGGCAAATGACTTACCATGTACTTACCGTTCATCATACATCATTGTCTCAAGAATTGCTCCAGTCAATATGGGCAAGCAGCATTCAACAAACAGCCAGCCAGCAAACCAACCAAGCCAGAGAGCAAGAACTCTTTTGGAATGGTGATGATGATAAGAAGCTACAAACACAACAACAACAGCAAAGGCAACTGAAAATAGCTGTGGTTATTCATGGATCTTGTTAAAGAAGGAACGTGAAATAACTTAGTCTTCTTTTATTTTGGTATCCATTCTTCGTTCGAAAGGGATAGAAAAATGTTCATTTTTTTCTTTTTTTTTGGGTCCATGACTTTGATCTTTTGATTTGTGAAGAATAAACGAACAATTCTAAACAACATAAATTGAGCTCAGGAACCTAGAGACTTGCTGGTGGTAAACAAAAGAAAACTATTTAAATTATTGTTGAAGTTGTAGCGGAGCAGAAGCAGATCGTCAATGCAATAACGAGGATCGTTTGTGGATATGGGTTAATTTGATAAAGAAAATATTGAAGTGAACATGTATATACAGGAGTTTGGATTTTGCTACCATTCATTTTAGTGTGGATTATATTTTTCTGCCATTCATTTGAATTCGTTTAAGTGCGAATTTTATGTTAAAACAATAATATTTCGAAGAATTTGGAAGAACAAACAAACCAAACAATGAAGTTTTGTGTCAGAGACATCGGTTTTTTGTAAGATAAGGGGTAAAAGCCAATACAGAAAATAGCAAGCAAGTAAATAAGTATCAGTCGGCTTTGCCGACAGAGATATGCCCTCAGCCTATGTGAATTTAAACATTCATTTCGGACCAATCGGTTGATCAGTTCGAGAGTTATCGTGTTCTTCAACCACTACATATGGTGAATTAGAGGTTTTTACACCTTTTGGGCTGTTTTCTCAAGAAGTATGGACTTGCCACTGAAAAAAACTTTTACCATCGCAATTATAGTAGCGAATGCAAGTTGCTTCAAGAAAAATAAGTGATTCGAGAGAAGGCCTTAAAGTGAACTTATCCGAAATTTTGTGTGGGGGGTACCTGAAAGAGTGGCCAAATATAAACCATATTAAAATTTTTCTATATCTGGTAGATAAATGAGGAAGTGTAAAGTATGGATTAAATCGGTCACTCCCTTTAAGAGTTATCGTTTGCACAAATTTTCCGATCATTTTTGAACTTTTGTGGGGGAGGTACCTGCAGGAGTGGACCGATATGGCTTATCTTCGAACTTAAGCTAAGTTTGGAGACACTTTTACGAAGACCAAATTATGGACCGAGTTGGCAGATCCGTTCGAGCGTTATCTTGCGCTCGAACCACTACACACGGTGTCATAGCGGGTTTTTGCAACTTTCAGGCTATTTTCTCAGGAAGTATGGACTTGATCCTGATGAAACTTGTAACGTCGTATGGAGGGCCGTGAATACAAGTTGATACAACAAAAATCAAAGCGATTCGAGAGCAGGTCCTAAACTGAACTTATCAGAAATTTTGTGTGGGAGGTACCCGAAGGAGTGGACCGATTGAGTGCATATTGGAACCTAATCTAAGTTTGGTAGAAATTTAACGATGTGCAAAGTATGGACCAAATCGGTTACTCCTTTCAAGAGTTATCGTGAGCACAAATTTTCCGAACATTTTCGAACTTTTGTGTGGGAGGTGCCGGAAGGAGTGGACCGATATAACCCATCTTCGAACTTAAACTAATTTTGGACAAAATATTGCGAAAGCCAAATTTTGGACCGTTCAAGAATTATCGTGCGCACCAGCCAGACAGACAGACGGCCGAACATTGCTTAATCGACTCCAAATTGTCTGAAACACATTTCGTCCAAACATACTTGGGGTCTAAAACCATTATTTCGATGAGGCACATTTTGCCCGTATGAAAGTGTATATGAAGAAAAGACAAAATTTTTTAGTTTTCCATAAAAAAAAATTAAAAAAATTTTTTTAAGCTACATGAATGATTTTTGGTACATACATTGGGAAAAAAATCCCATTCTTAAATCTGTTCGAGATACTAATTTTGGTTGTTGCGCGGAAAAGTTATGGCGGTTTCAATTCTGATAAAAAGAAAAAAATCTTTAAAAGACTCTAATCATTATATTGAGAAACTCTCTTAATTAGGGGCTCCCTACATACTATATGGTTACTGAGGTCCCATAACTTTAGTGAAAAAGTTGTAAATTTTCGCGGAAATTAGGAATGCATTCAAAACAATTGGTAGTTTACAACTTGTTCTACTAAAATTCAAGCTGTTTATGCATCTGAAAAATATATAAAAAATATGTACGTAATCTAAACATCGCGAAGATTCAAATAAAACCAAAACTATACAAATCCGTTTAGCGGTTTGCATATTATAGCAAAAAATAAAAAATATATTGAGGAAATTTATAAAATGTTTGTAAGAGAAAATATTTATTAAAATTTATTTTGTGAGTTAGTTGAACAAAATGTAAGAAAATAGGTCGGAGTTTTTCTTCTATTTTAGTTAAATTCCGCGCAATAAATCACATTTTTTATTCTAATCACTTCTCGAAAACACGCTAACATCTAGCAGAAGATATGGATATCTTTCAAATAAATGTTGGGTTCCTTTAAATGGGGTATAATCTTGAAATAAAATTGTATCGGGTAATGTTCATTTTGAAATGCGTGTAAATCGCGAAATCCTCAAAATCACTTGATGCGCATGCGGTTTACCAATACAGCGAATTCTTCTCTTTTAATTTGTACACATTTGCCAGGATTTACTTTGGCCGCTAAGATGTAGCATCGTCTGCAGTTTAGTGTGCAACAAACTGTATTACGCTTACATTTTGCACAAAATGCATACACTTTTTATGCGCATCCGATTTCACTATCAACCGTGAAAAAATACATCGATCTAAACATATTTCTATAAAATCCATCAAGAACCGTGGATGTAGCATCACACAGTATTTTTTGGATAAATCGGATACAGCTCCCATGCCACTAAATTTTTCAAACCGCTGTTTTCGCACAAACGCGAGTGATGATTCACTATCTTCATTGAAATGGAAACGATCCACATAAAACGCGAATTAGTCAGCGATATTTTGAAAAACATTTTTCGCAAATTTTTCAATTTTTGCAGTAGCCATTTCCGCCGTTCTAGTAGATGGATTTTTACGATCTGTGATTCATATTATCCGGATCGTCGAAAAACTAAAATATCGCGGGGTACCAGCACACTCAAAACGATATTGTAAATACTGTACCCAAAAAATAGGTTTTTTAGAAAAAATATCGCACTAAATTTTTGCCTTTGGCAGTAGATTACTCTGCTGCTGTGTGGGCTACATACTTAATATACATGTCAGATTATGCGAAATCGCGAGTTCTTTAGTCCTATAATTGGTTTTTCGAAATATCCGAATGCGCGTCCCAGTTACATAAAAAATACAAAAAACACCTGAAATCCGGCTTCAAAATGTCAGCATCCATAAAAGGTGGATGCAGTGGAAATTTTGGAAAGTGATACATTAGAAGTGTAATCTTCATTTTGTAATCTCCAACTTTTACTTTGGACAGATGTCCGTCATTTGAATGGTTTAATCAGAAATCGAATAGCAATGTAAAAAACCTGTTTAGATTCAATGTGTTTTTACCTATGGTTTTTCCTTTACGCGGTCGTAACTACCACGTAAATTAAATTTTTCTGCTAAATTTTTGAGCTTTGTACAAAAACATCTAAATTAATCCAGCAATAGTCATAGTTACTGGCAAACTACAATAGTTCGCGTATTATAATAGTGCAAACCTTGGCTTCATGGAAACTAAAAAATTTTGACTTTTCCTCATATACCCTCGTTAGCATAAATGCTAAGGGTATAAAAAGTATCAGCCGGCTTTGCCGACAGAAATATACCCAAAAAAACTAATGCATTTGGGGTTTTCAAAATTTTGGGCGTAATGAACCGACAAAAATATGGATTTGGATTAAAGCTCAAAAGTTTTGTGGGGGAAGTACCTGAAGAAATGGACCTATGTCGGTTTATTTTGGAAGTGGGTCTTATTTTGGGAGTCATTCCTTTCGATAAATATAGCGCTCAACTGTCATTTCAGTTGGTCACCATATAATTTAGAGCTTGTCTAAAAAAACATAATAACACTTGAAACAGGTCCACTAGGAGTATCTTCAGCACATTCGATAAATATAGCGCCCAACTGTCATTTCAGTTGGTCACCATATAATTTAGAGCTTGTCTAAAAAAACATAATAACACTTGAAACAGGTCCACTAGGAGTACCTTCAGCACAAAAATGTTGAACATTTGTGTCAGTGGTACCCCAAGGAAAGGACCGATAGACCCCACTTTGTAATATAAACTATGTTTGGAAAAATTATTTCGAGATCCAAAGTTTGGACCAAAACGATTGTTCCGTTTTTGAGATATAGGGCGTACCATTTTAGCGAATATTTTCGAACTTTTGTGGGGGACGTACCGGAAAGAGTGGTGCTATAAGCACCACCTTCGAATGTCTTTTAATAATCGAAGAAATATTACCAACACAGTATTCGTTTCGAAAGTTGTCGTGCTGTCCGTAGGGGGGTTTTTACAGCTTTCGGGTCATTTTCTCAAGAAGTATTGTCGTTCCACTCAAAAAACTTGTACCATCATAAAAGGGGCTTTGAGCGCAACATGTTGCCAGAAAAATTAAAACGATTCGAGACGAGGTCCTCCTAAACTGTACTTTTCTGAAATTTTGTGTGGGAGGTACCCGAAGGAATTGACCTATATAGTCCATATTCTAACCGGATCTACGTCTCGTAGAAATATTACGATGTGCTAAGTATGGACCAAATCGGCTGCTGCTTTCGAGTTATAATTATGCGACCATTATAGCGAAAAGTTTTAAACTTTTATGGGAAAGGTACCTGAAGATGTGGACCGATATGGCCTACGTATCTTAGAACATGTTTTCATTTTGATCAAAATATTACGACTGACAAATCTTGGAACGAAACAGTTTATCTGTTCAAGGGTTATCGTGCGCTCCATCCACTACACATAGTGCCATATCGGGTTTTTACAGCTTTCTGGCCATTTTGTCAGGACATATGGACATGCCCCCTGAAAAAACTTGTACCGTCGTAAAGTGGGCGGCGAATACAAGTTAGTACCAGAAAATGGTTTTTTCCCTTAGCATAAATGCTGAGGGGCTAAAAGGGCGTTAAGTTCGGGTCCTACATTTTATACCCTCCACCACGGATTGTATTGAAGTGCTAAATAGTACTAAGTTCCACCTACACGTCAAGGCTCTTCGTATGTTTAATATCAATGAGACCTCGATGTTTTCTATCCAATGAGAATGCGAAATACCAAATTACAGCCATGTCAGTGTAAAACCTTCAAAATACGTTAAATCAGGAGGTACCGTCGTATAGGATATATACCAAAACATAGACCTTCATCGTTTTGATCGTTTTCTGGGTGGAAGTTTTTTATCCATTGAAAATCGGAAACATTAAATAGCACCCACTTCATAAGGAAAATGTGGCAAAATTATAACTCACATCAGGAGGTATCGTTATGCGGTGTCCTGCCGAAACATAGCCCTATATCTAAAATTTACTAAATTCAACTTTTGTACCCACTTTTCGGTTCGAAAATGGGACATTTCGATTCGATGAGAAAAAAAATCTTTCAAAATACGGAAAATCGGCGTAGACCAGTATTGACAAATTTTAGATGGAAAGTTTTATAGCCCCAACGAAATGTCAGCCATTTCGATGGGATATTGTAGCTAAAACCTTTAAAATGCTGACAATCGAGAGGTGCCGTTCTATGGAGGCTATATCAGAACGTGGACTGATATAGCCCTTTTTCTATTTTTGGCTATCCTGGCGGCTCCATTCATTTCTACGCGGCCATCTTCCACTTTTAGAAGATCCGCGATTTCCTTTCGGAATCTTTTTAGAAGATTCAGTAGTCGGACTGTGCATAAGTATACTGAAGGCAGCGTCCTCATCGTAGGTCTTGACGAGGTTTACTCGAGACATTTGATTGTGTTCTATGGGAGCTATATCAGAACGTGGACAGATATAGCCCATGTCTTCGCGGTCATCTTCCTCTTCTGGAAGGTCGCTTTTGAAATCTTTTTAGAGAGACTCTCCCTCTTCATGTCCGACCGCCCTTTGTCACCCACTGCTAAAGTATACTCGAGACAGTGCCCTCCGCGTAGGTCTTGACGAGGTTTACTCGGAATATTTGATTGTGAAAATCTCGTCTTTTCCTTTAAAGTTTTGCAATATTCTGTTATTCGGGACATCGTATCTTCTTCACGGCTTCCGTGGAAGTGGTGGGAGTGCTTTTGATCTCATTGGAAGCATCCTGCGATTTTTATGTAGCCCCAGCAAGGACTTAATGCTAAATTTCAGCCATATTGTAGGACTGACAATCGGAAGGCGCTGTTCTATGGAGGCTATATCAGAACGTGGACAGATATAGCCCATTTTCTACTTTAGACTATCTTGGCGGCTCTTTTAATGTCTGCGCGGCCATCTTCCTCTTCTGGAAGGTCCGGGATTTCATTTCGGAATCTTTTTTGGAAGATGCAGTTGTCGGACTCTCCCTCTTCATGCCCGAGCTCATTTTGTCGCCGCCCATTGCCAAAGTATACTCAGGACTGTGTCTTCCGTGTGGGCCTTGACGAGGTTTAATCGGTACATTTGAAAGCTTAGCAGTGTTCTGATCTTCGGAAGATCGTATCCTCTTCATGGAAAGTCGAAAGTTTGGATCTAGATTAAACTCTCTCTAAGCTTCCCTTTTTCCTTTAGATTGTTTGCTTGTTGCAGTACCTTTGACTGCAGATGTCAAGGCACCACATCTGTGGGTTATTTAGGCCCTGCGGCGTAACATTGCCTTATTTTTTAGCTTCTTTCATTATTAGTTTTAGGGAAACACCTTCATAGTCAGTTTTTTGTCCCCCTCAGTAAGGTGACCCTAAGTTTTCGGATTCATCAGTAATTTTAATTCCGACAGGGTTTTTTAGTTAGAGGACAAGCTGCTACGAAGAATTCTCAAAGAGATCCGAGACATGTCCTTCATTCAATTGCACTTTTGCGAAAAATTTTGGAATTTTGTGAGGGATGTATTTGAAATAAGGGGGCATATTCGAACTCAGTTATTGTCTGGAAGAAATATTACGACGGGCAAAGTTTGAATCAAATCGGTCGATCCGTTCGAAAGTTATCGCACCAGCTAACAGACGGACTGACAGGTAAGGACGACTCTAATTGTCTGAAATGTTTTCGTCCAAACATACCTGGGCTCTGTCTGGCTGGAAAACACCATAACTATCGAACGGATCAACCCATTTGGTCAAAAAATTCTCCTTATAATATTTGGTCCAAACTTAGATTAAGTTCGAAGACGGGCCATTACGGTCCACTTTTTCCGGTACCTACCCTACAAAAATAAAAAAATCTTAGAAAATTGTACACTCAATAACTTTGGAACGGTTCAACCGATTTAATTCAAAATTTATTTCTCGTAATATTTCTTCCAGTTCGAAGATGGGCCATTACGTTACACTTTTTCCGGTACCCACCCTACAAAAATAAAAATAAATCTTGTAAAAATGTACACTCAATAACTTTGGAACGGTTCAACCGATTTAATTCAAAATTTATTTCTCGTAATATTTCTTCTTGTCCTCTCCTCTGAGTACCTCCCACACCACATTCCCTATTACAACGTTGTATTTTTTTCGGGATCAAGTCCATACTTCCAAAAGCTCTATAAAAACTTGCCGGCACCAACTACAATCATTTTAGGTGGTGCCGGGAGGTTTTTTTGATCTTTTGGAAGTATGAACTTGATCCCGAAAAAAATACAACGTTGTAATAGGGAATGTAGTCCTTGAGATTCTGATTACAACGACATCATTTTTTCCTGGGCAAGTCCATGCTACCAGCCATAATGACCCAAAAGCTCGAAAATCATATGGTGACCAACTATTGAAATTAATTACTCCCGAAATTAGATCCAGTTCCAAGATGGACTATGTCGGTGTATTCCTTCAGGTACCTCACCCTCAAAATTACAACATTTTTATGCTTCAATACAGTTTAAGGTCATTTCTCTGATCGTGTAGGTAAATCTCTGACGGCAAAGCTGACTGATATTTTTACTAGTTTTACGATATTTTATACCAATTTACCTCCCTGCAGGGGCTATGAACCTCGTATTTATTCATGTTGCCATTCTCACAGTTGGAACTCTTGGTATTTCATTTGATTTTAATGGCGTTTTTTTCTTCTTGTAATAGTTATGGGGGAGTTTTTTATGTTGCTGCTTTGAGAAAAGAAAAAAACTGCAGACTCATTTGTTTTTTAAGTTGATGTTAATTATTGTAGTTTTTAAATATTTGTCTAATGAATCTTCAGCAGATGCAACAAGCAGAGGTTCCCAAATGGTTTTTGGTTTGAGATCGGCAATTTTGGTTCGAACACAAAAGAAACCCTTATCTTTTTGTTGAGCTGAACAAAATTTTATTAAGGTAAGGTCACATTAGGCAAACATTTGCTCCAGTTTGCAATCAGTCCCAAACATAACATATGTTTGGGTCCTGCAAACAAATAGATATTTGGGGGAAAACAAATTATATGTTTGAGTGCAAACAAATACAAACCCAAAAGCCACAAAAACAAAGAAACAAACACATGCACCAGTGGGCGGCTACTGAGAGCAAGGGAGCGTAAATTTCAATGTAAAACACATTGAGATGTATGCTCACTTGCTCTCAGTAAGCCAGCCATGCACACGTCTTTACGAAAAAGTTAACTACAACTCTCTTTCCCATACAAAAACCCAAATAGCATTCTCTTCTTGTGCACCATTGCAGTAAGCGCTCACTGACTATCTCTAACATATACACACATTTATAAATGGTGGTGGTTTGTTGAAAGGCATAGAAATTCCAAACAAAAGCAACAACAGACATATAGGTACATAAAAAATTCCAAAGAAATACATAAAACACTTTAATAAAAAAATCTGAATGAAATAGTTTATAAAAAGTCACACTTTTAAAAAAGAAAAATATATATAGAAACTACTACGATCGTTACGCTGGTGGCGTTAATCAGCTCATCAGACATATCAGATGTGATGTGTGATTCTATATGAGTATATTGCACGGTTTTGTACATTTCTTTCTTAACAATAGTTCAAAATCGTTTTCCTGTGCGTAAAAATATCAGTCTGTTGACTCATTGTCTTAACATTTTTATATACATATGTGTCTACATATATAGATGAGCATATTAATTTACAAGTTGTAATTAAAAGTCGAACAACATTTCTGCAATGTATAAGTTTTATTTTCTCACCCACTTATAGGCAGTTTGTTCGCAAGCGCCCATTAAAAAATAATTATTGCATTTAAAAGGTTTGTTATTTTTGTTTTCTCTACATAGACATTGCATAGTTTCTTCTTTTTCTGTAGTAGGTACTACCCTTACCCCATGCCGAACTCTCTTCATTACCCCTTTCCTTCTTTCTATTCAAATTAACTTGTCTTCATTTTCATTTTGTCGTTTTTGTTGTTTTTTTTTACTTATAGTTAATATTACAGACGTCTGGCATTACAGACCAAGTTAATTGTGGTTTACTTTAGTTTTCAGTATGACGTGAGCTTCACGACATTTAAGACACAAAACGCGTGCGCACCACCAGGGCAAGAAAGAAAGAAAAAGTGAAGGCTGCACCTAAACGACAGCCAGCACTTGGTGTTGTGCAAAAAAAGGCAAAGCAAAAAAAAAATAAAAAAGTTTAATGTATTCCGTTACAATATCGTGTTGTGTTTGAAATTTAAAACCTCCAAAAATATAAAAAAGAAAAATAAAATAACAAACTAAGTCAGGAAGTCAGTGATGTTTTAAAGTTTGCCATGTTTATTAGTCATACTAATTTTCTTTCAAAAAAAAAAAAAAAATAAAAAAAATATTTAAAAGACTACAGAATTAATGAAAGGAAATAAAATAATACAATCATTTCGCAATCGACTTCATTCAAAATGAGACATAGAACTAAGAAGTTGTTTTGACAATTTGTCGGCGATGACAAAATGCTATTTTTGAATATTTCGGAAATCAACGATGATAGGCAGAGTTCATATGAATGAGCTAAAAATATAATTGGGATGCACTAATTGATATAAGTCTTCTCTAGTCTTTTAGGAGATGTTAGTGAGAAAAAAATAAATAGTATAAGAAGTGCTTTGCATCCACATAAGTAGTTTTTCTACGTAATGTACCAAGACGTGGGCCTATGCTCGCAACTTCTTAAAGGTGTATTAAGAAGTCGATGGTCGGCCCCTCACTTTATGATACTTTCAAACCAGTAAGGAAAGGATCACAGTCGGGCGGGGCCGACTATATGATACCCTACACCACTGTGAATATAAATCGGAGCTATATCCAGATCTTAACCGATTTCGATATAATTTGGCACATTTATTTCCAGGCCGAATTCAGTCACACATTCAAAATATCATTGAAATCGGACTTGGTGCAGCAAATACGCGAAATCGGCCGAAAATATCTATGGTAGCTATATCCCAATCTGAACCGACTTCGATATAATTTGGCACATTTATTTCTAGACCGAATTCAGTCACACATTCTAAATTTCATCGAAATCGGACATATATAGCGTGTGTGGTAAAGAAAATACCTGAAATAGGCCGAAAATATATATGGGAGCTATATCCAAATCTGAACCGATTTTGATATAATTTGGGACACTTATTTCTAGACCGAATTCAGTCGCACATTCCAAATTTCATCGAAATCGGACGTATATAGCGTGTTTGGTGCAGCAAATACGTGAAATTGGGCGAAAAAAAAAATGGGAGCTATATCCAAATCTGAACCGATTTCGATATAATTTGGCACATTTATTTCTAGACCGAATTCAGTCGCACATTCCAAATTTCATCGAAATCGGACATATATAGCGTGTGTGGTACAGAAAATACGTGAAATCGGCCGAAAATATATATGAGAGCTATATCCAAATCTGAACCGATTTCGATATAATTTGGCACACTAATTTATAGACCGAATTCAGTCACACATTCAAAATTTCATCAAAATTGGACGTATATAGCGTGTTTGGTGCAGTAAATACGTGAAATCGGGTGAAAATATATGTATATGGGAGCTATATCCAAATCTGAACCGATTTTCACCAAAAGCAATAGCGTTCTTCCTATGGCTAAAAAAGTTGTAGTCCCCAATTTTTAGCTGAATCGGACAAAAAATGCGACCTGTACGTTGCGAACAAAAATACATGGTCAGATGGACAGACGGACGGACATGCATAAATCGACTCAGAAAGTGATTATATGTATATCCCCAAAAGGAACTATGGGTCTATTTCGTTTCCTTTTGCATGTTCCATACAAATGCACAAAGACATAATACCCCTTACCACAGTGTGGTGTAGGGTATAAAACTTGAATCAAGGAAGTTAGGGCTATAGTTGGAATGGTAATACCAATCGAGATCCTATAGTATTAATCCACACTGCTTTCTAGTTTGAAGTTGTGATTTCTAAAAATGGTGACACTAAACCAAGAAAATAAAAGAAATTCTTTCAAAATAAATCTTTCAATTTATGTTGAAAATTTTAAGATTAAATTCGTTTTAGGCAATTTTGAATCCATTTAGAAATCCCCTTCTGTCTGTTTGGCTGGTGTGAACGATAACTCCCATTTGGTTCAAATTTAGTTTATTTTCGAAGATGGACTGGGTATGATAACAAATATTTATATTATTATAGATTTGAAATTGTTTCTGGTGGTCTTGTCTTGACAACGGATGTTTGAATATACCTTGTTTTTGCTGCCGGAAATTGTATCAGCCTCATTCTGTTGTTATACCCAGCAAAAATTCGGATACGTTATTCATTATGTATCCCATTACAAAGTAATGTAACTACTTATTTCACTACTTACTAAGTATTGAGTACGGTGGCACAGAGCGTGTGTGTCCGACTGCAAATCCTAGGGTTGTGTGTTTAACGCTTAACGTCGGCACGCGAGTTTTTTGTTAACAATATAAAAACAGTTGGTGGTGAACATGTAAGCGTTTAAACAACCCTTAATGCTCGTACGCGTAGCACAGTGTGTGTGTGTGTGTGTGCGTTCGGCTACAACTCGCATGATCAAATCCAGCAGAGAGCAAAATACAAAAAAAAAATTAAGTGTGTTGAAATTGAAAACATATTCCACCTCAACTGTTCTATAAAATAAGTAATTACTCAGTGCGACATGCGCTTGTTAAAAAATGTGTTAATAGGGTGCTTTGTAGGATAGATACGACTACCAAAAAGTAGTATAACAAGTAAAAAATATCAGTCGGCTTTGCCGACAGAGATATACTATCAGCCTATGTGAATTGAAACTTTCATCTACGAACAGATCGATTTAGGGTCTTTTCATAATTGTGTGGACCACTTTGAACATTTGAACTTAAAGACAAACATTGGGATTAGAGTTAAAGTTGTACTTGAAGGAATGGACCGACATAGTCCATTATGAAAATGGATCTTATTTTGGGAGTCATATCTTTTCGATAGTCATTTCAGTGGGTCATCGTATAACATTTCGACCAGTATGCCAGGAAGCATGAACTAGTCCACGGAAAACATTATATCGCTGTAAACAGGACCACAATCAATAGCATTGGTATACATTTCCAAACAATCTTCGAACAGACCCTAAACTGCACTTTTGAGGTTTTGCGAGGGAGGTACCTTAAGGAGAGGACCAATATGGGTCATCCAAAGTTTGGACCAAATTGGTTACCCTGTTCAAAAAAGTGTTTCGTTCATACCATTTTATTGAATTTTTTTAAATGCTGGGGGAAGTACTGAAAGTTGTGGACCGGTATTGTCTATCTTCAAACTTAAACTAATTTGGACAAAGTATGACGAAGGCCAAACTTTGTATCGGTTGACCAGTTCGAGTGCTATAGTGCGCTCCAGCCACTACCCAAGGTGCTATAGGACTTTTTACAACCTTAGGTCTATTTTCTCAGAAAGTATTTACTTGCCCCTGAAAGAACTTGTACCATCGTAAAGGGGATCAGTGAATGCAAGTTTCTTCAACAAAAATCAAAGTGATTCGAGAGCAGGTCTTAAAGTGAACTTATCTCAAAATTTGTGTGGGAGGTACCATATTCGAACCTGATCTATAACTGGTAGATATATTAGGATGTGTAAAGTATGGACTAAATCGGACACTCCCTTCAACAGTTATCGTGCGCACAATTTTTCCGAACATTTTCGAACTTTTGTGGACCGATATGGCTTATCTTCCAACTTAAACTAAGTTTGGACCAACTATTATGAAGGCCAAATTTTTGACCGAAGATGCAGATCCGTTCGAGAGTTATCTTGCGCTCAAACTACTAGACACGGTGTCATAGGCGTTTTTTGCAAGTTTCAGGCTATTTTGTTGGGAAGTATGGGTTTGCCCTTATGAGATTTGTGCCGTCCTATGGGGGCCAGTAAATACAAGTTGTTACAAAAAAAATCAATGCGATTCGTGAGCTGGTCCTAAACTGAACATTTCCGAAATTTTGTGTGGGAGGTACCCGAAGGAGTGGACCGATTGAGTCCATATCCGTTCGAGAGTTATCTTGCGCTCAAACAACTACACACGGTGTCATAGGGTTTTTTTGCAACTTTCAGGCTATTTTGTTGGGAAGTATGTGCTTGCCCCTTATGAAACTTGTGAGCTGGTCCTAAATTGAACATTTCCGAAATTTTGTGTGGGAGGTACCCGAAGGAGTGGACCGATTGAGTTCATATTGGAACCTCATCTAAGTCTTGTAGAAATTTCACGATGTGCAAAGCATGGACTAAATCTGTTACTGGGGGAGGTACCCAAAGGAGTGGACCGATATGGCCCATCTTAGAACTTAAACTAAGTTTAGGCAAACTATTACGATACCCAAAATTTGGTTCGAATCCGTTGGCCCGTTCCAGAGTTATCGTGCACACCAGCCAGACAGACTGACGGACATTGCTCAATCGACTCCAAATTGTCTGAAACTGATTTCGTCCAAACATACTTGGGATCTAAAACCATTATTTCGTTGAGTGAGTGGGTTCAGTTGCACAGTTAAAAAGATGTAATGTATTGTGTGGACGTGCGTGTAGAAAGGAAAGAGAAATGAAATTGACGCGTCCACATCCAGCCCTAGCTGTCCCCTTCGACTGGCTGCGTCCATTGTGACTCTAGTCTCGGTCAGTTGGGTTTGCAGGACTTGAAAAAAGTTGTCAAGTGTCTGAAACATCGGACTTCAGGAGGGAGATGTAGCTATTTAGGTTCCTGGAGATACCGGATCGAAGCTGAGATAGTTTTTATCTGGTCTCTCTAGGTATGATCTTCCCGTCGCTTATGCTCGCAAAAGAAGAGGTATAGTCAGCTTATGTGCGCCTGCTTCTATGCGTTCGAAATGTGATTGTGCGAGGGGTTGTGGGGAATTTGTGGGACATTGTGAATTCTGGTCTGATGGGGATATTTAGTTCAAAGAAACCTTTTTGTAGTGTAGGTGTTCTTCCAGGGCTTTGGGGCCGCATACGTACATAGGTGGTCGACTTGAGGTACTTCTTGTATGTTTTTCTTTTCCTCTTAAGTTTCCATACCGATGCAAGAGTCAACTTGCCCAAGGATTGCTATCTCTTAGATATTAGTTCTGCTAAAACCACTCGTGTTTGCGTTCTTCTTCTTTTTACGTTTCTTCCGTTGGATGATTCAGTGCCGTATTCACATTATATACATACGTGTACTGCCAGCGCAACTGCATCAGTGTGAATTCTATTCATGCCTGCCTGATAGGCTCACTGATCTAGAGGTTCCCGTTTATAGCTTTGGACATCTCTCTCTAGTTTATTACGTGCCTGGGTAGGGGAAGTATTTCCTAGATTGTGGCATGGAAGCTCATGACGATAACTCCCAAGTAGATACTGTTTCGACAACATCCTGTTGCGCTGGTGCACCGGTAACCTTTTCGCCTCCTCATGAAAATGGTTCCCAGGTGTCGTGAGGAGGCACCCTGTTGCAATACCGATATTGACATCCAGGTTGGAATATGTATCGTTATCATTTGCATGTCACACTGGCGCGATATAGCTTACCAAAGACCGGTATATTGCTATATAAAAGGTCAACAAGGTTTGTTTGTCTGCGTTGGTATTCACACATATAGCTAGCTGATTATCCAACATTTCAATCTGATCCGATTTTCACAATTTTTGTAGAACTCGGTTTTTACCCACAACAATGAACTAGTGAAAATGTTGATTGATTGGACCATAAATGCGGTTTTTAGACAATTTTCGTGAAAATGTACCTTTGGCCCCAAACATGGTGTATAGCAAAGGCAAGTCCTCCCCCTCAACTATGTTGACATGTGGTGGATGTGGGTCTGGCAAACGGAACAGACCTATGGCTGGGTGTTCTTCTTTATCCCGACACCAAAAGAGCTGGAGATATCCTTTTGGAGATGAAAGTCCTTAATGAGTACATTAAAAGATTCTGAGATATCGTGTGTTGAATTTTTTACCCATTCCATCCTATTCCTTAGCAAATGGTTTTATATCTCTGTTTGGCTTAATTGTAGCGTTGTTTTGAGATTACACATCTTCAGTCAAATCGAATCTTTCGCGAATCTTTTCGTAGAATCTTTTTCATCATTGTAGCTCATTCACTTTCATGTCCTTTTGGTCCTTTATTTCAGGAACCGTAGTAAAAGTACCACAAGATGAGATTTTTCAACATCCAAATATTCTACAAAAACGTTGCTCAGAAGATTTTAGATACGGTACTCATTGTCCCGTTTTTATTATCCTTTTTGACATTGACTTTGACTCAGAAGTTTGATCTACGGCATAACTGTCCTTCCGGGTTCGTAATATTATTTTCATCGTCTTTCATCGCCAAAAAGAATTTTTCCACCCCCAGACTTTGAGTTCTGTTTTGCGTAACATTGTTATTGTAGGCTCTGGTTAAGCACAAACCAATGTAGAATGCTAGCCATTCTGATCTTGCAAACAGAGGGTTGTGGGTTCCTATCTCCGGCCAAATAACAAAAGCATATTCATTACTTCGCCAAATAACTTCACAGGGATATCTGTATTCACTTGAGATGAAACAGGAACCAATAGTAATCCTCGATCAGAGCTGTTGCTTTTTATCGATCACCTTATATGCCACCCGAATAATTATGGCCTTCAGTATATTTCGTTTTAAGAGTAATCGTCAAACATTTTGCCTTAATTACTATTAAATTATATCTAACGGAAATAATTAATCAAAACAAAAATATTTAACCTCATTTTGGTTTCCAGTTTGTTTTAATTGAATATTACAAAATTTTCAATTTTAATTAATTTAATCGTGCATTCATTCATTGACTTGATAATTTTGCAGCCAAAAATTATTTTTACATTAACTGAAAAAAAAAAACAAAAAAAAATATCTGTTTTTTCATTACGCAACACCTCTTAGAAGCTTGCAATCAAAATCAGAAAAGAAAATGTCTATGTCTAATCACTCGCATGCCGCTACTACTAAGAAATCTGCGTGGCATGCTTCTACATTTATCGGAAAATCTACAAATGTTATCCGCTTGAATGGTGGATAACATGATTTATTACATGACAGAAAGGCAGTCACGGAGAACCCAAATTTAGCAGCATAGACACAAACATATTTCTGTATCATAATGTTAACAGTTGTTGCCATCCTGCCCCCTCAATCCACCGCCACTCTTTATGTTGTCAAACAAGAAAGAAAAAAAGTTCACTGACATGGTGCAGCAAAGTTTTGTGCATTTTGTTTTTCCTTATTTTCCATAATGAATGAAATGAAACTAGTTTAAATTGGCCAATAACCACATGGCGAGACAAAGCTTTTTTATTCTCTTTTTTTGGTTTTCTGTTAAACTGTCACATGAGAAATGTCCATACCAGAAATGGTTAAAATGTTGGTTGATGTCAATATCAATACCAAATAAGTAGACCAATTGTCTGCCGCCATAACCATAAACAAATAATAACAATAATAATAACAAAAACAACAATAAATGTTGTTATTATTAACAATGGAAGTGAATAGCGATATTGGTTTTGTATGGTCAAACAAACGATATTAGGAAGAAATATTTGTTAAATTATTTTTCAGCAGAATCTCAAAGTAGGAAATTGCGGATTATTTCATAGTAATGAGAGACGACCGATTCATTGTTGACCTAACTAATGGGAATATCCGAAGGACTCACCATTTTATGTAATTGGTATAAGTGATGATTCCAGCGAAATGTGGCAGAGATGTTCACGGCGATCTGTGACGTCTGGTGTCGGATTTCAGAAATGTAGGGGACCTTAAGGGACTCCATCTTTCACTTCACGGGTCTTATTTCTGAATACCACAAACGACTGGCGTCCAGGCTTATAACTGATTATAAGACAGCAGAATTTTATGCAACACCAATTTTTGGTCCGATTCATGTCAAATTTTGGGACCGGGCCTATTGTTGGCTTCTGATTAAATTGCAATCAAAGCATATGACATATGCAAAATTATGCAAAATGCATAAATATTGTATATGCAAAAAATAATATGTGCACATGCAACATATTTGCATTTTACCTATTTTCTTATGCAACAAATATTTCAATATTAGGTACAAAAGTGTTTGTGTGTAAAATTTTTCTGTTTAAAATTCTCTTCAGGCAAGTCAATAAAGTAGAGGAAAATATAACACCAGCCACAACCTTTCAATATACCGAAAATAGGAAAGTATCGTTGTATTGGGGCTATATGAAAGCCTGAACCTATACCGAGAAATTTCAGATGGAACGTTTTTTACCCCCAAGAAAGACTTAATACAAAATTTCAGCCATTTCGGTGGGATATTGAGGTCACAACCTTCAAAATACCGAAAATCGGGAGGTACCGTTCTATGAGGGCTATATGAAGGCCTGGACCTAAACCGAAAAATTTTAGGTCGAAGTTTTTTACCCCCAAGAAAGACGTAGTACCAAATTTCAGCCATTTCGGTGGGATATTGAGGCCACAACCTTCAAAATACCGAAAATCGGGAGGTACCATTCTATGGGGGCTATATGAAGACGTTAACCTATACCGACAAATTTCAGGTGGAAGGTTTTGTACCCCCAACATAGACTAAATACTAAAGTTCAGTCTTTTCGGTGGGACATTGAGGCTACAGTTTTCAAAATACCGAAAATCGGGAGGTATCGTTCTATGGAGGCTATATGAAGGCCCGAACCTATACCGAGAAATTTCAGGTGGAACATTTTTTACCCCCAAGGAAGACTTAATACCAAATTTCAGCCATTTCGGTGGGATATTGAGGCCACAACCTTCAAAATACCGAAAATCGGGAGGTACCGTTCTATGGGGGCTATATGAAAACGTGGACCTATACCGACAAATTTCAGTTGGAAAGTTTTATACCCCCAAGGAAGACGTAATACCAAATTTCAGCCATTTGGAAAGGATGTTGAGGCCAGATCCTCCAAAACAACGGAAATCGGGAGGTACCGTTCTATGGGGGCTATATGAAAACGTGGACCTATACCGACAAATTTCAGTTGGAAAGTTTTATACCCCCTAGGAAGACAAAATACCAAATTTCAGTCATTTCGGTGGTATATTGAGGCCACAATTTTCAAAATACCGAAAATCGGGAGGTACCTTTTTATGGGGGCTATATGAAGACGTCGACCAATACCGATAAATTTCAGGTGAAAAGTTTTATACCCCCAACGAAAACTTAATACAAAATTTCAGCCAGTACAGTGTGATGTTGAGGCCACAACCTTCAAAATATCGGAAATCGGGTGTACAGTTCTATGGGGGCTTTATGAAGATGTGGACCTATGCGGAAAAATTTCAGGTGTAAAGTTTCATACCTCCAACGAAGAATTGGTACCCAATTTGAGCCATTTCGGTGGGGTATTCGAGCCAAAAATCCTTGCATATATTTTTGCATATGCTCATTTTATGCAAATATGTAAAAATATGTCAAAATATGCACGATATGCAAAATATGCAAACATTTCTGGGCCTAATTCGTTTTATTTTGTGATAAAACGAGATTCTGTCTGATCAGATTTTCTCCACAACCATCCTAACCATATATGCATTTGCATAGGATTTCGCTGTCTACTGATTATCCTTTTTCCCAATAATTATGTATTAGAGGGTTTTCAGATTTGGTGGCTCTTTTTGGACGTAAGAACTTGTCGACAAAAATATACAAATTTAGATTAAAACTCAAAAGTGTTACGGAGGACGTATCTATTTTTGGGAGGCATTTCTCTTAGATATATATCGCGCGCACCAGTCATTTCATTTGGTCACCGTATAATTAAGAGTTTTCGAACCACTACGTCAGGGCCCTCGAAAAAAGCTAATTTCGCTGTAAACAGTACCATATGCTCATACCGAAGCTACGCCTGGTATACATGTCCCAAGCATCTTCGAACAGATCCTGTACTGCACTTAAATCAAAATGTAAAACTTTTGTGGGGAAGAAGACCATTTTGTGGGAGATACCCGAAGGAGTGGGCCTACTATACTACTATAGTCCATAATCGAACGTGCGCCAAAAAATTTGAGGGGGAGGTACCTGTAGGAGAGGGCCTACATGGCTCATCTTTGAACTTAAACTAAATTTGGACAAAGTATTACATAGTCCGAATTTTGGACCGAATCGCCAGATCCGTTCTGGAGTTATCGTGCGCTCCAGCCACTACATATGGTTCCATAGGGTTTGGGTATGGACTTGCCCCTGAAAAAACGTGTATCGCCGTAAAGGGTGCAACGAATACTAGTGGCTGCAACAAAAATCAAAGCGATTCGGGAGTAGGTCTTAAACTAAACTTTTTCGAAATTTTGTGTGGGAGTCCATATTGGAACCTTATATATGTCTGGAAGACATTTCACGATGTGCAAAGTATGAACCAAATCGGTTACTCTCTTCAAGAGTTATCGTGAGCACAACTTTTACGAACATTTTTGAACTTTTGTGGGGGAGATATCTTAAGGAGTGGATATGCCTTATTTTCGCACTTAAACTAAGTTTGGACAAAATATTACGAAGGAAAAATGTTGGACCAAATCAATTTATCCGTCTGAGAGTTTTTGGACCGACGGACATACACTGCTAAATCGACTTCAAATTGTCCAAACATACTTGGGGTCTAAAATCAATTATATCCATAAGGCACAATTTGCCCGCTAGCATAAATGCTGAGGGTAAATGACTTCTCGGCCGCGTATACCAGTTCAGTCCTCGACTACTATGCATTTTCCGGAAACCATGGAGATTTTGGGCAACTGGCAGACTGTTTCTTATTATGATCTCTGGAATCATCGCTACTGGCGATAAAAAAATTGGCCAATATGATTTGCCTCTGCCGGTATCCTTGCATGGCTTCTGTAGACTAACCAAAATGACTGGTGGACACTTAACAATTTAAAGGAATACGTGACATTAGCCCAAGATATACACAGGAAAATATTTCTCTCAAACCTTAAACCAAGTTCCAAGGTGGAACATATCGGACAACTCCTCCTACACAATTTTCGCATAATTGCTGTTCGAGGTTCCTTCTGGAATTTTTCCGAAAACTTGTATCGGGAACACATTTGTATCGCGACTCTATTCATTTAAAATATTAGCAAATCTCATTTAAGTAGGCTATAGGCCCACAAAATAACCACCATATTAATAGAGAAGTCGGTGATAAATTGTAAACTGCATTACAATAAGTTTGTTTTACATCTTCAGCCCCTGCTTGGGCGGCACTGTAACGACACGTTCCCGCCTCCTTTTGGGATATTTTCAGTCGGAAGTATATGTTACAGAAACTCATACAGGTGTCGAGAGAGTATGTAAAAGCAAATTTAAGCAGGGTATCTACCTTCGGGTATGAAGATTCACATACTCCTCACTAATTATTACCACTAATGCCAAAAGTTCCATCTATAACCGTAGAAAATTATGGTCTCTGGAATCATCGCCACTGGCGATAAAAAAGATATGGGTCAATATGATTTGCCTCTGGCGGTATCCTCGCCTGGCTTCTGTAGGGGGCCAACCTTGAACATTTTGTTGTTCCTACTTCCGATCTTATCACAAATAGCAGTGGCTTACGCGGACGCTTTAAACACACTACCGAATGTTGCACCCGATATTTGGGGTAGTTAGTGGTCGGAATCATCGACCAGCAGTTATTCATATTCCTCAGATGGATGAACTCCTTTAAGTTAGCTATGTAAACATTTATCCTTTCACATATGAGTTTGCCGATCTTTGTACCATCTGGATAGTGTGGAATTTCAGTAAGTTGAGGTTATACAGTCCAGAGATATCACCCCGCCATGGGATACTGCCTGTTTTACTCTACTGGTCTTCGACTTTTTATTTCTGATTATCCAACGTTTCAAACATGGCAGAATAGCTTGGTATTATGTCCTCGAATAGCTTGGCATGGGTGCCGATAAAGTTCTCGACAGATATGTGTGGATATGGCATATAATGCTATGGTCGTACTATGCATTTTCCGGAATCCATAGTGGGCAGTTAAGAAACAGCTTTTCATCATATAGAGGAGTAGTGGCTCAAGAAACTTGGCTACTGCCGACAGGAAAGAAACCAGCATGTACGATTCGCCTCTGCTGGCATCCTTTCCTGGCTACAGTAGCGACACCATGCGGCTAACGAATGAATGAGGACTCAGTTAAATACTCGATGCCGGGTTCCCGGATTCATCCACTTGCTTAAGCATTACCATTGAGATTCTGTGTGGGCCCAATGCTTTTGATGCTTTCGCGTTTCGGATGACATCTGCAACATCACTCATTTTAAATCGGCTCTTCCTCCGCTGTAGATGACGTGCCACCCTCCTTTTCGCCCTATAACTCTCGGAATGCTGTACAAACTGCCGGTTAAAAAACGAGCATGCCTCTTCGGATCTGTTACTATCATGCCCTTGAAAGTAACGGTCGATCTATCATTCTTCTTACACGGATTCGAGAGTGTGTAACCGTTGCCTAAAATTACCTCAAGCCTGTACCAATGTTGCATTGCTTCGGGTGGTCCAGCCACTTTTTTCGCTTATGCTCGCCTAATAGCCTGTTGACTTCAAGAGTAAGTTCCCTATCTTTTGGCTCTTCAAGGTTCTTACGATGAAGCTAAACACGCAGATTTGCTAACCTCGTCTTCTTTATTGGGAAAGTTGATCCAATTCGAGTATTCGACCAACAGGTATGTCGAGCGGAAAATTCTCTCTGCTTAACGAGGATCGAGAGATTGGGCAGATCTCTGTAGCAGCGATTGGTAAATTTTGGGAACCCCTTTTAATCAGCTTTCCTATGGTTCAGAACAGTACTGCGGTTAAAAGTTATGAAGTCCGGAGGTCTGTTAACAGAGACGATGACAGGAAGTGGTTCTGAGTCAAGCAAAATGACCGGTTTGCAGGACACGTCATTTATCAGACCGTGTGCCACAATAGTGATGTGTCGCTGGATGTAGAAATCTCCTATCTCCCTTTTATGAGCCTTATCGTTCACGGTTGAAAATGTGGAGCTATCAATATGATCGGCCAACGCAGTACCCCTCTGGTCATTGAATAGTTCGGAATGCCAAAGCTCATAATAACCGTTGAAAACACTTTGCACCAGAACCGTCAAGCATATAACGCGACAGCCTCACACTTTACTGCTACATACCCCCATATATATTCCATGTATTGGTCACTAGAGTCGAGCTTTAGCGAGATAGGTCTGTACTGCACAGAATGGTGTATAAGAAAGGCAAGTCCTCCTCCACTGCTTCTTGTACAATCTCTCCACAATGCATTGTCGTTCCATCCTTTTGAACTCAAAATTAAGATTGTTTGTTGATTTTCAGTTATTTACTTGTTGATTTATTGTTTCAGTATTAGTGTTAATAATTTGTTTATTTTTAAATTTGTGTCATATTTTCGTACTTTTTTCTCTTGCGCTATGTATGCCTATTTGCTGGCAAATGATAAAGAAACTGCAACCAAAAAAAAAAAACAACAAATGCAATAAAGTCATCAACGAACCAACCAACACCAACATTGAGAATAAAATTATTTTTAATATTCTATGTGCAGATTGTCACGGTGGCGACGGTGTCGTCTTTACAATATTTACATATATTTTATGTACATTATGTATGTACTCGTATATGTATGTATTTGCATATGAATACACTAGTCGGTAGTCGGCCGAAAGCAAACATCACAACTGGCACAAACTATAAATTTCTGTGTCATTTTCAACAAAAACAACGACAAATTTAAATAAAAACTGACAAACACAAAATATTGTCCATTAAAAATAGAAAAGAAAAAATTTTTTTTTTTGGCAAAAAGGTACGCAATTCATTAAATTTTATTTTTGTGCATTTAATTTTTTTTAAGGGAAAGGTTGAATGCAGACATGTGTAAGAATGGTTGGTAAACATAACCTTGAAATAGGTAAATTTACATTTTGATACTAAAATATATTCTATATACGAAAAGTTTGTTCCAACAGTTGTTTTCGATATGTTTGGTGACAATAAATTGTATCATCATTTAAATATATAACAGGAGGATTTTATGGGTTTTATTCAATAAACACATAGTGATGAGCAAAAGGAAGGCAAGATCTAGAAGCTATTATATTCACCTTTATAGCTGGAAAACATACATCCATTTTTGAAAGATTAGCTGACCAACGAAACATTTATTTTCGTGCTCAAGTTCCTGCCCTCTCAAATTTAAATGAAGTTCCAAGGTAGACTATATCGGACAACTCCTTCGAGTATCTCCTGCACGCATAATTGCTGTTCGAGGTTCCTTCTGTTTCGTTTAAAAAATTAGCAATTTTTCTTTATGTAGGCTATAGGCCCACGAAACGCACAAAGTAAACACCGTACTAATAGAGGAGTCGGTTATAAATTGTAAACTGTATTACAAAAAGTTTGTTTCACATCTTCAGCCCCTGCTCGGGCGCCACTGTAACGACACGTACTCGCCTAATGTTGGGATATTTTCAGGCGAAAGTATACGTCACAGAAACTCATACTGTGGCCGAGAGAAAAAGTAAAAGCAAATTTAGCAGGATATCTACCTTCGGATATGAAGATTCACATACCTCTCACTAATCAATTACCACTAATGCAAAAAGTTCCATCTTTAACCGTAGAAAACTTAAGAACAACAATCTCCCAAAAACCTTGTCATCATTTTGAATCACCACTAGACAGCGGAATTTTATGCAACCCCTATTTTGGTCCGATTCATGTTAAATTTTTTTGACTGGGCATATTTTAGGCCTCTGATTAAATTGCAATCGAAACATATCGACACCTCCAAATAATAGTATGCTAAGTCTAAAAAGTGAGTTTTGCAGGAGAAGCTCTCAAAGTGTGGAAATTTTTTTGAACTTCAGTACTATGCTAAGTCAATATTTGTTTATAACTTCTGTTCGGATTGACCGATCATTACCAAAATTTGACAGAATTTAAGTTAAAGGACGTTCGACACCTCCAAACAATAGTTTGCTAATTCTGAACAGTGGGTTTGCAGGACAAGCTCTAAAAGTTTGGAAATTTCTTTGACCTTCAGTACTATGCTAAGTAAATATTTGTTTATAACTTCTGTCCGGATTGTCCGATTATTACCAAAATTTGACAGAATTTAAGTTAAAGGACGTTAAATATAAAAATGTAAAGAACTTGAAAACATGCTAAGTCGACTTAGCATACTATTGTTTGGAGGCGTCGATATGATATATGCAAAATTTATGCATTTTACATATTTCTTATGCAAGAAATATTTCAATAATAGGTACAAAAAGTTGTGTGTAAAATTTTTCTGTTTAAAGTTCTCTTCAGACAAATCAATAAAATAGAGAAATGTATAACCACAGCCACAATCTTCAAAATACCGAAAATCAGGAGGTATCGTTCTATGGGGGCTTTATCAAGGCCTGAACCTAAACCGACAAATTTCAGGTGCAAAGTTTTATACCCCAAAGAAGCACCCTTTCTTCCAGAAAGGGTCTATAGAAGCACCCTTTCTTCCAGAAAGGGTCTATAGAAGCACCCTTTCTTCCAGAAAGGGTCTATAGAAGCACCCTTTCTTCCAGAAAGGGTCTATAGAAGCACCCTTTCTTCCAGAAAGGGTCTATAGAAGCACCCTTTCTTCCAGAAAGGGTCTATAGAAGCACCCTTTCTTCCAGAAAGGGTCTATAGAAGCACCCTTTCTTCCAGAAAAGGTCTATAGAAGCACCCTTTCTTCCAGAAAGCGTCTATAGAAGCACCCTTTCTTCCAGAAAGGGTCTATAGAAGCACCCTTTCTTCCAGAAAGGGTCTATAGAAGCACCCTTTCTTCCAGAAAGGGTCTATAAAAGCACCCTTTCTTCCAGAAAGGGTCTATAAAAGCACCCTTTCTTCCAGAAAGGGTCTATAGAAGCACCCTTTCTTCCAGAAAGGGTCTATAGAAGCACCCTTTCTTCCAGAAATGGTCTATAGAAGCACCCTTTCTTCCAGAAAGGGTCTATAGAAGCACCCTTTCTTCCAGAAATGGTCTATAGAAGCACCCTTTCTTCCAGAAAGGGTCTATAGAAGCACCCTTTCTTCCAGAAAGGGTCTATAGAAGCACCCTTTCTTCCAGAAAGGGTCTATAGAAGCACCCTTTCTTCCAGAAAAGGTCTATAGAAGCACCCTTTCTTCCAGAAAGCGTCTATAGAAGCACCCTTTCTTCCAGAAAGGGTCTATAGAAGCACCCTTTCTTCCAGAAAGGGTCTATAGAAGCACCCTTTCTTCCAGAAAGGGTCTATAGAAGCACCCTTTCTTCCAGAAAGGGTCTATAGAGCACCCTTTCTTCCAGAAAGGGTCTATAGAAGCACCCTTTCTTCCAGAAAGGGTCTATAGAAGCACCCTTTCTTCCAGAAAGGGTCTATAGAAGCACCCTTTCTTCCAGAAAGGGTCTATAGAAGCACCCTTTCTTCCAGAAAGGGTCTATAGAAGCACCCTTTCTTCCAGAAAGGGTCTATAAAAGCACCCTTTCTTCCAGAAAGGGTCTATAAAAGCACCCTTTCTTCCAGAAAGGGTCTATAGAAGCACCCTTTCTTCCAGAAAGGGTCTATAGAAGCACCCTTTCTTCCAGAAATGGTCTATAGAAGCACCCTTTCTTCCAGAAAGGGTCTATAGAAGCACCCTTTCTTCCAGAAATGGTCTATAAAAGCACAATTTCATGCAGAAAGGGTCTATAGAAGCACCGTTTCTTCCAGAGAGGGTCTATAGAAGCACCGTTTCTTCCAGAGAGGGTCTATAGAAGCACCCTTTCTTCCAGAGATTGTTTATAGAAGCACCCTTTCTTCCAGAGAGGGTTTATAGAAGCACCCTTTCTTCCAGAGAGGGTTTATAGAAGCACCCTTTCTTCCAGAAAGGGTCTATAGAAGCACCCTTTCTTCCAGAGAGGGTTTATAGAAGCACCCTTTCTTCCAGAAAGGGTCTATAGAAGCACCCTTTCTTCCAGAAAGGGTCTATAGAAGCACCGTTTCTTCCAGAGAGGGTCTATAGAAGCACCGTTTCCTCCAGAGAGGGTCTATAGAAGCACACTTTCTTCCAGAGAGGGTTTATAGAAGCACCCTTTCTTCCAGAGAGGGTTTATAGAAGCACCCTTTCTTCCAGAAAGGGTCTATAGAAGCACCCTTTCTTCCAGAGAGGGTCTATAGAAGCACCGTTTCCTCCAGAGAGGGTCTATAGAAGCACCGTTTCCTCCAGAGAGGGTCTATAGAAGCACACTTTCTTCCAGAGAGGGTTTATAGAAGCACCCTTTCTTCCAGAGAGGGTCTATAGAAGCACCCTTTCTTCCAGAAAGTGTCTATAGAAGCACCCTTTCTTCCAGAAAGGGTCTATAGAAGCACCCTTTCTTCCAGAAAGGGTCTATAGAAACACCCTTTCTTCCAGAAAGTGTCTATTGAAGCCCCTTTCTCCCAGAAATGGTCTAAAGAATCACCCTTTCTCCCAGAAATGGTCTAAAGAATCACCCTTTCTCCCAGAAATGGTCTAACGAATCACCCTTTCTTCCAGAAAGTGTATATAGAAGCACCCTTTCTTTCAGAAAGGGTCTATAAAACCAACCTTTCTTCCAGAAAGGGTCTATAAAAGCACCTTTTCTTCCAGAAAAAGTCTATAAAAGGACCCTTTCTTCAAGAAATGGTCTATAGAAGCACCCTTTCTTCCAGAAATGGTATATAGAAGCACCCTTTCTTCCAGAAAGGGTCTATAGAAGCACCCTTTCTTCCAGAAAGGGTCTATAGAAGCACCCTTTCTTGTAGAAAGGGTCTATAGAAGCACCCTTTCTTGCAGAAAGGGTCTATAGAAGCACCCTTTCTTGCAGAAAGGGTCTATAGAAGCACCCTTTCTTCCAGAAAGAGTCTAAAGAATCACCCTTTCTTCCAGAAAGTGTATATAGAAGCACCCTTTCTTTCGGAAATGGTCTATAAAACCAACCTTTCTTCCAGAAAGGGTTTAAAGAAGAACCCTTTCTTCAAGAAGAGTTTAAAGAAAAGGGTCTATAGAAGCAACTTTTCTTCCACAAAGGATCGTCATTCTTCTAGAAATTGTCTATAGAAGCATCTAACCAATAACCACTGATTCTCTGAAACCCCCTATTCCACTTCAAACCAGGTCTACAAATCGACGGCATGATACTTTTAGGCATTCTCAATGCTAATACTTCTTGAGTCTGCGGTACGCTCATCCATTAAAATACTCGGAAACTTTACAGATTGACGCTGAGACCTAAAAAAGGGGTCGTTCGTATGGTACGCTACGTACTATTATAGAGTATACGTTCCATTGTCACATGGTGCTTATTACATGTCTGATAACACATTCTTAGCATAGGCATCTCCCTTTTCTGTTTCCCTCCCTGATGTTAGTTTGATTCTCCAGTCCTTAGTAAAATTTAAGAACTTCAATTTCACTCCTCCGTGGTGCAATGGTTAGCACGTCCGCCTTGCACTCAGAAGGTCTGCGGTTCGAATCCCAGGCCAAGCAACATCAAATTTTCAACGGTGGCAAAATTCCCCCTCAGTAATGCTGGCGACATTTCCTGAGTATTTAAGCCATGAAAAACTTCTCTACAAGTGGTGTCGTAAGACACGCCGTTCGGACCATATCATTGAGCCAATATGAATCGGCGTGCACTCATTGATATGAGAGAAGTCTCCCTTGTCCCTTCAAGGATGTTGTGGGAACATGTGTATGTATGTATGTATGTATATCTAATTTTTTACTTCCGTTTTTGTATATCTCTTTCGGAAAGTGGCATACTAATATCTAAAATTGTCTTCTAAATATTTTGAATTTTCCACTATAAATTCTTGGGTCTATAACGTCGAACGGAATAATAACCAAATGATACTGAAGTGGTCTATTGTTCAAAATCGAATTATAGCCTTAATTCACATGTTCTCATCCCATAACTAGTCCATAATTCAATTCTATTCAAGTTTCTTCTTGAAATATTTATGTTTGTGCATTAAAATCGCAAGTTCTTGCAAAAGTCAATTACGCCATGCGTCCTAAAAGAAAAACCGGCTAAAATTAAAAACGAAAACCACGATATTGAATTGAAAATTATAAAAATGTTTAACAAGTTTGTCTGTCTGTCTGTCCTTTTACCTGCAAGCCTGACTGCCTGTTTGTTGGAATTATAGAACGTGCCGCATTTTAGACATTCGTTTACATTCACACACACACGCACACACTCATGTGTCAAATGTGATTACAAACATAATAACAAAAAACCAGTTATTGGATAAAAAAAAAATAAACAAAAAAGTTAAGCAAACATAAGTCACAAACTCTGCCGCCAAATGCCGGTGCAATAATCCGGCAGTTAAGATTTGTTGTGTGAAGGTGGTGTTAGTGGTGGTGGTACTTGTGGCGTAAAAGTGGTTGCATGCATGCTTGCCTGCCTTGACTTGATCAATACAAATGAGAAATCTGGGCTCCACAACAGTTACTGTTAAACTAGAGAGTTGCCGTGTTTGGGAGGAATTTCCACACTCAATTTATTGGACAAGTAATATTACAAAATTAATATTGAATTTTCCATGTTGTTACATGGGCATTTGATGCTTGAGGGCTTTCTAATGTAAATTTCCCACCATCTTCGTTGTTGTAATAACCTTTTCCTTTTTAAAATTAAAAATGTATTTTGGTCGAATTTCATAAATACATTTTGTTCGAAAAAAAAAAATCTTAACATTTAGGGGGGATCGTCACTGTTAACATGGAGCAGAAAGAGAACTAAAATTTACTCTTAACATTAGTTGTTATTTCTCTTCTGCTTACTCAAGCATCAAGTATTTTGTGTGTTTTCAAGTGGCATTAATGTGAGAGCCCCCCTCAACCACATTTTGGGCTACATCTTATCATCTGTTGTTGTTCCCTTTTTCTATGTTAAACAAACTGTTGTCGCACATTTAACGTTCAGTCAACGGCAATTATTCGATTCAAAAACAACGACCGTTATAACGCGACGGCTGAAAGAAAAAGCGTTTATTGTGACGGAAGAAGACCTTTAATTATTATTATTTTTATTTATTTTTGCAATAATCCGCACTGATAAAAAAACAACAACAAGAAAACAAAACAAAGGTGTCTGTTTTCCGTTTAAGGAAAAATAAAGAAAAGCAAAAATACGAAATATTATATTATTTCAACAAATAATGATTAATAGAAAATAAAAAACAACTGCAATACAACACATAGAGGAGAAAAAATCGACAACAAATTATACAACCATTTAAATTGATTTTTTGTGATCTCATAAATTTTGACAAGTGTTGTTATTTTCAAATTAAGGTAGTTTTTTGGAAATGAAAAAAAAAAAATAACCAACAAATGCAAAAGTTCAACAATATTTTTATGTTTTTTAGATGAATTTCGTAAAACAAAAGTTTGTCCTCGAGTACCGGTAATTTTAAACCACCATACCACCACACAATTACTTATTGCCTCATTTTGTGCGGAATTCCGCGTAAAACCAACAATCATTGGCAAGTGTTTTTTACCTTCATCATCGTCATCCCAATTGGTATTGGATTTTAAAATGTTTTTAAACGGTTTTTATGCAATACCTCGTTTGTTGGAAGTAAGGTTTTTTTTTTGCTCTTGAGGTATTATGTTTTTGTAAGCAGCAGTGCAGCGCATTCGCTTTAATGTTCGCAAAAATTGCGAAAAATATCTAACAAAACTATTTTTTCATAGAAAATCAAAAGACCATAACATGTTCTAGGGGTTTTAACACAAAAATAGATTAATTACTCACGGCACAGTATTCTTTTGTAATATAAAGGTGTTAATTTTATTTTTTCATATTACTGTTAGTTTTGTTTAGCATTGAATTTCAGGGGAGGAAGAGAAATATAGTTTCTTGGAATATTAGGTTAGGTAGGAAACATTTTTTTAATATACAAGGTCCTCTTTTCCTAGACGGTTCGTAAATTAAAAAAAAAAAAACTGTTATTTTAACACAGATCTATATCAGTGAGAAGTATAAACTTTGTCGAGCCGACTCAGCCTGTGGCTAAAAAACAAAACAGATGTAGTGGACCTATGTATATGAACAGGTCCCTAATTAAAAAAACATCTTCGTAGGCGACAGCAGAAGCTTCAAGCGTAAATGTCTATGCCGTTTGTGGGTTTGGTGTCATACACAGTGGACATTAGGGCGGCCCAAAAATCGACAACGTTTTTTAAGAATCGGATCGGATTTTGATATAGCTTCGATAGGCCGATTTTAGGTATTTTGGACCCTGTATAGCAAAATCGAAATCTGATCCGATTTTCAAAATTTTTTTGTAGGATTCGTTTTTTAGCCAATAGAATCGGATCGGATTTTGATATAGCTCCGATAGACCGACTTTAGGTATTTTGGACCCTGTATAGCAATATCGAAAATCGGATTTTCAAAATTTTATGTAGGATTCGTTTTTTAGCCACAACAAAGAACTGGTAAACAAATTTCATCGATTGGACAATAAATGCGGATTTTAGAGAATTTTGTGAAAATGCAACTTTGGCCCAATGCAAATTACTATGGAAACAAAGATCCCTCTAGTGGCACGGGTTAACATTAACCGATCGCCACAAAATTCCACGTATAAGGGGTTTGGATCAAATGGAAAAAATATTCGTTTCATAAAAAAAAAAACTTTTTTGGTTTTTTGGTCCGCCCTATTGGACATACACATTTCACTGACAGACCCAATCATTACAGTCTATACCAAAGAAATCATATTTTTCTTGCAAGAGTACCACTTGGGCAGAGATTTTTCGAACATTCAGGCGATTATCGAAAGAAATATGTACATTATGGAATACTGAAACCTTTAGTGCAAAAACTGTATGAAGGATTGTTTCTCAGAAGGTATTGGCTTTCTCTAGCAATAAAATAAAATATTATGGACATGATCACAATAACTGAGCCAAAATGTACCTCATCGAAATAACGGTTTTAGACCCCAAGAATGTTTGGACGAAATCCGTTTCAGACAATTTGGAGTCGATTTAGCAATGTCCGTCCGTTCGAAGATGGACCATATCGGTCCACTCCTTCGGGTACCTCCCCCACAAAAGTTGGAAAATGTTCGGAAAATTGGAGTGCACGATAACTCTTGAAGGTAGTGACCGATTTGGTCCATGCTATGCACATCCTGAAATTTCTACCAGACTTAGACGGGTTTCCAATATGGACTTAATCGGTCCACTCCTTCGGCTACCTCCCACCCAAAATTTCGGAAAAGTTCAATTTAGGACCAGCTCTCGAATCGCTTTGATTTTTGTTGTAACAACTTGTATTCACTGCCCCCCATACGACGGTACTATGTTCATCAGGGGCAAGTCCATACTTCCTGAGAAAATAGCCTGAAAGGTGAAAAAAAAACCCTATGACGCCGTGTGTAATGGTTGGAGCGCAAGATAATTCTCGAACGGATCTTCCGATTCCGTCCAAAATGTGGCCTTCGTAATATTTTGTCCAAACTTAGTTTAACTTCGAACAAAAGCCAGCCATATCGGTCCACTCCTTCAGGTACCTCCCCCACAAAAGTTCAAACCGATTTGGTCCATACTTTACACATCCTAATATATCTCCTCCCACACAAAATTTCGGATAAGTCCACTTTAAGACCTGCTCTCGATCACTTTGATTTTTGTTGAAGCAACTTGCATTCACTGACCCAATTTACGATGGTACAAGTTTTTTCAGAGGCAAGTAATTACTTCCTGAAAGTTGTAAAAATCCCTATGGCTGGACCGCACTATAGCACTCGAACTGGTCAACCGATTTGGTCTTAAATTTGGCCTTCGAAATATTTTGTCCAAACTTAGTTTCAGTTCGAAAATGGGGAATGTCGGTCCACAACTTCCAGTTCCTCCCCAAATGTAAAAAATGTCACTAAAATGGTATGCACAATACACTTTCTTGAACGGGGTAACCAATTTGGTCCAAACGTTGGATCTTCTTTTGAAATTTAATCCTAATCCACATATTTGTCTGTAAGTTCAAATGTTCAAAAAGTTCCTCAAAATTCTGAAAATACCCTAAATACATTCGATATGTCCGTAGATGAAAGTTTCAATTCACATAGGCTGGGGGTATATCTCTGTCGGCAAAGCCGACTGATACTTTTTTACTCGTCCATTTTGGAACTAGATCTAATTTTTGGAGTCATTCCTTTCGATAGTTATCGCGTTATTGTGTTATTAGCGTTTGTTTGTTCTTTTTTAGATCTTATGGATCATTATATCGGGAAGTACCTTCGATGGAAATTTCAAAACAATCCTCGAACACCCATTAAATCGGAAGCAGTTCTTCGATAGTTATCGTGTGTACCAACCATTTTAGTTAGACACCACCGTAGCTTTTATTGAGATTTTAGACGTAGCATGGACTTGTCTGCGAAAAACATTGTATCGCCGTAAATAGAACACAAGATGTACGTTCGGTCAAAACTATCTTCGAATACACCATATTAACCTGCAGTTAAGCAAACATTTTGAACTTTTGTCAAGGAAAGTACCGAAACAATCCTCGATCTACCCTTCAACTGCGCTTAAGCAAAAATTATGAACTTATATGAGGGAGGTAACCGAAGGTATTGTCCGATATATGTCTTTTTGGAACTTGATGTATGTTTGGAAGAAAGCTTAAGATGTCCACATTTTCCGCCAAATCGAATATTCAATTCAGAAGTTATCGTGCCTATCAGTTGTTGTGATTGTAGTAACGTAAATATGTTCATTCGTATATCTATCTGGCTCCGGTTCCTCTGTATCCAATTTCAAAAATTCGGCAACCTGGACTGGCTGTGTCCATAAAGAATCAGGAGATGGGTTAGTGAATTTAGCTGGGGAATTAAATACATGCAGAGTGCCGTGTGTCCCAATCCACATGCAGGCCATATGTATGGTATCGTCCCCTCAATTCGTGCCCAATAAGAATTGAGGTGGCTGCATCGTGCGGATTTTAATCTTTCGTGTCTACTGCTTCTCCTAGTACGGAATTATCGCTATACATTTGAACTGCCTATTCAACTGCATCAGTTTGAATGCTATTCAGGCCTGCCTGATAGGCTCATAGATGTTTGGATCTCCCTCTCTCTCTCTTTATATATCATGAAGATAGTTCCTGACGTTCTTTGGTTGGGGAAGCCCGTCCACTAGATCGCAACCGGTATGCTCACGGCGGTAACACCCAAGTAGGTACTGCATCGACAACATCTTGTTGTGCTGATATACCGGTAAAAACTTTGTCTCCTCATAAAGATGGTCCACTGGTGTTATGCTGTTCTCAGGGCGTAATTCTGGCAGATTTGAATATTCTTCCAATACATAGCGATAACATTGGCATTGGTCCACAGGTTTTATGCTGTTCTCAGGGCGTCCTTCTGGCAGATTTGAATATTCTTCCAATACATAGCGATAACATTGGCAAACCACACTGGAGCCGCATAGCTTAACAGAGACCGGTATATTGCTTAATAAAAAGCCAACAGGGTTTCTTTGTCAACATCCCTAGTGCTGCCGACCAGCGACTTGATGATAGAACCCAATGCCAAGATCGTCAATTATCCGCATACATTACGATCTGAAGGGTTTGGAATTTCAGAAAAGTAGATGTTAAACAGTTCCGGAGATATCACCCGCTTTTGCGAACTCCCGTTTCACTCTACTTCTTATTTCACTTTTCCTATTTCTGAATTCTACAAAAGCCTGACGTCCACACATATATTTGATTATTCGACGTTTCAAACACATCTTGAGGGGAGTCACCTCTGTGTCCTCGAAAAGCTTGGCATAGTTGACGGTATGAAAGCCTTCGATAGTTCAAGACTTAAGAACCTTGTTGCTACTGCCTGTTCTGGTTCAGTACTCGACTGAGATTTGTGGATAGTTTGGAATGCTTGGTTTTGGAATGCATGGTTTGGAATCCATGCTAATGTTGTCCAACTTGGAAGACTGTTTATCATCATTGGTAGAAGTAGTGCCTGTAAAATATTTGCAACTGGCGACAGAAGGGAGATCGGTCAGTACGATTCACTTCTGCTGGCATCTTTGCCCAGCCTCAGCAGCGGTACCACACTGCCAACATTCCATGCTTCTAACGCTAGATTGAAGACACAGCTAACGTAGATTAAAGACACTTGCGGTATAGTCAATCCACGGTTCATTCAGTTGCTTAAGCATTACCATTTATATTCCGTGTGGGCCCAACTATGGATGACTTTACGTTTCGGATGATATCTGTAACATCGCTCATCGTGAATTGCGGTGGTATATTCACGGCTGTGGGGGCTCTTATACGGCGTATTGCACTCCTCTTGGCCCCATCACTCTCGGAGTGCGCTATAAATTAACGCGCATATCTTCGGAACTGTCACTGTCACGCCGTTGAAAGTAACATCGGTTCTAGTATTGTTCTTTCCCGAATTCGAGAATGATTTAAATTAAGCCTATACCAATGTTGCATTGCTTAAGGTAGTGGATTTTAAGAGTAAGTTCCCTAACTCTTGGGTCTTCAGGGTTCGTACGACGAATCTCATCACTCTCATTTGCTGGTCCGTCGCCTCTGCTGAGAAATTTGGTCTGATTTCGGGTATTCGACCAGGATGTACGTGGCGATCCTTTGCACCTGTGTCCCGGAAAATTCAGCTACCCGTGGATCTGAGGCAATAGGCAGCTCTCTGAAGCGTTTAATGGTAAATTCTCTGAACACTTACCAATAAGCTTTTTCATCGTTAAGGAAGTTAAGGGAGCATTATGAGAGAAGTATAAAAAGTGTTTTTCATTCAGTGTGTGGGAATTCCAACATTATTGAGTTGAACGTAGAATCATTCTGCACCCATTGATACGAGAGGAGTCTCCCCTTATCTGTTCAAGAATGACCATGGGATTTTTTTTTCAAATTGTTAGGGCACGTATAGAAAAGAAAATATATTATTTTCATTTGGTAATGATTTTGGTTTTCTTTGAATTAATTCCCTTTCGAGTTGAGCTATTTAGACCTAATAGGTACATTGAAAAATTAGGAATCCACCGAAGTCCCACACATTCAACCACTATGCTACGTTTCACGGGTGGTTAGACCGATCATCAGGCATATTGAATGGTGTTTTTTTAGTGGGTGGACGAAGGCTAAGCTTGGAGACTAGCATTTATATCACAAATCATTCGAAATTTGTATATTCGAATTATTTATTTATTTTAATGTTAGTCATTTAATTCCAAACCTTTTTTCAATGCTTTATTACAAATACTAAGGCAGCTTTTTTCCACCTTTATTTTATTTGTTCTTCTGTTTTCGCTAAGGATAATCGGTATGGGTCATAGATATTTTATATTTTTTCATTATACCCTACACCACTATGTGGGGAGGGTATTATAAGTTGGTTTTGGCCAAAAAGTTTGTAACGCATCGAAATAATGGTCGTAGACCCATACTTATATATACCAAAATGAATGTCTCGACGAGCTGAGTCGATCTGGCTATGTGTGTCCGTCCGTCAGTCCGTCCGTCCGTCCGTCTGTCCGTCTGTCCATCTAAACCTTGTAATCACGCTACAGGTCGCAATTTTGATCGGATCGTCACGAAATTTTGGATGTTGATGGGGGTCCCGGAGGGGAAGAAGCCTATTGATTTTGGTGATGGTCGGATAATATTTAGGGGTCGGAATGGGCAAAAAACGTATGTGGATAAAAATACAACGTTTTTTTCCAAAGCGAATATCTCAGCTTCTATATGGGGTATACCAAAAGCAGAACATGATAATGAAAGTAGAAAATATCACATTTCTAATGATGTAAAGTAGGTTCTCGTAGGTGATCAAATAACGACGATATCACAATAGTCGCAAATAAAACTCAAATTTTCATTTTTGCGATCTTAATTACAATGACGAATATCACAGCTTTGGTTGGGGACTTTCCAAAATCAAAGCCTGGCTATGAAAGTAGAAGATCCCGTCTTTATAATGATGTAAACAAGGTCGGCGCAGGTGACCAAATAACGGAGATATCGCAATAGTCGGTAATACATCCCATTTTTCCACTTTTTTGGAAATCACGCTACAGGTCTCAATTTTGATCGGATCGTCACGAAATTTTGAGGGTTAATCCGGGTCACACAGATGAAGAAGCCTATTGATTTTGGTGATGGTCAGATAATATTTAGGGGTCGAAATGGGCAAAAAACTTATTTGGAGAAAAAGACAACGTTTTTTTCCTAAGCGAATATCTGAGCTTCAATATGGGGTATACCAAAAGCAGAACCTGGCCATGAAAGTAGAAAATATCGCCTTTCTAATGATGTAAAGTGGGTTCTCGTAGGTGATCAAACAACGAATATATCGCAATAGCCGCTAATAGAACCCAACTTTTTTTGCGATTTTAATAATAATGACGAATATCACAGCTTCGGTTGGGGATTTTCCAAAAACAAAGCCTGGCTATGAAAGTAGAAGATCCCGTCTTTACAATGATGTAAACAAGATTGGCGTAGGTTGCCACATAACGGAGATATCACACTAGTCGGCAATACATCCCATTGTTTAATTTTTTTGTAATCACGCTACAGGTCGCAATTTTGATCGGATTTGAGGGCTAATGGGGTTCCTACAGAGAAAGAAGCCTATTGATTTTGGTGATGGTCGGATAATATTCAGGGGTCGGAATGGGCAAAAAACTTAGTTGGAGAAAAGGCCAACGTTTTATTTCAAAATGAATATCTCTCTTCTGTAAGAAGTATATCGAAAGCAAAACCTGGCAAGGAAAGTAGAAAATATCACTTTTACAACGATGTGAAGTAGGTGGTCATAGGTGGTCAAACAACAGAGATATTGCAATAGTCGGTAATGCATCCCTTTTTTTGTGCAATCACACTACGAAATTTTGATCGGATCCTCACGAAATTTTGATGGGGGTCTAACAGAGAAAGAAGCCTATTGATGGTTGGCATATATCCCACTTTTCCATTTTTTACTTGGGTTGTAGTGTCGATGCACTTAAATGCGTTTCAAAAAAATTGACCTGTGTTATTGGAGACATTCAGAGCAAAGGCGCTAAGCTATCCCAATTTTAATATTTTGAATTTTATTAGTCAAAAGGTTATGAACAGGGGTTGTGGTGTAGGGTATCACATAGTCGGCCCCGACCCGACTATAGCCTTGGCTCACTTGTTTTCTAAATAATAAAAATATTGTTGAACTTTTCGAATATCTATGTCAAACAAATCGCCTGACTTTCTGAATATAAGAAAAATAAAAATTTCATTTTTTCTTGCAGAAAAATAATAACATTTTATAAATCATAAATAAAAAACTGAAAAAAAAAACAAAAACACTCAACAAAATCAATAAATATTTTATATGTGCGGTTAAATACAATAAACTAGCGATACTCGATGAAAAATATCACCATGCTCGCTAATTGATAAAGTTCGAACAAAAAATTGTAAAATGATATAAACAAAAAAACACAATATTGAAAAGTGATATAAAAAACTAAAAATAAACAATACTGATAAAACGCGAACCTAAGATAAGAAAATTCCCTAAAATAGTGGAAAAACAGCAACAATAAAATAGTGAAAACTCTACGAAAATATGGAATATTTAGAATATGCCATTCAACTATGGCACTATGTGCCTTATATTTTTTATGCTTTTGTTTTCCTCACCCTAATACCCAAATCATTGAGAAAAATCAATGATTTTGCCAAGGCCAATTATGAAGCAAATCGCCATAAATATCATCGTTGTTATGGACCCGAATTATGCTGTCATGTCTTGGAAGGTGATGAACATTTGCCGAAACAAAAGCCACGCAAAGCAGTGACACGTGTCTATCCCAAAAAACAAGTTGCTGCTAAAAAGGAAGACAAATCAACGGCGGTAACAAATAGTAATAACATCAACGAGGAGCCTGCGAATGTCTACAAGCGTCAAGTACACACCCACACAAATGTTAATAAAATTGCCAAAATGTTTGAAAGTGGCGGTGTCCAAAAGAAAATCAATCGTGTTACACCCACAATTTTACCAGATTTCCGTAGATGTTCCTTGAACTTTGATGATGATGATCATGATTTGTTTGAAAGGAAAGTGGAGGACCAACACACCACCACCCTCACATCTCCCAAGAAGAGGGAAAATGTCGTACTAAGACGTCTATCGAAACTAAGTCAAGAATTGGAAGAGAATAATGAAAATTCTTCAAACATTTTAAACCAAATGTCATCGGCGGTGGCAACAGATTCTCAATGGCACAGTGAACCGATAGAAAAATCAAAAAGGCCAATACCACCAACATTGAACCTAAGTGATATAAATTCCGCCACACCCTCAACAATGTCACCAAATCATTCATCCTCACCCCCATCTTCGCCACATTCTTCAAATTCCCCCGAACCATTATCACCTGTGGAGAAAAATTTTGCCCTTTTGAATATGAAATCAAGTTTAGAGGACATATTTGCAGCCATAGCCAAAAGTGCTGAAGATTCCGAAAGTTTTCTATATCGTGGTTGTAATTCTCTCTCACCAGTTACCTCAATTGATGACATTTTATCGCAGCGACGTTTATCACGGCCCCTGTCGGCCTATTCAATAAGTGATCTATTAAATGATGACCAATCCAACGGAAATAAAAGCTTAGAGGAGGCAGCTTATATGGAGAATTTTTTAAAAGTCTTAAATAAAACATGAAGATCTCTTTCAGCTTTGGCTTAATTAGTGAATATTTTTAAATATTTAATTTATTTGATTGCTTAAGCTGGAGTATATTTTAATTTATTTTAATTTCTCAAAATATGAGAGAATTAGGAAGGAATCATGAAATGTATTTGTGCCATGCCAAAAATGATTCCTAATAGGGGGGTTGTACATAATTAAAAAAGAATGGAATTGTTTGTGTATTTAAACAGTTTAGATAGGCGAAATACAAAAAGAAGCTTTATTTGGAAATGTTGACTCCATACAGGAAATAAAGGCTTGCTTGTTGGCAGGCAGATGTAGTTATTTAAATCATAGTCCTCATTCAGCAATTTTTCTGTCCACAAAAAATCCCATCCTCATGGCTTAGCAAGGGGAATTTGCAATAATCCTTTTCTTAATCAATTCCCCATATTTTGTAAAAAAACTATTTTTATTTGTCTCAAATAAAATACAGAAAAATGGTTAAAGTGTTCCTTTGCACTTTAGGCTTTAAATAATTTTATGATTTTAGAAATTGTTGTTATTATTTTAACTGATAATTTTATCTTATTTTAATTTAATGTTAATTAATATTTTTTATACTAATCGACTAAGACATTTAAAAAAAATATTTCGTAAAACAAGATTTTATTTTTTTTACCTTATAAAAATAATTAGTTTGTTGTATAGTTTTGCTAATTTATTTAATAAAAGACAAATTATGTTATAAACTAATTTTAAATGTCAAACAATTTTTTTTTATTTTACAATATGAATGCCAGTTTTTTTATTTTAAATCGAAAATGCCTCACTATTTTTTAAAACAAAATTAATATGCAATTATGGTATTACACTAAGTGTGAATATTTATAATAGTATTTTTTATAATTAACGATACAAGAATTTGTAAATAATATTTAAAATGAAAAACCAAAAATGGAAGATTAAAAAAAATATATAAAAAGAAATTAAAGATGTTGTTTGTTTTAATTAGCATTTGAGGTTTAAGGTAAAATCAATCAATTTTCTTTATTTAAATGCCTCCAACCCCATTCTAAGCTGGAATATTCACTCTTTTACAACCTCATATCCCTGTATCATAGCGTGATGAGTTTCTACATAAGATTACATAAAATCTTAATTATAAAGTGATACGATAAAAAAGCTTCCGCACAAAAAGCTTTTAAAAATTTTTTTTCAAAACTTTTGTCATTTTTTTGAAGTCACTATTAGCAGATATTTAACTGAAAACAAGGTATAGGGGCACACGACATAACCGAAATAACATAACCGTTGGTTCCTCACTATTTTATCGTCGTATTATTTCATATATATATATAAATTTTCTCGTTTAGAGTTAAGCTTGATGATCGAAATGTTTTTGCAAGTGAAAAAGGAAAGCCAAGGACCCACACAGTCACCAAATTATGTGACCTGGTTTCGCTGTTAGTTGAGCAGCTCTTCAGACATATCGACTGTGGAATGGCTTCTCTGTCCTAGAGCTTTTGGTTTTTCAAATGCAAATGTGTTTTTTTATTTCATATATCATAATAATTAAAAGTGATTTGTGCGGGACCTTTTTCAATATTTATGTGAAATAAAAGTTATTTTAGTCATTATTAGGCAAAAGCTCATTCATTCGTTCAACAGGAAATAATTTTTTAGGCATTAGTCGGCAAAAGTTCATTCATTCTCACTACAGGAAATCGTTTTTGGCTATATTCTGTTCTGACAAATGTCTGGGGAAAAGTTTTGTAGCCCCAAGAAAGAGTAAAGTCCAAACTTCAGGCATTTCAGTGTGATAACGAGGATAAAACTTTGAAAATACCCAAAATCGTAAGGTACCGTGGGGGCTATATCAAAACCGGGACCAAAACTTACAAGTTTCTGGCAGAAAGTTTTGTGATCCCAAAGGAGACGAAATACCAAATTTCAGTAATTTAAGTGTGATAATGAGCCCAAAAACTTCAAAATACCGAAAATCGGATGGTACCATTATATGGGGGCCATATCTAAAAGTTGACCGATACAACCCATTTTCAATACCATTCTAGGAGTAATAGACACTTTTGTACCAAATTATAAAGCTCAATCTTAAGTATTGCGAGCTGTTTCTTGATTTTAACAGACAGATGGACATGGTTATGTCGACTTAGAATTTTATGCTGAGGGGAATCTATAGGATATACTACGAATATATCGATGTGTTACAAACGGAATGACAAAGGGTACAAAAATGGAAATTTGGAATGGTCTAGTCATTGTTGCGATATCTCCGTTGCACAGTGGCTCAGAAATCGATTTTCTGGCCAAAGCCCCAATTTTTTGTCCTCACCGATAGTAAATATATTGAAACTAAGGAAACCCAAAAATTAGGTCAAAATATTGAAAGGTATGGGTGTAGCTACAACAATCTCCCAATTTTGAAAAATACGTCATTTTTGCAAATTTCTGGAGAAAGAAATAGCTATTTGTCTGATACTATAACCGATATTGTGTTCATTGTTTTCTTGTTAGGTTGGTTGGATTGTTGCCGTTAAGAACCGATTTTAAATAATAACCGTTTTAAACATATTACCGTAGCATTTACACGAAGTGAGCTATTTGATTTCAAGTTTAGTAAAATTTTGTACTTCGTTTACCTATTAATTATAGCTTTTTTCCACAAATGGATATTTTTTAAATATATGAGTTTTTATCATTTTCGAAAAAATTGTAAATTTTTTGAAAAAAAAATTTTAAATTTTTTGAAAAAAAATTAAATGTTTTGATATTTCTTAAATATACACTCCACGTCAGTAGAATAGAACACCTAAATATTTGTTAATGTTAGTTTATTTATCCCAAAACGAATGAATCCGCGTTTATAATCTTCAGATGATTTAAAGTCTATGATGTTCCGTATCAAACACAGAAAAAAATATGTTTCTAGCTCTTCGCGAAATGATTTTTTGATCAATTTTCCGATAGTACTATGAAAAATAGGCATTTATTTTTGGTCATCAGGATAGAACAGTCACTTTATTTTCGCGAATTTTTGAGATACTAACACCTAATTTTCTTTCAGTCGATAAAACAAGGATTTCTAATCTTTCTCCACCAAAGAAAACCTATAAATTATTCCGCGGACACCGAAATAACAGCGTTAAAGGCTTTAAATTGACAGATATTTGAAACATCTCAGAATATCAATAGGAGTCGCGCAGTTATGTCATATTTCTTCACAATAATATAGAATATGACACAGACAACCTCGACGGATACAATCGAGTGCTTCGGATGCTGATAAGATGGAAAATTTTCAATATATTTATGAAAAACGTCAAAATTTCTTATAAAAACCATGATGTTTTGTTCAATAAAATGGTTTTTCCGCGAGCAATTCTGCCGTTTAAAGGTTTGGAAATATGCTCCAGATTGAGAGGAAAATAATCTGATATGAAAATAACCGCTATTTTAATACACTGAGGGAAATTTTAGCACATTTTTCAAATTGAACACACCCTTTGGACTTTGAATTTTATATGTGTTCTTATTTCGGTATCAGCGACTGTTCTCAACAGTGTTATGCTGCAATATAAATGGACCAGGTTATGCTATCCATACCGGATTTTACGAATTAGTAGTTTTTTTAACTGAACACGCAAATGTAAAAGCCCCGTTTTCGCGGGAAAACACTGTCATGGAAATTGAGGTTTTAGGTTTTGTATAATGTTTTAAAAAGTACTAAAATTTCCCTCAGTGTATTAAAATAGCGGTATTTTCATATCAGATTATTTTCCTCTCAATCTGGAGCATATTTCCAAACCTTTAAACGGCAGAATTGCTCGCGGAAAAACCATTTTATTGAACAAAACATCATGGTTTTTATAAGAAATTTTGACGTTTTTCATAAATATATTGAAAATTTTCCATCTTATCAGCATCCGAAGCACTCGATTGTATCCGTCGAGGTTGTCTGTGTCATATTCTATATTGTTGTGAAGAAATATGACATAACTGCGCGACTCCTATTGATATTCTGAGATGTTTCAAATATCTGTCAATTTAAACCCTTTAACGCTGTTATTTCGGTGTCCGCGGAATAATTTATAGGTTTTCTTTGGTGGAGAAAGATTAGAAATCCTTGTTTTATCGACTGAAAGAAAATTAGGTGTTAATATCTCAAAAATTCGCGAAAATAAAGTGACTGTTCTATCCTGATGACCAAAAATAAATGCCTATTTTTCATAGTACTATCGGAAAATTGATCAGAAAATCATTTCGCGAAGAGGTAGAAACATAATTTTTTCTGTGTTTGATACGGAACATCATAGACTTTAAATCCCCACAAGTTTAAAAACGCAGATTCATTCGTTTTGGGATAAATAAGCTAACATTAACAAAAATTTAGGTGTTCTATTCTACTGACGTGGAGTGTATGAGTTGTATGAGTTTTTTGTCATTTTTGAAAAAAATTTAAAGTTTTTGAAAATAATTTTAAATTAAAAAAAATTTAAAAGAACACGGTGTGCCTTAACCAATTTTAAATGGAAAGTGCTTACACCTGGGAAGTTTTTGCAGATTCTGAAACTACAATGCTAATAGATTAGAAATATCAAGAAACAAAAAAAAAATCGCAGGAGGAATTTTCAAATAAATCGCGATTTAAGTTCACATTTTTAGGGGTTCTTTAGGTTTTCATGATTTTGTTTGGAAACCGCGAATCCTAGGTATATGTGCCTAAAGAAAATGTTGTAGCTGTGAAAATTCTCCACAAGATTGACCTTTACGATATTTTCGTAGGTTTTACCGCCTCCTTATAAAACAATATCATGCTCAGTGCGCCTTAACTAACTTTTGATGAAAACCGCTTACACATGGGAAGATTTCGCTGATTCTGAAACAGCAATGTTCATAGATAACAAAAATAAAAAAATCGCCGGAGGGATTTTTAAATAAATCGCGATCAAAATTCACAATTTTAGGGGTTTTTTTAGGTTTTCACGATTTTGCTTGGAAACCGCAAGTCGTATCGAAATGAGTCTAAAGAAAATGGTATAGCTGTGAAAATTCTTTACAAGACTGACCTTTAGGTTTTTTCGTAGGTTTTAACATTTTTGAGATATAGCGGTTCAGTTTGAATTTTTAGGTTTTTATCATAAGTCTTCAATATTTTGCTTGGAAACCGCAAGACATATCAAAATGGGACTAAAGTTGAAGCTCTGAAAATTCTCTACAAGATTGGATGATTTATTTTTTCCTAGGTTGTACCATTTTCAAGATATATAAGTTTAATTTGGGAAATTGCAGTAATGACATTGTTTTATAGGCGATATAGTCAGTGCATTGTCTCAATTTGAACTTCTATATCTCAAAAACGGTAAAACCTACGAAAATATCATAAAAATCAATCTTGTGGAGAATTTTCAGAGCTACAAGATTTTCTTTGTGCCCATTTACATAGTACTCGCGGTTTCCAAGCAAAATCGTGAAAACCTAAAGAACCCCTAAAAATGTGAACTTTAATCGCGATTTATTTGAAAATCCCTTCGGACTACTAAAAGCTTTAAGCCGAGATGCGTATGAAAATGTGGAAGTCAATTTTGAGACATTTACGAGCAAATAAGTCATGAAATATTGGGTTCCACTAGCAAGACAAAAAAAACAATAAGCGTAAACATGGTGAACTTTTATGGAGTATAACCTGAAAGAATGGACCATCTTGAAACTGGATCATTCCTTTCGTTACATATCGTGCCAACAATTCGTTTTCGCCAAGTTGCATGTATCAGAATCGGACTGACTATTTACGATGAACATTACAAAATTATCCTCGTAACTGCTTTTAAGCGAAAATTTTGAACTTTTGCGATGGAGATAACGAAGGAGTTGTCCGATCTCGAATTCATGTCCTGTTTCACTAAGACGATTCGAATATAAATTCATTCGAACTACTATCAAACTTCTGTTCCCTTTTTTTTGAAAAATATTTAAATTGTTATACCCTCCGACTTTAGGCTAGAAAGGGTATATACACATACATATATACGACCAAAAATGTGCGTCATAGAAATAACGGTTTTAGATCCCATGTATGTTTGGACGGAATTCGTTTCAGGCAATTTGGAGTCGATTTAGCCATGTCAGTCCGTCTGTTTGTCTGTCTGGCTGGTGCGCACGTAATATTTTGTCGTAATATTTTGTCCAAACTTAGTTTAAGTGCGAAGATGGGCAATATCGGTCCACTCCTTCGGGTACCTCCCCCACAAAAATTCAAAAATTGTTTGTAAAATGGTGTGAATTATAACTTTCGAAGGTAGCATTCGATTTGGTCCAAACTTTGCAGATATAGATCAGGTTCGAATATGGACTATATCGGTCCTCTCCTTCGGGTACCTCCCACACAAAATTCAGACAAAGTAAAGTTTAAGAGCTCCTCTCATATCGTTTTGATTTTTTTTTCAGTAAGTTGTCCTTGCGGCCCCATTTACGACGATATAATTTTTTTCTTGTGCAAGTCCATACTTCTTGAGCCATAATGGCAAACCCGCAAGGTCCAGATTTAAATGGTCCAATAATTGCAATTTCGATATTGTTCAGGTTTTAATTGGCACAGAAAGTCAGATTCCCTTTTTTCATGCCCCGGACACAATGTCTGACTTCCGTATTGTCAGTTGCTTTGTATTTGTGCATGAAACTAGGGGTTCTTAAATCAAGTTCCATACTAGAGTAATTTTATGAAATTCCAGTAGTGGGGAAATCGATTTAAGAATCCCTAGTTTCATGCACGAATACAAAGCAACTGACAATACGAAAGTCGACCAATATGATGGAATTTTATATGTCCATTCCGGTTTTGAAGAGAACTTCTGGTTTGGCCATAAATTTCTACTGCTTTATCCACGATGATGTCTTAGTAGTACGATTTTTTTTTTGTTTGGAAAGTCAACAAATTGTCAGTAATAGTTGCAATATTCCCTTCATTGCTTTGGAGGACAATTTGCCATCCATAATCATCACTTTGGTGTTTTCTCTGTTGTAAACTTTTTTTCTGATAAAGACGACAGTGTGTGCAAAACTAAAGTGAAAGTAACAATCGCGTGACAACATTTACAGAAGCTATGTCACTTTTGGAAAGTTTTTGCTTCGGAACTTTGTGCAAGTCCCTTTCGCCGTACTTCCAGAAGCGTGACTGATTTCTTCCTGAATGAGTTTACTTTTGCGGTAAGAGAGCGACTATCTTGTAACAGTTTTTAATTGCCCAGATGTCACGCTTTGGTTACTTCCGCGATACATTTTTGTAATTTTCTATTTACTACACCATTTTCAAATGTAATTCGAAAAATTTTCAGTTATAATGCGAAATATTTCACTTGCAATTTGTGGATTCCAATTGAATTTCGAATCATTTCATTCGAAATGTGTAGGTCCATATTCTTTCAAATTGTACCACATCTGATTCGATATAGTAGATAAACAAAAATGCTACATTTCTATTTAATCGAACATAGCCTATATTTCATTCTTCTTTCCTATGGACCAATCAGTTTCTTTTATTTAATTTCTTTCATATTTGTTTTTATGGCGAAAAAAGGTGGTTCCAACTAATTGTGAGGTTACGCTTGATTTCACATCAACACGTATTTATTTAAAAGCTAAACAAATTAATGGAAAAAAATCTTAATTTGTTTGTAAACAAATTCATCAAACAGGCGACGGACGATATTATTGGCTACGTGACATAAACGTCACCATTATACCGAAAAATCGATAGCTAAATAAATAAATATCAAGTGCCCAGAAATGCAATAAACACAATATTAGCGATTTAAATTCTTTTCAGAGTATTTATTGATTGATAACCAGAGAAACACATTGGAGAAATTAACAGCAAGCACAACAAGGTTGAAAATAATTTTTTTCTTTTTTTTTTTAATTACACCCTGTCTTGGACAAGAATTTTATCTTAAATGCTTATCAAAGTACATACATATGTAAATAATTAAAATTGTTGTAACAACATTACAGGTGTGCTAAAATAATCATTGTGGAATGTTGTGGTTGTATTTTCCACGTAGCCAAATCAAGTCATTTATATTGTTTTTAATTTGTAAATGTAGTTGTTTTTTTTACATATCTAGGTCGTGATATCTAAAAACAAACACTACAAATATTCGCACTCAAAGTAAATGAAAAACGACATCCATAAGGTGTGTGTCATCCATTTATGCCGTTAAAATTATATTAGCAATAAATATTTAATGAAGCAAATCAAGGCAATTTGATTGTTTATTTCTTCTATAAAAAAAAGTATGAATATTTTTAAGTTCAATGAAGAAAATTTACAGTATTTTGCCATATACATATACAATATTGTTACGTAACAATACTAATATATTAGCTAAGGGAAATATACGTCAGAAGTATGGATCTAGGCTCGCTTTTTTATATCCTCAGTCTTTATCGAAGCAAGAAAAACAAACAATATTGAACGCCACTACATTCAATTAATGATGCCATTCTTCGAAACTATTTTCAAAATCACAAAATGCAGTGAAATCGAAAAGTTCAGGCAATCTGCTCTAATTTCCAATCAATTCCTCCAACTTCAACACTCCTTAAATAACAACGATACAAATTCATACAACATCGTTACAATTTCATTGATTAATACTTAACTTGCATTTTCCTTCGTATTCATTTCTATCTAGTAGCCAACTCACTCACCCATTCCATTACATTATTATTAATAATAATAAATAAATAAAAATAAGTGTGTAATAACAATAAAAATAATAAATAAATCTAAATTAAAGCCAATCAAAGACTTTAAGCATTCATGGAGATGAAGTAAAGCCACCACCAGTTGATTGCTGCCTGCCATGACAATGGATACGATGATGTTCATCCCTCAGTGGTGGCATGCATGGCTTAAGAGAGCGATATCGTCGTTTCTTTGTAAACGGCCCCTTGTTTATCTTTATCGGCAGCAAGATATGATGCTATGATGTTAAAAGCTCATGCGAGTTTGGTCATTGCAGTCACACAATGCAGCAAATTTTTGTCTTAAAGTCAAGGGTCAATGGCTTAGGCTGACTAACAAAAACTCAATTGAAGATGACCTCTCTTTTCCTGTTTTTTTGTCTCGTTGTGTCTGTTTAGTATTTGGTCTGTGGGTCAATGAAAATTTACGAAATATTCGGTACACACAGAAAGTGAAGAAAATATGACATCATTAAAAAAATGCAATTTCATCTAAATTGAATGCAGTACTACGAAATGGGTATAGGTCATGTAATCGCCAAAAATATTTAGGGTAATATAAATGACACACTGATATAATAAAATGTGTACACAAACATTTAGACGGGGGACGCTCTTGGCGACACCCAGTAGAACTCAGTAAAGATATTGTTGCAGCAAAATTCTGAAAACATAATAGGGTATTTTAAAAATGTTAAATTGAGTAATTACACGGTGCTCTTGAAGCAACTTTAAATGAAAGGTGCTTACACCTGGAAAATTTTTGCGAATTCTGAAACTACAATGTTCATAGATGAGAAAAATTAAAAAACAAAAAAATCGCCAGAGCGCTTTTTAAATAAATCGCGAGTCAAGTTGACATTTTTAGATATTTTTTGGATTTTCACCATTTGGCTTGGAAACCACAAGTCCTATCGAATTGGGGCTAAAGCAAATGTTGTAGTTGTGAAAATTCTCTACTAGATTGACCTGTATGATAATTTCGTAGGTTTTACCGTTATTGAGATATAGAAGCTCAAATTGGGACATTGCGAAATATCGATTAATAAATTTAAAAAAATAAACATGACCAGCCCCCCTATTCAGTAACTTTTTGACAACTTTACTCATTGTTTATTTTACAACAATTTCATTTGTTTGTTTTGTAGTTGTTACAAAAACAAAAGAAATTTTAACAACTTTTTAATCGATAAAAGTTACAGAATAGGCCTACTGGAGCTTGAGTGATTACTCAATTTAACATTTTAAAAATATCCTAAAAAATATTTTTTTATTAAAGTGACTGACTCAGAATATAGTATCAGTCACTATAATAACAACAATATATTTTTTGCCGCAACAATATATATTTTTACATTTTTAAAATTATGAACTTTTGTTTAAGTCTGGAGTATTATGAACTTTTGTGACGGAGGTACTGGAAGATGAAGTCCAATATAGTCAATCTTGGAGGTCCATTTCAGTTTAATAGAAAAATTACTAGTTTAAAAGAAACATTATTTTTAGACATCGGACTTTAGAAGGACTTGCTAACGAAAAAATTGTACCGCCGCAATGGGAATTACAAGTACAACCTTGTGAATAACAATTCAAAACTATCCGATTCTTAAACTGGGCTTTTGCGAACAATTTTCAAATTCTGTGTGGGTGGTTTTCGAAGGTGTGAGCCTGATCTGTGTCTATAAGAAATATTACGATGTGCAAAGCTTAAGGTAAGGTCACATTAGACAAATATTTGCTCCAGCGAACGGCAGTGTGCGCTTAGTGAGAGCAAGTGAGCATAAATTTCAATGCATTATTTACGTTCAATTGCTATCAGTAAGCGCACACTGCCGGTCGCTGGAGCAAATATTTGCCAATGTGACCTTACCTTTAGATCAAATCGGTTACTCCCTTTATAGGTTTATCCTGCGCACGATTTTCGAAAGAAGAAGACCTTATATAGAAATAAGATCTTATAAAGAAAAGACCTATAGAGAAGGCCTTATAAAGGTCTTCAATTGCTAGAAGACCTTATAAAATAGACAGAAGACATTTTACAGGTATTCTATAGACAGGAGACCTTCTAAAGGTTTTCTATAGACAGAAGACCTTCTAAAGGTCTTCTATAGACAGAAGACCCTTTAAAGGTCTTCGATAGACAGAAGACCTTCTAAAGGTCTTCGATAGACAGAAGACCTTCTAAAGGTCTTCTATAGACAGAAGACCTTCTAAAGGTCTTCTATAGACAGAAGACCTTCTAGAGGTCTTCGATAGACAGAAGACCTTCTAAACGTCTTCTATAGACAGAAGACCTTCTAAAGGTCTTCTATAGACAGAAGACCTTCTAAAGGTCTTCTATAGACAGAAGACCTTCTAAAGGTCTTCTATAGACAGAAGATCTTCTAAAGGTCTCCTACATACGGAAGACCTTCTAAAGGTCTCCTACATACGGAAGACCTCCTAAAGGCCTTTTATAGACAGAAGACCTTCTAAAGGTATCCTATGGACAGAAGATCTTCTAAACATCTTCTATAGACAGAAGACCTTCTTAAGGTATTCTATAGGCAGAAGACCTTCTAAAGGTATTCTATGGACAGAAGACCTTCTAAAGGTCTTCTATAGACAGAAGACCTTCTAGAGGTCTTCGATAGACAGAAGACCTTCTAAAGGTCTTCTACAGACAGAAGACCTTCTAAAGGTCTTCTACAGACAGAAGACCTTCTAAAGGTCTTCTACAGACAGAAGACCTTCTAAAGGTCTTCTATAGACAGAAGGCCTTCTAAACGTCTTCAATAGACAGAAGACCTTCTAAAAGTCTTCTATAGACAGAAGACCTTCTAAAGGTCTTCTACAGACAGAAGACCTTCTAAAGGTCTTCTATAGACAGAAGACCTTCTAAAGGACTTCTACAGACAGAAGACCTTCTAAAGGTCTTCTATAGACAGAAGACCCTTTAAAGGTCTTCGATAGACAGAAGACCTTCTAAAGGTCTTCTATAGACAGAAGACCTTCTAAAGGTCTTCTATAGACAGAAGACCTTCTAAAGGTCTTCTATAGACAGAAGACCTTCTAAAGATCTTCTATAGACAAAAGACCTTCTAAAAGTCTTCTATAGACAGACGACCTTCTAAAGGTCTTCTATAGACAGAAGACCTTCTAAAGGTCTTCTATAGACAAAAGACCTTCTAAAAGTCTTCTATAGACAGACGACCTTCTTAAGGTCTTCTATAGACAGACGACTTTCTAAAGGTCTTCTATAGACAGAAGACCTTCTAAAGGTCTTCTATAGACAAAAGACCTTCTAAAAGTCTTCTATAGACAGAAGACCTTCTAAAGGTCTTCTATAGACAGAAGACCTTCTAAAGGTCTTCTATAGACAAAACACCTTCTAAAAGTCTTCTATAGACAGACGACCTTCTAAAGGTCTTCTATAGACAGACGACTTTCTAAAGGTCTTCTATAGACAGAAGACCTTCTAAAGGTCGTCTATAGACAGAAGACCTTCTAAAGGTCTTCTGTAGACAGAAGACCTTCTAAAAGTCTTCTATAGACAAAAGACCTTCTAAAGGTCTTCTATATACAGAAGACCTTCTAAAGGTCTTCTATAGACAAAAGACCTTCTAAAGGTCTTCTATAGACAAAAGACCTTCTAAAGGTCTTCTATAGACATAAGACCTTCTAAAGGTCCTCTATAGACAGAAGACCATCTAAAGATCTTCTATAGATAGAAGGCCCTCTAAAGGTCTTCTATAGACAGAAGACCTTTTAAAACTATTCTATAGACAGAAGACTTCCTAAAGGTTTTCTATGGACAGCAGACCTTCTAAAGGTCTTCTATAGACAGAAGAATAAAGACCTTTTAGAATGAAGACTTCTTCAATGAAGACTTCTTCTAGAGGTCTTCTATAGACAGAAGACCTTCTAAAGGTCTTCTACAGACAGAAGACCTTCTAAAGGTCTTCTATAGACAGAAGACCCTTTAAAGGTCTCCTATAGACAGAATACCTTCTAAAGGTCTTCTATAGACAGAAGACCTTCTAAAGGTCTTCTATAGACAGAAGACCTTCTACAGAAAGAAGACACTTTAAGGGTATTCTATAGACAGAAGACCCTTTAAAGGTATTCTATAGACAGAAGACCCTTTAAAGGTCTTCTATAGACAGAAGACCTTCTAAAGGCAGAAGACCTTCTAAAGGTCTTCTATAGACAGAAGACCCTTTAAAGGTCTTCTATAGACAGAAGACCTTCTAGAGGTCTTCGATAGACAGAAGACCCTTTAAAGGTCTTCTGTAGACAGAAGACCTTCTAAAGGCCTTCTATAGACAGAAGACCTTCTAAAGGCCTTCTACAGACAGAAGACCTTCTAAAGGTCTTCTATAGACAGAAGACCTTCTAAAGGTCTCCTACATACTAAAGACCTTCTAAAAGTCTTCTATAGACAGAAGACCTTATAAAGGTCTTCTATAGACAAAAGACCTTCTAAAAGTCTTCTATAGACAGAAGACCTTCTAAAAGTCTTCTATAGACAGAAGACTTTCTAAAGGTCTTCTATAGACAGAAGACCTTCTAAAGGTCTTCTATAGACAAAAGACCTTCTAAAAGTCTTCTATAGACAGACGACCTTCTAAAGGTCTTCTACAGACAGAAGACCTTCTCAAGGTCTTCTATAGACAGAAGACCTTCTAAAGGTCTTCCACAGACAGAAGACCTTCTAAAGGTCTTCTACAGACAGAAGACCTTCTCAAGGTCTTCTACAGACAGAAGACCTTCTAAAGGTCTTCTATAGACAGAAGACCTTCTAAAGTTCTCCTACATACGGAAGACCTTCTTAAGGTCTTCTATAGACAGTAGACCTTCTAAAGGTTTTCTATGAACAGAAGAATGAAGACCTTACAAAGGTTTGATGGAAGACCCTATATACAGAAGACCTTGTATAGACAGAAGACCTTGTAAAAGTCTTCTATAGACAGAAGACCTTCTAAAAGCCTTTTATAAACCGAAGACCTTCTGAAGGTCTTCTATAAACCGAAGACCTTCTATTTATAGATATAAGACCCTCTAAAGGCCTTCTATAGACAGAAGACCTTCTAAATGTCTTTTATAAACAGAAGACCATCTATAGACACAATACCTTTTAAAGGTCTTCTATAGGCTGAAGACCTACTAAAGGTTTATTCCATTAAAATATTGAAAAACCTTTAGCACAAACAACTTTGAAATTATTACATTTTTATTCAATATGTGTTTGAGGTGTTTTTTTTTTATCGAAACACCTTATATGTAAGATTTTATCTAATATTAAATAAAAGCTCATCAAAATATCATCTAGGGAATTGATGGTATATTAAGTTATACACGTTTCCCAGTATCATATTTGGATGAGTTTTTATTTAAGATTATATAAAATCTTACATATAACGTGATTCGATAAACGAAACTCTTGCACATAATGATTTTAATAGAGCAAAGTTTTTTATGAAATCATTTTATAGGTACTTAAGATTATATCAGGAAAAAGTGCAAAAAACTGTAAGCATAATATTGTCGGCGATAAAAAAGGGGTTACATATCATTGAACTAGGAGTGAAGTTTCAGCTTATCCTTTAAGTTATATTTCTATCCAAATTACAGCCGATTCCGATGGGAAATTATACTAAAACCTTCAAAATACTCAAAATAAAAGAACCATTATGTTGGAGCTATATCAAAATGCTGGTCAATATGGCTCATCCTCGAACTTAGACTAACGTAGACGAACGTAGACTAAGGAAAAATGTTGGGCTCTACAAAGTTTGGGTCAGACAGACAGACCATTGCTTTGAGGATGATTTTTTTATGTATATACCCTCTTTAGCTAGTCAAACTTGTCTATAACTAACACATCTATGTACATAAGAAATTTTCTCTGTAACGAAGTAATTAATCATACCCGGCATCTAATTTATAGAAAAATTCGACAATTATTTAGCAGCCAAAGACGTATAGCAATAAAGACTAGAAGAAATGCATTTTCCAAAAACATACCCCCCATACCAAGTGCGGATATTATTCGAATGTCCGGAACAACTTTCGAAAACGATATCACTGTCGAAGGATTGGCAAATGTTTTTCGGTTGTACACAAGCACGTTGTTCTTTTGTTCGTCAAAAGTTTAAAAACGATATTATTTTCGAACATTTTGCGAATGTTTTTTCTTCACAAGAAAAATTGTTTCGAGAAACATTTGTTACTTCGGAAATTTTTTACGTTTTAAAAAATTATTTTGTGTAGTTCGCAAAATTCCCATTTGCTTTTTTCAAAAATTTTCGATATAAATGCTACGTATAATATTAACAAGAAGTGATGATAAACACAACATGTGGCTAGGATACAAATACAAGACAACAATGTTTATAAACAGTTACACGCATTGAATCGCAAACATTACAAAGAAGAAAAGGTACATAATAGAAATATCAACAGACGTCAGATAAAGTTAAACATGTCATAAAATCGTAACTCCACCAAAAATGCTTTTTCGGAACTATCGTAAAAACTATCATCTTTCCTTCGCTAATAATATTATTGACGATATTCGAATTCGAAGGTTTTCCTGCCACAAACTGAGCGACGGATGAATCGTTTTCAATTCGTTCTCGTGTGTCGTTTTCGAACAAAATATCCGCAAAACTATCGAAGAACATTCGAAAACGGATCGTTTGCGATAGCAATGGTATGGGGGGGTATGCTTATAGTTCCACATTTTGTTTACAGATGGCTACAGAACTCACTGGAATTGATAACAGCAATGCCAATCGTTTTTGATTCCCATTTCTCGCGGCAGAAAACATTAACGTCGTGTTTTGTGGCTGAAATTTATTTCTTTTCTTTTTTATTGTTCATTCAATGAAAAAATCAAAAGCGAATGCCGTCAAACTTGAGTTTTAATGTCTTTCTTGTCAATATTTCAATGAGTAACAGTTTTCGTTTAACAGAATGTTGCTATGATATCGTAGCAACAGAGGTTAACTCCCTCTACAGTTAATTTTTCACAATTGACTTTTCCTATCTTATAATATTGACATCTTTTTTAGCAGCTCTTGTAGAGACCAAAACTTCTGAAATATTTGCAATGCTAATAATACTTCTTCTGAATGGTAGTGGATCGAGTTGTGTGCACAATAACCCTTTCGACAATAGCCCTCTTATAGTTGTATTGTTTTTAACCAACAATAAAGTGATTGCCCAAAAATAAAAAAAATTAACTGTAAATCGATATTTTTATTCAAATTATGTGATTTGATTTTAATTATAAAAAACAACATATGATAAAAAATAAATAGATGAACTTTTCAAATAATTTTCAATCGTCAACCATTTAACTTTTATCGCTCCACTCATTCATTCATCCAATATCTGAGTGATATTATTCAACATTCCCTCAAAACTGTTATTTATGTTAATTCCAATTCATTCAGTATTTAAAAGATAAATAATATTAAATAACACCACTGCACCATATTGTCGACGACGATTTATTAAACAATGAATAGAGAACGGGGCGGACGGACGGACATCAACAATGTTCATCAAAACAAAAATATGACTCATTAGTGGTCACTATGAATTTGATTTCCTTTTGTTTATTGCTGGAGAAAAGACCATCCCGTCATATGCAATTTATATACCGATTTGTCTGTATGTATGTACATCTGTTTGGGATTACTGTTGACTGAGTTGTTTTTATGTGAAAACGTTTTTATTGTCTGTGAACAAGGAATTCCTTAGAAATGAGACAACTTGATTTGAATGTGTTGTGTTCATAAAAGGCTTGGACAGTTTTGAAAAGCTGGAACATTGGTAATACCTTCCAAACAATACGGATATCAATCACAGAAGCAAATGGAATTGTTGTTCTTTTAATTTTATGGGATAATTTTATGGGATAGGCTTCCAGAAGACAGATAACACACAGATAAAATGCCAATAATATAAAAATATAATATGATTACCAGAATCAATGGACGAATAAGGAGGAGTAGAAAAAAGGAATGTAAAGAATAGCAATATATTAAATATATATTACTAAATCTATTTGCTTAGATGATATTTTAAAATAATTTTTACAAAATGTTACTTTATATTTTATTTTATATACTTGCTAGATGTTACTGGAGAAATTTTTCCAATAAGTACAAAAAGACCCACCTAATATTGTTTGGGTTGATCACTATTACAAAAAAAAAATGTTTCCTCTGCTCCAGAACCAGCAAGAAGCTACTATTTTTTACTACGATAACATTTTTTTCTTTAAGTTATCGAAAAAAGTAAAAAATAGATTCATGCAATACTGGAACAGACCAGTTACTTTGTAAACGCTTCGTAGACACTATCGCATTACACGGTGCGCCTTAACTAATTTTAAATGGAAGGTGCTTACACCTGGGAAGTTTTTGCAGATTCTGAAACTACAATGCTCATAGATGAGAAATATCAAGAAACAAAAAAAATCACCGGAGGGATTTTAAAATAAATCACTATTTAAATTCACATTTTTAGGGGTTCTTTAGGTTTTCACGACTTTGCTTGGAAACCGCGAGTCCTATGTAAATGTTGTAGCTGTGAAAATTCTCCACAAAATTGACCTCTATGATATTTTCGTAGGTTTTACCATTTTTGGGATATAGAAGTTCAAATTGAGACAATGCACTGACTGTATCGCCTCGCGGTTTCCAAGCAAAATCGTCAAAAACCTAAAGAACCCCTAAAAATGTGAATTTAAATCGCGATTTATTTGAAAATCCCTCCGACGATTTTTTTGTTTCTTGATATTTCTTATCTATGAGCATTGTAGTTTCAGAATCTGCAAAAACTGCCCAGGTGTAAGCACATATTTTTTTTTTTAAATTGCTTTTACCTGTTTTTTATTGTGCCCACTACCAAGATTTTTTACTGTTACCCATCATCAGACAAACTTTTGCGCTCTCTATTAACAGTTCTAAGCGTAATATTCTCATACATCTATAAAAGGTGTCATCATTTATTTATATTTCGAAAATATTCTATGTGTGGGCTTGTCAATCAAATTTGCGTCTTAAGTTAAAAAAAAAATATTTCAACCAAAAAGGGAAATACAAAATTATCTAAATAAAAAACGTCAATAAATATTTTCTTTTAAGACACTGAATAGAATTAGAAAAATGTATGCTATGAACAATTATAAAAAAAAAATAATATTTATTATATTATATTTGCGGAAATAAGATATTTTTATTATAAAAAAAGCAGTGTAGGTGTTTTTATTTTGAATGACGACTTCTGTTTTGCATTTTCAAAATATTCAGACTTGATGTCAGTTTTTTTTCTGCTATTTATACCCTCAGCATTTATGCTAACCAGGGTATATACACTTTCATACGGGCAAAATGTGCCTCATCGAAATAACGGTTTTAGACCCCGATTATGTTTGGACGAAATCCGTTTCAGACTATTTGGAATCGATTTAGCAATGTCCGTCCGTCGGTCTGTCTGGCTGGCAGATGCGCACGATAACTCTCGAACAGATGAACCGATTTGGTCCAAAATTTAGCTTTCGTAATAATTTGTCCAAACTTAGTTTAAGTTCGAAGATGGGTTATATCGGCCCACTCCTTCCGGTACCTCCCCCACAAAAGTTCGAAAATGTTCGGAAAATTTGTACTTTGCACATCGTGAAATACATACCAGACTTAGATGAGGTTCCAATATGGACTCAATCGGTCCACTCGTTCGGGTACCTCCCACACAAAATTTCGGAAAAGTTCAGTTTAAGACCTGCTCTCGAATCGCATTGATTTTTCTTGTAACAACTTGTATTCACTGCCCAACATACGACGGTAAAAGTTTCATCTGGGGCAGGTCCATACTTCCTGAGAAAAGAGCCTGAAAGTTGCAAAATATCCCTATGACACCGTGTGTAGTGGTTGGAGAGCAAGATAACTCTCGAACGGATCAACCGATTTGGTCCAAAATTTGGCTTTCGTAATATTTTGTCCAAACTCAGTTTAAGTTCGAAGATGGGTTATATCGGTTCACTCGTTCCGGTACCTCCCCCACAAAAGTTCAAAAATGTTCGGAAAATTTGTGCGCACGATAAATCTTGAAGATAGTACCCGTTTTGGTCAATACTTTGCACATCGTGAAATTTCTACCAGTTTCGATGAGGTTCTAATATGGACTCAATCGATGCACTCCTTCGGGTACCTCCCACACAAAATTTCGAACAAGTTCAGTTTAGGACCTTCTCTCCAATCGCTTTGATTTTTTTTGTAATAACTTGTATTCCCTGCTCTTCATACGACGGTACAAGTTTCATCAGGGGCAAGTCCATACTTCCCGAGCAAATAGACTGAACGTTGAAAAAATCCCTATGACACCGTGTGTAGTGGTTGGAGCGCAAGATAAATCTCGAACGAATCTGCCAATTCGGTCCAAAATTTGGCCTTCGTAATATTTTGTCCAAACACAGTTTAAGTTCGAAGATAAACCATGTCGGTCCACTCCTTCAGGTACCTCCCTCACAAAAGTTCAAAAATTTTCGGAAAAGTTGTTCGCACGATAACTCTTGAAGGGAGTGACTGATGTAATCCATACTCTGCAGATCCTAATATATCTACCAGATATAGATCAGGTACGAATATGGACTATATTTGTCTACTCCTTCTGGTACCTCCCACACAAAATTTCGGATAAGTTCACTTTAAGACCTGCTAGCGAATCACTTTGATTTTTGTTGAAGCGATTTGCATTCGCTACCTCCATTACGACGGTAAAAGTTTTTTCAGGGGCATGCCCATATTTCTTGGGAAAACAGCCCGATAGGTGTGGCAGCCACGATTACTCTCCAACTGTTCAACCGATTTGGTCCAACATTTATCCAAACTTAGTTTCATGGGGCAATACCGGCCCACAACTTCCGGTACTTCTCCCAAATATTTAAAAAATTTCACTAAAATGCTAGGACAATATCACTTGAATGGGGCAACCAACAGGAAATCATTTTTGAGAAAAAATGTTAAAAAGTCATTACCCTAACGTACAGTTCCATGGGGGAAATATGAAGGCGTAAGCCTATACCTACAAATTTCAGGTGGAGAGTTCTGCACCCCCAACGAAGACTAATATTAAATTTCAGCCAAACTGGGATGTGCCGTTCTATGGGGTCTATATGATGATGGGGTCTATATGAAGACGTGGTCCGTTCTATGGACCTATGATGTGGACCTATACCGACAAATTTCATCTGGAAAGTTTTATACCTCAAATGAAGGCCAAATACCAAATTTCAGGAATTTCGAAGGAATATTGAGGCCACAACCTTCAAAATACCGCAAATCGGGATCTACCGTTCTATGGGGTCTTTATGAAGACGTGGGTCTATACTGACAAAATACTGGGGAAAAGTTTTCAGCCATTTCGGTGTGATAATGAAGCTAAAACCTTCAAAATACAGAAAATCGGGTGATACCGTTCTATGGGGGCTATATCAAAACGTGGACCGATATAGCCCATTTGCCAAACATTCTAGGAGTAATAGAAATTTCTATACCAAATTACAAAGCTATATCTTAAAATTGCGAGCTGTATCGTGATTTCAACAGACGAACGGACAGACGACATGGTTACATCGACTTTTACCCTGATCAAGAATATACATATATACTTTAAAGGGTCTCCAACGAATATTTCGATGTGTTACAAATGGAATGACAAATTTATATATACACACTATATTATGATGGAGGATATAAAAAAGTGGGCGTGGTCGGGTCTTCAGACCCAAAATAAGTACGTAAGGTCGGAGACACAGTTACACAGAAAAAAATCCGGCGATAAAAAAATTTTCATATTGACGAAATTCGATAAAATTATTTGATCACAAAGTAAAAATACAACTGAAAAAATATTTCGTTCATGTTGAAGCCACTTCAGGCCCTTGGCGAGAAGAAGCAGTGTTGTCGACTCGGCTTGGCAGAATGTTGTCAGAGATGATATTGTATGTTCACCCATTGTTTGGATTCTCCTGGTCCTGAGCATTGGACAACGCCATAATAAGTCCTCAATCGTCTCTGTTTCTTTTTCATCTTCGCATAATCTGCAGTAGTCCGTGGAGTCATCTCTATCCCATTTGCAGGTCATTGATCTTATTCTGCAGTGTCCCGTGATTACTCCAACCATTAGTTTCAGGTCGGGTTTTCTCATAGAGAGTAGAGAAGTGGTCTTCCGTTTGGAGAGGTTGGGCCAGATTGCCTTTGATACCTTACAGCCAGGTTCGTTGTTCCAAATCTGACCAGCCTTCTCCCTGTATACTTGTTCTAGGAGCCGCATGAAGTGACACAAGGGTGGCTTGATTGAGTTATCGATTTTGATGTCGTTTGACTCAGATCCGCGACGCGCCAATTCATGCGCTTTTTCATTTCCCTCGATGTCGCAATGCCCCGGGACCCAGCACAAGGTAACGATTGATCGTAGGGCCTCCAAAGCTTTCCTGCTGTGCAAGACCGCAGCAGACTTCATTGAATGGGATCTAAGTGATTTTAGGGCCGCTTGACTATCCACATAGATAGTCACCGGTCCAGCTATGTCCCCTTCCATGTTTTTTATCAACTCTGCTGCTTTCGTGACCGCAAAGATTTCGACTTGGAAGACGTTACAATTTTCGCTTAGCTTGTACGAGATCCGTAAGTTGAGGGTATCGCTGTAGACGCCCGCTCCAGTTCCCCCTTCCATCTTGGATCCGTCGGTATAGACCTCTATACCGGGTAGAGGTGGGGAGTTGTGCGTCCATGCTTCTCTATCAGGTATCCGAACTTCAATATCGTCGAAGTGTAATTGTGGTGATATATAGTCACTGATTACCTCCAATCCCACTGATAGCCCAGATCGTCGTAAAATAACAGCGTGGCCATAGTCGAAGTTGCGCCACGAGCTTATCTCCTTGAGTCGGAGAGCACTCTTTGCTGACAACTCTTGCACCACGAGATTCATCGGATGAAGATCCAGTAATACAATCAGGGCAGCCTGTGGAGTGCTTTTCATGACACCGGTAATTAAGAGAGATGCCGCTCTTTGAACGGTATTAATCTTGTGGAGAAGGGATGTCTTACTTAGTGCATTCCACCATACCAGTGAACCATAAGTCAGATTAGGCCGAACTATGGCCTAAAAATCCAGTGGATGACCTGTGGTTTCAAACCCCAACTCTTACCAATAGAGTTCTTGCATGAATAAAGGGCTATAAGACCTCTCTTGGCATGTTCTTCGACATTCCTTTTCCACGTTAATTGGATAATGCCAAGGTACTTGGCCTCTAGAGAGAGCTTTAGGGCCACTCCATCCAGCGTTGGTAGGGTGAATGGTTCGACTTTTCTCTTGTTCGTAAATAGAACCAGCTCTGTCTTAGATGGGTTCACCCCAAGTCCATTGTTGTGTGCCGATCTTGATAAATTGCATGAGTTCCGATAGCGTTTGTGGGAACTTCCCGGTGATCATTATGACCACGTCATCAGCATAAGCTACTGTTTTTATACGTAGTTGGTCAAATTCCTTATGTATTTCGTTAATCACCAGGAGCCCCAGCAGTGGAGATAGTAAAAAATAAATGGAGTTGACGTTGGTTGATGATTTTTTGTACAAGTGCTTTAAGGGCGCAGGAATGAAAAAAAGCTTTGGTCTATGTCGGTTCAGATTTGGATATAGCCCCCATATATTTGATGCACTAAATACGCAATGTATATAAAATATTGATGAAGTTTGGAAAATAGGACGGAATTCTGATCAGAAATAAATTTGCCAAATTATACAGAAATCGTTTGAGATTTGTATATAAATACCATATATATTTTTTCGCCCGATTTGAGGAATTTGGATGAAGGTGGCGAAAGGTGCATGCCAACTTTTTGATGTCAATTTTGCAAGGCGGATTGTATACCATTGCCACGTATGTACGTTAGTGTCTATTTTAGTAAGAACAGTGGGTATCATGTTGGGTCTTAAGCCAACTAATCTGTAACAGTGTTTATGTACGCAGAAAATATTTTTTAAAGTTATTTTTTAATTTCCAATGTCAGCGTGCGTATTTTTTGTCAGCAACAAATTAATTAAAAAAGGTTCCATTTGCAAAATATTTTTTTATTTATCAAAAATTTCCAAATATTTGTCATTCATAAATGCTTCAGACATTATACAAACAGACGACCGACATACTTATGAACGTACGTAAAATATTTTGCGATTTTTTGTGTAATGTTTACTAGCGTTTCTTATTGATTTCCTAATTGTATGTATGTAATACGAACATACATAAAAATCTGTATGTCCAGCGTTGTTTTTGTTTTTTATCAGTAAATTTAAATGAGTCATTGGATTATATTTTGACGAATTATTCGCGATATCTGTATGTTGAACATACAAACACACTTTTTTGGTTGTCATATGTGCGGGTATATATACATATGTCTACATAGGTATGTCTTGTATCTACAACAGGGATGTTCAAAAAACTTGTCTTATCGTATTGCCAAGATATTATTTTTCTTGTTCAATGAAAAAGCAAATATAAAATAAGAGAGAATAAAAGTACTTTCTTGTCACGAAAACAGACTTTGTTGAGCATGTCTGATTTATTTCGCCGCCTGTATATCTGGTTGGTTCCTTTTTGTTGATAGTTTTTAATAAATTTCTTATTTTCTTTTGGCCTCCACCATTAAGGAGATGAGTGAACGAGAGAGAGAGTGACAACATATAGAGAAAATCGATCACTGTTATAAAACTCTTGATTTCATTTAAGAGTATTTGTATGTTAAAGAGAGTGTTGCTATGTTATCAAGTGGTTTTTTTACATTGGTAGCCAATAAATGGTACTTAATTAGTATGTGTAAATTATAAAGTGTTCGCAGTATAGAAATCTTTTAACACTTGCCTATATATTATGTATGTATGTACATATATTTAATATGGAACATTGGTGGAGTCGTTTTTTATTGGGATAGCTGACACATATTGTTTTTTTTTCAAGATAGTCTCGCTTAATCCCATTGTTGTTGTTTTATTATTTTAAAACAACTAATTTATTAGTGGAAAAAGTTTGGCATTGTTCGCCAAGAGGTATGGCAGGGAAGACTAGTTTCGATCCACGCCACTGGATCTCATCAGTTCCCTTTGTTTCTTGTTGGTGGATATTCTCCGCCAAAGTTATTTTTCAATAACTTCTTTAACAAAAAACTTTTTTTACCCAAACATCAATCGTCAGCTCGAAGTATAAAGAGTAACAAAGAAAAAAAACTTGAATCTCAACGAAGACAACATAACAAAACCGTGTCAGTGTTTCTCAAATAGAATATTGGTGGTGTCGTTTTTTATTGGGATAGCGAGGAAACTGATGAAATCCCGTGGCGGGGATCGAAACTAGTCTTCCCTGCCTTACCCCTTGGCGAACAATGCCAAACTTTTTCCACTAATAAATTTGTTGTTTTAAAATAATGAAACAACAAAGGGATTAAGCCAGACAATTAAAAAAAATATTTAATATGGACACAGAGAAACCAGAATCATATAAATAATTGAAAATCAGAATCATATAAATAATTGAATTTGCAACAATGACGATTGTCCGATATAGACCATCTTGGAACTTGATTTTACGATGTGCAAAGTTTTAGCCAAATCGTCGTTTTATTTAGTGCCTACAGTGTTTTTTAGGGACCGCTAGGAGAACATACTGGAAAAAATTTCCGTACTTTTGCGAAAAATTTTGAAATTTTGTGTGGGAGGTACCAAAAAGAGTGGACCGTTATACTCCATCTTCAAACCTTACTTTGGAGGAGGAGGAAATAATACGTAAAATTTTGTATTTTCAAAAAAAAATATATTTTTAAGTAGATCTTTCTTTCAACTGAAAGAGCACATCTTGGTATAGCCCCCATATAACGGTACCGCCCGATTTCAGGCGTTTTGCAGTTTTTAGTCAAATTTTCAAACCGAATTAGCTATAATTTGACATTCAGCATTCCTAGTGATCAACAAACTTATATTCCAAAATAAATGAGCATAGGTCCATGTCTTGGTATAGCCGCCATATAACGGTACCTCCCGATTTTCGGTATTTTGAGAATTTTAGCTATATTATTTGAACGAACTATATGCAATTTTTCATTTAAGGTTCCCAGTGGTCACAAAACATCTCCACCAAAGACTGTCAACATAGGAGTTTAGTATAGGCCCCATATAACGGTACCTCCCGATTGTCGGTATTTCGGGGTTTTTCGCTACATTATTAGACCGAACTACCTGTAATTTTACATTTGAGGTTCCCAGCGGTCACAAAACATCTCCACCAAAAACCGTCAACATAGGTCCATGTTTTAGTATAGCCCCCATATAACGGTACCTCCCGATTTTCGGTATTATGAGAATTTTAGCTACATTATTTGACCGAACTACCTGCAATTTTACATTTGAGGTTCTCAGTGGTCACAAAACATCTCCACCAAAAACCGTCAACATAGGTCCATGTTTTAGTATAGCCCCCATATAACGGTACCTCCCGATTTTCGGTATTTTGAGAATTTTAGCTACATTATTTGACCGAACTACCTGCAATTTTACATTTGAGGTTCTCAGTGGTCACAAAACATCTCCACCAAAAATGTTAACATATGTCCATGTTTTAGTATAGGCCCCATATAACGGTACCTCCCGATTTTCGGTATTTTGAGAATTTTAGCTACATTATTTAACCGAACTACGTGCAATTTTACATTTGAGGTTCTGAGTGGTCACAAAACATCTCCACCAAAAAACCGTTAACATAGGTCCATGTTTTAGTATAGGCCCCATATAACGGTACCTCCCGATTTTGGGGATTTTAGCTACATTATTTGACCGAACTACCTGCAATTTTACATTTGACGTTCCAAGTGGTCACAAAACATCTTCACCAAAACCGTCAGCATAGGTCCATGTTTGAGTACAGCCCCCACATAACGGTACCTCCCGATTTTCGGTATTTGGGGGATTTTAGCTACATTTTTTTACCGAATTACCTGTAAATTAACATTTGATGTTCCCAAGGGCCACAAACCTCTTCACCAACAATTGTTAACATAGGTCCAAATTTAGGTATAGCCCCCATATAACGGTACCTACCGATTTTCGATATTTTGGCTGCATTTTTGACCGAATTACCTGTTATTTAACATTTGATATTCTCAGTGGTCGCAAAACATCTCCACCAAAAATGTTCAACGTAGGTATAAATGTTGGTATAGCGCTCATATAACGGTACCTTCCTATTTTCGGTATTTTAAATATTTTAGCTACATTTTTTAAAGGAATTACCTGCAATTTAACATTTGATGTTCCCAATGCCCACAACACTTTTCCACCAAAAGCTGTTAATGTAGGTTAAAATTTTGGTATAGCCCCCATATAACGGTACCTCCCGAGTTTCGGTATTTTGAGGGTTTTAGCTACATTTTTTGAGCGAATCACCTGTAATTTAAGATTTTGATATTAACAATGACCACAAAACATATCCACCAAACATTATCAACATAGTTCCAAGTTCACGTACATATATCGCCCATATAACGGTACCTCCCGATTTTCGGTATTTAGAATATTTTAGCTAAATATTTTAAAGGAATTACCTGTAATTTAACATTTGATATTCCCAGTGGTCAAAAAACATCTCTGATGTCAATACAATGTTTCCTATATACAAGTATGAAATATTTGTTATTTAAAAAAATAAATAAAATATTACATTTAGGAATTGATATTACATTTAAAAACTCCTATACTTTTCGATTCTGATAATTATTGTGGGCACAAATAACGTCATCCAGTTATACCATACCCACTAATGCTGGTGCAATAATTGCTAAACCATTTTCAAAATCGAAAAATTAATAGGTTTTTATGATGTTTAAGATAAATTCCTAAATAAAACGACAAAATACATGTTAATAAATGTAAATTTTGTTGGTAAAATAATAAATGTTTCACACTGGTATAAAGAAAAACTTGTAAAAAATTAAGAAAAAAATAATAATTATTCCATTCCCACTACCAAATAGGACTTAATTTTTTTGTAATTTTTAGTAGTTTAATACAAAAAATTAAGAAAATCGAAGAGTACAATCATTGTTAAAAATTGATTTTCAATATTAAATTGCGAGAATTGCAGCCCAGCCCACTGTAATTTTTTTCTGTTTTTTATTACAAAAATACAAAAAATTTTGTTTTTTCAAATTGGAACAACATTAAAGTATTTCTCTGCATAGTACCTATAGTTTTTACAGAATTCGACATTTTCAAGGCGCGATATCTCTGGAACCGTTAGTCAAAAAACAATCTGAAAATATACTAAAATGTTTTGCTGATGAGCAGCGTCACCACAGTTAAAAATAAAGGAAATCAAAAACCACTTTTGAAAAATTGTCCGATTTCACTCAGAAATCCCCATTTACAAATTCTACATTAAAAAAAGTACTAAATAAATTGAGAATACAAAATACACAGAACCACTTCCTCACAACAAAGGAAATATTGAACAACAACACAAATTCATTTGCACAACGTTCTTATCTTATCAAGTTTAAATATCTTATTTCAACTCTTTATATGCCAATCTTAATTAGCGCACCCATTGACAGGGATGTGAACATTCAATTGTACATACAACTAATTTACTTAGATATATTTTCAACCATGCCGATCTTAGCAATACTTATTGCATATGTTTCTCAATAGTTAGGTTAAATTCTTTGCGGTGGCGTGTTTTATGGTAACCTATTGTTTCTATAAATCCATAACAAATTTAAAATAATTAATTGTAATGCCGTCAAACCTATTTAAAATAAATAAAATACATAACATTTTATTTTTTTAAATAACTTTCCATCTCTGGCAATTGTGCGTATGGTCCCATCTCTCTCTCCAGCTTTTGGAAATAACCTCTCTTTCATGTGAGAATTAGAACGAAATTAATATTTTTTTGCTACTAAAAATGGGCTATTTTTTGCCATTGAGTGGCAAAGGAAAAATTAAATTGATATTGTTTAGTATTTTGTTTATAACAAATTGGAATACAACCATTGACAAATCAAGCCCCTATAGGCCAGTTGAAAAAAAACATATTTTTTTAGTAATAGTTTTTTGTTTGAATAATTTGCATTCAACTGTCAACTAAAAAACAAAACAAACATAACTTTAATTGCACTAAATAGCAAATAAAAACCGCTTCCATTTTCATTGTAAATAAGTATGTACTAATTATTGTCTTTCCGGGTGTGTCAATTTAACTCAACACAACAACAAAAAGTTTATTTTTTATTTTATTTGTAATTTAAATGGATAATAATGAAACGAATAAAAAAGTTGAAAAAATTAAGGTGAGCACAGTGAACAATTTTGAAATTAGATAAAAATATCAATTGAAAACAAAGCGAAACGCAAATAATTAATATTTTTGTTTTTTGTTTTTTTTTTTTTTTTTGATAAAAAGATAAGAATAACTTGATGACAAATCAATTGAAATAAAAAAGGCCGTTGATATATTATGTCCCTGAATGAAGTTTTTTGTTTCAAAAAGTAACCTCCAAACAATTTACCTACTTGTGTTGATAAGTTTGTGGGTCTATTCCAATTATCGTTTACACCTGCCGTCAAGCAACTTATTGCACAATCCAAAAACCCGCTGCCTAATGTCCATTGTATTAACAAAAAAACACACAAATTACCATAAAGTGAAGTCATACCATATAAGGATTAAAACGCTTAAAGAGCCTTGTATGTATATTATGATCTATAACATTGTGCATAACACAACGTTAAGGTGGGTCATGAAAAAGGCCCGTTCAACAAGTCTTGAAGAAAATTGCTAATAAAAATACTATGTAGTAAATGTACAATAATAAACAAACATGTTTGTGTTAGTGCGGTAATATTAACAGAATATAAATTTTTAAAGCAATTCTCTTAACCAGTGGGTCTATGCGAGTCTACTCGACGTTTAGTTAAAATTATCAATGTTTTTCACCGTTTACTGCCAAACTAAATCTGCAACGAGGCTATGTATATAAACTTCGATACGATGAAAATGTCCGTCCGGCTGACGCGATAACTCTCTAACGGATCAACCGATTAGGTCCAAAGTTTGGTTCTCTAATATTTTGTCCAAATTTATATCATGTTCAAAGACGGACTATACCCGTCCTCCCCTCCATCACCAAACATTTTTCGTTAAAACGGTTAAGGGACAAACCGATTTGGTCCAAACTTGCACATCGTAATATTTATTCCAGACATATATGTATCAGCTTCGAATATAGACCACATCGATCTACTTCTTCGGGTACCTCCCACACAAAATTTCAAAATTTTTTGCAACAAGTGCAATTTCGAAACTCTTCCCGGATTGTCATGCAGCAGGTTGTGTTCGCGGCCCCCTTATGCTTACTTACTTACACTGTGCAACACTGAAAATGCAAACAACTTCTGGTGGGCATTTTCTGAAAGTACATATTGAGACTACAAAACCCCTAGTTGGGTTTCGTGTTTTTAGATCGGGTTTGGATTTTATGGCCTCATCTATAACTGGCTAAAACGACCCCTTTTTCAATTGATCCGGGCTTTATCTCAGAAACTAATAAGAATTTTGATTTGCGGTCTTCAGCAATATTGTAGTCCTAGAGTAGTAGAACTTAAGTGTCAAATAGACGAACTGGGAAAAACCGCAACTAGCGCATCAAAATTGGTAAAATATATACAAGTTTACATAATTTCTGGAATTATGGTCAGTTACAGCCAAACTATTGAGAGTTGACCCAATTAACCTTTCGCAAAAAAATTCCAAATAATGTGCTCAGCAATTCTTCAGAACATTCTGAAACTGTAAAACACTTATTTTATGTTGTATAGGCGGGATTTCAAATCGAACCTTATACAAAACATATTTCAAACAACGTTCACACAGGCTGTTTATTCTCATATTTGAAATTTCAATGTATTGTTGATATATTTTTCAAATTGTTGTTGAAAAATATGGTAGAAACAACGCGATAGAGGCATTTTACAGCAATGATATGTTCTGAAGAGTTGTGTATTACATTTCAGCGAATATTTTTCCAAAATATAATATTGAGAAAAATTTAACCGTTTTGGGGATACGCTGCGAAATATATACAAATCACAGAATTTTTAGATATATTATTAAATTTGAGGTAATAAATGAGGTTATTTGTGTTGATTATTTTTCCAAATGCCTTCTTCTTGTTCTTATCCACAAGTTTGCTGCAGATGTCATGGAAAGATTCGTATTGGTTTTAAAGATATAGCCCCGATTTGCTTTAAAAAGTCAATATTTAACGATGTTTAGATAGGGCCATAAAATCCGAACCCGATCTAACAAAACAAAACCCAAAGAGGGTTTTTATCTATTGGGTCTGTACTTTCACAAAAACCGCATTAGAAGTTGTTTGCACAAAATTACCTTGAAAATGTTGCACAGTGTTATTTAGCTGGCCCATTACAGAACATTTGTTCCATAGGCCGAACTAAGAAAAGATCTCCAATTCTCTCTAATTGTTGCTTCGCACTCTTTGCGCCATCTATTTCTTGGCCTGCCAATTCCGCGTGCACCGCCAAGCGGTTCGTATTTATACGCCTTTTTAGCGGGTTCATCTTCGCCCATTCTTATGATATGGCCTAGCCAACGCAATCGCTGCATATCGATACGTTTATCTATATTGATGTCGTTGTACAGCAGATACAGCTCGTGGTTCATGCGACGTCAATATACACCGTCAACGCAGATTGATCCGTATATCTTTCGAAGAAATTTTCTCTCAAACACACCAAGCACTGCCATGTATGCTTGCGCAAGTTCCCGGCTTCGGAGACATACATCAGCACGGGTATTATCAGTGTTTTGTAGAGCGTTATTTTTCTTTGACGAGATGTGGCTTTGTTTTTAAACTGCTTACTTAAACCAAAGTAGCATCTGTTGGCAAATACAATTCTTCTTTTTATTTCACAACTGATGTCGTTTGTTGTGTTTACGGAGGTGCCGAGGTAGACGAAGTCTTTTACTACCTCAAAATTATAGGAACCAACTTCAGCAATTGGTCCGATCTCAATGGACGCATTGCGCGTCGACACCATCAACTTGGTTTTCTCGCCGACCTTCATAAAGGTATCAATTACTTCTTTTACTGATCGTCCCATGATGTCTATATCATCAGCGCAGGCAAGTAACATGTGGCTATTGGTGTGGATTGTGTCACTTCTTTTGACGTTTGCCTCTTGTATAACCTTTTCCAACAGGATGTTGAAGATACCACACGAAAGGCTGTCTCCTTGTCTGAAACCTCTTTTGGTACAAAACTCTTCGGAGAGGTTCTTTCCTATTTTAACTGAGAATCTCGTGTCAGTTAAAGTCATTTTACAAAGCCGGATGAGCTTTGCGGGGATACCAAATTCAGACATGGCTTGGAATACCTTTGAACGCAGCGTGCTGTCGAAGGCTGCTTTATAATCGACAAAAAGGTGGTAGGTGTCGATCTGCATCTCTTGGGTCTTCTTCAAGATTTGCCGCAGGGTAAATATCTGGTCAATGGTGGACTTGCCAGGTCTAAAGCCGCATTGGTATGGTCCAATTATCTCGTTGACCAAAGGCTTTAGTCGTTCGCACAATATCCCTGACACGATCTTGTAGGCAATAGGGAGTAGACTTATGGCCCTATAGTTAGAGCATACAGTCTTATCTCCTTTATTGTGGACGGGGCATAGGATACTCAGGTTCCAATCTTCGGGTACTCGTTCTTCCTGCCAGATGGTGCTAACTATCTGATGAATACACCTTATCAGCGTGTCGCCTCCGGTTTTGAACAGCTCGACTGGTAAGCCATCGGCTCCTGCTGCCTTTTTATTCTTCAGCGGATTTGTTGCTGTCTTTACCTCATCTTGGCTGGGCGGTATACATTCAATACCATCTTCTGGGATTGGGTCTGTGGTATCTTCGTCGTCTTCACTGCTATTGGATACCAACAGTTTTGAAAAATATTCTTTCCATATCCTGAGAACACTATCTGTATCAGTTACCAAATTACCTTGCTGGTCTCTACAACAGGATGTGCCTGTACCAAAGCCATCTGTTTGATGTTTCACTCTTTGGTAGAATTTTCGGACTTCATACTGTCTCCTGTATATCTCGATTTTTTCACACTTCCGCTTTTCCATTTCTCTCTTTTTCTTGCGGAAAAGACGTTTCTCTTCTCTCCTTTTCTCCCTGTATCTCTCTCGTGCGCTACGCGTTGCTACTGATTGTAAAGTAGCTCTATATGCCGCATTTTTCTCTTCGGTAGCAGCCCGACACTCCTGATCATACCATGGATTCCTTGGTGGAGGTCTCTGGTATCCAAGTATGGATTTTGCGGCTGTTTGCATGGAGTGGGCAATACTTTGCCATTGTGCTGATATGTTATCGGGATGCGGAGTGCTTTGATTAAGCAATTGGGCTAATTGAGTGGAATATGCTGTGGCTATCTGTTGTGATTGCAGCTAACTTTCGTGTTGTGTCTGTTCGTGCTTTGTTTGCTACATTTAATCGGGTGCGTACCTTTTCTGCAACAAGGTAGTGGTCCGAGTCTATGTTTGCTCCTCGGAACGAAGGCACATCAAACACGCTCGATGAATGTCTTCCATCTATCACAACGTGATCAATTTGATTTCTTGTTTTCTGATCTGGAGACAGCCAGGTGCCCTTATAGATGTCGAGATGTTGAAATCTGCTAACTACCATGTTTTTTGCCGCTGCGAAGTCTATCAGCCTCGTACCATTGTCAGATATTTCACTGTGGAGACTGAATTTTCCGACTGTTGGGCCAAAGATATTTTCCTTTCCAATTTTGGCATTAAAATCGCCTAGAATAATTTTAATGTCATGGGCAGGACAATGGTCAAATGTTTCTTCTAAGGGCTCATAAAATATATCTTTGATCAGTTCGTCCTTGTCTTCAGTGGGAGCATGAGCGCAAATAAAGTTGATGTTGAAGAATTTTGCTTTTATTCGAATTGTCGCAAGTCGTTCATTCACTGGCGTGAAGCTGGAGATCAGATGTTTTAACTTCCGACTAACTACAAATCAGCAACCAAACTCGTGCTTTATATCATGGCAGCTATAATACAGTGCGTCACCTTTAGGTGTTGTTGTGACGCCTTTCCCAATCCATCGTATTTCCTGTATGGCAGTAATATCGGCCTTGTACTTTTCAAGTGCATCTGCCAATGCGTAAACTGCACCTTCTCTATAAAGAGTGTGAACATTCCAGGTGCAGATTCGCAGATCATGGTCCTTAAAACGTTTGCGGGGTTCATCTTTAGAGGGTCATCTTTGGAGGGATTTGTTTTTCTTTCCTTTTGTTTTTTCAAAGTAGTCTGTTTTTTCTAGGGGAGGGTTACTAACCCGACGCCCAAACCCAAGTTTTTAACGTTCTTATGGGTGAACGCGCGGCACATGTTAGCTCACTACCTTAAACGGGTGTTAAAGGCAGCTACCCCAGGTGACACCACGGGGAGGTCAGTGTCCACATAAGATGAATGAGGGACCAAGATAGATCCTGGACTTTGCCATGTTAAAGCCGGTCAGGACCGTTCATTGGTATTTTTCATCCCCTAACTCACCCAAATTTACTCACAATTTCAAAATGTCATCAAAATGTCTTTCGAATTTCGTGTTTGGTGAGTCAAATAAACGAAATCGACTGAAAATATATTTGAGACCTATATCCAGATCTGAACCGATTCTCAGCAAAGGCCCATGATCATTGATGGCATCCAAATATGGGAGCCCCTTTGCATTAAGAGCTTAAATTGTCCGACCCTCCTAATGTACCCAAGCTAATAATTTTAATAATCATATGCGCCAAATAGTTATGTCCTTCCGTATATGGCATGATTGTTATTTGAATGTTGAAAGCAAATTTTAATAGAGTGTTTACGTCTTCACGGTTGTTGCGAAATGACGAAGTTTGTTTTCTTAATTGATTTTAATAACCCTGCTCCATATTGAATCTAATATTTTACCATTTTTGGAAACAAAAAAAGGTCGTTTTAAAGTGGCCATCAATAGATGAGATGTGTGTGTTTTCAAATATTGGGTTATGTTAATTTTAGAGATAGGTTTATTTGATGATAACTCTTATTTTCATTTATCAGAAAGTATTAATATTCGATGTGAACTTGGTCACTGAAATAGGAGTTTTTCTTTAACCAAAACCTTCGTAGTCACATTTGCCCTTATTACCACTTAAACCTAATTCACATCGCTTCATTGGAAAAATGCGTCTTTTATTTATTAAATTCAATGTTATAAAAAATCCCGCTTAATGTAAATGCACTATTGCCATAATATACAATGGTTTTTGTACGCCCCAAATTGTTTTTTAACTTTTATCTCGCTTTAATCAACGATGAAATTTCACGCATTTTAGGTCTCCAATATAACTCCACAATAACACCTAATTATCTTGTTTTAAAATTGCCTTTCCCGTTTTTATTCTCACAAAATTCCCCATCAATGGTACTCTTACTGTCATTCTTTTAATTGTCCTTAAAGTATCAATAAAGAAATATTTACCCTCCGTTATCCAAAATAATAAAATAAATTCCGCAGCAAAATTCTTCTTCTTAAATTTCATTTCCTCCTTTGTTCTCTCTCTTTTACCCAACAATGACCTTAATTTAATTTGTTTCTACAACTCAAGTGTTTGTTATAAATTGATAACATATTTTTTTAAATTCTTTTTCTATTGAAAATTACTCATCGCAAAATGTTGTACTGTTTGTTTCAGGAATCCATATCATTGGCACATGATCTCTCTGATAAACCACTACCACCCTCACCCTTCATAAAAACCACCATTGAAGGTGGCAAAGTATCGGATCGTTTGGGAAAATTAAAATCATCTTCAGAAAGTTGGAAGACACGAGTTGGTAAGTTGTTCATACCTTCCTTTTTGATATATTTTAACAGAATCATTAAAATCTCTCCTTTTTTTAGAACAATCAGATGCCTCCAAATTCACTGTCGCTGGTCGACTTCAAAAGAAAGCACAATCACCGGTAGAGTTGCAGTTTGAACGTTCAACAACATCGGCTGCTAAAAAATGTCCTCCACATATCATACGCAGTGCCAATCAACCCCTTTTGGGTTTGGCCAAAAGTCCTTCAATGATGACCACTGGCAGTGGTGGTGGTCGTGCACCTGGTGTTGGTCATCATTTGGTCCAACGTAGCCTTAGTATCAATGAAGGAAATGTTATTGTCGAACGTAGTTCATCCAGCAATTCGGATAGTGATAATGAAAAAGAAAAGCAACAAAATACAAGCAATAAAGATGTTGGTGTTCGTTCTAGTCATACTGTTGCCGCTGGTGGTGGTGGAGCAAAAGTTGCTATACCAAAACTTGATGATGAAGAAACCTTTGAGAAATTCTTTGCATCGAAAAAATCACCAACAACACCACAAACACCCGAAGAGGAAGGAATTAATATTGAAGATTTTGATCACATCAAATCAACGCAAAGGTAAGAAACGGGTGGGTCAATAATATAATTGTTCCACAAACATCCCATACGGGACAAGGGAGACTGACATGACATGGGACCTACTGTTTATCGCCGAGTCCGAACGGCGTGTCTTAAGACACCACTTTGTAGAGAAGTTTTACATGGCTGAAATATTCAGGAAATGTCGCCAACATTACTGAGGGTTATTTTGCCACCGCTGACAAATGTTTGATGTTGCGTGGCCTGGGACTCGAACCCACGACCTTCAGCAAGCAAGGCGGGCGTGCATACCATAGCACCACGGTGGGTCAATATTACTCTTTAAAAAATCCACGTTTTGTAGGCTAAAGGAGGGTCAATAATATTCTTTAAAAAAATCCACGTTTTGTAGGCTAAAGGGGAGGGTCAATAATATTCTTTAAAAAAATCCACGTTTTGTAGGCTAAAGGAGGGTCAATAATATTCTTTAAAAAAATCCACGTTTTGTAGGCTAAAGGAGGGTCAATAATATTCTTTAAAAAAATCCACGTTTTGTAGGCTAAAGGAGGGTCAATAATATTCTTTAAAAAAATCCACGTTTTGTAGGCTAAAGGAGGGTCAATAATATTCTTTAAAAAAATCCACGTTTTGTAGGCTAAAGGAGGGTAAATAATATTCTTTAAAAAAATCCACGTTTTGTGGGCTAAAGGAGGGTCAGTAATGTTCTTTAAAAAATCCACGTTTTGTAGGCTAAAGGAGGGTCAATAATATTCCTTAAAAAATCCACGTTTTGTAGGCTAAAGGAGGGTCAATAATATTCTTTAAAAAATCCACGTTTTGTAGGCTAAAGGAGGGTCAACAATATTCTTTAAAAAATCGACGTTTTGTAGGCTAAATGAGGTTCAATAATATTCTTTAAAAATCTACGTTTTGTAGGCTAAAGATGGATCAACAATATTCTTTAAAAAATCCACGTTTTGTAGGCTAAATGAGGGTCAATAATATTCTTTAAAAAATCTACGTTTTGTAGGCTAAAGATGGATCAACAATATTCTTTAAAAAATCCACGTTTTGTAGGCTAAATGAGGTTCAATAATAGTCTTTAAAAAATCCACGTTTTGTAGGCTAAAGATGGATCAACAATATTCTTTAAAAAATCCACGTTTTGTAGGCTAAAGGAGGGTCAATAATATTCTTTAAAAAATCCACGTTTTGTAGGCTAAATGTGGGTCAATAATATTCTTTAAATAATCCACGTTTTGTAGGCTAAATGTGGATCATTAATATTCTTTAAAAAATCCACGTTTTGTAGGCTAAATGTGGGTCATTAATATTCTTTAAAAAATCCACGTTTTGTAGGCTAAATGTGGGTCAATAATATTCTTTAAAAAATCCACGTTTTGTAGGCTAAATGTGGGTCAATAATATTCTTTAAAAAATCCACGTTTTGTAGGCTAAAGGAGGGTCATTAATATTCTTTAAAAAATCCACGTTTTGTAGGCTAAGTGAGGGTCAATAATATTCTTTAAAAATCCACGTTTTGTAGGCTAAATGAGGGTCAATAATATTCTTTAAAAAATCCACGTTTTGTAGGCTAAAGGTGGGTCAACAATATTCTTTAAAAAATCCACGTTTTGTAGGGTAAAGGAGGGTCAATAATATTCTTTAAAAAATCCCCGTTTTGTAGGCTAAAGGAGGGTCAATAATATTCTTTAAAAAATCCACGTTTTGTAGGCTAAAGGAGGGTCAATAATATTCTTAAAAAATCCACGTTTTGTAGGCTAAAGGAGGGTCAATAATATTCTTTAAAAAATCCCCGTTTTGTAGGCTAAAGAAGGGTCAATAATATTCTTTAAAAAATCCACGTTTTGTAGACTAAAGGAGGGTCAATAATATTCTTTAAAAAATCCACGTTTTGTAGGCTAAAGGAAGGTCAATAATATTCTTTAAAAAATCCACGTTTTGTAGGCTAAAGGAGGGTTAATAATATTCTTTAAAAAATCCACGTTTTGTAGGCTAAAGGAGGGTCAATAATATTCTTTAAAAAATCCACGTTTTGTAGGCTAAAGGAGGGTCAATAATATTCTTTAAAAAATCCAAGTTTTGTAGGCTAAAGGAGGGTCAATAATATTCTTTAAAAAATCCACGTTTTGTAGGCTAAAGGAGGGTCAATAATATTCTTTAAAAAATCCACGTTTTGTAGGCTAAAGGAGGGTTAATAATATTCTTTAAAAAATCCACGTTTTGTAGGCTAAACGAGGGTCAATAATATTCTTTAAAAAATCCACGTTTTGTGGGCTAAAGGAGGGTCAGTAATGTTCTTTAAAAATCCACGTTTTGTAGGCTAAAGGTGGGTCAATAATATTCTTTAAAAAATCCACGTTTTGTAGGCTAAAGGAGGGTCAATAATATTCTTTAAAAAAATCCACGTTTTGTAGGCTATAGGTAGGTCAATAATATTCTTTAAAAAATCCACGTTTTGTAGGCTAAATGTGGGTCAATAATATTCTTTAAAAAATCCACGTTTTGTAGGCTAAATGTGGGTCAATAATATTCTTTAAATAATCCACGTTTTGTAGGCTAAATGTGGATCATTAATATTCTTTAAAAAATCCACGTTTTGTAGGCTAAATGTGGGTCATTAATATTCTTTAAAAAATCCACGTTTTGTAGGCTAAATGTGGGTCAATAATATTCTTTAAAAAATCCACGTTTTGTAGGCTAAATGTGGGTCAATAATATTCTTTAAAAAATCCACGTTTTGTAGGCTAAAGGAGGGTCATTAATATTCTTTAAAAAATCCACGTTTTGTAGGCTAAGTGAGGGTCAATAATATTCTTTAAAAATCCACGTTTTGTAGGCTAAATGAGGGTCAATAATATTCTTTAAAAAATCCACGTTTTGTAGGCTAAAGGTGGGTCAACAATATTCTTTAAAAAATCCACGTTTTGTAGGCTAAAGGAGGGTCAATAATATTCTTTAAAAAATCCCCGTTTTGTAGGCTAAATGAGAGTCAATAATATTCTTTAAAAAATCCATGTTTTGTAGGCTAAATGTGGGTCAATAATATTCTTTAAAAAATCCACATTGTGAAGGCTAAAGGAGGGTCAATAATATTCTAGAAAATTTGTCGTTAAATGAAGATCCGGTCCATGATGGAAGTGTCAGATTTAACTTCACCATATCGGAAGTCTGAACTGAAATTTCACAACAAAATAGATTTTAATTTGAATTTTCTAATATTTTTCCTTCTTCTCCTCCTCCTCCTTTTCAGACTGGCTGTAAAACGTAACATACAATTGCCCAAAGGGCGTAGAGCTGCACGTAATCCTCTGCGAAACTTGGCTTCACGCACAGATCTCTCTTCAGAATATACTGAAGTAAAATCCGGCATAGCCGAAAGAGAAATGCGAAGAATTCGAGCTGAATCATGTAAGCAAACCATAAACAATCATTTCAGATCCTTTAAATAATCCTAAACCTTTTAAATTTTTAGATGGTGGGCGTGTCAACTTGGCCGCTGAAGCTATTGCAGGTTTAGCCTCTGTTGAAGATTTCAAATCGGTTTCATTAAAATCCTCTTCATTGCCAATCATACAAATGTGGCTTCCCTATAAACCGGTCATGTTGCTACATGTCAAAGGTCGCACGCATGTACAAACACGTCTTGTAGAACCTTCATATCTTTCTTTGAATCGTGGCGATTGTTTCATCCTCATAAATGGTCCCAACTTGTATCGTTATGTCGGTTCATATGCCAACATCATTGAAATTTCACGCAGCAAAAAAATCTGTGCCTACATTGTGGAAAACAAGGACATGGGTTGTACGGCCACCTCAGAGGTCATACTCACCGATGGCAAATTCATGAACGAACATCATTGGAAGAAATTTTGGGATATTCTGGGTAAACCCGAGGCATATATTATACCCGATAGTGGCCATGCAGATGAGGATGATTTATTTGAAGCTAGCCTAATAGAAACTAACAAAGTATACGAATTCCAAGATGATTCTTTGGTGCCATATGAAAAATACTGGGGCTGCATACCCAAGATTGAAATGTTGGATACCAAAAAAGTGTTGGTATTTGATTTCGGTTCAGAAATGTACATATGGAATGGTAAGAATGCAACATCAGACAATAAGAGAGCTGCCCTTAAATTGGCCCAGGAACACTATGAAGATGCCCTCGTGGATTATTCAAAGTGTTATGTCAATCCCATGCAATATGCCTCGATTGTGGGAGCCCGTGACAATTATAATTTCCCCAAACGTTGTGAGAAACGTGGAGATTGGTGTATTTTGGGTAAAATCAGCCAAAACATGGAAACCTGCCTGTTCAAGGAGAAATTCGCCGATTGGCCTGAAGTTGAAAGAGGAGATTTGGAAAAAGACTATTTGGCGAATAGTGTAAATTCTGTAAAACCTTTGGATGGCAATGCTCTCTTTAAGGGCACTCCTTACGAAGAACCTAACCTTGTATTGGAACAGGCAAATTTGGGTCGTGGCAACTATTATTATGACACCAATAACATGCGCCACTATGAAATAATTTCGAAATCCTGTGAAAAATGGCAAATCAATGAATTCAATTTTGATCAGGTGGATAAGGAAAGTTATGGACACTTCTATTCTGCCGAAAGTTACATTATTAAATGGATCTATCAAATCAATGTTACCGTTAGAGAGCTTTCCGGGCGCATTTCAAATCGCAGTACTGTGGGTCGTGATCGTTGTGTCTACTTCACATGGCAGGGTTGCGAAGCAACGGCCAATGAAAAGGGTGCTGCCGCATTGCTTACAGTTGAATTGGACAAAGAAAAGGGAGCCCAAATGCTTGTAGCCCAAGGAGATGAGACCACCGTATTTGTGCGCTTATTTGGTGTCATGTGTCAGCACAAGGGACGACGAGAAGAAAGCCTGGCCAAACGCAATCAGTGGCGCCTCTATCAAGTTATAGGCAATGTTCCAGAAGAAACTCTACTCAAAGAAGTTGATTGCCATGGCAAACAATTACGTTCACGTGCTTCCATGCTCCTGATACATGGTACAAAGGGTGTAATATATGTATGGCATGGATGCCAATCAGCTTCCCATACCCGTGATGTCTGCCTTAAAGCTGCAGAAAAACTTAAAGACTTAAAACCCAAAGATTTATTTGAATCTGATAGTGTAACCATTGAGGAAATGGAAGAAACCAAAGAAATTACAAATTTCAAAGATATACTTAATGGTGATTTTGCACAACCAGCCAAGCTGTATGGTAGTCTTTGTGATGAGACGACAAAGTTCTTTAACTATACGCCACGCCTCTTCCATTTCTCAAGTACTCAGGGAGGAGTATTCAATGCCACCGAATTACAATCACCATTAAGATGTCAAGATTTTATAACACCATATCCTTTCTCGCAAGCCCAATTGTATAATGCCCGCCAGCCAACCATATTTATGTTGGATGATGGTGATACTTTGTGGCTTTGGATGGGTTGGTGGCCCTTGGAGGATATTAAAAGTAAGTGATTGATGAATGATGGAGAGGGAGAAATTTTAGTTATTTTTTTTTTTTATTTTGTGTGTATGTGTTTTTTTAGTAAATACTGATGAACGCAGTAGTCCCACCAATGAAAATCGTGCTGGTGTTAATCGTTGGATATCTGAACGCAGATCTGCTTTGGAAACCGCTGTATCATATTGGAAGGCGAAATTTGGTAAGTAAAAGAAATAAGGAAACATTGTTTTGTGTGCGTGTTAGGCTAGGAGATGTGTAGCCACTTGTGTGACTATGCCACTCTGATACCTTCCGCTCCATTGTGATCATTTAAGAAGTATAGGAAATAAAGTGACAGGTTGGAGTAGAGTACTCGTAAGATAAGAACGTAGGGGAAAACAAACAATACAAAAAGATATAGTACAAAGTATTCATATAATGATGAGGAATTTTAGAGTGGTGATGTTTGAAAATCTGTCGGAGATACAGTTTGTGTATTGATGTTGTGTCATCCCAGTAATTTCAAATTTCTGATGGTATTGTTGATGTTAACGGGTTCCATAGTTGAATAGAAGGCTAAACTTGATGGAAAATGTACCTATTGCCAAGAAGAACGTCAGTCAGGTTATCCACAGTCCTAGTAAGCTCTTCAGCTGTTTCTACATATATTTCCACTAGACGTCAGTCGAGAGTTTGTTATCCCAATTAGTTAATTTCGTATTTCTATAAGAATTTTTTAAGGACTCCATCAAAATAGATCTCGAATAGTATCTTCATATGGTCCGGCAAGAAACATTTGTCAGATGCCTTGCAGTTTCTGATGACAGAGTCATCTAGATTGGAGAGAATTAGATTAATGACCTCCTCGCTGTCCCTAATTTAAAAAGTGGGATTACTACCCCTTTACATTTTCCTAAATTATATGATAAAATAAAATAATGACTCACCTTTGCTGTTGGTGTCCTTACTAGCCAGTTGAAAATGATGAGTATGATGAGCATGGTATTCCGGAGCAACGTTACACACCTATCATCTTGCGGACGCCAGGTTTGGTGGATCCTCGAAAGACATGTAGACTGAAGATAATCGTTCACATATCTCCACTACTGTAATTACATATAAGTATTCGATTTAAGCTCTTCCTACTCACTACATAGGTCCTCACATTGTTCCCCTTTTAACGAAGCGAATACGTCAAAGTTTGCATTGCTTAGCCAAAACTAAGGCAATATATACATCAGAATTCATGAGGACTAAAAATAGTTTGGCGGCAGCAGCTTTACAATGATGTAGATTAGTTTGGATCCGTAGCGCTTGCCGCTTCCCTACCCTGGGTTGCGTGAAGTGTATTCAGAAGGAACCGAATCCATCATAAACAGAAATTCAGCTAGAGTGTCTACAGCCAATTAGTGTTAGTTTAGCCGGATTTATTGAGATCTGGATTTTAAAACCCCAGCATTTTCAGTTACTGTAGCTGATTCTCCCATCCAGGTCGGCAACGTCAATGATTGCCACTCATCGGAGCCGGTCTGGCATAATGTTGTTTTGCGACATTGTCTAGGAGCCTTATAGGTCGCTTTTCCGGAAGAGGTAGCTAACTTCTCACTACTGAACTTTTCTCTTTGGCTTTCCGATCAGTTGCATAGAAGGTTGATGGATTGACTGCCTTAGAAACCATTGTCTTCCTGGGTGAAGATCGACGGCCTTCGGAAAAGCGAACACATTTCACATTTTTTGCCATGAAGCTTTATTCGTTTTCTTAAGAGCTTTATTTGGGTTCTCTGTCGACACAACCACCTTAATTCCATACAGCCTGTGGAATTTCCTAGAACTAATTGTGCCACCGCTTTACTTTTGCCTGTTGGGTTTGAGAGGGGCTTAGAATCAAACCCCTTTTCAATGGATCTCCTTCATGGATGTTGTTTGGTTTAGAGGTAGGTTATTTAACAGATCTGTCCTTTGGGTCATTGACTGTTGTTGGGGCCTCTTTTGATTCTACATGGTCAGTCATTGTCCCTGTGACATTCTGTCTCTGAAGTTTATTACCGGCATGTGCCCATATAGGACCAACTGGAACTGGGATTGCTGCCAGTTAAGCATCAGAGTTCCAACCCTCTTTCTCCATGTTACTCTAATCTTCCTTAGTAGAATTGGACCACCGTGAGGTCCAGCTGGTCGTCCGTCAGAGTCAGATTGAGTAACAAGTCTGGAACAAGTCTTTTTTTGTTGGTCTAGGAGTTTTAAACTTTGATGTAGGTCGTCCACGCACATAACATCGGTCCTGTCAGCCGTAGTCTGTTTTGGATCAATCTTGGCTTTATCGCTTTAATTAGAGATCGCTGGGTTGTCATGTATTCTATCACTAATTTTTAATGCACTTTTAGAAAGCACAGCTGTTGGTGCCACACATCGAACAGGACCACAATCCCTTGATCTCGACGAGACATGGATTTCACCAACGCTTGCCGTCGATACTAGGTTATTTAGGCAATACCCTTTTTATACCCTCAGCATACGGGCAAAATGTGCCTCATCGAAATAATGGTTTTAGACCCCAAGTATGTTTGGACGAAATGTGATTCAGACAATTTGGAGTCGATTTAGCAACGTCCGTCCGTCTGTCTGTCTGGCTGGTGCGCACGATAACTCTCGAACGGATGAACCGATTTGGTCCAAAAATTGGCTTTCGTAATATTTTGTCCAAACTTAGTTTAAGTTCGAAGATGAGTTATATCGGTTCACTCCTTCCGATACCTCCCTCACAAAAGTTCGGAAAATTTGTGCGCACTATAACTCCTGAAGGGAGTAACCGATTAGGTCCATACTTTGCATATCGTAAAATTTCTACCAGACTTAGATGAGGTTCTAGTGTGGACTCAATCGGTCAACTCCTTTGTTGGGGCAACTTGTATTCACTGCCCCGCTTACGACGGAACATGTCTCAGTAGGGGCAAGTCCATACTTCCTGAGAAAATAGTCTGAAACGTACAAAAAAACCTATGACGCCGTGTGTAGTGGTTGGAGCGCAAGACAACTCTCGAACGGATCAAACGATTTGGTCCAAAATTTGGCCTTCGTAATATGTTGTCCAAACATAGTTTAAGTTCTAACATAAGCCATATCGGCCCTCTCCTTCAGGTACCTCCCCCACAAAAGTACAAAATTGTTCGCACGATAACTCTTGAAGGGAGCGACCGAATTGGTTCATACTTTACACATCCTAATATATCTACCAGATATAGATCAGGTTCGTATATGGGCTATATTTTCCCATTCCATCGGGTACCTCCCACACAAAATTTCGGATAAGTTCACTTTAAGACCTGCTCTTGACTGACTTTGATTTCAGTTGAAGCAACTTGCAATCGCTGTCCCAATTGCAACGGTTAAAGTTTTTTCAGTGACAAGTACATACTTCTTGGGAAAACAGCCCGAAACAATAACTCTCGAACTGATAAACCGATTTGGTCCAAAATTTTGTCCTCTCCTTAGGATACCTCCCCCACAAAATTTGCAAATTTATACCGATGATTTTTTTGTGGTCCTGTTTACAGCCATATATGTTTTCCGTGGACAAGTCCATGCTTCCTGCCATACTTGTCCAACAGGTGTACGATAACCCACTGAAATTACTAGTGGGCGCGATATCTATCGAAAAGATATGACTCTCCAAATAAGATCCACTTCCGTAATGCACTATGCTGGTCCATTCCCTCCTCCGCAAAACTTTTGAACTTTAATCCTAATCCACATTTTTGTCGCCAAGTTCAAATGTCCAAAAAGTGCCACAAAATTCTGGAAAGACCCTAAATACATTTGATCTGTCCGTAGATGAATCTTCCAATTCACATAGGCTGAGGGTATATCTCTGTCTGCAAAGCCGGCTGATACTTTTTTACTTGTTTCTTTTTATTTTTCCGCATCGAAGTTGTTTATTTTAGGGTATCTATCCCGATCCATTTTTGGTCCACGGGGTGTATAAAGATTCCGCGGGCTCCGCATTTTACTCTCTATCAGACGCCACTTTTTTAACCACAACATACAACCATGTAACGATATAGGTTAAGTTAGGTTTAAGGATGCGCGACCATAATTCATCATAGCCGCTTCACTCGGAGAACATAGGTTCTTTGTGTTCATCCTGATGTAACGATACACAATGTCGCGAGTTCATATTAACTGTGGCCAAAAATAGAAGGAGTTGTCATAGGTACATCAATTTTGGTACACGTACCTATTATTGACTTACAATCTTCAGGACAAAAAATTGGGTTGGTCGGTCCACGTTTTGATATAGCCCCCATAGAACCGTACCTCCCGATTTTCGGTATTTTGAATGTTTTAGACACAATGACCAACCGAAAGCATTCAAATTTGGGGTTAGTCTTCGGCAGAGTTATCAAACATTCCAACAGAGAATTGTGGGCTTAGGTCCACGTTTTGATATAGCCCCCATATAACGGTACCTCCCGATTATCGGTATTTTGTAGATGTTAGCCTCATTATTACACCGAAATTGCTGAAATTATATACCTTCACCTTGAAATTTGTCTGTATAGGTCCACGCCTTCATATAGCCCCCATAGGACGGTACCTCCCGATTTTCGGTATTTTGGAGGTTTTAGCCTGATTATCACACCGAAATTGCTGAAAATTGGTATTAAGTCTCCGTTGGGGGACTTATAACTTTCCACCAGAAATATGTCGGTATAGGTCCTCGTCTTCCTATAGCCCCCCATAGAACCGTGCCTCCTCATTTTCGGTATTTTGAGTGTTGTGACCTCAATATCCACCCGATATGACTGAAATTTGGTGTTTAGTCTTCATATTGTTTGTGAGCATATTGAATATATCAAACTCTTGTCTTTATATATGATAAATTTCCTTTAAAAATTTTTTTTAGTGGTCAAAAAACGGTAATTTTTTTAAAAAAAAATCGAATTTTAATTTTCGCTGTTCACAATTTTTTAAAAGTTGATATTTTTAAAATTCTCTCGTTTTAAAGCAAGATTATTAGGTACTTAATAAGCCCACAAAAATATATGATGATCGGTTCATTCGTTTTCGCGCTATAGCCAACACCACAAAACGATTTGTTAAAAAAGGGGGTATCCTCTCAGTGAGGTGGTCGCTGAAAAAGAGAAATGACACATTCGTCTGCAAACCTCTGCAGCTGGGACCTTTATATACATATTTGAAGTACTCACTTTTTACCTTTTTATTCCATTTTTTCCCACTCCACTCAATTTAAAATTTGCTTCAGAAAATTAATAAACTTAGTAATACAAGTTTGGGTAAATGTAAACACCATATGATTAATATTTACATGCAAACAAAAGTGTAGCCAAGTTTATTACATCCCAAGAGAACTTAGGAACCATTTTTGCAGCCACCGTTACTTTTAAATTTTAGATATTAACGCATAATATAATTTATTAATTTTAGAAGAAAAACACACAAAAATACGTATTAACTAAAATTGTCGGATTTAAATCTTCATATAGCAAAAACTACTTCACGTATCTGTACCAAAATTCAGATTCTTCTTAATTAATATGTTTTCTATCACTGCCCATCAATAAATTTGTTCAACGAAGTATTTAGTTTTTACCATTTTTGGACACGGTCGTAACACTGTGCGATATAAACAGACCTGTCTTCTTTTGCAAGTATTGATGACTGATTTGAACCTATATTCATATTGCGGGTGTTTCTGAACGTAAATTCTCCGTGAGTTTTCTCACTCTCTCCTTTAAGTAAAAACTGAAAAGAGACAAAACTTACGGGGAGTTTACATTTAGAATGAGGCTGATTATTCTTTATTTTGTATTTCTAATACTTTTTAATTAATTCGCATTTTTTATATTTTATAGGTGAAGACAATGAAAAACAATTCCATGGCATTAAAGGTTATGTTGTATGGGCTGGTTTAGAGCCTATTGCATTTAAGGCTTTATTCCCAGATTGGAGTGATCGAGACGATATTAAGGACATAAATTTGCAAGTAAGTAGAAAAAAACTGCACATCTCACCAAATGTAAAGAATTTAATAACAAATTGTCTATAACGTATTTTAGGATGGTCGCACCGATGAGCCTTTACTTATAGCCGATGTCTTGGAGCAACTCTCACAAACAGAATATCCATTGGAGGTATTAAAAGCCCGTCCATTGCCGGAAGGTGTAGACCCAACTCGCCTAGAATTGTATTTGAATGTTGGAGATTTTGAAAAAGCGTTGGGCTTGCAACGCAGTGAATTCGAACAAATGCCATTGTGGAAACAAACAAATCTTAAAAAAGAACGAGGACTGTTTTAAAATGTCTCCCTTTTCTTTCTCTCTCTCTCTCCATCTCTCAAACTATAATTAACATAAAAAAGAAACGTATACAATATATCAAACAGCACAAGCTTAAAAATTATGCTATACCATACGATTCAAGGCTAACTGAAAATCGTACATTTTTTGGAACAATCATTTTTACAGCCCCACAACGTAGGGGGTACAACAAACCAAACATAATCAATCATATATGTTTTTTGATATCAATTTACAATAGAAATTTAAGCAAACACAACATTTAAGGCCTTAACACTTTAAAACATTATGAAAAACAACTAACACACCAGCTAAATTTTTATAAAAAACAACATAACAATACGCTTTATTAACATATATTTCATACAATTTTGTGCAATTATGCAATTTTTTGATAAAGAACAAGCAAATTAAGAATACACTTTACATTCATCGTAATTTGGATAACAAAGGAATACAACAATATTTACTATGTAGCTTTCATCATTTGCACTCATTCTCATTGCAAAAAAAACGCTTTATTATGACATATTCACCCTTCAGAAGAAACATAATTCAATTATCATTATGATTACCATCAAATTAACTATAATTTGTAAATATTTTATTTTTATCCCTTTTCATTTACAACATTTATTTTAGTATTGTTTTTTTGTGCTTGTAATTATTACTATGATTTTTTTTTTCAAAATTTATTTGAATCAAATATACAAATATTGTAGATTTTGTTTATTTTCCATCTTTATTTTTTCAATTTTCTTATTGTATGTTTTTGTTTTAGTACAATTTTTTATTTTAGTTAAAATTGCCAATACTCCATAATGTTTCATTCATTATTAAAAAATTACGCCCATTTAAGTTTTAAGTTAATTGTAAACATAACAAGTCATACATACATAAATATACATTAATCTGTAAATTAGTATGTATGTATGAATTTGTAATTTGTATTTATCATTTAGCAATTTGTTATATTATGCAACAATACATTTTTTTCAAAATAAAATAAAATTTTAAAAATTGTATATTCTATTTCAAAATAATGTGTATGTTATTGTTTAACTCTAGGTGAGTGTTGGTGGACATGTATTTTCACAATACCTCTTAAAATAGTTTGTTTTTCGTCTTCTTCTCCATTTTGGTTGACCTTGTTGTTTCTTTTCAAAAAGAAGCTCGTTGTGGCGGTTACAACCCTGGACGGGGTGCGTTTTGTCATTCCGCTTAGTTGAAAAGGGTTGTTCGCCCCTTGTCTTCGTTGTTCGCTCCTGCGTCATCGTTTAAGTTGTTGGTAAACATTGTAATTGGGTCCAAACTTGTAGCCGTTATCTCAGTAGAGTCCGAACTAAAGTTACGTTTTGAAAACAACAAATATGAGATTAAGCTTGACTTACCTACAAATAGTAAGGTCCCGTGGTTATCTATGCAAGCTGGGAGGGTTGACACAGAATTCTTATGAGAAACTGTGCTCAGAGCCAGACCCGTATAAACCAGGACAAGCCTGGACCTGCACATCCAACTTGGTGGCGGCAGAACTGTGAGCGTTTCTAAAGACTTCCTGGTTTTAATAGGACGGAGGCAGATTCAGTATTAGCTTGGATGCCATTTCAGTATGATTTCGCTCCTCTAGCTCATGTTCCAAAATACTAATACTGTCAGGTCAGGGGATCAGTAGATATAAAGTTGTATGTCCATTATGCCATAATTAAGACCTTACTGGGCTTGATCTTAATGCCCATATGGGTGTGCACTCATTAATATAAGAGAGGTCTCCCTTGTCCCTTCTGGGATGTTTGTGGGAATATATTTTACAATTTTTATATCAAATGAACAGACGCACTGTGCCACCGTGAGCCATGGTATGTACATACATCCGCCTTGCACACTGAATACCTCGGTTCGATTCCTAGGCCAGTCAATCTAATATTCTGAGTATTTTAGACATGCCTTTCAGAATGGGTTAAAGGGTTATTTGTCATTATTAATAACTTTTGTGCTCTGAAAAGATCCTCCGTTTGTCGAGAGAGAATCATATGGCGATCCTCAGAATGCATAACTCAAACTCCAAATTTCATTGACAGTATTTCTGATTCAGTACATCTGTTAAATAAACGATAGCTACAAATCAGCAAAAAAACTGAAATAGGGTCTTACTATTTTGCACAAAGTTTGTGGGATATGCTAAGATTTTTAGTCAACTCCCTTTTTTGGAAGAAAACAAATGTTTGAGAACGTTTATGATACCTACTTCTCCCACGATTTTTTTCATGCGGATTCTTTGTTCATGATAACAGGGGCTGGATTCTTGTTCTATGAAAATATTAAATGAACAAGTAAAAAAGTATCCGACGTCTTTGCCGACAGAGATATACCCTCAGCCTGTGTGGATTGAAATACTTTTTTTCCCAAAAAAAAACTTATGTATTAAGGGGCGTTTTCAAAATTTTGGGCGCGAACCGACAAAAGTATGGATAGGATTAAAGCTCAACAATTTGTGAGGATATCGATAGATAGAGCTTTTTATCACACTAGCCTACGAAAAACATAATATCGCTGTAAACAGGGCCACTAGGAAAACCGTCGGTAAAGATGTCCAAAGGATCCTCGAACAGACAGACCCTTAACCACACAAAAATGTTGAACATTTGTGCGGTGGTACCACAAGGATTGGACAGATAGGGCCTAAATTTGAAGATAAACTAAGTTTCGACAATATTTAGAGATCCAAAGTTTAGACCAAATCGGTTGCTACGTCTATGAGAAATCGCGCGTACAATTTTAGAGAATATTTTCGAACTTTTGTGGGGGAGGTACCGGAAGGAGAGGACCTATAAGCACTACCTTCGAATTACATCGAATATTCGAGGAAATATTACAATATCCAAGCGAACGCAGTATTCGGTTCGAGCTCTCCTGCCACTACATATGGTGACATAGGGGGTTTTTACAACTTTCGGGCTGTTTTCTCAAGAAGTATGGACTTACCCCAAAAAAACTTTTACTTCGTAATTGAGGCAGCGAATGGATGTTTCTTCAACAAAAACTAAAGTTATTCGAGAGCAGGTCTTAAAGTGAATTTATCCAAAATTTTGTGTGGGAGGTACCCGAAGGAGTGGACAAATATACTCCATATTCGAACCTGATCTATATGTGGTAAATATATTAGGATGTGTAAAGTAAGGACCAAATCGGTCACTCCCTTCAAGTGTTATCGTGCGCACAATTTTTCGGAACACTTTTGAACTTTTGTGGAGGGTGGGGGGTACCTGAAGGACTGAACCAATATGGCTTATCTCCGAACTTAAACTAAGTTTGAACAAAATATTACAAAGGAACAATTTTGGACCGAATAGGCAAATCTGTTTGACAGTTATCTTGCTCTCCAACCACTACACACGGTGTCATCGTTTTTTTTTTGTACCTTTCAGGCTATTTTCTCAGGAAGTATGGACTTGTCACTGATGAAACTTGTACCGTCGTATAGGGGGCAGTAAATACAAGTTGTTACAACAAAAATCAAAACGATTCGAGAGCAGGTCCTAAACTGAACTTTTCCGAAATTTTGTGTGGGAGGTACCCGAAGGAGTGGACCAATTAAGACCATATTGGAACCGCATCTAAGTCGAGTTGAAAAGTTTTGCAAAAAAAAAATTTAAAACTATCAGAGAAGTGCTATTAAAGTGCACTTTTCCCAAATTTTGTGTGGGAGGTACCCGAAGGACGGGACCAATATAGTCCATATTCCGACATGTTACATGACTAGATGAAATAATATGATGTGCGATTGATTTGCCATTTTGGTTGGTGCCGTCAGGGTTTCTTGGAGCTTTTAGGCCAATAAATTGTACCGTCGTAAAGGGAACCGCAAGGACAACCTACTGAAAAAATTTCAGAACGATCCGGGAGGAGCTCCTAATCTTCACTTTATCCGAATTTTGTGTGGGAGGTTCCTGAAGGAGTGAACCGATATACTCCATATTTGAACGCGATCTATATCTCGAAGGAATAAACCGATGTGTAAAGTTTGGACCAAAACGATGGCTCCCTTTGAGAGTTATCGGTCACACCATTTTACAGAAAAAATTTTAACTTTTTTTAAGTTTGGACAAAATATGGTTCGAATCGGTTGGAAACCAGCCAGACAGACAGATGGACATGGCTAAATCGACTCCAAATTGGCTGAAACGAATTTCGTCCAAACATACTTGGGGTCTAAAATTGTTATTTCGATGAGGCACATTTTTGGTTGTATCTTCCCTTCTTAGGCTAAAGGCTGAGGGTATAAAAAATGTAACTAAAATTCTCAATTTACCGAAAATCGGGAGGTACTGTTGTTATATGGGGGTATACCAAAACGTGGGCCGATGTAGCCCTTCTTCGAACTTGACTTGTGTATAGCAAAAATACTATAGGGTGTACAATATAGTTCAATTATTGCAGATTCTGGAGTGATTACAATACAATGACAGACGGACATGGCTAGAATTTGATTCCAATCAAGAACATATCGCTCGTTTACGCATAGGATGTCACATCTGTCATGTCATCCGATTGAAATATGTCGTCCCAACTTAAAAATATTATTGCACAAAAAATAAAATTAGTACTTGGTCCATCTTTTGTTAACAGCTAGCCACATTTTAGTGGTAAATTCCTGTGCAAGATTAAGCATGATTTGAAATGTTTCAGTGCTTCATAAACTCAAAAAACTTTTGTTGATTTATGTCAAACTCCTAGTAAATAAGCTATAACTCGTTGAGTTTAGAGATATCAACATGACAATTTGACACAAGATAAAGTATGTATGTCCCAATTTACATTGGGCGAGTTTACTTGCGGCAATTGTCATTTTGTAGGAGAGAGAGGTGAGGCATATGGTAACCCTTTGCCTCCCAGCACCCTCTCTCACCTACAAACTGACAATTGCCGCAAGTAAACTCGCCCAATGTAAATTGGGACTATAAGTTGTAGAAGATATAGAAATTGCTAACTCAGAAAACGCATTTATTGAGTTATGCCATTCTTTGAGTAAATAAGCGATATATACTTTATAGGGTCGTAAATGATTATTTCAATGCGTTACAAGCGGAAAAAGAAACTTAATATACCCTCCATACTATGGTGGAGGTTACAAAAATATATTTTTATACCCTCAGCATTTATGCTAACGAGGGTATATACACTTTCACACGGGCAAAATGTGCCTCATCGATATAATGGTTTTAGACCCCAAGTATGTTTGGACGAAATGTGTTTCAGACAATTTGGAGTTGATTGAGCAATGTCCGTCCGTCTGTCTGCCTGGCTGGCTGGAGCGCACGATAACTCTCGAACGGATCAATCGATTCGATCCAAAATTTGGCTTTCGTAATATTTTGTCCCAACTTAGTTGAAGTTCGAAGATGGGTTATATCGGTCCACTCCTCCCGGTACCTCCCCCACAAAAGTTCGAAAATGTTCGGAAAATTTCTACGTACGAAAACTCTTGAAGGGAGTAACCGATTTGCTCCATACTTTGCAAATCGCGAAATGTCTACCAGGCTTAGATTAGTTGCCAATATGGACTCAATCGGTCTACTCCTTCGGGTACCTCCCACACAAAATTTGGGAAAAGTTCAGTTTAGGACCTGCTCTCGAATCGCTTTGATTTTTATTTTAGCAGCTTGTATTCGTTGCCCCCTATACGACGGTACAAGTTTTATCAGGGGCAAGTCCACACTTCCTGAGAAAAAACCCCAAAGTTGCAAAAAACCCTATGACACCGTGTGAGGTGGTTGGAGCGCAAGATAACTCTCGAACGGATCTCCCGATTCGGTTCAAAATTTGGCCTTAGTAATATTTTTATATTTAAGTTCGAAGATAAGCATTATGGGTCCACTCCTTCAGGTACCTCCCCCACAAAAGTTCAAAAATGTTCGGAAAAGTTGTTCGTACGGTAACTCTTGAAGGGAGAGGCCGAATTGGTCCATACTTTACACATCCAAATATATCTACCAGATATAGATCAGGTTCATATATGGATTTGTCCACTCCATCCGGTACCTCCCACACAAAATTTGGGATAAGTTCACTATAAGACCTGCAATCGAATCACGTTGGTTTTTGTTGAAGCAACTTGCATTCGCTGCCTCAATTACGATGGTACAATTTTTTTTAGGGGCAAGTCCATACTTCTTGAGCAAGCACCGCGAAGGGTGTAAAAACCCCCTATGGCACCATATGTAGTGGCTGGAGATTCACTTCCATAATGATTAATGTCGATCCATTCCTGTTGGAATCTGTCCTTAGATTGCCAATAGATGCCTGTGGAAATTGTCTTTAATAGTTTGTCTAACCCTTTCGTAAAAGAAACACGACACACGATGTTCTTACAATGACGGTTTATTAGAGACTAATATAAATGTAAAACATAGTTTGCAGAAATTCATTGTGTATGTGTTAGTGTGCGAATACAAAAAAGTGTTGTATTTCAACGAATAAATAATTACATTGCCATATTATTTCATATTTATCAACACTCTTCCTCAATGAAATTATTTATTCCAAAAATCAATCTTTTAGTCCTAACATATCGACAAAATTCATATGTTTAACTCTAGGCAAATTCTTTGTAAGTATATCAGCTATCATTGTGTTAGTAGGCTCATACATTAATTCAATTTCTTTATTATCTAACTTCTCTCTAATAAAATGATACCTTATGTCGATATGTTTACTTCTAGCTCTATATACTGGGTTCTTCACCAATTGTTGTGCACTCAAGTTATCTCCAAATATTGTCACTGGATCTTTTGATTCTTGAACACCTAGCTCTGACAATAAACCTTTGAGATAAACTGCTTCCTTCGTTGCGTCAGTCAATGCAATGTACTCCGCTTCGGTACTACTCAGGGCCACACACTTTTGCCTCTGAGAACTCCATGAGAAAACTCCTCCACCAAGAAAGAACGCGTATCCTGAATACGATTTACGATTGGATGGGTCACTACCCCAGTCAGCATCTGCATACCCCTTAAGACTTTCTCCTGTTTGTTGATAGACTAACTTGAAATCAACGGTCTTCTTCAGATATCGTAAAATATGTTTGATTGCTGTTTCATGTTCTTTATGTGGATCATTGTTCCGTTGCGCTAGCTTTACGACAGAATGCATAATGTCTGGTCTGGTACAAATAGCAATATGCATTAAACTTCCAATCGACGACTGATACTTTGTAGCATCCACAGCTTCACATTCCTTATTGTTACACGTCGTATTGAAACTCACATCCAGCGGAGTTGAAGGTGGTTTACAAACTTCCATCTTGTGGCTTCTTAACAGCTCATTAATTAACTGGGACTGGTCTATAGCTATGGCTCCAAGATCACCTTCTCGCTCTATGCGAATACCCAAGAAATGTTCAAGAGGGCCCTTATCAACACATTCGAAATTGTCGCAGATATATTCTTTTATCTCGTACATGGTCTTCTTATCTTGACTACCAATGATAAGGTCGTCTACATAGACTGCTATCAAGCTCAATTTACCTCTGGTCATTTTCTTGTATAAACACGGATCATTCACACATGGAGTAAACCCGGCCTTCTTTAATACCTCATCCAGCTTCGAATTCCAAGCACGTCCCGACTGCTTTAATCCATAAATTGCCTTATGCAATTTCAACACTCGATCTGGATACTGTTTACTTACAAACATTTCGGGCTGCTTCATATACACCTCCTCAGTCAACTCGCTATTTAGATTTGCGGTACACACATCCATCTGGTGTAAATACATTTTCTTTTCTACTGCCAATGCCAGCACCATCCTTATTGTCTCGTACCTTATTACCGGAGAAAAAGTTTCGGTATAATCTAAACCGTACTTCTGGCTACATCCCTTAGCCACCAATCGGGACTTGAACTTTTCAATTTCTCCGCTCTTGTTTTTCTTTACGGTAAATACCCACTTGCACCCTATTGGGTTCTTACCAGCTGGCTTTTCCACTAAGGACCACGTCCTATTATTTAAAAGTGCGTCATACTCACTTCTCATATACTGCATCCATTCCTTGGAGTGCTCACCACTTAACGCCTCCCTCACGGATTGTGGAATGGTAATATCTTTCTTTGCCACTTTATCTCGCAGAAGTCTACGTCTCTCTTTTATCATAGCATGATGAAGCTCTTCCCCTTCTTCGGCTTTGCACTCTTCGAATCCCCCTTCTTCGGAATCGCTCTCTTCGAATCCCACGAACTCTTCCTGGATGGCCATACTGTCATCCATTACTTGGCTTTCTTCTTGTGGACACACCAACAAGTCTACGGTATCGACTAAACCGTTTTTCTCGTTGTCTTGGGAATTCTTTTTCGGCACCTGTTTGTCGATAAACATAACATCACGTTTTTCCACAACAGCACGTTTCTCTTGGTCGTAAATTCTATATGCCTTTGCAGTAAGCGAGTAGCCAACCATTATGTATGTACATTTTTCCTTTAGCCGCGAACTTCTTATGACTTGTCTTATCCAAACCCACGACTGCCTCACCAAAAACTCGAAGATGTTTGACGTTAGGCTTCTTAGCAGTAAATGCTTCATATGGTGTCACTTTCTCAAGCGCCTTGGTTGGACATCTGTTTCTAATATATACCGCCGTAGCTACTGCTTCCGCCCACAAAGCATTTTCCAAACCGGACTGCAACAACATTGCTCTTGACATCTCCACGATTGTCCTATTGGCTCTCTCGGCCACTCCATTCTGCTGTGGCGTGTATGGCACCGTCAACTCACGCACGATACCATTCTTTTCCAAAAACGCATTAAATTCTTTGTTTACAAATTCGCGCCCGTTATCGCTTCTTAAGATTTTTATTCTTTTTCCCGTTTGACATTCAGCAATTTCTTTAAATATTTTAAATTTACTGAGAGCTTCGTCTTTACTCTTTAAAAAATACACAAAGATTCGTCTTGATTTATCGTCAATAAATGTTATAAAATATCTTGAACCTCCCAATGAGTCCGTATCGAATGGGCCACATACGTCTGTATGTATTCTTTCAAGTATATTTTTCGCGCGCGTTTCACTGCTCTCAAATGGCTTTACACATATTTTGGCTTTCATACATATTTCACACGGAATATCGTTAACGTCTTTTAATTCATTCATACCGATCACCATATTATTTTTTGCCAACTGTTGCAAGTTCTGAAAGTTTAAATGACCGAATCTCTCATGCCACATTACCGCGTTTTCACTGTTTACCCGAACAAAACATTTCTCTTTTTCACATTTTATAATATACAGGTTCTGTTCTTTCTTTGCTTTAAACATTTCCGTACCGTTTTTGTCCTTTATTTTGGCTCCCGAATTTGTTTACAGACACAAAATTCGCGTTCATCGACGGCACGTACAACACATTGTCTAATATCAGCGTATAATTGTCAATTCTCAGCTTTACTCTGCCTTTACCCGCTGTTGTCCAATGCTGCTCTCCTGCCAAATACACATTCTCCTTATGTTCTCGCAAATTCACAAAAAAACTTTTCTCGCAACACATATGTGATGTCACGCCACTGTCCAAACACCAATCCACTTTCCTGAGAACGTTGATGTCTGCTGCCGCCAAAACTGTATGATTAACCTCTGCTTTGTTATTGTTCTCTTTCTTGCTGTTACAGTTTGCAGCGTAGTGTCCGCGACGACCACAACTAAAACATTTGAAGTTTTTTGCTTTTGATGTTCTGCTCGATCTTGCACCGTTATTCGTAGAATTGAATTTTCTCGACTTCACCATGTATGCTTGTGCCTCACTGCTGTTTTCTGTTGTACTATTCTGGACTTTTCTTTCTCCTTCCTCTAACAGCTTTACCTTTAAAATATCAAATGATGGCAGGGAATCTCGGGTTTCCATGGCCACGACAAATTGCTCGTACGACTTGGGTAAACACGATAACAAAATAATTACCACCAGCTCACTCTGGATTGTGATTCCTACTTCGGACAGTTTGTCCACACAGTTGGAAAACTCGTTCAGAAACTGTTGCATATTTTCACCATCAGCCATTCTCAAGTTTAATAACTTCTTATACAGAGAGACTTTTCTGACAGGTCCACTTGGACGATGGACTTCTTCCAAACGCTTCCAAGCTTCTGCTGATGTCTTGCACGACTTGATGTGGTTAAGTTGTGAAGCCTTCACACAGAGAATAAGAGTAGCCAATGCCTTCTCGTCTTGCACTTGAAATTCCTCGGCTTTCACATCTTTGGTACTCACCACCTTCCACAGGCCACTGTGTATCAGAACACTCTTCATCTGGATACACCATGCATAATAATTTTGTTCATCCAACTTTTCTATTGAGTACAGCGAATTCATCTTCTTGAGCGAACCTTTTTTCACTTCTTGATGATCAACACAAATCTGTACACCACAATTTTGCTTTTTCAATTAACTCTAGATTTGGACTGGCACTGGGCCCATAACCTGTTGGAATCTGTCCTTAGATTCCCAATAGATGCCTGTGGAAATTGTCTTTAATAGTTTGTCTAACCCTTTCGTAAAAGAAACACGACACACGATGTTCTTACAATGACGGTTTATTAAAGACTAATATAAATGTAAAACATAGTTTGCAGAAATTCATTGTGTATGTGTTAGTGTGCGAATACAAAACAGTGTTGTATTTCAACGAATAAATAATTACATTGCCATATTATTTCATATTTATCAACAATTCCTATAAGTATCTCTTCCGCAAAACTTTTGATCGTTAATCCTAATCAACATTTTTGTCGGTTCATACATCGAAAATTTTTAAACCCCCCTAAATACATACGATTTTTAGGAAAAAATTGTTTCAATATACACAGGCTGAGGGTATATCTCTGTCAGCAAAGCTGACTGATACTTTTTTACTTGTTTTAGTTTGAAAACATTACCGTGACAAACTGTATGTGTATTTTTTGATTTTTTTAGTTTCCTTGTTAAGGCCATCATTATTGGTCTGTTCCAGAACTGCAAGAATCTACTAATTTCTACTATTTTTTCCGATAACATAAAGGAAAAAATGTTATCGTAGTAAAAACTAGTAGCTTCTTGCAGGTTCTGGAACGGAGCATATATTATAGCCTTTTGCATGGTTAAAGTTCTTAATGAGGATTTATTTGACGTATACGAAAAGGAATTGACATTTGAAACCCAGTGGGTTTGTTATATCCGGTTATATATAAACGTACTTTATCAATCAGTTATGTGCGGAAACTATCCCGTTTCCTAGAAGAAAGAAAGAAGGTACGGCAACCCTAACTAACGACCATGGTTACATACAAAGAAGGTCCGCGCTATGAAATTGCATCATCCCTTTCAACATACAAAGAAGTTCCGCGCTATGAAATTGCCAAACAAAACAATTTGCTCATGATTTTTCCTTGTTTGAATACGCTAATTCACACTGATTGGTAACGCATTATGAAAAATTGCGACATAGTGTCGATATATGAAATGTAGATGGCGCTCCTGACAAGGGGTTAACCGGCGAGGTTTATAAAATATTGTTATACCCCGTTTGCACTTAACCGGATTAACCCAGTGGGTTTTGGTTTCAAATGTCAATACCATAGCGTACACGTCAAATAAATCCTCATAAAGAAGGTAACTCGGCAAAAAACTCTAGTGCAAAGCGCCGTTTAGGTCCTTCCATTATTACAAGAATGCTTGTTGACAGTTCGATTTTAACGATGTGGAGGTTTATTTATATATGTACGTTTAGTGCCAAAAGATGGTATTGATTTTGTGTCGCGTACAAATACGATTCTCACAGGCAAAGTCAACAAAAACAGCCTGTAACTTTCGCGAATTCGTTGCAAATGACCCCATATTCTCTTGTCCTATAGGTACAAAAAATATAAACATAAAATTCACGAGTTTATAAAGAAAAACCAAAAATTGCAATAGTGTCAAAAGTTCCTACTATGCTCCGAATGGCGCGATTTGAGAACAAATTGGTCCAGAACAGTTTGATAATGATTTGAAATTAGATTACAACAAAAATAAAAATTTTAAAGAAAAGCAAATAGGTTGTTATAACAGATAAATTAAAAAATGTATTACTGAACTTCAGTGCATTTGGTGCGGAAACTTTTTTCACGATAGAGAAAAAATGACACCGTTTTTCATAATAGTTTTCCATGCTCTACACGGTGGTATTTTTTTGGTTATAGCCCTAATGTACATATATAATAAAAACTTTAAAAGCTTTTTGTGCGGAAGCTTTTTTATCGAATCACTTTATAATTAATATTTTATGTAATCTTATGTAGAAACTCATCACACTATGATACAGGGATATGAGGTTGTAAAAAAGTCATAACCCTAATGTACATTGCGAAAGACATAACGGCTACGGAGATACAGGCAGTAGTGAAGCGGAAGTATTCGCTTTCGAATTATGTGATGGTTGGTTGTACAAGATATTAAGTGATTGTTATATCAATGTGCAGATCACCCCGATGCGATCTAAAGTCGTTTATGGAATCAATGGAAAACATTCTGGGGGATAAGCATCGTTTTCGAACATCGCTGGATTAATTTTGATGCAAACACCAATCTGTTTCATCAGGTTAAAATGTATTTCTGTCACAATGCGATAGCCAGGCTCTGCGGTAAGACTCCTATAGATTGCTTGGGTTTTTTTGTTTGACCAACGTAGCGCTTATACATAGCATTAAAAATATATTATATGACCACAACAGGCCGAATCCAGAAAGAATTCATATTGACTACCATAAGTTGAATAACTTAGTGCATAATGAGTTTATATCCAGCAAAAAATAAAACTAATTAGGATCAAAAATAACTACCTATTTCTGGTGTTATGCCATTCTTAAAATAATGGGTTAGTAGGTCAATTGGTAATGACTTGTTTTGATGGGAAAAAAACTTACAAAGCCCTAAAATGCTTTAGGAAAAAACCAAGAATTAAATGGAAGTTGTCTCTTTAACAGTGGTACGTAGTGCGATACAGTCCGGAAGTTCTATCTCTCACAACGGAGTGAGGATGATAGCAGACTTCGCAGCGGAATAAAACAGCAGCACCAAATTGAAGCATTTAGACATTAATAAATGCACGAGACTTTCACCACATCAAAAAACAGACACATTCCCCAGTAGAGACGAGCAAGGTAATCTGATAAGAGATGTAGATAGCGTAATCTCATTATGAAAATACCATTTTTCAAAACTATTGCTATTCAATACTGACGAAGACGACGAAGATGCAACAGTTACAATCACAGAAATGGGGTTGAGTGCATAGCACCCTGCCAGAATGAATAATGAAGACAAATGGTTTACCAACCGAGCCGTTCAAGATTCGAGGTGAAATGCTGAAAAATAATTTGTATGTTTGTTAGCACCTATAATATAGTGTCTGCAATAGAGTGTAAACGAAGTAATTGTAACTCGACATTTTGCGTGGTACCCGGTCAAATAAATGACGTATCCTCGCAAGCCGTAATTTGGCTTACCACATTCCTATCACCGTCTCTTTTAACCGACCACCCGAATTCATAACTTCTGAAAGTCTGATTAATTCGGGTGCCAGAGAGAATTTTTCGGAACATCATCATAGCTGCAGGCGCTCGTTACTTAATTACTGTTCGAAATTCATGAAGCTAGTAGGCGACTATAAGCGGTAAAATTTGGTAGAACACGGGAAGCAATGTAACTTCGGTACAGGAGTGAATAAATTGTGGACAGCGGTTAAATCACTCTTGAATCCTGGAAAGAAGGATAACAGAACAATTGTTTTTCAACAGCGTGACAGTGAAATATTCGAAGAAGTTCGCCTGTTATTTTAACCAGCAGTTTATATAGTACACCGAGAGAGACGGAGCGTATAAAAGCTATTTCAGTCGTGGAGGTTAACCAATCCCGAAATCATTTAAGCTGAAAACACATCCAACGTTTGGGTAAAGTTTTGTGTCGTTTTTACCGTTTTTGCACTGTTGGGCATGATGCCGAAAAATTCAAATTCATTTGAAATATACGCCAGCAAAGAGATCAACGCTGGACATTGACGTCGGCGTCGACCTGTTGTTGTTGTTTTTTTCTCAACGCCCAACACAAAACATTAATCAAACGTTAGATGTGTTTTCAATTTTATAGCGTTAGCCCACATGGAATTTCAAAGGCAATGCTTAAGAAACTGGATAAATTCGGAGTGAAGTGTTGGAAAGAAAGCCTCCATATCGTACCAAAAGCCGGGAAAGTTGGCAGGATGGTCACGATATTAAAACCAGGCTAGCATGTGAGCATAGGCGAATGAAGATTATAGAGCAGTGATGACCACAAACAACAACTTTCATATGCCCGCGGGCATACGACACATACGTACACTGTAAACACATTCGTTCGGTTAACGCATTGTTTACGTTTCCACTCATACTAGCCAAGTTATAATCTGCAAATGTGTGTTTTTGGCCATCACTGTTCTAGAGGAACTAACTCTTCATGATGAAAATCAGTTTCAAAGTTGTCCAACATTAGTATGGAGTCCAGAAATGTAGCTTCAACACAACATTACAAGCAAAATCTACACATATCAGCCGAGGACTAAACTGGAACAGGACCTTCATCCTACAAGTCATGGTGGCCCTCGATACCGTCAAAAAGACTTCCCTTCCGCCGTATTTGAAACATTGAATAATCTAATAAAATAAGAAGTCGAAGACTAGTTAAGTGAAAAGGCGGGTTCATATATCCGGAACAGCACTGATGCGTGATGTATGGGAATGATTATATGATATAGGTGTCATGTCCCACCCTCGATGATGGCTTAAATACCAATCTAGCTGACTTATTATAGCTCTTCCTTCTGAGGAACAAGAAAATAGCCATCGCTAAATCTATTGCCACTCTGTTCACCATCTGGACGACCGAAATGAATCTCACCAGAAACATATTGGTAGATGGTATTGGGTGTAACGAAATATAACAAGATTCTCAAGTCGCTGGCAACCAGCAATTTGGAGGTTGATAGAGAAACATGTTTTAAGACAATATGTGGGTCTGTGGTAAGATATGCGTGCCAGCGTGGTATGCAAATGTTAGTGCTACGCGGTGACACGGTATGCATCCCCATGACGCCAGTGGATCATCTCCATGAGCACGCGAAGAACATCAGCACAACAAGCTGTTGTTGATTCAGTACGACTATCTGATTAGGTGTTATCGCCATAAGCATCCCTGTCAGAGTCTTGGGTACACACTTCCGACACCTAGGAACCTCAGAATATATCTTTATTATGTAGAAAGAGAGGCCCAAAGATACACGGGAACCTCTAAATCAACGATCCTATCATGCTGGTTATTGTGCGGTCGCAGACCACTCCCACCCATCGTGAATGAAGAATGTCAACTACCAAGGCAAACACAGTGGTTTTAAGACAATTATGATTCGGGTTATGTAGCCGGCCCAATTCGTATTGGGGCCATAATTGACAGCACGATACCAAATACATGCCCGGCATGTGGACTGGGACCTCACAATACGATGCATGATTTTAACTGTCCAGTCCTTTTTATACCCTCAGCATTTATGCTAACGAGGGTATACCTGCAAAATGTGCCTCATCGAAATAATAGTTTTAGACCCCAAGTATGTTTGGACGAAATGTGTTTCAGACAATTTGAAGTTGATTTAGCCATGTCAGTACGTCTGTCTGGCTGGAGTGCACGATAACTCTTGAACGGATCAACTTAGTTTAAGTTCGAAGATGGGTTATATCGGTCCACTTCTTCCGGTACCTCGATAACTCTTGAAGGCAGTAACCGATTTGGTCCATACTTTGCACATCATGAAATTTCTACCATACTTAAATGAAGTTCCAATATGGACTCCTTCGGGTACCTCCCACACAAAATTTCGGAAAAGTTCAATTTAGGACCTGCTCTCGAATCGCTTTGAATTTTATTGTAACAACTTGTATTCACTGCATACGACGGTATCAATTTCATCAGCGGCAAGCCCATACTTCCTGAGAAAATAGCCTGAAAGCGGCAAAGAACCCCTATGACACCGTGTGTAGTGGTTGGAGCGCAAAATAGATTTCGAACGGATCTGCCGATTCGGCCCAAAATGTGGCCTTCGTAATATTTTGTGCAAACTTATTTGAAGTTTAAAATATGCCATATCGGTCCACTCCTTCAGGTTCTTCCCCCACAAAAGTTCAAAAATGTTTGGAAAAGTTGTGCGCACGATAACTCTTGAAGGGTGTGACCGATTTGGTCCATACTTTACACGTCCTAATATATCTACTAGATATAGATCAGGTTCGAATATGGACTATATTTGGCCACTCCTTCGGGTACCTCCCACACAAAATTTCGGATAAATTCACTTTAAGACCTGCTCTCGAGGCACTTTGATTTTTGTTTTTGAAGCAACTTACAGTCGCTGCCTCAATTACGACGGTAAATGTTTTATCTTGAGAAAACAGCCCGAAAGGTGTAAAAATCCGCGATGGCACCGTATGTAATGGCTGGAGAATACTGCGTTCGTCCACACTTTGGATATCGTAATATTTCTTCGAATATTAGAAGAAATTCGAAGGTGGCGCTCGGTTTCGGTTCTACCCCCAGAAAAGTTCGAAAATGTTACGCGCGATATCTCATAACGGTAGCAACCGATTTGGTCCAAAATTTCGATGTCTAAATATTTTATCCATTTCTTGGACTACTACCCACACAATTGTTCAACATTTTTGCGATATTATGTTTTTCGTAGGCAAGTATGGTACAAAAGCCCTATCTATCGATACCCCCCCACAAATTTTTGAGCTTTAATCCAATACATATTTTTGTCGGTTCCAAAATTTTGAAAACCCTCTAAATACATACGTTTTTTTTGGGTAAAAAACTGTTCAATCCACACAGGCTGAGGCTATATCTCGACTGATACTGTTTTACTTGTTTCCTTACGGACGCAGCCCGTCTACTTGCTTCAACAACAGAAACCTTAAAAAACAGAGATAATCTGCTAAAGAGGTCCTGTTAATGGTATAGACGCGCAATGTCTCCACAGAACTCGGACCAACTTTGAAGGTTTGTATCTACAATTTTGAGGTAGTTAAGGACTTCATCTACCTCGGAACCATCGTAAATTCATCATGTACGAAGTAAGAAGAAGAATAGTATTGATATTTGGACTAAGCAAGCAGTTGCAAACCAATCTCACATGTCGTCAAACGAAGATCACTCTTTACGAAACACTGATACTACCCGGGCTAATGTATGGTTCTGAAGCAGAATAGGCAGTACTTCGGTGCACGTTTGAGAGAAAAATTGTTCGAAAGATCTACGGGCCAATCTGCTTTGAAGGTGAATATTGACGGCGCACAGTGGTTCAGAAAAGTTTTTTATTCCTGGTCATTTTCATATTTATTTTTTTGTTCTACAGATTACATAATCAGCATTAAAAATATTCGAATTAGGTCTAGTAGTTATGGAGGAATTCAAGATCAAAGTTAAAAAATAATTATTTCTTTATACAGAAATTTGCAAAAATGCCGTATTTTCCATAATTGCGAAAAAAATGGTCGTTTTTAGGAGCACGCCATGCCCACACCTTTCAATATTTTTGGTTTCCTTAGTTTCAATATGTTTACTATCGAAACACATATAAAAATTAACAATCGGTGACGGATCGCACCAGAAGTGGAGGTAGGGGATTAGCTTTCCTATTGCACCAGTCTGTCCAATACAGACCTATCTCGCTTGAGCCTGTCTCTAATGACCCGTACATGGAATGTATGGGGGTAGCAGTCAGGTGTGGAACTGCCGAGATAGAGTTGCTGAACGTATACATCCCGCCGAGAAATAGCTGTATCTCAGATTACGTGCCTAACATTAGCCCGCTTTTGGAAGGTCATAATCGTTTGCGCATCATGAGATGTGGCATTCGGCCCTCGGAAACGACCAGAGAGGTACAGAGCTGGCTGAGCAGATTGACAGCTCTACGTTTTGCACGGTCAATGAGGACGCCCCTACCAGAATTAGAGGAGAGTGTCACAGCCCGCCAGACATAACCATCGTGTCACCTACCGTCATTTCCCTTGGATCAGACCATCTCCCCATAATTGTCTCCATTAGCAGACCACCCGATTTCATTACCTTTGAACGCCGCACATTCGTCGATCATAAGAAAGCTGATTGGCCGGGTTTCAGAGAGTTCACCAATCACCGCTTCAGAGAACTGCCCAATCCTTCTGATGTACGGGTAGCGGAAAGGACGTTCCGAGACATCATCACTGCTGGAGCCGCTGGTCGAATACACGAAGTAAGAGCAAACTTCCCAGCAGAGGCGACGGGATTAGCAAATGAGCGTGATGAACTTCGTCGAACCAACCCCAATGACCCCAGAGTCAGGGAGCTGACACTGGAAGTTAACAGGCTGGTCGGCGAGCATAAGCGTAACAAGTGGTTAAATCATCTGAAGAGTTGCAACATTAGAGCCGGTATAGGTGAATTGTGGCCAACGGTTAAGTCACTCTCGAACCCTGGAAGAAGGGAAGATAGGACCTCAGTCACGTTTGGCGACGTTACGTTCACTGACCCGAAGAGGTGCGCAAGTTATTTCAATCGTCAGTTTGTCGAGCACCCCGAGAGTGACAGGGCGAAGAGAAGAGTATTACGTCGCATCAGATCTCTTCCTGCCGAGGAGGAACCACCACAGTTTACAATGGAAGATGTTGCCAATGCCATCAGGAACGCTAAATCATCCAAAGCGTTGGGCCCTGATGGAATCTCCATGGTAATGCTGAAGCAGCTGATGAGCCGTGATTGGAGTATATCACTAAAGTTCTCAACTTGTCGCTATCCATCCTCATTGTTCCCGAAGTCTGAAAAATGGGCAGGGTGGTCCCACTACGGAAGCCCGGCAAGGATGCCAGCAAAAGTGAATCGTACAAGCCGATTTCGCTTTTGTCGCCCGTAGCAAAGACCCTTGAGGCCTTAGTCCTCCCCAGTATCAGAAATAGCTATCAAGTTTCCGATCATCAGCATGGATTCCGTAAGCAGCACAGCACGATAACTGCGCTGCACGCCATTACCACACATATTTTTCAAGGACTCAACCAGAGACGGCCGTGCAATAGAACTGTGATGGTGGCGCTTGACTTATCAAAAGCCTTTGATACAGTCAGGCACTCCACGCTGTTTGAGGACATTGAGCAGACAACCCTCCGGCCAAGATTGAAACGTTGGATAGTCAATTATATGTGTGGCCGCCAGTCGTACGTGGAATTCAGGAACAAGAAGTCCAAACCCCGTAGAGTGAAACAGGGAGTACCCCTAGGTGGGGTGATATCTTCGGAACTGTTTAACCTCTACCTCTCCTGTATTCCGCCCCCTCAGACGGCATCGAGATCATAACGTATCCGGATGATTGCACGATCCTGGCGTCGGGTACCTATCCTGATGACATCTGGGTGAGACTGAACAACTATTTAACCGATCTTATCACCTTTTTCCATTCGAGGAATATGCAGATTTCCGCCACAAAATAAACAGCCACTCTGTTCACCACATGGACAGCGCAGTTTGAAAGAAAATTGAATGGTCGTGGTCGACGGTAGCAGAATTCCGACCACAAACTGCCCCAATATTTTAGGGGTCACATTCGACACTACTTTCACGTCGTGCGCGCACGCCACAGCTATCTGCGAGAAACTGAAAAGTAGGAACAAGGTCCTCTAGTCCCTAGCCGGCAGCACTTGGGGTGCAGATAATGAAACCTTGTTGACCACACATAACGCGATAGGTCGGTCTGCGGTAAGCTATGCGGCGCCAGTTTGGTCCCCGGGATTATGTGATACGAATTGGAAAAATATTCAAACCTGCCAGAATGCCGCCCTGAGAACAGCAACAGTGGACCAAGTCTTCAGTGGACCATCTACATGAGGAGGCAAAGATTCATCCAGTAAAGCAGCACAATGAGATGCATTCGTTGCAGTACATGCCATTGGCCATCCCAATTACCATCTGCTGGCTAGGCCCGACACATTCAGGCATATCAGGAAGGATATTCATGCTCTAGAGACGGAGGTCCAACAATATAGGAGAGAACCCCTAGATCAACAGGCATATCAAGCAGGTTGAAATAGTATTCACACGGATGCAGTTGCTAAGGCCATAAGCAAATATAGTGTAAATAAAGTCCTCGAAATACATCCCCCATCTATTGAAGCTGAGGAGCATCAGCTGCCACGACATACTAGAGTAGTTTTGGCTCAACTACGCTCGGGATATTGCAGTCGCCTAAATTCTTATTGGGCGGAAATCGACCGCGCCGTGCAAGACATCTGCCCAGTATGTGGCATGGGCCCGCACGACACATAACACCTTTTCAACAGCCCAGCCAAACCTACTCATCTTACTCCAGTGGATCTGTGGTTACATCCCATCGAAGCAGCCACTTTCCTGGAACTGGAGATAGACCCAGAGCCAGATTGAACAGAAGAACTAACATACAAACATAATAATAAACACTGTTACAACAACAACAACAAAAATTTGGGTTTTGGCCAGGAAAATCGATTCCTGAACCACGTATAAATCAGAAGCGGCACCGAACAACATCGGCATAGTTAAACGAATGTAATATTAAGTTGAAACTTTCAAGCTTAAAAAACACATACAACGTTTGAGTAAAGTTTTGCGTTGGGCGTTGACAAAAAACAACAACAACACGGCGACGCCGACACCAAAGTCCGGCGTTGATCTGTTTGCCGGCATATATTTCAAATGAATTTGAATTTTTCGGCATCATGCCCAACAGTGTAAAAACGGCCAAAACGACACAAAACTTTACCCAAACGTTGTATCTGTTTACAGCTTCAAAAATGATCAATCGATACCGCATTCAAAATAAAAAAAAACATATAAAACATATTTATTCTACTTCAACTCGCTTCAGATGAAAGCCTATAATTTTTATTATGCTTTTTTAACTAAATCTAATAAAATTTCATTTAAGCAACTATTAATGCTTAAATTATATTATGTACATAAATGCTAATGTTTAAAAGCTACATAACCTATATAAGTATTGGTTAAATACATACATTGTGTCTAAATTATATCAATGTGGAATGTTGTCATGCCTAGGCACTAAAAATAATAAAATTATTTTGATAAAAAGATTACAGATACATATTTAGAAACTTATAAAAGGTTTCATAAAATAATTTAGATAATTATACAAAATCGAAGGAATTTTGAAAACATGAGATTGAAAAATAAAAAAAAATAATCTGAGATTTTCTAAAGTTTCCTTCAGATTCTACTCAAAACCAAAAAATGACTATATTAAATTTCCTAAAAACTAAACTTTATATAAAATATCGACCTGAGATTTATTTCACTTGGACTTTGTTTGGGCATTCTTTGGAAATTTCACGAATGACGCGGCACAATAGTTCTCCACAAACAGCTTGGCGGGAACGACCAACAGTAACCACCTCCTCGTGGTTGGCTTCATCTTCACTGCTGTCATAACCGGTGGCACAGACATTCGTAATTAAACTAAAGGCAAAGACGGTTAAGTCACAATGACGGGCTGTGATTACTTCATGTACAGTACTCATGCCGACAGCATCAACACCCATGGTCCGTAACATTCTCAATTCGGCAACAGTTTCATAATTTGGTCCACCCAAACAGGTGTAGACTCCCTCATGCATTTCATTCTCAATGCCCATTTCCTTGCCAACTTGTTTGGCAATTTTTATCAAATGAGCATCGTAGGCATTGGTCATGGGTGGGAAACGTGGTCCAAAACGTGGATCATTTGGTCCTTGCAGAGGTGAATTGCCGGCAAAGCCCATAATATTGATGTGATCACGTACAAGCATAATATCGCCAACTTTGAATTTGCTGTTAAGACCACCAGCAGCATTGGTGGCCATGAGATAACGTACACCAACCAATTTCATGACACGCACTGGCATCGAACACTTGGCCAATGGATAACCTTCGTAGTAATGGAAACGTCCTTGCATAGCCATAACAGGCATATTTTCCAAATAGCCGAAAATCATGCGACCCACATGACCCTCAACCGTGGACACGGGGAAATTGGGAATATCCTCATATTCAAAGACTTTGGTGTCGGTAATCATGTCAGCAATGGAATTTAAGCCCGAACCGCAAATAATACCAATCACAGGGCGTATAGTTGTGCGATCCAATAGATAATCGGCAATGTCTTTAATGACCTCATAGGAATAACTGGAAAGAAAATAAAGAACAACAAAGTTGTAAAGTTAGTAAACAGAAACAAAAATATTTCAAGTTCGAAATATTTCAAATTCATGGACAGATAAAACAACAAAAACATTTATAAGACAATACAAATAAACCCACTGGACAGACTTCCTGGAAATGTTATATGTTTGTTATCTATCTATTAGGGGGACTAGTACAGTTATTTGTATTCAAGAACATTGTGTAATGCAAAAAGGTTGATAAAACACTTTTTCTCTTCCTCAGAACCAGAATGAGTAGAATAAGAGAGTATAGTTAATTGTACAAGTATATTATCTATAATTATCGTAGAAATTTATTAGCAGAAATTGCCGGCAATTAAACAGGTGTTACACCTCCCAATATTTGAATGTAAGTCAAAACCTTGTTGATGTGTTGTATTTTATTCTAATCGTTAGCAATTGAACTGTGGTACCTTTAATTATTACGCCATTTATCATTATTGCTAATTGTAAAAAAAAACAATTAAGAACTATTTAGTAGTTCATTCGTGTTAGTGTAGTTCAAAATCACATACATATGTATGTTCAATAATGATTCAACTACCCAGCACAAACCATTACAAAATAATGTAAACAAGCTACTTTCTGCACTACAAGTTGGCTAAAAATAGTTGGTTATTTCTTTAAAAATTTTTAAGGCAACATTATTTTTTTTACTCATTACTTTGTAAAGAGTACGGTGGAATAGAGGGATATGACAGACAAGAGTTGTGGAAAAACATTTTAAAATTTGTAGGTTATAGTAGGTGATTTCCACGCCTATTTCGATGGGGACGTGACCAGTAAGGAAAGGTTTAAACTTTAAAGCCTGTCGTGTGTGGTACGCCAAATACCTCAAATCAGCCGAAAATGTACATCGTTGCTATATCCAAATCTGAACCGATTTCAATATATTTTGGCAAACTTTTTTCTATTCCGAATTCCGTCACCCATTTCAAATTTCAAAAAAATGGTCTTCCCCAATTTGGTGTGATTGGGCGACCTGTACGTTGCGAACAGACGGACCGACATGCTTAAATCAACTCAGAAAGTTATTCTATCCCCCTGTTTTTATACCCTCAGCATTTATGCTAACGAGGGTATATACACTTTCATACGGGCAAGTATGTTTGGACGAAATCCGTTTCAGACAATTTGGAGTCGATTTAGCAACGTCCGTCCGTCTGTCCCTCTGTCTGGCTGGCTTTTGCGCACGATAACTCTCGAACGGATGAACCGATTTGATCCAATATTTGGCTTTCGTAATATTTTGTCCAAACTAAGTTTAAGTTCGAAGATGGGTTATAACGGTCCACTCCTTCCGGTACCTCCCCTTGAACGGAGTAACCGATTTAGTCCATGCTGTGCACATCCTGAAATTTCTACTAGACTTACATGAGGTTCCAATATGGACTTAATCACTCCACTCCTTCGGGTATCTCCCACACAAAATTTCGGAAAGTTCATTTTAGGACCTGTTCTAGAATCGATTTGATTTTTGTTGTAGCAACTTGTATTCACTGCCCCCCATACGACGCTATAAGTTTCATCAGGGGCAAGTCCATACTTCCTGAGAAAATAGCCTGAAAGAACCAAAAACCCCTATGACAGCGTGAGTAGTGGTTGAAGCGTAAGATAACTCTCGAACGGATCTGTCGATTCGGTCCAGCATTTGGGCTTCGTAATTTTTTGTCCAAAATTAGTTTAAGTTCGAAGATAAGTCATATCGGTCCACTCCTGCAGGTACCTCCCCCACAAAAGTTCAAAAATGTTCGGAAAAATTGTGCGCACGATAACTCATGAAGGTAGTGACCGATTTGGTCCATACTTTACACATCCTAATATATCTACCAGGTTTAGATCAGGTTCGAATACGGACTATATTTGTCAACTCCTTCGGGTACCTCCCACACAAAATTTGGGATAAGTTCACTTTAAGATCTGCTCTCGAATCACTTTGATTATTGTTGAAGCAACTTGTATTCGCTGCCTCAATTACGACAGTAAAAGTATTTTCAGGGGCAAGTCCATACATCTTGAGAAAACATCCCGAAAGTTGTTAAAACCCCCTATGGCACCATATGGAATGGCTGGAGAGCTGGAACCGAATACTGCATTCGTCCAAACTTTGGATATTATAATATATAATATTTGGATATTATAATATTTCTTCGAATATTAGATGAAATTCGAAGGTGGTGGTACCTCCCCCACAAAAGTTCGAAAATATTCGTTAAAATTGTACGCGCGATTTCTCATAGACGTTGCTACCGATTTGGTCCAAACTTTGGATCTCTAAATAGTGTCGAAACTTAGTTTATGTTCAAATTTGGGACCTATCTGTCCAATCCTTGTGGTACCACCCACACAAATGTTCAACATTTTTGTATGGTTAAGGGTATGTTCAAGGATCCTTTGGACATTTTTACCGAAGGTTTTCGTAGTGGTCCTGCGATATTATGTTTTTCGTAAGCTAGTGTGATAAAAAAGCCCTATCTAACGTTATCCCCGCAAATGTTTGAGCTTTAATCCTATCCATACTTTGGTCGGTTCATACGTCCAACATTTTGAAAACCCCCCTAAATACATAAGTTTTTTTTTTTGGGAAAAAAGTATTTCAATCCACACAGGCTGAGGGTATATGTATCTCTATCGGCAAAGCCGACTGATACTTTTTTACTTGTTGTAACTAATTTTTCTTCGTTCGTTAAATACGCGGGTTCAATTCCCAGACCCAGGCTACAACACATTTTCAATGGAGGTAAAATACCCCTCAGTGTAATGTTAGCGACATTTCCTGAGTATTTCAGTCATGTAAAAATTCTCTACAAATGGTGTCTTAAGACACGCCGCACAATGGTTCAAAAATCGAACTTCCTGGCCACAATGTGTTGTAGGGTATAGAAAGGTAACTTAAGTTATTAAGTTACGAACATTTTTGCGGAAATTAAAGACAACGAAATGTTTTATACCCTCTGCCTTAAGACTAAAGAGGTTCTACATACATATATGTATACACTTTGATGATGTTTTTTTTATTATTTAATTGTTCCACAAACATCCGAGAAGGGACAAGGAAGACTTCCCTCATATCAATGAGTGCACCCCGATTCATGTTAGCTCAATGTTATGGGACCTACAGTTTATCGCCAAATCCGAACGACGTGTCCTCAAACACCACTTGTAGAGAAGTTTTACATGTTTGGACGAAATTCGTTTTAGACAATTCGGAGTAGATTTAGCCATGTCCCTCCGTCTGTCTGTCTGGTTGGTGCGCACGATAACACTCGAACGCATCAACCGATACGAACGAAATTTTGCACTTCGTAATATTTTGGCCAATTGGCCAAACATAGATCAAGTTTGAATATGGGCCATATCGGTCCACTCTCTCTCGGATACCTCCCCCAAAAAAGTTCTAAATTGTTCGCAAAAATGTTGCTCTTGATAATTCTTTAATAGATCCATACTTTGCATATCGTAATATTTCTACCAGGCATAGATCAGATTCGAATATGGATTATATCGGTCTATTACTTCGGGTAATTCTTTTGCAACCAGTTGTTCTCGTGGCCCATTTTTCTACGGTACACGTTTTTTTAGGGAAATGGCTCGAAAGCTGTAAAGTACCCCTACGACCACCATGTATAGCGGCTTGGGTTGCAGGACTACCACATACTGCGTTGGTCAAACTTTGCATATGGAATTATATCTACGAATCTTAGATAAAGTTCGAAGATGGTGCATTTAGGTCCACTGCTTCCGCTTTGAGGATAGTCTTGAAATATCCAACTAAGGCGGTCCTTGTAGTCCTGATTAAAACGGTATATTGTTCCATGAGCATGTCCATGCACCCTGATATAATGTCCGGAAAGCTCTAATAAATAGAGAGCGGAATTTTATTCAACTCCTATTTTTGGTCTGATTCATGTCAAATTATGGGACTGGGCACATTTTTGGCTTCTGATTAAATTCCAATCGAAACATATGCAAAATTATGCAAAATGCATAAAATAATATTTGCATATGCAAAATTTATGCAGTTTACATATTTTCTTATGAAACAAATATTTCAATAATAGGTACAAAAATGTTTGTGTGTAAAATTTTTTTGTTTAAAATTCTCCACAACCATCAAAATACCGAAAATCGGGAGGTACCGTTATATGGGGGCTATATGAAGACGTGGGCCTATACCGACAAATTTCAGATGGATTTTTTTATACCCTCATGGAAGACTTTTTACCGAATTTCAGCCATTTCGGAGTGGTCTTGAAGCCACGACTTTCAAAACACCGAAAATCGGGGGTACCATTCTATGGGGGCTATATGAAGACGTGGAGCTACACCGACAAATTTCAAGTGACTTAATACCAAATTTGATCCATTTCAGAGGGATGTTGAGGCCACAACAATCAAAATACCTGAAATCGGGATGTATCGTTCTGTGCGGGCTATATGAAGACGTGGACCTCTACCGACAAGTGGAAAGTTGTATATCCCTAACGAAGACTTAATACCAAATGTCAGCCATTTCGGTGGGATACTGAGGGCATAACCTTCAAAATAACCAAAATCGGGAAGTACTGTAGTATGGGGGTTATATGAAGACGTGGACCTGTACCCATAAATTTCAGGTGTAAAGTTTTACACCCCAAACGAAGACTTAATACCATATTTCAGACATTTCGGTGGGATACTTAGGCCACATATCCTTGAATATGGTTTTGCTTATCGTCACCATAAATGCTCGAAGACGTAACCCACAAAACCAAAACTTTACAGGAGAAGAAAAGAACGTTATAATATTAAAAACTGTTTTATGGAATATTAACCTTATGAAGGCGAGTATATGAAGATATTATCGATCATATACGATGGGGAATAAGTAGTGAAACCAAAACCGCTGAAGTGCTTAGTTTTGAGATCCTCCATTACAACAAAATCTGTAATATTATCCCATTTTTCGAAATGCCATTTCTTGAATAGGATCGTTATTTTTGAACGAAGAAGCTTGAAATTTTACCAGAGCATGTATTTTAGCTTTATGTATCAGATTACGTCAAAAAACGAATTTCGATTTTCATGTCGGTTACGTTTTCGGGCATTTATGGTGACGATATGCTCATTTTATGCAAACATGTCAAAATATGCGAGGTATGCAAAGTATGCAAAAGTGTCTGGGCCTTGTTCGTTTTATTTTGTGATAAAACGAGTTTCTGTCTAATCAGATTTTCTCTACGACCATCCTAACCATATATAAGCATACGGTGATCAACTAAAATGGCTGGTGGACACGATAACTATCGAATGGAGTGACTGACATTGGTCTAAACTTTGCGCATTGTAATATTTCTTTGTTACTTGAATACAGTTAGAAGATGGACAGTAGTGAACAAGTATCACTCGTACAAAATTTTCGCTTAAGTGCACATTAACAGCTTTTCGAAGATCGTTTTGAAATTTGTACCGAATATAGTCCACGATATAATGTTATTCGTGGGCCAGTTCATCATACATCCTTACATGACGGTTCGAAAGCTCTAAGAAATCCTAAAGTGATCAACTAAAATGACTGGCGGGCATAATGACTATCCAAAGCAGTGACTCCTAATCTTAGATCAAGTTCCAAATTGGTTTAGATACGCTAATTCCTTCAGGTACTTCTTCCAGAAACGATCAAGAATTTTGCAATTGCATACAGTTTATGGTCACTTCTGGGATCGTGTGATCAAGACTATAACAATAGAGATATGGACCCCGAAATGTCCAATAGAGTACCGTTTTGATCCTACCTTTGTACATCGTAATATTTCTCTCAAATTTGATTTTGATTCTCCTTTGTTATTTTGCAATTTGACTCCAATATTTGAAGTATCCCATACACTGTGGGCATGCACGACAGCATTTGTAATAGTATTGGTAAATGTGGAAGTTTTTGTCAATGTATGTGTGAGTATTTTAAGCAGGATTGAAATCAACATAGTTTTGATTTTGTAAATGAACCCCTTTCAATGCGATGAATTTTGTTTATATTCCAAGTTACCACCAAACAATTAAAAAAAAAAAAACAACAAACATTATTTGTGAGGAAATTAAATAAAAATTGGAAAACTTCAACCCAAAATCGAGTTTTGGAGGAAAATTCATCATTTTATGAATATGGATTGAAGGTATGCCACACACTATTCAATCACACACGTACACAAGGGTTCATCGGTAGCTGTCCTGCATGCCCATAGTGTATGGACGGCATTATTTATTGAAAAAAAAAAAAAAATAATAATAAAAAGCGATTTAAAAAATATCAACATCACTTACTTTTCGCATAGTTCCGCTTCGATTTTGTTTGAATTTATGGGTACATGGGTTTTTATGATTTTTCTGTAAAATTGACGCATAACAATCATTGCAATATTTTTACAAGTATTTGTATGTATTTGTATTTGTATTTGTTTTGTGTTGTAAATGATGGATATTTGTTGTTGACAAATTTTTAACCATAGGCACTAAGCATGGCATTCCGTTTTATTTGTTTTTTTTTTATTTTTTTGTTAAAAAAGCATTAAACAGCCATTAAAAATATGTTAAGTAATATCTTACAATGTAACAGCATTTCATTCATTTACCATTACCAGCGGATTATAGAAAATTTTTAATCGATTTCGTTCTAACTTCACGCCTATTAATATTCTTTCCCATTTCGAAGATGACTCATATAAGGTCCACTACATCGGATACCTCCCCCACAAAAGTTACATTTTTCGCTAACATGGTGTACACTATAACCGTATTTTTTTAAACGTAACCGAATATTTTTTTTTCTTGACCAACTAAAATGTTTGATGACCACAATAACTTACGAAGTGATTACCCTCTATGGCCGCAACTTGGCATTTAAAGTTCCCAGAAGGTCTTTATCGGACAATTCCCTTCTGTACTTCCCTGACGAAAGTTCAAAATTTTTTGATATATATATTTTCGTGGTCTATCCTTCTTGATATAATAACCCAAAACCTCTAAATCCAAGACACATTGCTTCAAGCATCAACTGCCTAAATATTCAATACTTTTGAGCGGTAATCCACTTTTTGAATAACACTGTACAACACAAAAAATAATTACAAGATACATAATTTGGCCAGATTATGAAAGAGGACCGAAAAAAAGACAAGTGTATCGGCGTTTTGAAAGTTTACAACGGGAAGTAACCTAAATAGGCGTGGCAAGTTCCGCCCATTTCTACAGGTTTTAAAATATTCGACATCAGATTCCTTGAAATCTTTGCATTTTGGGTATAAAGTGTCTTTGGCAATATTACTGACAACAATGCGGGGTATCATTTTATGGAAAAATTAACCCTCATGCGAGTCACTAAACGGGTCTTTTTGGTCGACAATTACAATATATATCAAGAAAATATACACATCAAATTTGCCAACAATACGACCAAATATTTTTTGAATAAATTTGTTTTGTCCTTTTATGAGTTGATGTATGAAAGTAGGGAATGGAAGATACCAAGGAACGGTCCTGACCGGTTTTAACATGGCAAAGCCCAGGATTTATTTTGGTCCCTCTTTCATCTCAAGTGGACAGTGACCTCCCCGTGGTGTCACCTGGGGAACTGACTTTAACACCCGTTAAAGGTAGTAAGCTAACATGTCCCGCGCGTTCACCCATAAGAACGTTAAAAAACTTGGGTTTGGGCGTCGGGTTAGTAACCATCCCCTAGAAAAAACAGCCTACTATGAAACAACGAAAGAAAAGAAAAACAAACCCCTCTAAAGTTGACGAACCCCGCAAACGTTTTAAGGACCATGATCTGCGGATCTGCACCTGGAATGTTCGCACTCTTTATAGAGAAGGTGCAGTCTTCGCATTGGCAGACGTACTTGTAAAGTACAAGGCCGATATTACTGCCATACAGGAAATATGATGGATTGGGAAAGGCGTCACAACAACACCTAAAGGTGACACACTGTATTATAGCTGCCGTGACGTAAAGCATGAGTTTGGTTGCGGATTCGTAGTTAGTCGGAGACTAAAACATCTGGTATCCAACTTCACCCCAGTGAATGAAAGACTTGCTGCAATTCGAATAAAGCAAAATTCTTCAACATCAGCTTTATTTGCGCTCATGCTCCCACTGAAGAAAAGGACGAACAGACCAAAGATATATTTTAGGAGCGCTTAGACCGTTGCCCTGCCTATGACATTAAAATCATTCTAGGCGATTTTAATGTCAAAATTGAAAAGGAGAATATCTTTGGCCCAACAGTCGGGAAATTCAGTCTCCACAGTGAAACATCTGACAATGGTATGAGGCTGTTAGACTTTGCAGCTGCAAGAAACATGGTAGTTAGCAGTACCAGATTTAATCATCTCGATATTCATAAGGGCACCTCGCTGTCTCCAGATCAAAGAACAAGTAATCAAATTGATCATGTTGTGATAGATGGAAGACATTCATCAAACGTTTTGGATGTACGATGGCGTTCCGAGGCGCAAACACAACAGATAGCCACAGCATATTCCACTCAACTAGCCCAATTGCTTAATGCGAGCACTCCTTGTCCCGATAACATAACAACACAATGGCAAAATATTGCCCACTCCATGCAAACAGCCGCAAATCCATACTTGGATTCCAGAGACCTCCACAAAGGAATTCATGGTATGACCAGGAGTGTCGTGCTGCTACCGAAGAGAAAAATGCGGCATATAGATCTACTTTACAATCAGTAGCAAAGCGTAGCGCACGAGAGAGATATCGGGAGAAAAGGAGAGAAGAGACACGTCTTTTCCGCAAGAAAAAGAGAGAAATGGAAAAGCGGGAGTGTGAAAAAATCGAGATGTACAGGAGCCAGAATGAAGTCCGAAAATTCTACCAAAGAGTGAAACATCAAACAGATGGCTTTGGTACAGGCACATTATCCTGTAGAGACCAGCAAGGTAATCTGGTAACAGATACATATAGCGTGCTCAGGATATGGAAGGAACATTTCTCCAATCTGCTGGTATCCAATAGTAGCGAATACGATGATACCACAGATCCAATCCCAGAAGATGGTATAGAATGTATACCGCCCGACCAAGATGAGGTAAAAACAGCAATCAACCGGCTGAAGAATAATAAAGCAGAAGGAGCCGATGGCTTACCAGCCGAGCTGTTCAAAACCGGAGGCGACACGCTGATAAGGTGTATGCATCAGCTAGTTAGCACCATCTGGCAGGAAGAACGCGTACCCGACGATTGGAACCTGAGCATCCTATGTCCCGTCCACAAGAAAGGAGATAAGACTGTATGCTCAAACTATAGGGGCATAAGTCTTCTCCCTATTGCCTATAAGATAGTGTCAGTGATATTGTGCGAACGACTGAAGCCAATGGTCAACGAAATAGTTGGACCATACCAATGTGGCTTTAGACCTGGCAAGTCTACCATTGATCGGATATTTACCCTGCGGCAAATCCTGGAGAAGACCCAAGAGATGCAGATCGACACATATCACCTTTTTGTCGACAGTCCCCTCCGATCAAAGGTATTCCATGCAATGTCTGAATTTGGTATCCCCGCAAAATTCATTCGTCTTTGTAAGATGACTTTAACTGATACTAGGTCCTCAGTTAAAATTGGAAAGAACCTCACCGAACAGTTCAGTACCACAAGAGATTTCAGACAAGGAGACAGCCTTTCGTGTGACCTATTCAACATTTTGCTGGAAAAGGTAATACGAGATGCAAATGTCAAAAGAAATGGCACAATTTACACCAATAGCCACATGTTACTTGCCTATGCTGATGACATAGACATCATGGGACGATCAGTAAAGAAAGTTACTGATACCTTTAGGAAGGTAGAAGCAGAATCTGCGAAAGTGGGTCTGGCGGTAAACGGCGAAAAGACCAAATTGATGGTGTCGACGCTCAAAGCGTCCATAGAGCTCGGACCAACTGTGGAAGTTGGTACCTATAATTTTGAGGTAGTTAAAGACTTTGTCTACCTCGGCACTGCCATAAACATAACAAACAACATCAGTTGTGAAATAAGAAGAAGAATTGTATTGGCCAACAGATGCTACTATGGTTTAAGTAAGCAATTTAAAAACAAAGCCACATCTCGTCAAACAAAAATAACACTATACAAAACGCTGATACTACCCGTGCTAATGTGTGGCTCCGAAGCATGGGTACTTGCGCAAGCAGATAAGGCAGTGCTTGGTGTGTTTGAGAGGAAAATTCTTCGAAAGATCTACGGGCCTATTTGCTTTGACGGTGAATATCGACGTCGTATGAACCACGAGCTATATCAGCTATACAATGACATGAATATAGTTAAACGTATCGAGATGCAACGATTGCGTTGGCTAGGCCATATCATAAGAATGAGCGATGATGAACCAGCTAAAAAGGCGTGTGAATACATGCCACATGGCGGTGCACTCAGAATCGGCAGGCCTAAGTTTCGATGGAGCATACAAGTGAATGAAGAAATGAAAAGGCGCGGTATTCCAAAAAGTCAAGCGAAAAACAGAGGGGAATGGAGATCTTTTCTTAGTTTGGTCTATGGAACAAATGTTCTGTAATGGGCCAACTAACTAAGTAAGTAAGTATGAAAGTAACATGAAATTTAGTTTTAGACGAAATGTGTTAAAAGAAGAAACTAGATATCTATGTAAAATTCTTTGTTAAGAAAATGACGTTACCGCAGATAACGAAAATGTGAATAAAAACGGTAGAGTATGGTCCTAAATCATATATAAAAAGCGAAAGCTTCTGAAGATATTAAATATTATAGCTAAAACTTTCTTTTGTTCAGAGACTCATAATGAAATTTGATTTGGTACATTTCTCCTTTTGACACAATCGCCAAAAAGTGAAGTATTTTAGGAGATACTGACTCAGTATAGAATAAATTTTAATTAAGAGTCTAAAAGATTAACAAATAATTTCTACCTATAATATCTAATTTTGTTACGTCATTTTCTTAATAAAGTATTTTACATAGATATCTAGTTTGTTCTGGGACTTACAGTGAAATTTTGTGTAGAATATTTCTTCTTTTAACACCTTTCGTCTAAAACTAAATTTCATGTTACTTTCATACATCAACTCGAAAAAAGGACAAAACAAATTTTTTCAAAAAATATTTGGGTGTTTTGTTGGCTAATTTGATGTGCATATCGTCTGCTCCGTCGGAAAAGGTCGTAAGTCCACTTTTTTTGGAAATCGCGTTTTTGTTACAGGATGATAGTACAAGTCAAAACACGTCGTATGATATAAAGAAAATGGTAGTATGTCGCGTTTTTCTATATGTTTTGCCCTTGTCGGAAAAGGTCGTAAGTCCACAAAACGTACAAATTTGAGTACGAAAAGGTCGTAAGTCCACAGGAAAATTTATACTTGAAAAGAATACTACAGCTAATGTAGTTCAGATATAAAGTTTAACGTCATCCATGGTTGGGGAACAATGTAAAGAACTAGCCTACACCTTTGGAAGATAATCGGATGATATTTGGCGGAGCCTGTCGACCAAACTTTTGAACAAAAATGTGATAATTTCTATATTGCAACGAAAATTTACATTTGAAATCTATTTTCCCCTATAAGCGAACTGATTATGAAAGATGGACTTCTGGCCTTTTCTTTGATACAAATTGGGATGCTGTATGTGTTTAAATACCTCATATATTGAAAAATTTGTTAAAAAAATCAAAATTGTTACTGTCGTATATCTTACTTAACTTTATCAACTGGTAATTTGTGGTTTTTCTAGGGTCATTTATTCACATAACAAGATTAGTTTGTATTCTGAATTCAATAAAGTAATACCTTCTAACGGACGGGTAAGTGCCATGTTTATATTATTAAATGATTCTAAAATAATAATTGATTGAAATGTTATTAAACTAAGAAGGCATCATGATTTTTGCTAACAAAGAGCAGTATAAATATGGAATGGAATTAGACTATGGTGTCATGGGTCTACTTCCCTATGGTTTTCACGGTGATTCTGAAAGCTCTGATGATAAACTTCCTAAACGCAGGAAGACGTTACATGCTGAAGATTCTACATGGTTTGCAGACAAAAACAAAAGATGCAGTGAGTTGGGGCAGAAATACTTGGGAAGTCAAAAAAGAAAATTTTGGAACTACAATGTAGCTAAGAAACCACGTACATTAACGGAATTAATCATGAAATTTAATTGAAGGAGAAGGTCGTAAGGCAAAAATACAAGGTCGTAAGTACAACGTGTCATGTTTTATATTAAATATTAGCCGAACCGGTCCACGTTGCTGGTCCTTGAAACAGTTTATTTTACCTTTTCTTGTTATAACTTGTTATACCCTCCACCATGACTTGTATTGAATTTTACTTCAATTAGTTTCCTTTCGTTTATGAAGTAGACTAAATGCCAAATTTCAGCAATTTCGGTAAAACATGTGGCTAACCTTCAAAATACCGAAATTTGGGAGGCACCGTTCTATGGGGCTTTATGAAGGCGTGGACCTATATAGACAAATTTATGGAGAAAATTTTATACCCGAAACGAAGAATAAATACCAAATTGCAGCCATTTCGCAGGAATATTGAGGCCACACCTTCAAAACACCGGAAATAGGGAGGTACCGTTCTATGGGGGCTATATGAAGGCGTCAATACCAAACATCCTAGAAGTAATAGAAACTTCTATACCAAATCACGAAGATCTATCTTAAAAATTTCGAGTTGTATCTTAATTTCAAAAAACGGACAGACGGTCATGGTTATACCGACTTAGAATATTACTCTGGTCGGGTCTTATTGCTAAAATATGTACCCAGGATTGGGGAAACGGAATCGTTGTAAGTTTTATATATATAGCGCATTTAAAAAATAGGGCAAGGGTGTAACCCGCTCCTTCGAAATTCACCAAATTATATAGCCTACTTCCACCAAGGGACATCCCTGTGCATAATCTGAAAATTACATGGAATAAGTTCTTAGGGTCGGAGATTCAACAACCGTTGCCTCGCAAATTAATTTTCTGACCGATACTTCATAACTTTTGCAAAAAAGCGATTTTTAAAAAAATAGGGCCTGACCCCGCCCCCTCCGAGCTTCAAGCCTATTTTCACCTCGGTTGTTCCTTGTGTATTCTCTGAAATTTTCAAAAAAAAAAAAATAGGTTCAGCCGTTTTTGAGTCTATGCGGAACATACACACATTGTCTTTTATATATAAGATTTCACACAAAAGTTTTGGTTCATTGAACCCGCTAATAATTATCTCATCACCATGTTAAATTGCAAGCTAATTATTTGTCTTAAACTCAAATCATTCTTAAAATTTCGCTCCGATCGAAATATTACTGCGATTTGTGGGTTTGGTCCATTTCACATCTTTCGATCATAACCAACATCTAATGGGGTCACTTCTTGTCGGAACCCAACCTCTCCACAAAATTTCGTGACGATCGGTCCAAAATTGAGGCCTGGAGTTTTATTACAATTGTTAATGGATTGCCGGACACACATAGCTAGATCGCTTTATCTCGTCAAGATATGAACAAATGGCAAGGGGAGGGGGTCTACGACGAATACTTCGCGATGTTACACGAATATTGGACAAAACAAACTTATAATACCCTTTCCACATTGTTTTGTAAAGTATAAATATTTTATTTTAAAAACGTCCGTAAATTGTAGGAAAAGGTCGTAAGTCCCAACAAAAATACAAAACTGTACAAGGAAAAGGTCGTAAGTCCAAAGACATCCAATTATCTCCCAAACGCGACGGAACTTTATCAAACAAAGTACAGGTATTGAAGCGGAATAAATAAACGAAGAATACTGCCTTTACCACCATAATAAAATCTTTAATACAGAAAGCGCTAGAATGTTTTTTCTTCCTCCTGAAAAATTTATTGAGAGGGACTTACGACCTTTTCCGACGGAGCAGACGATATATATTGTCTTGATATATATTGTAAATACATATTTCATTTATTCGGCAACTTATATTGAAATTTGATGGAGAATATTTTTATCCTTGACGTCTTTTATCTAGAATGAAGTTTTATGGGGTAAAACTTAATAAAATCAGATAAAGTACAACATTAACCCTAAAACGTGATATTACTTTTGGCAGATTCCTGGCGTTTAGGTACGATTTGGAGTTTTAGTGTATTCGGGGACCTATAGTAAAATTTTTTGGCAAATAATTTTGTAAAATATTTTGATCTGATACGATCACATTTTAAAGGAGTTTCGAAAAAAGCGACCAGAAAGACCCGTTTAGTGACTCACATGAGGGTTAATTTTTTTGCATAAAAAGATACCCCGCATTGTTTTCGGTAATATTGCCAAAGACACTTTATACCTAAAATGCAAGGATTCCAAGGAATCTGATGTCGAATATTTCAAAACCTGTATAAATGGGCGGAACTTGCCACGCCTATTTAGGTTACTTCCCGACGTAAACTTTCAAAACGCCGATACACGTGTCTTCTGTTTTTGGTCCTATTTCATAATTTATGCGGGGTTTCTTGTAATTTTAAAAAAAGTTCAATTTTGTTGTACTGTGTAATAATAGCGGGACGTGGTTGTGATCATAACCTCAACATTATAACCTGGTTGCTAGAGGAAGCAAATGCTTTCTGAGATATGGGGACTCGAAAAGTCCCAATCCCACTCCTGTCTCCCTAAAGGTTTTGGTAGTCTTTAGAGTCATTGTTACAAGGCTATAATTTTATTCTCCATACTTCTCTTGATAATGACCCGAATATTCCAAAACACCTGCCCATGTTGCATTTCGCTGTCGTTGCAAAAATATGAATTCAAAAATCCCCTCAATTTAAAAACTCTTTATATACATGACGATAACTATATGATTAATACCTTATATCCCATAACTATTGATAATATTTTTCCATTGAAAAAATCTTATCAAATGAAAAATAAAGGCGATAAATATTAAAAAAAAAATACAAACATAGCACAACAAACAATTAAAGAAAAAAACAATAAAAACAACAAAATCCACCTTTGTTGGTATGGTTTGGTTATGAATCTGAAACATAATTGCTTTTTTAATTGGCATTGATTAGATTTTGAGTGGGATGATTTAATGTTTGAATTTCAAAAAAAAGAGAAAAAAACAATACAAAAAAAAAACAAATAAAAGTTATATGAAGTTGATGAAAATGAATTGAGTTACTTTTAGCCATAAATCATAGTTGAAAAATGAGAAAAGTTTGTACAGTAACAACATGTAAAAAAGGACACATTAAACCAAAAAAAAAAAACGAAAAGAAAAAATAAAATAAAAAACAACAACACAAAACACAAATAAAATTTTGATAAAAAATTAATTTTGATTTAATTTTTTTTTTTGAAAACTACTAACTTTTCTTCATTTATCACCATTTCAATTTGTGATAATTGTCTTTGCATTCTCGTCGATGTTGTAGCTGCTGATTCTGATGATCTGGAATAAGAAATAAAATTTTGAATGTTTTTAAAATGACCATGGACAGGTAATAAATTCATCTGTGTGTATGTGGTACACATACATACATACATTTGTATATTTAAATTTTCGAAAGTAATAAAAAACAAGTAAAAAAGTATCAGTCGACTTTGCCGACAGATGTGTACCCTGTGTGAATTGAAAAATCAATCTATTGACAATATCAGATCTACGGATTACGGATTTTGTGCCAGTTTTTGCCGACAAAAAGGAGCGTATAGAGTGTTTTGTGCATCAAATACCTCAAATCGACCCAATACATATATGGGAGTTATATCTAAATCTGAACCGATTCTTACCAAAATACATAGGGTTCATCCTTTAGACAAAAAAATTAACTTCCCTAATTTTTATGCGAATCGAACAATAAATGCGACCTGTACTTTGTTTACAAAAATACATGGGCAGACGGACGGAGATACAGACGGGCATGCAACTTAGAAAGTGAATCTATGCAGATCATCCAAAGGAACTGTGGGTCTATTTCGTTTCCTTTAGCATGTTACCGACTAATTCACAAATACATAATACCCCATACCACAGTGTGGCGTAGGGTATAATCAGAGTCAGAGCAGGTTCTCTGCGGGAATAGATTTATAAATATTGGCCTTTATCTCAAAATTTACAGGAAAATAGAGTTAAAATTGTAAATTTATTATTTTATTTTGCTTGATGAGGATTTAGTAAATCCAAACGTAGCTTACATCGGAATAACGTAATCAAATTTCAAATTCACATAACCGCAAAAACGAATCACACTAATTTTCGTTATACATTCATAAGCATAAATATATTTTCCGTTATTAACATATTGGTATACAATGTTATTTAGATTTTTTTGTTATTATTGACGACAACAGTTTCATTGTGTAAACAAACCTCAAAACATAAAATGCATTTTCATTCAATGTTATTTATTTTGTTGATAATCGTAATCAATATGCACCGCAATTCTAGAATTGATTATTTTGCAAAAAGATACTCACAAGTTCACATACATATGTACATATGTATCTATATTTCTCACCTCACCACCTGACTAGCTAGCTATCTGTCCAGATTACTTACTGCCATATATTTGAATTGTGTAGATCGTCACTTTTTGGCTAATACAAAGAAAAAAATTCACTTATCAGCAAAAAACTGAAAAAAGTGAAATGACACACCTCCTGACAAGGTAATTCCGTTATAATCAAAACATTTTGAAATTTGAATACACAAAAAAAAAACAATACTAAATCATGAGACTTTTATAAGTGCAAAAAAGTGCAATAACAATACGTTCTAATCAGAAATACTTCCATCTATGAAAATCGGGCCAGATTTTGATATTAGCTATTTTATAGGGCCCAAATATAAAAATCTGGCCCGATTTTTATAAATTTTTGTAGAATTCGCACAGTGCTCTTGAAACAACTTTAAATGGAAGGTGCTTATACCTGGGAAGTTTTTGCGGATTCTGAAACTACAATGTTCACAGTTAAATAAATCGAGCTTGAAGTTGACATTTTTAGGGGTTTTTAGGTTTTCACAATTTTGCTTGGAAACGGCAAGATCTATCGAAATGGGACTAAAGAAAATATTAGCTTTGTTCCTTTACTTTTTTAATGGTAAAAGTGGTAAAAGAGACAACTGTCAAAATTGCTCATAATTTCTCTCTCATGAACATTTTTACCAGAAAAGTAAAGGAACGAAAAAATGGTAGATTTGGTAGCAATGTCAAAAAGAGACATAAAAATTCAATTTTATTCTATTATTTCACTGCTTTTAATATTGTTTTGTCAGCGTTCGCCTTTCTCTTCTGTTTTTCGTTCATTTTTTTCTTCATTGTGAAATAATCATCAAACAAATGTCGAAAAATCAGTTCTACCATTTTTTACCTGCAGAAATTTGTCTGGTAGCCTTTGGTAGAAGTGAAAGGTATTTGTGCTCTCTCTCACTCTCTTAAAAATTGCTACCAGTTTTACCACTTTTTTGGGGTTAAGGAACGCTTTGCAGGTTAAAAATGGTAACCTCAGGTAAGTAAAGGAACACAGCCACTGTAGCTATGAAAATTCTCTACAAGATTGCCAATATGATATTTTTTACCGTTATTGAGAAATTACGAAAGCCAATCTTGTAAAGAATTTTCACAGCTATAAGACTTTCTCTAGTCACGTTTCGATAAGACCTACCGTTTTCAAGCAAATCGTGGAAACCTAACAGAAAACCTACAAATTTGACCTGAACTTAAAAATCTTAAAAATTGTAAAACCTAGGAACAAATCAAAACGTTCAGTTCTCTAGAGAATTTTCACAGCTACAACTTTTTCTTTAGCTCTATTTCGATAGGACTTGCGGTTTCCAAGCAAAATCGCGAAAACCCAAAATAAACCTAACAAGTGAGCAAAGGCTATAGTCGGGACGGGGCCGACCATGTGATACCCTACACCACTACCCCTGTGCATAAGCTTTTCACTGGTAAACATTTATTTTAGGGAATATAATCCGACTACCACCAAAAATAATATGCCCTTTTCTTTCTGGGACCCCCATAAGCAACCAAAATTTCGTGACCATCCGATCAAAATTACGACATGTAGCTTGATTGCAAAAAATGGAAGAATTGGATGCATTACCGACTATTGTGGTATCTCCCTTGTTCGACCACCTTCACCAACCTGCTTTACACCAATGTAAAGGTAATATTTTCTTCTTCCATTGACAGGCTTCGCCGTTGGAATACCCCTACTAGAAGCCGATATATTCGCATAAGAAAAAAACCTTGACTTTTCTCCACATAAGCTTTTCGCTTATTCCGACTCCTGAATGTTATCCGACCATCACCAAACTAAATAGGCTTCTTCCTCTGTGGGACCCGCATCAACCCCCAAAATTTCGTGACGATCCGATCAAAATTGCGACCTGTAGCGTGATTACAAAAAATCAGAAAATGGGATGCATTATCGACTATTGCCATATCTCTGTTGTTTGACCACCTACGACAGCCTACTGTACATCGTTGTAAAGGTGATATTTTCTACTTTCCTTGTCAGGTTTTGCTTTTGATATACCTCTTAATGAAACAGAGCTATTGGCTTTGAAATAAAACGTTGACCTTTTCTCCAAATAAGTTATTGCCCATTTTGACCCCTGAATATTATCCGACCATCATCAAAATCAATAGGCTTCTTCCTCTGTGGGACCCCCATTAATTCCCAAAATTTCGTGACGATCCGATCAAAATTGCGACCTGTAGCGCGATTTTGAAAATAATTGAAAAATGGGATGTATTACCGACTATTGCTATATCTCCGTTATTTGGCCACCTACGCCAACCCGCTTTGAATCATTGTAAAGGTGGGATAATCTTTTTTCATAGTCAGGCTTTGCTTTTGGAAGATCCCCAACCAAGGCTGTGATATTCGTCATTATAACTCAAATCGCAAAAATAAAAAGATGGGTTGTATTAGCGGATATTGCGATTTCTTCTTTGTTTGACCACCTACGACAACCTACTATACATCGCTGAAGAGGTGATATTTTCTACTTTCATCAGCAGGTTTTGCTTTTGATATACCCATTATAGATGCGGAGATATTCGCTTTGAAATAAAACGTTGACTTTTTCCCCAAATAAGTTTTTTGCCCATTCCGACCCCTGAATATTATCCGACCATCACCAAAATCAATAGGCTTCTTCCCCTCCGGGACCCTCATCAATACCCAAAATTTGGTGACGATCCGATCAAAATTGCGACCTGTAGCGTGATTACAAGGTTTAGATGGACAGACGGACGGACACACATAGCCAGATCGACTCAGCTCGTCGAGGCATTCATTTTGGTATATATAAGTATGGGTCTACGACCATTATTTCGATGCGTTACAAACTTTTTGGCCAAAACCAACTTATAATACCCTCCCCACATAGTGGTGTAGGGTATAAAAATGTGAATTTTGTCCGCGATTTATTTAAAAATCCCTCCAGCGATTTTTTTTCTTGTTTTTGGATTTTTTGATTGATCAAAATCCCAGGTGTAAGCGGTTTTCACTTAAAGTTAGTTAAGGCGCACCGTGTATGACATTGTTTTTTAAGGAAGCGATACAGGCAATGCATTTTTCCAATTTAAACTTCTATATCTCAATAAGGGTAAAACCTACAAAAATATCACAAAGGTCAATCTTGTAGAGAATTTTCATAGCTACAACATTTTCTTTAGTCCTGTTTCTATAGGACTTGTGATTTCCAAGCAAAATCGTGAAAACTTAAAAAACCCCTAAAAATGTCAACTTGAATCGCGATTTATTTAAAAAGCGCTCCGTCGATTTTTTTTTGTTTTTTGATTTTTCCCATCTATGAACATTGTAGTTTCAGAATCCGCAAAAACTTCCCAGATGTAAGCGTGTTATATAGGAGATTATACCAAAACATGGACCTATGTCCATAATTTTTGGAAGATACGTTTTTTTAACACTAGGAATGCTAAACGCCGAATTATGGCTAATTTGGTCTAAACAAGTAAAAAAGTATCAGTCGGCTTTACCTTAAACTGCACTTAGACTCAAGCATAGAACTTTTGTGGGGATGATACCCAATTTTGACAAAATGTTAGGAGATCCAAAGTTTGGACCAAATTGGTTGGCCCGCTCAAGAGATATCGTGCACAGTTGTGGACAGGTATTGCCCATCTTCGAACTGAAACTAAATTTGGAAAAGATATGACGAAGGCCAAAAATCAAAATGATTCAAGAGTAGGTCTTAAAGTGAACTTATCCGAAATTTTGTGTGGGAGGTACCCGAAGGAGTGGACAATTATAGTCCATATTCGAACCTGATCTACATATATCTGGTATATATAAGAGGATGTGTAAAGTATGGACCAAATCGGTCACTCCCATCAAGAGTTATCATGCGCACAATTTTTCCCGACATTTTTGAACTTTTGTGGGGGAGGTACCTGAAGTAGTGAACCGATATGGCTTATCTTCGAACTTAAACTAAGTTTGAAGACCAAATTTTGGATCGAATCGGCAGATCCGTTCGAGAGTTATCTTGCGCTCCAACCACAACACACGGTGTCGTAGCTACTTTCAGGCTATTTTCTCAGGAAGTATGGACTTGCCCCTGCGAAACTTGTACAATCGAATAGGGGACAGTGAATACAATTGGTTACAATCAAAGCGATCCGAGAGCAGCTCCTAAAATGAACTTTTCCAAAATTTTGTGTAGGATGTACCATCAAAGTTTGGTAGAAATTTCACCGTATGCAAAGTATCGACTAAATCGGTTACTCCCTTCAAGAGTTATCGTGCGCTCAAATTTTAAGAAAGCCAAATTTTGGACTGAATCGGTTGATCCGTTCGAAAGTTATCGTGCGCTCAGCCAGCCAGACAGACGGTCGGCCATGGCTAAATTAACTCCAAATTGTCCGAAACGGATTTTGTCCCAACATACTTGGGGTCTAAACCATTATTTCGATAAGGCACATTTTGCTCGTATGAAAGTGTATATACCCTCGTTAGCATAAATGCTGAGGGTATAAAAAGCGACTAAAAACTTCAAATCGAGCGCTACTGTTATATGGGGGCTATATCAAATCATGGTATATACCAAAAAATGGAGGCTACACCAAAACGTGGACCGATATAGCCCATCGTCGAACTTCAAATGCCAGCGAACAAAAGACACATCTTCTCAAAATTTCAGCGTCCTATCTCAATTTGTGGATACTAATGGTTATTTCAAAGCGTTAAAAACTGAAAATCAAACTTAATATACGATCCATACTACGGTGGAGGGTATAACAAGTAAAAAGTGTCAGTCGACTTTGCCTGTGTGAATAGAAACTTTAATCTATGGCAAGATCGAATACCAGTTACACAAACCAAATCCTTTTTCCTCAAAATGTGTATTTAAGGGAATTTTGTGACCCTTTTTGGACGAATGAACTTACCGACAAAAATATGGATTTGGATTAAAGCTCAAATGTGTTGCGGAGAATTTACCTGAAGGAATGGACCGCACTGTCCATTTTGGACGCGGATCTTTTTTTGGGGACATTCCTTTCATTTCAGTTGCTCACCGTATAATTTTGAGCAGTTCGACTATTATGTCAGGAAACATGGAAGCGCAACTTCTCAGGAAGTATGGACTTTCGCCTGAAAGAAGTTATACCATCGCAATAGTGACCCATGTTGCAAAAGAAATGAAATCGTTTTGATGGGTGGTCTTACACTGCATTTTGACGAAATTTTCGTGTGTAGTCTATATTCGAACCAGATCTAATCGTACAAATCGGTTACTCCCTTCGAGAGATATCGTGCGTACCATTTTAGAGAAAAAATTGGAACCTTTGTGGGGAATGTTCGGAGATAAGGTTGTAAAAAGACATTACCCTAATGTACAAACAGTTTGCTGATGGTTTTGATAAAAGAGAAAAAACGTATGTATGTATGTAGTATTGTAATTATCTGCAGAATGCATAATTTTGGGCGATATAAGTCGGAACCAACGTTCACCTTTTATAAGAAACGTGTGTTGCGAAGAACTTATTTCCAAGGCGAAGGTATGAGTAATTCACTCCCTATCGTTTGCCAGGCAGACATTCAAATTGCAAAAATAGAAGAAGTCAATGTCCCTCTTTGTGCTGAAATGAAGAGAGCTAGCTAGTTGCTCATTATCTTAAAAAAAAGTACAAACATTTTTTTATTTAACTACGTCTTTCCTTATCAACTTTCGTGTTCTTCTTTTTTTATTGCATCAGCAAATATTTTGTTAAATGGACGACAAATGTTTTATTATTCTTCATACGCAAAAGCTCCTAATCCACATGGTAATTATTCTAGGCTAAGAATCTGTTTTATTCGCATGGTTTTCATCCAACCAAAAACTTGATCTGCTGATAATTATAGAACGGAAATCTGAATATTGTATGACAATTGTTGTGTCAATCACTCGACCAAAAAAAATTCTAAATTTCCTAGCCCATATAATGAGAATTGCTATAATTAAATGTAAAAGCTTTCACAAAGGCTATTTATTTATTTTGCTTTTGTTTGTCAACACGTCTGTAGTTACGTTCGTTCGTTCATTGATTGAGTGGCATGTCTAATTCACCTGAAATGGAGGCGTGTACTTGTCAAGAGTATCAGAATATCCAAACAACACGTGTCAAATTTACTCTGAATTGTAAATTTTGTGTTTGCTTTGATTTTATAGTTTCAAGAAGATATTCTTCCAGCCGTGTAGGCTTTAGATAACGTTACTGCTTGAGGTTTGTCCACGGACATTGATTAACAAACATTTGTTGTATAATAAATACAATGGTTGCTGTAACAATGGGATTTATTAGGTGATGACGGCAATGATTTGCATGGCTTGACATTACCGAAATGTTGTTGTAATCTTAATATGTAAAAATCATCAGCTATTCAATTGAAGCGTTGTACTAATAGTTGTTAGATGTAAATCTACTATTCGGATATATGTATTTCCGATAACGTAAGTCCAAATTTACATTAGGCGAGTTTACTTGCGGCAATTGTCAGTTTGATGGATAGAGAGGTGAGGTATATGGTAACCCTTTGCCTCTCAGCACCCTCTCTCACCAACAAACTGACAATTGCCGCAAGTAAACTCGCCTAATGTAAATTGGGACTAACTGATCCTCCAGTTGCTCAAATTTTAATTTAATTTTTCTATTTTAATTTAATTTTAAACAATTGTTTACCTTTTAATGCATTTTGTCAGTCATTATGGTGATCAGCTGTTTTGTCATGTAAGACCTTCTTATTACGCCATGTCCGGTAGAGTAGTACTGAATCAATAATTTTAGTTCCCTTTCACAAAATAAACTAGTTTCTGAAAGAAAGCGTGCTTCTATAGACCCTTCCTAACAGAAAGGGTACTTCTATAGACCATTCCTAAAAGAAAATATGCTTCTATAGACCCGTTCTGATAGAAAGGGTGCTTCTATTGACCCTTTCTGAAAAAGGGTGCTTATATAGACCCTTTCTGAAAAAAGGGTGCTTATATAGACCCTATCTGAAAAAAGGGTGCTTATATAGACCCTTTCTGAAAAAAAGGTGCTTATGTAGACCCTTTCTGAAAAAAGGGTGCTTATATAGACCATTCCTAAAAAAAGACCAGTTCTGAAAGAAAAGTGCTTCTATACCCCCTTTCTGAAAGAATGGGTGCTTCTATAGACCCTTCCTGAAAATTTGGATGTTTCTATAGATCCTTCCTAAAAAACTGGATGCTTCCATAGACCCGTTCTATGAAAAGGGTGCTTCTACAGACCCATCCTTAAAGAAATGGTGCTTCTATAGACCCTTTCTGAAATAAAGGGTATGTCTATAGACCAATGCCGTTCTTTGGTATTGTTAAAGTTACGAAGTTTTTCGGCAATTCACACACACAATATCCGAACGCAACGAAAGAGCAAACAAAAGATATCAAATGTTTTGATTTGTTTTTGTTTTGCAGCATGCGTGCATACAACCTTACTAACACAGTGTCAAAACTTGCAAATATTCAGAATTTTGTGTGCCCTCTTCTTGGTCGGCAGTGCTATAGACCCTTTCTGAAAGAAATGGTGCTTCTATAGACCCGTTCTAAGGAAAGGGTGCTTCCATAGACCCTTACTAAAATACAGGGTGCTTCTTCAGACCCGTTCTTAAAGAAAGGGTGCTTCTATAGACCCTTTCTGAAATAAAGGGTGTGTCTATAGACCCTTTCTAAAAGAAACGGTGCTTCTATAGACCCTTTCTGAAAGAATGGGTGCTTCTATATACCCTTCCTGGAAGAAAGGTTGCTTCTTTAGACTCTTTCTTAAAAAAGGGTACTTATACAGACCCTTTCTGCTTCTATAGACCCGTTATAAAAAAGGATGCTTCAATATACGCTTCCTGGAACAAAGGTTTCTTCTGTTGATCTTTTCTGAAAGAAAGGGAGCTTCTATAGACCCTTTCTGAAAGAAACCGTGCTTCTATAGAACCTTCCTAAAGGAAAGGATGCTTCTATAGATTCTTTCTGAAAGAAAGGGTGTTTCTGTAGACCTTTTCTGGAAGAAAGGCTGCTTATATAGACCCTTTCTGAAAGAAAGGCTGCTTCTATAGACCCTTTCAAAAAGAAAGGGTGCTTCTATAGACCCTTTCTGAAAGGAAGGATGCTTCTATAAACCCTTTCAAAAAGAAAGGGTGCTTCTACAGACCCTTTCAAAAAGAAAGGCTGCTTATATAGACCCTTTCAAAAAGAAATGGTGCTTCTATAGACCCTTTCAAAAAGAAATGGTGCTTCTATAGACCCTTTCAAAAAGAAAGGGTGCTCCTATAGACCCTTTTAAAAAGAAAGGGGGCTTCTATAGACCCATTCAAAAAGAAAGGGTGCTTCTATAAACCCTTTCAAAAAGAAAGGGTGCTTCTATAAACCCTTTCAAATAGAAAGGGTGCTTCTATAGACCCTTTCAAAAAGAAAGGGTGCTTCTACAGACCCTTTCAAAAAGAAAGGCTGCTTATATAGACCCTTTCTAAAAGAAAGGGTGCTTCTATAGACCCTTTCCAAAAGAAAGGGTGCTTCTATAGACCCTTTCTAAAAGAAAGGGTGCTTCTATAGACCCTTTCTAAAAGAAAGGGTGCTTCTATAGATCCTTTCTACAACAAAGGGTGCTTCTATATACCCTTTCTAAAACAAAGGGTGCTTCTATAGACCCTTTCTAAAACAAAGGGTGCTTCTATAGATCCTTTCTAAAACAACGGGTGCTTCTATAGACCCTTTCTTAAACAACGGGTGCTTCTATAGACTCTTTCTTAAACAACGGGTGCTTCTATAGACCCTTTCTAAAACAACGGGTGCTTCTATAGACCCTTTCTAAAACAAAGGGTGCTTCTATAGACCCTTTCTAAAACAACGGGTGCTTCTATAGACCCTTTCTAAAACAATGGGTGCTTCTATAGACCCTTTCTAAAACAACGGGTGCTTTCTAAAAGAAAGGGTGCTTCTATAGACCCTTTCTAAAACAATGGGTGCTTCTATAGACCCTTTCTAAAACAACGGGTGCTTTCTAAAAGAAAGGGTGCTTCTATAGACCCATTCTAAAAGAGAGGGTGCTTCTATAGACCCTTTCTAAAAGAAAGTTTGCTTCTATAGACCCTTTCTAAAAGAAAGTTTGCTTCTATAGACCCTTTCTAAAAGAAAGTTTGCTTCTATAGACCCCTTATAAAAGAAAGTTTGCTTCTATAGACCCTTTCTAAAAGAAAGTTTGCTTCTATAGACCCTTTTTAAAAGAAAGAATGCTTCTATGGACCCTTTATAAAAGAAAGGGTGCTTCTATAGACCCTTTCTAAAACAACGGGTGCTTCTATAGACCCTTCTAAAAGAAAGGGTGCTTCTATAGACCCTTCTAAAAGAAAGGGTGCTTCTATAGACCCTTCTAAAAGAAAGGGTGCTTCTATAGACCCTTTCTAAAAGAAAGGATGCTTCTATAGACCCTTTCTAAAAGAAAGGGTGCTTCTATAGACCCTTTCTAAAAGAAAGTTTGCTTCTATAGACCCTTTATAAAAGAAAGGATGCTTCTGTGGACCCTTTATAAAAGAAAGGGTGCTTCTATAGACCCTTTCTAAAAGAAAGGGTGCTTCTATAGACCCTTTCTAAAAGAAAGGGTGCTTCTATAGACCCTTTCTAAAACAAAGGGTGCTTCTATAGACCCTTTCTAAAACAAAGGGTGCTTCTATAGACCCTTTCTAAAACAAGGGGTGCTTCTATAGACCCTTTCTAAAACAAAAGGTGCTTCTATAGACCCTTTCTAAAACAAAGGGTGCTTCTATAGACCCTTTCTAAAACAAAGGGTGCTTCTATAGACCCTTTCTAAAACAAAGGGTGCTTCTATAGACCCTTTCTAAAACAAAGTGTGATTCTATAGACCCTTCTTAAAACAAAGGGTGCTTCTATAGACCCTTTCTAAAACAAAGTGTGATTCTATAGACCCTTCTTAAAAGAAAGGATGCTTCTATAGATTCTTTCTAAAACAAGGGGTGCTTCTATAGACCCTTTCTAAAACAAAAGGTGCTTCTATAGACCCTTTCTAAAACAAAGGGTGCTTCTATAGACCCTTTCTAAAACAAAGGGTGCTTCTATAGACCCTTTCTAAAACAAAGGGTGCTTCTATAGACCCTTTCTAAAACAAAGTGTGATTCTATAGACCCTTCTTAAAACAAAGGGTGCTTCTATAGACCCTTTCTAAAACAAAGTGTGATTCTATAGACCCTTCTTAAAAGAAAGGATGCTTCTATAGATTCTTTCTAAAAGAAAGGATACTTCTATAGACCCATTCTGAAAGAAAGGGTGCTTATGTAGACCCGTTCTGAAAGAAAAGGGTCCTTCCTAAAAGAAAGGGTGTTTCTAAAGACCTTTCCTAAAAGAAAGAATGCTTCTATAGACCCATTCTGAAAGAGTGGGTGCTTCTATAGACCCATTCTGAAAGAATGGGTGCTTCTATGGACTCTTTTCTGAAAGAAATTGTGCTTCAGTAGACCCGTTCTGAAAGAAAGAGTGATTCAATACACCAGCGGCGTCACGTGCATTTGATTTACATTTATTTAACAAAGTGGTACCAACTGAATAATGAAGGAAATTAATTAGAAAGTTCGAAAAGTGTGTGGAATTGAAGGAAGGAGCTATATCATAGATATACAAGATGAGCACTCGCCTTTACGTTTTCGTACGATTCACCATACAAATTTTCTATTCGTGTTCATCATTGAACTACATTGAACTTAAGGAAGTACAAAAACGTAAGAGCGTTCCAGAACCACACAACTCTAATGTTCGGTTCAGGATTACAACTTATCTTGATTTTCATGACATATATTTTCACACATTTATGCCAAAGTGCATACATTTGTATGTATATAAATAAATAAGCTCTATTTTAAATGCCGTTTAAATCTTCTATTTTATAAAACAAACAAAAAAATAAACAAATATTTCCATTACAAGGTTTGGAGGTGTGTACAGAACACACCCCTTTAATTAAACCAATGAGACCAATGAGAAATTTTTAAATAAAATAATGACGCTTAACTCGATTCAGTCACTCACTTAAATATTTATAAACAAACACTTTGCAGAAAAATACACTTTTAATGCCCCCTCCATATGAGAGTACTTGATGTTGATTGTGGACAATTCCGCTTGACTAAATTGTGAATGTTTTTACATATCTACATATATAAAATCAGTTAACCGGTTCCAAGCAAAAGTATTTAACTATTTATGTACATAAATGTATTTTTTAAGCAAAAAATATATAACGCAATGATAAAAGCGTCTTATCTACCATTCAAAAAATTAAACAATACAATTTTGAAAATAAAAAAAGATATGAAAAAAGTAGTTATCGAGAAAAAAATCGAAAAAAGTTCAACTGATTTGTTTACTTGGTTATTGGGTTTCTATTTTGAATATTAAAGAAGTTTTGCCTCGGGCGTTTTATGCTAATTGTACCAACAATATAATATCACGCGATGTGTATGTATTGTGTTTGAATATTTTCGATCTACGTCAAAATTTTTAACATTTGAAAAAAAACAACAAGAAAAGAAATAAATAAAAAAATTTCGAGATTGAATAAGTTCAACTTGTTATCTCAGTATTTTTGTTCGTTTTTTTTTTCTTTTAAACTTTTCTGTTGATATTTTTAAAACTTTGTTGCATTTTAATTAATATACATATACAAATTTATTTTATAATATGTCTTTTTTATATTTTTATACATATTTTAAGCGACTGACATTGAAATGTTGATTTTTAGTTGACAAATTATTAAATTATTATTAATTATTGTGCAAAAAATAGGTATTCTTAGGTTTGAAATCTTTTCTCAACGGTATATTTAAAATGTAGGATATCTAAGTAATGTAACCTTGTCCACTGACTGAACCTAGAGTGCCTGACTTCATTTTTCGCCCTTCTCTTTTTCTCTAAATTGTTGAAAAGTTTTCCGTTTCGAGGAACAGGAATTTCTTTAATAAAGCTTAAATTAATAACCTAAATCGTACAATCAACACTCTGCAGTAAATTATTTGATACTAACGTGTGATGCATGGACGTGCTATTCTTCCAGATTTTCGAGTGTATAATACACCAACAGTACATTTTATAATACACCAATCCAAAATAAAACTAGCTTAGCCTTTGCCTTTTTGGGGGGATGCACAGTGGTTCAGAATCGTTTTGTTTTATGTCAAAATTTATGTAATTTTTGAAAGAATAGAAATATTTACGTAGATAGATATTCTTCAAAAACGATCAAATTCGGTCAACTAGTTGCGGAGAAATTCAAGGACAAAGTTAAACTTTTCAGTTTTTTTAATATTTTGCATCAATTTCTTCCCATCTATTTACCCACTTAGCATCAGGATTTTTTCTTGAAATTTTTTATTGAATTCAGTTGTATTTTCATTTGTAAGCATTTTTTAGAAATCCCTTTTTTCGTAAAACTTATAATTTTCCCGGATGTTCTTTTAAACGGACAGTGGCAAAATCCACTACCGTAGCATAGTTTATCCAAAACGGATTTTTGTGTACAAAATCTATATTTTCTAAAGGTATGAAGACAGAACTATGAAATTTGGAGAAGATATTTATTCAATGGAGATCTTTTATTTTACAGAGTTACAAACAGTTCATATATTTATAAATGTATAACCTCAAAGCGGCGGTACCCGTTATATGGTGGATATATCAAAATGTGGACCTATATTGAAACTATTTTCCAGGTCCAAAAATATGGTCAATTTGGTCTAAAAATATGGTCAGAAACCTTAAAAAACTTTTAAATGGGTGGTACTGTTATATGGGGGCTATATCAAGACGTGGACCTGTATTAAACATTTTTGGTTAGGATATTGTTTACTCGTAGAAAACTTTATATTTAAATTTTTAACTAAATCGGTTGATTATTGTAGGTAAAATACTGAAAATACATAAAAATGGGTGGTACCGTTTTAGGGGGATCTATACCCCGGCGTCGCACGTTGTCGCAGCTAATAAATTGAGAAATTGGTAGTCCGAAAGCTTCTCTGAATTTGTGTACCATTAGAACAGCGGGGCACCGCGAGACTTTTTAGTTATGTATGTTCTTCCAAAAGATAGGGTGCTTCTATAGACCCTTTCCAAAAGAAAGGGTGCTTCTATAGACCCTTTCCAAAAGAAAGGGTGCTTCTATAGACCCTTTCCAAAAGAAAGGGTGCTTCTATAGACCCTTTCCAAAAGAAAGGGTGCTTCTATAGACCCTTTCCAAATGAAAGGGTGCTTCTATAGCCCCTTTCAAAAAGAAAGGGTGATTCTATAGACCCTTTCCAAAAGAAAGGGTGCTTCTATAGGTCCTCTCTAAAAGAAAGGGTGCTTCTATAAACCCTTTCAAAAAGAAAGGGTACTTTTATAGACCCTTTCCAAAAGAAATGGTGCTTCTATAGACCCTTTCCAAAAGAAAGGGTGCTTCTATAGACCCCTTCGAAAAGAAAGGGTGCTTCTATAGACCCCTTCCAAAAGAAAGGGTGCTTCTATAGACCCTTTTCAAAAGAAAGGGTGCTTCTATAGACCCTTTCCAAAAGAAAGGGTGCTTCTATAGACCCTTTCCAAAAGAAAGGGTGCTTCTATATACCCTTTCAAAAAGAAAGGGTGCTTCTATAGACCCTTTCAAAAAGAAAGGGTGCTTCTATAGACCCTTTCAAAAAGAAAGGGTGCTTCTATAGACCCTTTCAAAAAGAAAGGGTGCTTCTATAGACCCTTTCAAAAAGAAAGGGTGCTTCTACAGACCCTTTAAAAAAGAAAGGGTGATTCTATAGACCCTTTCAAAAAGATAGGGTGATTCTATAGACCCTTTCAAAAAGAAAGGGTGCTTCTACAGACCCTTTCAAAAAGAATGGGTGATTCTATAGACACTTTCAAAAAGATAGGGTGATTCTATAGACCCTTTCAAAAAGAAAGGGTGCTTCTATGGACCCTTTCAAAAAGAAAGGCTGCTTCTATAGACCCTTTCAAAAAGAAAGTGTGCTTCTATAGACACTTTCAAAAAGAAAGGGCGATTCTATAGACCCTTTCAAAAAGATAGGGTGATTCTATAGACCCTTTCAAAAAGAAAGGGTGCTTCTACAGACCCTTTCAAAAAGAAAGTGTGCTTCTATAGACCCTTTTAAAAAGAAAGGGTGCTTCTTTGGACCCTTTCAAAAGGAAAGGGTGCTTCTATAGACCCTTTCAAAAAGAAAGTGTGCTTCTATAGACACTTTCACAAAGAAAGGGTGCTTCTACAGACCCTTTCAAAAAGATAGGGTGATTCTATAGACCCTTTCAAAAAGAAAGGGTGATTCTATAGATCCTTTCAAAAAGAAAGGGTGATTCTATAGATCCTCTCTAAAAGAAAGGGGGCTTCTATAGATCCTCTCTAAAAGAAAGGGGGCTTCTATAGACCCTTTCAAAAAGAAATGGTGCTTCTATAGACCCTTTCAAAAAGAAATGGTGCTTCCATAGACCCTTTCAAAAAGAAAGGCTGCTTCTATAGACCCTTTTTAAAAGAAAGGCTGCTTCTATAGACCCTTTCTGAAAGCAAGGGTGCTTCGGTAGACCATTTCTAAAAGAAAGGGTGTTTCGGTAGACCATTTCTAAAAGAAAGGGTGCTACGGTAGATCATTTCTAAATGAAAGGGTGCTTCGGTAGATCATTTCTAAAAGAAAGGGTGCTTCGGTAGACCATTTCTAAAAGAAAGGGTGTTTCGGTAGACCATTTCTAAAAGAAAGGGTGCTTCGGTAGACCATTTCTAAAAGAAAGGGTGCTTCGGTAGACCATTTCTAAAAGAAAGGGTGCTTCGGTAGACCATTTCTAAAAGAAAGGATGCTTCGGTAGACCATTTCTAAAAGAAAGGGTGCTTCGGTAGACCATTTCTAAAAGAAAGGGTGCTTCGGTAGACCATTTCTAAAAGAAAGGGTGCTTCTATATACCCTTTTTGAAAGAAATGGTGCTGCTATGGACCCTTTTTGAAAGAAAGGGTGCTTCTATAGATCTTTCTGAAACAATGAGTACTTCTATATACCCGTTCTGAAAGAAATGGTGCATCAAAATATTACGATACCCAAAATCTGGTTCAAATCGGTTGATCCGTTCGAGAGTTATCGTGATCACCAGCCAGTCAGACGGACGGACATGGCTAAATCGACTACAAATTGTCTGAAACGAGTTTCGTCCAAACATAATTGGGGTCTAAAACCGTTATTTTGATGAGACACATTTTTGGTCGTATCAAAGTGTATATAACCTCTCTAGGCCAAAGGCTGAGGCAATAAAAACTTCCAAAACAAATCCCGTTGCTCAATAGAGTTATAAGGCAAATACAATCAATTCTAAAATTCTTCTAAAATTAAAAAAAAAATCCAGTAACTTTTGATAATATGGTCCACACAAAATCGATGAATTTCCTTGTGATTTTGAATATTTTTTAAACGAAAAAGGTAGTTTTGTAGATACCGTTACTTCAAATATAACGGCACAACCAACGAAATTTTGTAGGTAATTTGGGCCATATAAAGCTATACTGAAATCTGACCCGATCTTCACATTTTTTTGTAGAATTCGTTTTTTTAGCCACAACAATGAACTGGTATAACATTTCATCGGTTGCACCATAAATTATTATGGAAACAAAGATCTCTCTGGTGGCACGAATTAACGTTAACCGATCGCCATAAAATTTCAAATATAAGGTTTTCATATCAAATGAAAAAAAATTAGGGGGTAGGCGTTTCAAATACATAGAATAACTTTCTGAGTGGATTTATGCATGTCCGTCCGTCTGTCCATGTGTTTTTGTAATCAAAGTACAGGCCGCAAAATTATTTTTTTTTAGCCAAAGCACGAACGAAAATCGTTTCAGATTTGGATATAGCACCCATATATATTTTCGGCTGATTTGAATTTGTTACGGAATTTGGTATAGAAATAAATGTGCAAAATTATATCGAAATTGGTTCATATTTTGATATAGCTCCCATATATGTATATTATCCGTCGATTTGATGTACCAATCACGCTAGGTATGTCCGATTTTAATGAAATTTTAAATGTGTGAGGGAATTTGGTCTTGAAATAAATTTGCCAAATTATTTTGAAATCGGTTCTGATTTGGATATAGATAGCTTCCATATATATTTTTGGCCGATTTGAGGTATTTGGTGCACCAATCACGCTACGTATGTCAGAGTTTGATGAAATTTGAAATGTGTGACGAAATTCGTGTCACTAAAAAATCAAATGATGTTGTTCCCCATATACATATGGGGATTTCTGAGAGAAATCGGACACTTTTTCAAGAAGTTTTTTTTGATTTTCTGCTCATCATGCTGATGGTGATGTCGACTTCTGAAAAAACTATATGCAAAGAAATAGCTCCCATATATTTTCTCCCGATTAATTGTATTTGATGTACCCATCATGCTATGTATTTCCAATTTTGATTAAATTGGATGTGTTATGGAATTTAATTTAAATCGGTTCGGAGTTAAAATTGGCTTCCATACCTTTTTTGCCCGATTTCATGTTCCGGTCCACACTAGAGTGTTTTCCATGAACTAATTTCATGAAATTAGGCGTTCTTAGGTCGATCTAAGAACTCCTAATTTCATTGAAATCAGTCTAGTGTGGATCGGGACTATGTATGTACGTTTTTATTATGAAATGCAGAAGACGGTATATGTACCGGAAACATGAAAGCCGGCCAATAAGTCCACTGTTTTACTCCTCCGAGGATAAACGATTATATGACGGTGGAGCTAAGTATTTTCATTACTGAAGGGAAACTATGTAACTATTCCATATTTTATACATATTTACTGAGATGTAGGGTATCATATAGTCGGCTCCCACTGACTTTGATCTTTGCATTAGTCCCGGTCCACACTAATGCGATTTTTATGCAATAATTTCAACGCCTATTAGCTCGAGTTCCCCACTACAGCAATTCCAAAAATTACTTTAGTATGGAACTCCATCGAAGAATGTATAATTTCATGAAATTTTGTTAATGAAATCACTATAGTGTGGGCCGGGACTTACTGGTATTTATTTGAAGAAGAATATTATTTGATTTGCAATATTCTTAACGATTTTATATGGAAACTCGAACGTTTTTTACGAATTTGCTTTGACGAAATATAAATTAAACCGATGTTTTACGCCAGGCACCTTTTGGTGGATTCATGAGAAGATTCATGTGAAAAGATGTAGGGCTGGGGCAATTGCACTGGCGTTTGAAATGAATATTTGGATGCACAATTTTGCTGGGTAATCTTGTTACAGAAAAGTTTCATGTAACAGTTATTTGTTGTTTTGAATAAATTTTGTCAGTTTACATGTTTCGAAATTTAATCAAATAATGTTCTTTAATTGTGATTTGTTAAATTTGTAGATTACTCAAAATTCTAACTTGCCTCCGATGTACACTTTCTATCTTAAGCGGAGAAATGCATAATTGCCTATCGGTAGGCCAACAACCATTGCCAGCCTCAAGGTTACACACCAACAATGTAATGTTGGATACAAATTAGGAAAGTGGTTTCGTTTGCGTCTATTGTGTGTTTAACTATAGAAATACCTATGGAGAAACTTTCATTTGAAATCCAATAATCTAATATTAAAACCTGTCACATCTTGTATACAAAAATACACATTTCCAGAAATTTTTAATTTCTAGAAAATGTAGAAGAAATAAGTTTCAAGATGTCTGAGTAGTAGTTATTTTTCAAAGAATTTAAATATGCAACTTAAAACTTAATATTTCCAAATATATTGCTATTAATTATTTCTTTGAGTTTTCCTATCTGGAGAGGGTTTTCACTTTCAAAAAACATATAGAAGAACATTAATTTTTAAATATCAGATATTCCTAGTGATTGTTCCATACCAGAACAAAAGTTCATTTTATCAGTCAAAACGTGTTAAGAATTAAACTCCCCGTTTTTATAGAAATATTCCCCAATCCATATCTGGAATTTTCCAATGCCTATTGGTACTCTTATCACTTTTGTTCAGATTTACAAGGCGGTTAAGTTTGATGCTTCTGCGGTAGCCATAATTAATTGATACCGCATCTTCAATCTTATTTTCGTTACAGGTCATTAAAACTTGTTATTGTTTTGAATGATGATGGTATGTTGAAACAGGCCATAGATTCCAATATCACACTCAAACATATAACAACAAATAGCAACTTAACAAAACCCAAATGGGTTGGTTTTGAAAATTACATGTTAGCACAATGGAATTAAAGCCAGCCTACTACTACTTTGTACAACTACTAAAAACGGAAACTAGAATTGGAATACTTACGTATTATTTTCAATGGCAGTATAGGTATTGCGAGTGGTATTGCCATTCATTTCTGTGCCATTGGTTTTGGACTTGGCAATAAGGCAGGAGTTGTCACTTGCACTGGAGCCGGTCATGTTGATATAGAATTGGTATAATCTGCTTTTTTCTTTCAAATTAATTATATAGTACAACAAATACACTGACGTTGGTTGTGTTACTTAATTTGCACAAACAAATAAAAATTCAAGTCAAGTATTGATATTTCGGCAACTTGATATGTTAATGACAATGGGGGGTCTAATCTTTTTTTTCTTTTGGTCACAATCTTATCTATGGTTCTTTTCTAATTGAATCAAATTTGTATATTTGATATCAATGATGATTTCACACAATTAACCGAAAGAGGAATGTCTTGGCAGACGTCGTCTTTTCACAATTTGATAAGTTATGGTTACGATGTTGCTTGCTTCAAGCGTTTTTGTCAACTGATCGGTTTGCTTGTTTAGTGGGCTGTATTTATAAGAAACCTGGCGGTGTCCATCCATCAGGCCGGTGTTATTTGTCTCATCATCTTCATAGTCATTATTTGAAACCAAACATCAACACAAACTACAACGACGATCGTCCAAATACACCAACAACCACCACCACCACCTCTATTATTATCATTATCATCATCGGCGTGCCGTTGTTGTTCGTGGTGAGAGTTACGGTTTTCACAGATACACTTTGGTGTTGTCGGTTACGTTTCATTGGCCCTTGTAGATTCTCTATTTACTTCTTCTCAATTTCTCATATAGAGAGTATGCAATTTTTGTTTTCGAATGGAATTGATATTAAAAGACCGTTTAAATGTTTGCATGATCGTTAAATCGCAAACAATGTTGCCACATTTTATATAAATTCGCGTAGTAATAAATAGGGAATTAACTTCGTCCCGGTCCACACTAGACGAATCGGGGTCGATTATGCATTGAGACTAAACTTGAGTTGCGTTGTCAATTGTCAGCACAACTGAGATGAAATGTTGTATTATTGATGTCAACCCATGGCGGAATAAGAAAGTGTTACATCGATAACAATAATCGGGCCATTTGCCACACCAAACGTCAACATTTGTTCACAAATTTTGACGTTTGGTCTGGTAAATGGTCCGATTATTGTTATCGATGTAACACCTTCTTATTCCACCATGTGTCAACCCAAATGGGTTGTCGATAAACATGTTATCGATCAGTGTATTTTTTCCAAACTTGTGAACTCTATATTAATGCAAAAGGCACAATTAGCAAAAAAAAAAACTATTTTAAAATGATAAGTTCAGTGGAATTATTTTTTGATGATGAAGAAAATGTACAGGACATGACATCTATTAGAAGAAATTTGAGGGAATTGCCATCTGCACTGTAAGTTGAAGCTCATATTGGAAAGATCTGTATAATCATTATACCCTGAGCATTTATGCTAACGAGGGTATATACATATGTACACTTTCATACGGGCAAAATGTGCCTCATCGAAATAGTGGTTTTAGACCCCAAGTTTGTTTGGACGAAATGTGTTTCAGACAATTTGGAGTTGATTTAGCAATGTCCGTCCGTCCGTCTGTCTGTCTGGCTGGAGCGCACGATAACTCTCGAACGGATCAACCGATTCGGTCCAAAATTTGGCTTTCGTATTATTTTGTCCAAACTTAGTTTAAGTTCGAAGATGGGTTATATCGGTGCACTCTTTCTGGTACCTTCCCCACAAAAGTTCGAAAATGTTCGGAAAATTTGTGCGCACAATAACTCTTGAAGGGAGTAACCGATTTGGTCCATACTTTGCACATCGTGAAGTTTCTACCAGACTTAGATGAGGTTCCAATATGGACTCAGTCGATCCACTCCTTCGGGTACCTCCCTTAGAAAATTTCGGAAAAGTTCAGTTTAGGACCTGCTCTCGAATCGCTCGATCGAATCGATTTTTGTTGTAGCAACTTGTATTCAATGCCCCCATACGACGGTACAAGTTTCATCAGGGGCAAGTCCATACTTCCCGAGAAAATAGCCTGAAAGGTGCAAAAAACCTCTATGACACCTTGTGTAGTGGTTGGAACGCAATATTACTCTCGAACGGTTCTACCAATTCGGTCCAAAATGTGGCCTTCGTAATATTATGTGCAAACATAGTTTAAGTTTGAAGATAAGCCATATCGGTCCACTCCTTCAGGTACCTCCCCCACAAAAGTTCAAAAATGTTCGGAAACATTTTTCGTACGGTAACTCTTGATGGGAGTGGCCGATTTGGTCCATGCTTTACGCATCCTAATATATCTACCAGATATAGACCTGGTTCGAATATGGACTATATTTGTCCACTCCTTCGGGTACCTCACACACCATATTTGGATAAATTCACATTAAGACCTGCTTTTTAATCACTTTGATTTTTGTTGAAGCAACTTGCATTCGCTGCCTAAATTACGACAGACAAAGGTTTTTCTGGGGCAAGTTCATACTTCTTGAGAAAACAGTCCGAAAGGTGTAAAAAACACCTATGGCACCATATGTAGTGGCTTGAACCGAATACTGCGTTCGTCCACACTTTGGATATCGTAAGATTTCCTTATAGGTCCACTCCTTCCCCTCCCCCACAAAAGTTCGAAAATATTCGCAATATCTCATAAACGGAGCAACCGATTTGGTCCAAACATTGGATATCGAAATATTGTGTCCAAACTAAGTCCATGTTTAAATTTGGGCCTTATCGGTTCAATCCTTGGGGTACCAACCACACAAATGTTCAACATTTTGGTTTTGTAAGGGTCAGTTCGAGAATTCTTAGTATATTTTTTCCGGAGGTCTCCTAGTGACCCTGTTTACAGCGATATTATGTTTTTCGTAGGCTAGTATGGTACAAAAGCTCTATCTATCGATATCCCCAGCACATTTTTGAGCTTTAATCCAATCCCTATTTTTGTCGGTTCATACACCCAAAATTTTGAAAACCCCCCAAAATACATAGGATTTTTTTTTTTTTTTTTTTTTTGAAAAAAGTATTTCAATCCACACAGGCTGAGGGTATATCACGGTCGGCAAAGCCGACTGATACTTTTTTACTTGTTAAATTATTTTAGGTTTAAGGCGTATTTTCGATTGAAAAGGATGCCGTAGTTTACCTTGTGGAAACGTTAAAAGATGACTTCAAAGTAAGTTACAGATCGACAACAATACCCCCACTTTTAAAAGTGTGCGCTGCATTTAGATTTTTTGCGAAGGGAAGTTTCCAAAAGTCCCATGACAATGATTACAACAATTGCATTGCTCAATCTATATTGTCGAACGTATTGAAGGAATTTGTCCACTTGTTAGAGGATAAATTGTGCCAAAATTAGATAGTTTCGAAATTGTCGGAGGAGGAAAAAATTCAAAACAAAAATAATTTTTATTCAAAAACTAAATTCCCTGGTGTTGTCGGCTGTATAGATGGAACCCATGTGCACATTGGATTTGCACTCAATTTATCAATTAATATTTCAAACTGTTGTTTTATTGTTATTTTCACCCTATTTTTGATACACAAAATTAATTAATCATGCAAATAACCAACAATTGTTAAGAAAATGTTTTTTCCTTTCAATTTTACTTCTTCTTTTCTTTTGACAACTGATAACTCCACTCAACGATAATTTCAATCGATAATCGACCCCTTCATGCAATTTTTTCAATGAAATCACTCTAGTGTGGACCGGGACTTCATGGAGGGAATATACATACAAATATTTGTAATCGAACACTTTCAATAAATTGTAAATGAGTTCCTTTATAAATTTGAAAAAATAGCTAAATTTTTATTTACCCGTTCGGGTTTAGAATATTTAGAATTTCATAAGTTAAACTTGAGAAGTCTATTCCAATACTAAGAATACCAAAATTAGTACAATTCTTACACTTATAATAGTTGGAATTTCAAGAACCAAGAACTTTTAACCTATTACACTTGACAGCCTATAATTTAGTATCATTTAGTACTTTTTACACATATAGTACGTATTTCCCATTTTTATTCATTCCCCCAATACCAAATGTAGTACCATTAATTATCAAAAACACCTCCTTATCTCAACCCTAGCACCAGATTTTAGAGTTCCAGTTCTATGCCCTTCATCTAATATCAAATTGTAGCAAATTTAGTACTTTTCGTACTCTTATATTTCCTTTTCCTAAAACGAACCCCATATCCAAAATTTCCTTTCACCCAATACCACAGTGTACAATAGGGTTATGACTTTTTTACATTTTTTGAAGACAAGCCACTTTGAAAAAAAGTGAGCCAAGGATATAGTAGTGTCGGCCCCAACTATGTGATACCCTACAACACTACCCCTGTGCATAAGCTTTTGACTGGTAAAATTCAAAATATTACAATTGGGATGCCTTAACGCCATTGCTCTGAATGTCTTCATTAAAACAGGCCAATTTTGTTGAAACGCATTTCAGTGCATCTTCAGTACAACTCAAATAAAACCAGTAAGGAAAGGATCAAAGTCGGCCGGGGCCGACTATATGATACCCTACACCACTGTGAATATGTAAAACATAAATCGGAGCTATATCCAGATCTTAACCGATTTTGATTTAATTTGGCACATTTATTTCCAGACCGAATTCAGTCACACATTCCAAATTTCATCGAAATCGGGAATATATAGCGTGTTTGGTACAGAAAATACGTGAAATCGGCCGAAAATATATATGGGTGCTATATCCAAATCTGAACCGGTTTCGATATAATTTGACACATTTATTTCTAGACTGAATTCACTCACACATTCCAAATTTCATCGAAATCGGAAATATATAGCGTGTTTGGTACAGAAAATACGTGAAATCGGCCGAAAATATATATGGGAGCTACATCCAAATCTGAACCGATTTCGATATAACTTGGCTCATTTATTTCTGGACTGAATTCAGTCACATATTCCAAATTTCATCGAAATCGGACATATATAGCGTGTGTGGTACAGGAAATACGTGAAATCAGCCGAAAATATATATCGTCTGCTCCGTCGGAAAAGGTCGTAAGTCCCTTTCAATAAATTTTTCAGGAGGAAGAAAAAACATTCCAGCGCTTTCAGTATTAAAGATTTTATTATGGTGGTAAAGACAGTATTTTTCGTTTATTTATTCTGCTTCAATATCTGTACTTTGTTTGATAAAATTCCGTCGCGTTTGGGAGATAATTGGATGTCTTTGGACTTACGACCTTTTCCTTGTACAGTTTTGTATTTTTGTAGGGACTTACGACCTTTTCCTACAATTTACGGACGTTTTTAAAATAAAATATTTATACTTTACAAAACAATGTGGAAAGGGTATTATAAGTTTGTTTTGTCCAATATTCGTGTAACATCGCGAAGTATTCGTCGTAGACCCCCTCCCCTTGCCACTTTTTCATATCTTAACGAGGTAAAGCGATATTGCTATGTGTGTCCGTCCATCCATTAACAAATGTAATAAATCTTCAGGCCTCAATTTTGTACCGATCATCACGAAATTTTCTATAGAGGTCGGGTTCCGACTAGAAGTGACCCCATTAGATGTTGATTATGATCGAAACGTGTGAAATGGACCAAACCCACAATTTTTACCCAACTTTGTAGCTGTCCTGTAGATCGCAGTAATATTCCGATCGGAGAGAAAATTTAAGAATGATTTGAGTTTAAGACAAAGAATAAGCTTGCAATTTAACATGGTGATGAAATAATTATTAGCGGGTTGAATGGACCAAAACTTTTGTGTGAAATCTTATATATAAAAGACAATGTGTGTATGTTCCGCATAGACTCAAAAACGGCTGAACCGTTTTTTTTTTTTTGAAAATTTCAGAGAATATACAAGGAAAAACCGAGGTTAAAATAGGCTTTATATTTTTTGAATTTCGGAGGGTGGGGCAGGCCCTGGGCAGGCTCTATTTTTTTAAAAAACGCTTTTTTGCAAAAGTTATGAAAGTATCGGTCAGAAAACTAATTTGCGAGGCAACGGTTGTTCAATTTCCGACCCTAAGTACTTATTCCATGTAATTTTCAGATTATGCACAGGGATGTCATTTGGTGGAAGTAGGCTATATATTTTGTTGAATTTCGGAGGAGCGGGTTACACCTGTGCCCTATTTTTTAAATGCGCTATATATAAAACTTACGAACGATTCCGTTTCCCCAATCCTGGGTACATATTTTAGCAATAAGACCCGACCGGAGTAAAACTCTTAGTCGGTATAACCATGACCGTCTGTCCGTCATTTGAAATTAAGATACGGCTCGCAATTTTTAAGATAGATCTTCGTGATGGTATAGAAGTTTCTATAACTTCTAGGATGTTTGGTATTGACGCCATCATATAGCCCCCATAGAACGGTACCTCCTGATTTCCGGTATTTTGAAGGTGTGGCCTCAATATTACTCCGAAATGGCTGAAATTTGGTATTTGTTCTTCGTTTCGGGTATAAAACTTTCTCCCATAAATTTGTCTATATAGGTCCACGCCTTCATATAGCCCCATAGAACGGTGCCTCCCGAATTTCGGTATTTTGAAGGTTAGTCACATTGTTTTACCGAAATTGCTGAAATTTGGTATTTAGTCTACTTCATAAACGAATGGAAACTAATTAAAGTAAAATTCAATACAACTCATGGTGGAGGGTATAACAAGTTCGGCCTAGGCGAATTTAACGATGTTCTTACTTGTTATTGATATTCACTTGCATATCGCAACTAATTTGCGATGCAAAAAAATTTAATTGACATAAGAAAAGGTAACATAAACTGTTTCAAGGGCCAGGAACGTGGACCGGTTCGGCTAATATTTAATACAAAATATGACACGTTGTACTTACGGCCTTGTATTTTTGCCTTACGACCTTTTCCTTCAATTAAATTTCATGATTAATTCCATTAAAGTACGTGGTTTCTTAGCTAAATTATAATCCCAAATAGTGTCCTTTTTTGTCTTTCCAAGTATTTCTGCCCCAACTCACTGCATCTTTTGTTTTTGTCTGCAAACCATGTAGAATCTTTAGCATGTAATTTCTTCCTGCGTTTAGGAAGTTTATCATCAGAGCTTTCAGAATAATTTCAATCAATTATTATTTTAGAATCAATTAATAATATAAATATTCCACTTACCCGTCCGTTAGAAGGTATTACTTTATTGAATACAGAATACAGACTAACCTCGTTATGTGAATAAATTTCCCTAGAGAAACCACAAATGACCAGTTAATAAAGTTAAGTATGCTATACGACATTAAAAACAGTAAAAATTTAATTTTTTTTTTACAAAATTTTCAATACATGAGGTATTTGAACACATACAGCATCCCAATTTGTATCAATGAAAAGGCCGGAAGTCCATCTTTCATAATCAGTTCGCTTATAGGGGAAAGTAGATTTCGAATGTAAGTTTTCGTTGCAATATAGAAATTATCACATTTTTGTTCAAAAGTTTGGTTCACAGGCTCCGCCAAATATCATCCGATTATCATCCAAAGGTGTAGGCTAGTTCTTTATATTGTACCCCAACCATGGATGACGTTAAACAGTATATCTGAACTACATTAGCTGTAAGCATACATTTTCCTGTGGACTTACGACCTTTTCGTACTCAAATGTGTACGTTTTGTGGACTTACGACCTTTTCCGACAAGGGCAAAACGTATAGAAAAACGCTACATACTACCATTTTCTTTGTATCATACGACGTGTTTTGACTTGTACTATCATCCTGTAACAAAAACGCGATTTCCAAGAAAAGTGGACTTACGACCTTTTCCGACGGAGCAGACGATATGGGAGCTATATCCAAATCCGGACCCATTTCAGTATAATTTTGCACACTTATTTGTAGACCGAATTCAGTCAAACATTCAAAATTTCATAAAAATTGGACGTATATAGCGTGTTTGGTGCAGCAAATACGTGAAATTGGGCGAAAATATATGTATATGGGAGCTATATCCAAATCTGAATCGATTTTCACCAAAAGCAATAGCGTTCTTCCTATGGCTAAAAAAGTCCCCAATTTTCAGCTGAATCGGACAAAAAATGCGACCTGTATGTTGCGAACAAAAATACTTGGACAGACGGACAGACAGACGGACGGACACGCATAAATCGACTCAGAAAGTGATTATATGTATATCCCCAAAAGGAACTGTGGCTCTATTTCGTTTCCTTTTGTATGTTACATACAAATGCACAAAGACATAATACCCCTTACCACTGTGTGGTGTAGGATATAAAAATTTAAAAGTGGGATGTACGCCACCCTTCAATAGGCTTCTATCTATATGAGACCCCCATCAACCCCCGAAATTTCTTGAGGATCCGATCAAAATTCCGACCTGTAGTGTGATTGCACAAAAAATGGAAAAAGGTATGCATTACCGACTATTGCGATATCTCTGTTGTTTGACCACCTATGGCAGCCTACTTACATACTACTACTTACACATTGTTGTAAAGGTGACATTTTCTACCTTCCTTGTCAGGTTTTGCTTTCGATATACCTCTTACAGAAGAGAGATATTCGCTTTGAAATGAAACGTTGGCCTTTTCTCCAAATAAGTTTTTTTTTAATTCCGACCCATGAATAATATCCGACCATTAATTACACTGTGCAACATTTTTAAGGTGATCTTGTGCAAACAATTCGAACTGAGGATTTTTTGAAAGTACAGACCCAAACGACAAGAAACCCTAGTTGGGTTTTGTTGTGTCAGATCCAGCTCGGTTTTTATGACCCCATCTAAACATGGTTAAATATTGAGTTTTTAAAGAAATTCGGGGCTATATCTCTGAAACCAATGCGAATCTTCTTCTGACCTCTGAAGCAATTTTGTAGGTAAGGAAGGACAAGAATAAAATATATGGAGAAATAATGACCTCGAAAAACTACATTTATAGCCTCAAATTTCAAAGTATATGCAAAAATTCCACAATTTTTATACATTTCGCACCGTATCTCCTAAACCTTTTTTTTCTGAATATGTTCTTTTGGGAGAATATTCCCTGGAATGTAATACACAACTCTTCAGAACATGTTATTGTTGCAAAATGCCTCTATGCCACTGTTTTCAGTACATTTTTCAACGACGATTTAATAAAAATTTCAATAATGTAGTGAAATCCAAAATGCGAGAATAAACTGTTGGTGTGAACTTTGTTTGAAATACGTGTTGTAAAAGATATGATGCAAAACACCGCTGAAACAACATAAAGTAAGCATTTTAGAGTTTCAGAATGTTCTAAAGAAATTTTTGGAAGATTTTTGCAAAAGGTTACTTGGTTCAACTCCCAATAGTTTAGCCGATAATGACCAGAATTTCAGCAATTATGCCCTAGATGGAGTTTTTCTTACGTGTTTTTTTTCAAAAGATAAGTTCTACTAGTTTAGAGCTACAAAGACAGTAGGGCCAAAATACTATTCGTTTCTGAGATAAAGGCCTGATAAATTCAAAAAAGTGTAGATTTAGCCCGGTTTAGATGAGGCCATAAAATCCGAACTGTATCTGACAGAACAAAACCCTACTAGGGTTATTGTAGTCTAAATATTTACTTTCAAAAAATGCATACTAGAAGTTGTTTGCATTTTCAGTGTTGCATAGTGTTATCATATTGTTTCTCCTCTGTGGGACCCCCATGAACCCCCAAAATTTCGTGGCGATCCGATCAGAATTGTGACCTGTAGCGTGATTACAAAAAAATGGAAAAATGGGATGTATTACCGACTATTGCAATATATCCGTTATTTGGCCACCTATGCCAACTTACTTTGCATCATTGTAAATATGGGATTTTCTACTTTCATAGTCAGACTTTGGTTTTGGAAGGTCCTTAACCAAAGCTGTTATATTCGTCACTATAATTAAAATCGCAAAAATGAAAACTTGTGTTCTATTAGCGGCTATTGCGATATCTTCGTTGCAAAGGTGATATTTTCTATATTAGCAGGTTTTGCTTTTGATATACCCCTTATAGAAGCTTTGAAATAAATCGTTGACTTTTTCTCCAAATAAGTTTTTTCCGACCCCTGAATATTATCCGACCATCACCAGAGTCAATAGGCTTCTTCCTCTGTAGGTCCCCCATTTACACCAAAAATTCCGATCAAAATTGCGACCTGTATCGTGATTACAAAAAAATGGAGAAATGGATGTATTACCGACTATTGCGATATCTCCATTATTTGGCCACCTACCCCAACCTACTTTGCAGCATTGTAAAGATGGATTTTTCTACTTTCATAGTCAGACATTGTTTTTGGAAGGTCCCCAACCAAAGCTGTGATATTCGTCATTATTATTAAAATCGCAAAGATGAAAAGTTGGGTTCTAGTAGCGGCTATTGCGATATGTTCGTTGTTTGATCATGTACGACAACCTACGTTACATCGTTGCAAAGGTGATATTTTCTACTTTCGTTGGCAGGTTTTGCTTTTGATATACCCCATATTGAAGCGGAGATATTCGTTTTGAAATAAAATGTTGACTTTTTCTCCAAATAAGTTTTTTGACCATTCCGACCCCTGAATATTATCCGACCTTCACAAAAATCAATATGCTGCTTCCCTCCGGGACCCTCATCAACACCCAAAATTTGGTGACGATCGGATTAAAATTGCGACATGTAGCTTGATTACAAGGTTTAGATGGACAGACGGACGGACGGACACGCATAGCCAGATCGACTCAGCTCGTCGAGACATTCATTTTGGTATATATATGTTTGGGTATACGCCCATTATTTCGATGCGTTACAAACTTTTTGGCCAAAACCAACTTATAATACCCTCCCCACATAGTGGTGCAGGGTAAAATTATGGAATTTTGCCATATATTATAAAATTGGAAGCAATAAATGCAGTTTTTCGAGTTCATTATTCCTCTAAATATTTTCTTCTTGCTCTTATCTACAATTTGCTTCAGAGATCGAAACATGATTCCTATTGTTTTCAGACATATATCCCCAATTTGCTTTAAAAAGTCAATATTTAGCCATGTTTAGATGAGGCCATAAAATCCGAACCCGATCTAAGAAAAAAATCAAATAGGGTTTTTCTCTATTGGATCTATACTTTCAGAAAATGATCGGCAGAAGTTGTTTGCACACGATTAGCTCAAAAATGTTGCACTAAGTAATAACCCTATTAATAGGGTTATTGCACTTAACAACAAAACAATCCTTAAAATATTGATTAAAATGATTCATTCATTGTTGTTTTAATGAGTAAATTAACTTCGTACAGAGAGGAAATGTACATCAAGTACGGTTCAAGAGCCTCTACATGCGCGTCTTCGATTAAAAAATGAATATGTGATGCATGCGACACTAATGGTTAATAATCCTAGACTAAAAAAAATAGCAAGCAGTGTAATAGAATCATCCATTTTAATCATTTCATTACACTGAATGTATCAGATCTGTATTGAAACACCCGTTTATTTTTAAAATCGTTAATAATTCTTTTAAAAGAAGTCTTCACAAATATAATTGTGCATGAATAATAAAAAAAGACAATGTCATCATTTATTATATTTATCCCTAATGATGTTATAGAAAAGTCGAATGTGACACTTAATTTGCATGTGATTTAAATTCTTTGAGGTTGGAATTTTCAAATAAGAAAATCAGTCATCTTAAGTTTATAGGACTGTTTCATAACTTTCCCAATGAAAATTATTCAGTATAATTACTAAGTGTAGAATAAATACAACTCGGTGATGATAAAATATTACAAAAAGTGAGTAGTAACCCAAAAATGTAGACAAAACGAAGAAAACGACGAATGAAAGAAAAGCATATGTCTGGTGTCCTGCCCATGGCATTAAAATTACACTATGCAATACTGAAAATTCAAACAACTTCTAGTATGGATTTTTTGAAAGTACATATTTAGACTACAAAAACCCGAGTTGGGTTTTGTCCTGTCAGATCCAGTTCGGATTTTATGGCCTCATCTAAACCGGGCTAAATCTACACTTTTTTGCATTTATCAGGCCTTTATCTCAGAAACGAATAGGAATTTGGCCCTGCTGTCTTTAGCAATATTGTAGCACCAAACTAGTAGAACTTATCTTTTGAAAAAAACCACATAAGAAAAACTCCATCTATGGCATCAAAATCTATAAAATATAGAACATTTTACATAATTGCTGAAATTCTGGTCAGTATCGGCTAAACTATTGGGAGTTGAACCAAGTAACCTTTTGCAAAAATCTTCCAAATAAAGTTCTCAACAATTCTTTAGAACATTCTGAAACTCTAAAATGCTTACTTCATGTTGTTTCAGCGTCATTTTTCATCATATCTTTTACAACACGTATTTCAAACCCAGTTCACACCAACAGTTTGTTCTCGCATTTCGGATTTCACTACATTATTGACAAACAACGGCATAGAGGCATTTTACAACAATAACTTGTTCTGAAGAGTTGTGTATTACATTCCAGGGAATATTTTTCCAAAAGAAAATATTCAGAAAAATTTAACGGTTTTGGAGATACGGTACGAAATGTATAAAAATTGTGGAATTTTTGCATATACTTTGAAATTTGAGGCAATAAATGTAGTTTTTCGAGTTCATTATTTCTCCAAATATTGTATTCTTGTCCTTATCTACAAATTTGCTTCAGAGGTCAGAAGAAGATTCGCATTGGTTTCAGAGATATAGCCCCTAATTTCTTTAAAAACTCAATATTTAACCATGTTTAGATGGGGCCATCTGAGCTGGATCTGACACAACAAAACCCAACTAGGGTTTCTTGTCGTTTGGGTCCGTACTTTCAAAAAATCCTCAGTTTGAATTGATTGGATTTGCCAACAGATACTTCTTTGGACTACGTAAGCAAAGCTCCTGAGGGGTAAGATTAGACTTCTTCCATATTAATGAGAGCAGCCCGATTGTATTTGCAGCTCTATTCTATGTGACTTTTAAATCCGAGTCCTTAAGGCTTGTAACGACACCACTAGTACTTACATACATACATATGTTCCCAGAACATCCCCGAAGGGACAAGGCAGGCTTCTCTCAATGATATGGGTTCTACTTTATATCACCGAGTCCAAACGGCGTTTCTTACGATACCGCTTGTAGAGAAGTTTTTCATGGATGAAATACATACTCAGAAAATTTGAACCAACATTACACTGAGGGAATTTGCCACCGCCGAAAATGTTGATTTTCTGATTTGGGATAGAACCGCAGACCTTCTGAGTGCAAGGCGGACTTGCTTACTTAGAACTGCACCACGGCGGCTCCCACGAAACCCCCTGTAGAGAAGTTTTAAATAGCTGTAGCCATCATTAAATTAAACCATGAGGTGTTTTCCCCAGTAATTTTTAGTTTTCCCCTAAAAAAAACTATTTGCATGTGGCAACCCAATACATATTACAAACATAAATTACACATAGGAATTGCCATACAACTGATATGAAAGAAACAATTACCAATTAAACTGTGCGCGACTATGACTGACTTCCAAACTGTTGATTACGTCAAAAATTAAGTGACACTTTTAACACCTTAATGTGTACTACTGCTACAACTTGTAGATATGATCGATCTGCATAGAACGCTCAAGTACTCGAATTGAAAAAATCATTTTGTACCTCAATTTCCCACATGATTTATTTATTTTTTTGTTTTTGTAAATAGCAGCGATTTTTTACTATACAAAAAAAAAAAAAACATTTATTGTTATTTATTTTTTATTTATTACAATTGTTTATTTAAGTTTTGTTGTTAAATGTATGCAGTGTGTTTTTGATTGAAAACAATTGAAAATTTAATTTATCACAACATGTTTGCGTATTTCAGTCAAACATTTTTATGTTACAGATGAGTATGCGTGTGTATAAGTATGTATGAATGTGCCTTAATAAATAATTGAACTAAGGGTCCACCCTCTTTGAACTCTTTGAAACAATTGGATATTCAGTTCATTGCTATACATATTAGGAAAAAATCAGTCTGTTTGATGACGACTCATATGCACCCTCAAAATATGTACTGCTTTTGTAATGTACTCGTAGAAGAGATTCTTCAAAAATTCCTCTTGGTCATTTCATATTATGTATAACTTTTCCATCTTTCTGTGTATCCACAAGTTAGATTTATGACAGTACATTTTTAGAAGTAAACCTACCAAATTCTCCGAAACTTACGGGAATGATATTTTGCATGGAAACGGCAAGCCCATTTCTATAGGACTTGCGGTTTCTCATTTATGAACATTGCCATTTCAGAATCCTAAAAAACTACCCAAATGTAAACGGTTTTCATTTAAAGTTAGTTTAGGCGCACCGTGAGAATCTTCAAGTTATACAACTTTTTACTTGAAATGCGTCAGGGGATTAAAGATACCAAGCAACGGCATAGTCCAGGACTTTATCTTGGTCCCCTTCTATCATCTCAAGTGGACACGGACCTCCCCGTGGTGTCAGCTGGGGATCTGCCTTCAACATCCGTTAAAGGTAGTAAGCTAACATGTGCCGTGCGTTCACCCATAAGAACGGTAAAAACTTGGGTTTGGGCGTCGGGTTAGTAACCCTCACCTAGAGCAGCCTACTATGAAAAAACGAAAGAAAAGAAAAACAAACCCCTCTAATGTTGACGAACCCGGCAAACGTTTTAAGGACCATGAACTGCGAATCTGCACCTGGAATGTTCGCACTCTTTATAGAGAAGGTGCAGTTTACGCATTGGCAGATAGATGTACTTGAAAAGTACAAGGCCGATATTACTGCCATACTGGAAATACGTACCAGAGCTCCGAAATTCTCGCTCGAAGTCTACCCGCAAGTGAAATTCGAGCGAGTTCGAACGGGAGTACTCGCGCGATTAGAAAAAATAAATCGAGTATACTCTATTTTTACTCGTCACTCGCGGAGCATATGTCACACTTGCTCGTTTTTAATCGCGAGTGAAAAGTGTTTGCGAGTACGAGTACTTGAAGAGTACGAGTTTTGCAAGAAAAAAACGAGTGGGAGTGAAAATGCTTGAAATAGAGTACGAGTTTACCCGAAGCGTAAAATCGAGTAGACAATTTTTTTTATTTTTTGACCGTTTGTGTGTTCGGAGGTTCGGATGAGGTTGTTCAGAATTTCGGAGGTTCAGAGGAAGTTGTTCCGAAGTTCGGACGAGGGTGGTCGGAGGTCCAGAGGAAGTTGTTCAGAAGTTCGGAGGAGGAGGGTGGTCGGAGGTCCAGAGCAGGTTGTTGCGAAGTTCGGATAGGGTGGTCGCAGGTCTAGAGTAGGTTGGTCCGAAGTTCTGAGAGGGTGGTCGAAGGTCCATAGGAGGTTGTTCCGAAGTTCGGAGAGGGTGGTCGGAGGTCCAGAGGAGGTTGTTCCCAAGTTCGGAGGAGGGTGGTCGGAGGTCCAGAGTAGGTTGTTGCGAAGTTCGGAGAGGGTGGTCGGAGGTCCAGAGGAGGTTGTTCCGAAGTTCGGAGGAGGGTGGTCGGAGGTCCAGAGTAGGTTGTTGCGAAGTTCGGAGAGGGTGGTCGCAGGTCTAGAGTAGGTTGGTCCGAAGTTCGGAGAGGGTGGTCGGAGGTCCATAGGTTGTTGTTCCGAAGTTCGGAGAGGGTGGTCGGAGGTCCATAGGAGGTTGTTCCGAAGTTCGGACATGCCATGACATAAAGCATAAGTTTGGTTGCGGATTTGTAGTTGGTCGGAGGTTAAAACATCTGGTCTCCAGCTTCACCCCAGTGAATGAAAGACTCGCTGCAATTCGATTAGAAGCAAAATTCTTCAACATCAGCTTTATTTGGGTTCATGCCCCCACTGAAGACAAGGACGAACAGACCAAAGATATATTTTACGAGCGCTTAGAAGAAACTTATGACCGATGCCCTGCCCATGACATTAAAATTATTCTAGGCGATTTTAATGCCAAAATTGGAAAGGAGAATATCGTTGGCCCCACAGTATGGAAGTTCAGTCTCCACAGTGAAACATCTGACAATGGTATGAGGCTGATGGACTTTGCAGCTGCAAAAAACATGGTAGTTAGCAGTACCATATTTAAGCATATCGATATTCATCAGGGCACCTGGCTGTCTCCAGATCAAAAAACAAGTAATCAAATTGATCATGTTGTTATAGATGGAAGACATTCATCGGGCGTGTTGGATGTACGATTGCAGCAAAGGTACGTACCCGTCTAAACGTTGCAAATAAATCGCTAAGCTGCAAACACAACAGATAGCCACAGCATATTCCACTCAATTAGCCCAACTGCTTAATCAGAGCACTCCTCGTTGCGATAACATATCAGCACAATGGCAAAATATTGTCCACTCCATGCAAACAGCCGCAAAATCCATACTTGGATACCAGAGACCTCCATCAAGGAATCCATGGTATGACCAGGAGTGTCGTGTTGTTACCGAAGAGAAAAATGCGGCATATAGGGCTACTTTACAATCAGTAGCAACGTGTAGCGCACGAGAGAGGTATCGGGAGAAAAGGAGAGACGTCTTTTCCGCAGGAAAAAGAGAGAAATGGAAAGACGGGAGTGTGAAAAAATCGAGATGTACAGGAGACAGAATGAAGTCGGGAAATTCTACCAAAGAGTGAAACATCAAACTGATGGCTTTGGAACTGGCACATCCTCCTGTAGAGACCAGCAAGGTAATTTGGTAACTGATACAGATAGTGTGCTCAGGATATGGAAAGGACATTTCTCCAAACTGTTGGTATCCGATAGTAGCGAAGACGGCGAAGATACCCCATATCCAATCCCAGAAGATGGTATTGAATGTATACCAAGCCAAGATGAGGTAAAGACAGCAATAAGTCGGCTGAAGAATAATAAGGAAGCAGGAGCCGATGGCTTACCAGCCGAGCTGTTTATAACCGTAGGCGATGCGCTGTTAAGGTGTATACATCAGCTAGTTAGCACCATCTGGCAGGAAGAACGCGTAGCCGACGATTGGAACGTGAATATCATGTATCCCGTTCACAAGAAAGGAGATAAGACTATATGCTCTAACTATAGGGGCATAAGTCTTCTCCCTATTGCCTACAAGATCGTGTCAGGGATATTATGCAAACGACTAAAGCCTATGGTCAATGAAATAATTGGACCATACCAATGCGCCTTTAGACCTGGTAAGTCCACCATTGAGCAGATATTTTCCCTGCGATAAATCCTGGAGAAGATCCAAGAGATGCAGATCGACACCTACCACCTTTTTGTCGATTATAAGGCAGCCTTCGACAGCCCCCTACGTTCAAAGGTATTCCAAGCTATGTCTGAATTTGGTATCCCTGCAAAGTTAATTCGGCGTTGTAAGATCACTTTAACTGATATTATGTCCTCAGTTAAAATAGGAAAGAACCTCTTTGAACAATTCAGTACCAAAAGAGGTTTCAGACAAGGAGACAACGTGTGACCTGTTCAACATCCTGTTGGAAAAGGTTATACGAGATGCAAATGTCAAAAGAAATGGCACAATCTACAGCCATCAGTGTGACCTTTAAGAAGGTCGAAGGAGAATCAGCAAAAGTGGGTTTGGCGATAAACGGCGAAAAGACAAAGTTGATGGTGTCGACGCGCGATGCATCTATAGAGCTCTGACCAACAGTGGAAGTTGGTTCCTATAATTTTGAGATAGTAAAATACTTCGTCTACCTCGGTACCGCCATAAAAACAACAAACAATATCAGTTGTGAAAAGCTACTTTGGCTTAAGTAAGCAGTTTAAAAACAAAGCCACGTCTCGGCAAACAAAAACAACGCTTTACAAAAAACTGATACTACCCGTGCTAATGTATGGTTCCGAAGCATGGGTGCTTGCACAAGCAGATAAGGCAGTGCTTTGTGGTTCGGTTTGAGAGAAAAATTCTTCGAAAGATCTACGGGCCAATCTGCGTTGACGGTGAATATCGACGTCGTATGGACCTGCTATACAACGAAATCAGTATATACATATACGTATCGGGATGCAACGATTGCGTTGGCTAGGCCATATAATAAGAATGAGCGATGATGAACCCTATAACGGGTGGTTTTATCTAGGGCTGAGGTAGACTCAGTCGCTGTCATGGTCGGCATAAGGACCCACAAACCTTAAGTAAAACACGAGTATTTAAAAGTTTAATCTTTATTGTGAACTCTTGGTGTTTGTGGAGAGTGGATGCAATATAAGTTATTTGTTGAGTTCGTTTCTATGTTATTCGGCGGCTGTCGGATCGGCAGTGGCCCGGTAATCGTCTGGTGTGGCTCGGCTCCACACTAATCGGTTTGCTGTCGGCTCGGGGCAGTCGGGTGGCTTCGGCTCGGCAGCTGTAGGGTGTGGCTCGGCTCTACAAGGCTCGGGTTGCTGTCGGCTCGGGGCAATCGGATAGCTTTCGGCTCGGCAGTTGTTGGATGTGGCTCGGCTTTACAGGACTCGGGTTGCTGTCGGCTCGGAGCAATCGGTAGCTTTCGGCTCGGCAGTTGTCAGGTGGACTCGGCTGTGGGCAATCGGGCGGCTGTCAGCTCGGCAGTTGTTGGATGTGGTTCGGCAATGCTTTCGGGTGGCTGTTGGCTCGGCGGTCGTCGGGTGTATGACTCGACTCGAAGTCATTCGGGTTGCTGTGGGGGAAAGGGATGAGTCAATATTTAGGAGCTGGCTATGAGCGTTGAGCTGGCTATGAGCGTTGAGCTTACTAAGAGCTTGGAGCTTGCTAAGAGTCTGGAGCTTGCTAAGAGACTTGGAGCTTGCTAAGAGCTTTTATTTTGCTAAGAGACTTGGAGCTTACTAAGAGCATGGAGCTTGCTAAGAGACTGAAGCTTGCTAAGAGACTTGGAGCTTACTAGGAGCGTGTTCGAATCGTAGCTAACGAGTAACGAGACTGCGGACGAGCCACACGTCTTGTCGTACTTTGTCGGCTGGTGATAGACGACTTCGGTGAATAAAACTGAAATATACATTCGGGTGGTAACACGAAGTGGTATCGTTAATTACACCGAAGTTAAATTTGTCCACTATGCTGACTGTGTAGTGGTGGTTGATGGTAATGAATGCATGTAGAAATACATATATGAAACTGCCACGTTACAACCCGCTAAAAAGGCGTAGAAATACGGGCCACATGGCAGTGCACGCAGAACTGGCAGGCCAAGACTTCGGTGGAGCAAACAAGTGAAAACAGATCCGCATACGAAATGATTAAGAACTTATGATCGTCTATCAACCAGGGCGTTATTCCCAAAATACAAAAAAATGGAAGTTGTACAGTACAGAACGTATTATTATTTTATCATTTAAGGGGTGACTCCCACTTGCAAATTTCAGAAAATCGAAAAAAAATTTATTTGCTTATTTTAAAGTAGCATAGACTATGTATGTGGTAACATTTTCGAGTTGATCGGAACAATATTGCATGAGATATGAGCTTTGGAAGGAAAAAAAATATTGTGTTTTGCCTGCAACATAAAAAAACACTGTAACTAAAAATTTCGAAATCGGTGCCAACTCTAGCTCAAAATGCAGGCCATAATCGATCGATTTTATTTTTATTTTTTTTTTGTCCGTTTTATGACCAGAAAACGTCAGTGTTTTAGGCAAAAATTGAAATTTTCAGGTTTTTGGTTCACTATTTTAGTAAAATCGAATATCCTTTAAAAAGGTTGATCAATGAGGGACTACATCTTTATGTTGTAATAAGGCCCACAAAAATATACTTACTTACTTAGCTGGCCCATTACAGAACATTTGTTCTATAGGCCGAACTAAGAAGAGATCTCCATTCCTCTCTATTTGTTGCTTCGCACTCTGGAATACCGCGCCTTTTCATATCATCATCCACTTGTTTGCGCCATCTATTCTTTGGTCTGCCAATTCTGCGTGCACCGCCAAGCGGTCCGTATTTATACGCCTTTTTAGCGGGTTCATCATCGCTCATTCTTATGATATGGCCTAGCCAACGCAATCGCTGCATCTCGATACGTTTAACAATATTCATGTCGTTGTATAGCAGATACAGCTCGTGGTTCATGCGACGTCGATATTCACCGTCAACGCAGATTGGTCCGTAGATCTTTCGAAGAATTTTTCTCTCAAACACACCAAGCACTGCCATGTCTGCTTGCGCAAGTACCCAGGCTTCGGAGCCATACATCAGCACGGGCAGTATCAGTGTTTTGTAGAGCGTTATTTTTGTTTGACGAGATGTGGTTTTGTTTTTAAACTGCTTACTTAAACCAAAGTAGCATCTGTTGGCCAATACAATTCTTCTTTTTATTTCACAACTGATGTCGTTTGTTGTGTTTACGGAGGTGCCGAGGTAGACGAAGTCTTTTACTACCTCAATGTTATAGGAACCAACTTCCACAGTCGGTCCGAGCTCAATGGACGCATTGCGCGTCGACACCATAAACTTGGTCTTCTCACCGTTTACCGCCAGACCCACTTCAGCAGATTCTCCTTCGACCTTTATAAAGGTATCAGTTACTTCTTTTACTGATCGGTCCATGATGTCTATATCATCAGCATAAGCAAGTAACATGTGACTATTGGTGTAGATTGTGCCACTTCTTTTGATGTTTGCCTCTCGTATAACCTTTTATACCAGGATGTTGAAGAGGTCACACGAAAGGCTGTCGCCTTGTCTGAAACCTCTTTTGGTACCAAACTCTTTGGAGAGGTTCTTTCCTATTTTAACTGAGGACCTCGTGTCAGTTAAAGTCATTTTACAAAGCCGGATGAGCTTTGCGGGGATACCAAATTCAGACATGGCTTGAAATACCTTTGAACGCAGCGGGCTGCTTTATAATCGACAAAAAGGTGGTAGGTGTCGATCTGCATCTCTTGGGTCTTCTCCAGGATTTGCCGCAGGGTAAATATCTGGTCAATGGTGGACTTGCTAGGTCTAAAGCCGCATTGGTATGGTCCAATTATTTCATTGACCATAGGCTTTAGTCGTTCGCACAATATCCCTGACACGATCTTGTAGGCAATAGGGAGTAGACTTATGCCCCTATAGTTAGAGCATATAGTCTTATCTCCCTTCTTGTGGACGGGACACAGGATACTCAGGTTCCAATCGTCGGGTACTCGTTCTTCTTGCCAGATGGTGCTAACTAGCTGATGAATCAGCGTGTCGCCTCCGGTTTTGAGCAGCTCGGCTGGTAAGCCATCGGCCCCTGCTGCCGTATTATTCTTCAGCCGATTTATTGCTGTCTTTACCTCATCTTGGCTGGGCGGTATACATTTAATACCATCTTCTGGGATTGGGACTGTGGTATCTTCGTCGTCTTCGCTGCTATTGGATACCAACAGATTTGAAAAATGTTCTTTCCATATCCTGAGTACACTATCTGTATCAGTTACCAAATTACCTTGCTGGTCTCTACAGGAGGATGTGCCTGTACCAAAGCCATCAGTTTGATGCTTGACTCTTTGGTAGAATTTTCGGACTTCATTCTGGTTCCTGTACATCTCGATTTTTTCACACTCCCGCTTTTCCATCTCTCTCTCTTTTTCCTGCGGAAAAGACGTTTCTCCTCTCTCCTTTTCTCCCTGTATTTCTCTCGTGCGCTACGCGTTGCTACGGATTGTAAAGTAGCCCTATATGCCGCATTTTTCTCTTCGGTGGCAGCACGACACTCCTGATCATACCATGGATTAATTGGTCTCTGGTATCCAAGTATGGATTTTGCGGCTGTTTGCATGGAGTGGGCAATGCTTTGCCATTGCGTTGATATGTTATCGGGATGAGGAGTGCTTTGATTAAGCAATTGGGCTAGTTGAGTGGCATATGCTGTGGCTATCTGTTGTGATTGCAGCTTACCGATGTCTAACTTTCGTGTTGTGTCTGTTCGTACTTTGTTTGCTACGTTTAAGCGGGTGCGTACCTTTGCTGCAACAAGGTAGTGGTCCGAATCAATGTTTGCGCCTCGGAACGATCGTACATCCAACACGCTCGATGAATGTCTTCCATCTATCACAACATGATCAATTTGGTTTCTTGTTTTCTGATCTGGAGACAGCCAGGTGCCCTTATGAATATCGAGATGGTTAAATCTGGTACTGCTAACTACCATGTTTTTTGCGGCTGCAAAGTCTATCAGCCTCATACCATTGTCAGATGTTTCACTGTGGAGGCTGAATTTCCCGACTGTTGGGCCAAAGATATTCTCCTTTCCAATTTTGGCATTAAAATCGCCTAGAATGATTTTAATGTCATGGGCAGGGCAACGGTCATATGTTTCTTCTAAGCGCTCGTAAAATATATCTTTGGGCTGTTCGTTCTTTTCTTCAAAGGGAGCATGAGCGCAAATAAAGCTGATGTTGAAGAATATAGCTTTTATTCGAATTGCAGCAAGTCTTTCATTCACTGGGGTGAAGCTGGATACCAGATGTTTTACGAATCCGCAACCAAACTCATGCTTTACGTCATGGCAGCTATAATACAGTGCGTCACCTTTAGGTGTTGTTGTGACGCCTTTCCCGTTCCATCGTATTTCCTGTATGGCAGTAATATCGGTCTTGTACTTTTCAAGTACGTCTGCCAATGCGAAGACTGCACCTTCTCTATAAAGAGTGCGAACATTCCAGGTGCAGATTCGCAGATCATGGTCCTTAAAACGTTTGCGGGGTTCGTCAACTTTAGAGGAGGTTGTTTTTCTTTTCTTTCGTTCTTTCATAGTAGGCTGTTTTTTCTAGGGGAGGGTTACTAGCCCGACGCCCAAACCCAAGTTTTTAACGTTCTTATGAGTGAACGCGCGGCACATGTTAGCTCACTACCTTTAACGGGTGTTAAATGCAGTTCCCCAGGTGACACCACGGGGAGGTCAGTGTCCACTTGGGATGAAAGAGGGACCAAGATAAATCCTCGGCTTTGCCATGTTAAAACCGGTCAGGACCGTTGCTTGGTATCTTCCATCCCCTACGTCACCCACAAAAATATATGATCGGTTAATTACTTTTCGAGCTAGAGTTGGCACCACAAAACACTTTCACAAAAAAAAAGGGTTTCGTGGACGTCAATTGCCACAAAACCACATACATACAATTTTTCAACAAAATTCTTATACTAGTTTAAGATGTCCTCTTTCAGATGAAAAAAAAAAAATATTTTGCAATGGCTTGCATTTTATGGCATATTAAAACTGATTAAAAACACATTCCGAAGTATGTCTTATAATTTTGTGATTAAAAAAACAATACAGTCACACATATTGTCTGCACCTCCAACTTCAGCTCAACTGCTGAGAAATTAACATATAATTTTTTCCTGACATTTACACAGCCAGTTGGGAAAAAGACAACAATAATATGCATATAAAATAAACTCAACTGCTTGGGTAACACTGTGCAACATTTTTAAGTTGATCTTGTGCAAACAATTCGAACTGAGGATTTTTTGAAAGTACAGACCCAAACGACAAGAAACCCTAGTTGGGTTTTGTTGTGTCAGATCCAGCTCGGATTTTATGGCCCCATCTAAACATGGTTAAATATTGACTTTTTAAAGAAATTCGGAGCTATATCTCTGAAACAAATGCGAAACTTCTTCTGACCTCTGACGTAAATTTGTAGAAAAGGACAAGAATAAAATATTTGGAGAAATAATGAACTTGAAAAACTACATTTATTGCCTCAAATTTCAAAATATATGCAAAAATTCCACAATTTTTATACATTTCGCACCGTATCTCCAAAACCGTTAATTTTTTCTGAATATTTTCTTTTGGAAAAATATTCCCTGGAATGTAATACACAACTCCTAAAAACATGTCGTTGTTGTAAAATGCCTCTATGCCGTTGTTTTCAGTACATTTTTCAAGACGACTTAATAAACATGTCAATAATGTGTGAAGTCCAAAATGCGAGAATAAACTGTTGGTGTGAACTGTGGTTGAAATACGTGTTGTACAGGATATGATGCAAAATACCGCTGAAACAACATGAAGTAAGCATTTTAGAGTTTCAGAATGTTCTAAAGAATTGTTGAGAACTTTATTTGGAAGATTTTTTCAAAAGGTTACTTGGTTCAACTCCCAATAGTTTAGCCGATACTGTCCAGAATTTCAGCAATTATGTAAAATTTTCTATATTTTATAGATTTTGATGCCCTATATGGAGTTTTTCTTATGCGCTTTTTTCAAAAGATAAGTTCTACTTTAGGGCTACAATATTGCTAAAGACAGTAAGGCCAAATTCCTATTCGTTTCTGAGATAAAGGCCTGATAAATGAAAAAAAGTGTAGAATTAGCCCGGTTTAGATGAAATCCGAACTGGATCTGACAGGACAAAACCCTGCTAGGGGTTTTGTAGTCTAAATATGTAATTTCAAAAAATGCATACTAGAAGTTGTTTGCATTTTCAGTGTTGCATAGTGTAATCGGAGTGTAAGATGAACCAGATAGCTCTTTCTTCTTAGGAACCCCCTCTACAAAACACTTGTCCTATAAGCCGAACTAAGAAAAATTTCTTGTTTTTTTCTTGTTTAATCTGTTAACAGCCACACGTCCTTATGAATGCCAAAATGCTTATATCTGGTACTCCTAACGCGTTTTTTTCCGCTGCAGAATCTGTAAAGGGGTTATCCATAGTTGTGCTGGCCAAAAAACTCAATTTTCATAATTTTTTTCTGAGAAAACTACCAATATTTTTAGGTAAATCTTTTATTCCTATGAAAGAGCACATCTTAAACAACCTCGGAATTTTTGTTCTTGAAAAATATTGCACAGTTTTGTGGTAAATGGCTACCTGTGAAACCCATTTTTTGTAAAAGCGTTTTGCGGCGCCAACGCTTGCTCGAAAACGAATGGGCCGATCTCACTCCGAGCGAGCTCAAATAAAGTAACAATGATTTTGTACCTTCGTTAAAAAGACCAATCGCAATGTAAGCTGCTAAATTTACAACGAGTTCCCCGCTTGAAAGGGTTTTGGGGCAAGTTTTCCAAATAAGTTGATTGAAGCTTTCGTTGCTGTTTTGATTGAAGCCGCCGACGCATCTTTCGAGTAAAGACTCTTTACTTAGATCGTTGTATATAGGTCTAATAGCATCCAAAACATTTGATGGAAGTGGTCTGTAATCGTGTATGGAAGTCTCTTTTCTTGTCCGGGCCCGTTGATATGAACACCACGAGTCTTCACCGGTTGGACATCTCTCGTGACGTGGATTTGTATCGCTTGAACTGTAATGATCAGTCCGCAAATTTTGTTTGCTCCGGCCAATCGTATGCCTAGTACTAGCATAGTGAATATGAATCGACGATTTATTTCGTATGAATGTCCCGAAAAAGGAGAAGATGGTATCAAATTATCAGCACATGATTTACACTTTACAACCACTTTGAAGCCCAGACCTCTTTCATTTGTAGATTCAAATCTTATATTTCCATTGCAAGTTTTGCACTTCACTAAACTTGAAATAGCATTAAATACAACCCAAAAGTTGCGATATTCAACATCCGGATTACGATTAACAGTGACATCAACATTAGTTGGCAGTTTCTTGGCAGAGATACTGAAATTTTCAGCTTGCGATTCATCATCTCTCTTGCAGAATATAGACTTCCGTTTGTTTGGTAGATATTTCCGTATTTTATATGTTCGTCTAAGAGCTCGAGAAACATTTTTCCTATCCATTTTGAAAAGTGTAATAGAGTACTCTGTTTTTTGTATGAAAGGTCATATCTCAGCCAATTTTGTTCCGATTTTTTGTGGCACACTTTATACTACCTGTACTTCAAAATAAGCCAATAATTTTTTTTTGAAATTGGCAAGTAGGGATAACCCCTTAATGTCATCGGTTGTCACATGACTCATTGTGGAGACTGAGTTTCCGAACTGTTGGACCGAAGATATCCCCATTTCCAGTTTTGGCTTAAAAAAATTAATATAATAAACAGGCTTCGATGGGGACATGAGCGCAGAGTGATGTTGAAGAATTTAGAATTTATTCGAATTGTAGCAAGTCTTTCATACACCAGGATGAAACCTTATACCAGATGTTTTAACTTTCAACTAACTACAGATCCGCAAATAAACTTTATATCATGACAGTTATAATAAAGTGCGTAAACCTTAGGTGTTGAAAAAAATTCTTTAAAAAAAAATCAAAGATTAAAAAAATATGTACATATATTTAAAAACCCAGGATTTTTTACAAACTAATTCTAAAAAAAAGATTTTCAAAAAAATATTTTTTAAGATTCTACGATTTTTGAATAAAATAATTTTCAAAAAGTCGACGATCTTGGAAAAAAAATGTTCATAAAATTCACGATTTTGGGAATACATATTTATTTTTTTATTTTTCTTTGGAAAATATACGGCTAAAAACTGTATTAAACAAAAAAAGCAGCTATAATACAGTGCCCCACCTGTAGGTTTTGAATTTACGATTTTTGAAAACAATTATTTTTAAAAGTCGACAATTTTTGGAAAACTCAAGATTTTTGAGAAAAAAATATTAGGAGAACGTTTGGACCAAATTGGTTGCCCCATTCAAGCGATATCATCCTAGAAGATTAGTGAATTTTTTTTAAATATTGGGGAGAGTCCCGGAAGTTGTGGACCGGTATTGCCCCATGAAACTAAGTTTGGATATAATATGACGAAGACCAAATGTTGGACCAAATCAGTTGAATAGTTCGAGAGTTATTGTGTATTAAAGTAACGGTTGTTTTCATTTCAGATTATCTTCCTCCAAATCTGGAGCATATTTCCAAACCGTTAAACGGTAGACGTGTTCGCGGAAAAACCGTTTATTGAACAAAACATCAGGGTTTTTATAAGAAATTTTGACGTTTTTCATGATTATTTTGAAAATGTTCCATCTTACCAGCATCCGAAGCACTCGATTGTATGCGTCGAGGTTGTCTGTGTCATATTCTATCTTATTGTGAAGAAATATGACATAACTGCCCGACTCCTATTGATATTCCGAGATGTTTCAAATATCTGTCAATTTAAACTCTTTAACGCTGTTATTTCGGTGTCCTCGGAATAATTTATAGGTTTTCTTTGGTGAAAAATTATTAGAAAGCCTTGCTTTATCGACTGAAAGAAATTTCGGTGTTAATATCTCAAAAATTCGCGAAAATAAACTGACTGTCCTATCCTGATGACCAAAAATAAATGTATATTTTTCATAGTACTATCTGAAAATTGATCAGAAAATCATTTCGCGAAGAGCTAGAAACATATTTTTTTCCGTGTTTGATACGGAACATCATAGACTTTAAATCCCCACAAGATTAAAAACGCATATTCATTCGTTTTGGGATAAATAAGCTAACATTAACAAAAATTTAGGTGTTCTATTCTACTGACGTGGAGTGTATATACTAAGTTAAAGGACAATTCACAGGATATTTACTATCCTTTGAAGTGTAGTTTATTTATGCCTATTTTGAAGAACCAATTGATTCGTTACATTTTTGCAAACAAACGTAAAATAATGAGGTAGCGAATGCAAATCGCTTCAACAAAAATCAAAGTGACTCCAGAGCAGGTCTTAAAGTGAACTTATCCGAAATTGTGTGTTAGAGGTACCTGAAGGAGTAGACAAATATAGTCCATATTCGAACCTGATCTATATCTGGTAGATATATCGTGCGCACAATTTTTCCGAACATTTTTGAACTTTTGTGGGGGAGGTACCTGAAGGAGTGGACCGATATGGCTTATCTGCGAATTTAAACTATGTTTGGACAAAATATTACGAAGGCCAAATTTTGGACCGAATCGGCAGATCCGTTCGAAAGTTATCTTGAGCTCCATCCACTACACACGGTGTCATAGGGGCTTTTTGCATTTTTCAGGCTATTTTCTCAGGAAGTATGGATTTGTCCTGCAATTTTACCATCGTACGGGGGGCAATGAATACAAGTTGTTGCAACGAAAATAAAAGCTATTATCCGAAATTTTGTGTGGGAGGTACCCAAAGGAGTGGACCGATTGAGTGTATATTGGAACCTTATCTAAGTCTGGTAGAAATTTCACGATGTGCAAAGTATGGACCAAATCGGTTACTTCCTTCAAGAGTTACCGTGCGCACAGATTTTCCGAACATTTTCGAACTATTGTGGGGGAGGTACCGGAAGGAGTGTACCGATATAACCCATCTTCGAACTTTAACTAAGTTTGGACAAAATATTAAGAAAGTCAAATTTTGGACCGAATCGGTTGATCCGTTCGAGAGTTATCGTGTGCACCAAGTGGCCAGACAGACAGGCAGACGGACGGACATGGCTAAATCAAATCCAAATTGTCTGAAACACATTTCGTCCAAACATACATGGGGTCTAAAACCATTATTTCAATGAGGCACATTTTGTCCGTATGAAAGTGTATATACCCTCGTTAGCATAAATGCTGAGGGTATAATAAAGGATCAACCAAAAATATTGGAGCTGCAATTTGTAATCAAAATATAGATGAAAAGACTAGATTTCAAAGGACAGTCAATATCATGTTAACCGTTCTCTAAATTTGTTTAGTATACAGTTTGTTTATATGTTTTTAAAAAAAAAATTATGATTTTTGAAAAAAAAATTGGTGTCCCGAATTTAATGTTAGGTTTTTATAACCTACACCACACTGTGGTAAGGGGTATTATGTCTTTGTGCATTTGTATGTAACATACAAAAGGAAACGAAATAGACCCATAGTTCCTTTTGGGGATATACATATAATCACTTTCTGAGTTGATTTATGCATGTCCGTCCGTCTGTCCATGTATTTTTGTTCGCAACGTACAGGTCGCATTTTTTGTTCGATTCATCTGAAAATTGGGGAATACAATTTTTTAGCCATAGGAAGAACGCTATTGCTTTTGGTGATAATCGGTTCAGATTTGGATATAGCTCCCATATATATTTTCGCCCGATTTCACGTATTTGCTGCACCAAACACGCTATATACGTTCAATTTTGATGAAATTTTGAATGTGTGACTGAATTCGGTCTACAAATATGTGTGCCAAATTATATCGAAATCGGTTCAGATTTGGATATAGCTCCTATATATATTTTCGGCCGATTTCACGTATTTTCTGTACCACACACGCTATATATGTCCGATTTCGATGAAATTTGAAATGTGTGACTGAATTCGATCTAGAAATAAATTTGCCAAATTATATCGAAATCGTTTAAGATCTGGATATAGCTCCGATTTATATTTTACATATTCACAGTGGTGTAGGGTATCATATACTCCGCCCCGTCCGACTTTGATCCTTTCCTTACTGGTTTTATATTGTACAATTGCCCGGAGTCGGAGTCGAGTTATTTTTTCGATTTTTTTTCCGACTCCAGCAAAATTGCTCGATTTTGACTCCGAAACCCTGTCCTGGACTTTGCCGGATCATACTTTCCCAACGTCACAAGAAGCAGAATGCTACTTTTGACTAAAAACTGGTAGTTCTTGGATTATTTTGAATTTCCATTTTATACACATCAACTTACTAACTCCGCTTGATTTTCTGGCCAACCTTAAATTCCAATTTGTTCATACTTCATAATATTCATACAAAATTTTTCTTTGGCACTTTTGAGAAACAATTTTTACAGATAATCTTTAAATCTGAATGTTGTATCGTATGTTCACAATCAGTCGAATTTAAATGGACTGAATCATTTAAAACAAATGAACCATCGATCCCTCTCTTTAAAATATCAAAATAAAACGACATTTCACACTGATAATAGACCGAGTACATACAGTATACATAAATTTTTGACATTAAAAATGGTTCTTATAGCAGATATAGAAGATTGATGTCAATGGCCAAAAACATTTTGCAACTGAACAAATTTGAGTGCAAACCGATATGGTATTGAATTTTCAGGTTCAAAATTATATTATTTACTAATAGCTTAAACTGTGGCCTTTCTTAAGGATTTACGATGAAATTTTTTTCTAAATATACCCACTAATATATGTATGTATATTCCAGAATCTTTAACATTAAATTAATTCAAAATTAAAAACATGATTTTCTTTGTTTTCAAATTCTACTCTGGTATGTTCCGTCCGTTGAAGTCATTTGGTTATCAACAACTAAAAAAATATAAACAATTGCCAACAATTTTTTCACATCGTAGAGTGGTTCTAGATTTACGGAAACTTTTAATAAAAATATTTTTTTTGCATAACATCTGATTTAGAAAACGAGACTATATTTTTGACGTCGATTTACTGAGTCTAATTTTGTGTAAATAATCTGCTTATCAATGAGATAATTGGCCCAGTGATAGTTTTGTTTACTTTCTGATGCAATAATTATGGGAAACTAACTTAGAAATATAAATAATATTTGTTTCCACAATGAATTTAATGCATTCTAAATTAAAAATATAACAACAATTAAAAAAATAAAACCACACCAGACTGTTAACTGGCTAGCAATAATTGGTTTTGTTTATTCAGCGGAAATATTATTTATGTAAATCTGTTTTTTTAATAATTGTTTGTTTGATTTTTTTATTAAAAGTATAACAAATAGAAGCATGCAATGAAAAGTAAAATTTGTGAATTAATAATTGGAGAAAGTTAAAGGGCACTTTCTGGCTGTTGGAAACCTTTAAAAGCTGGTGAAGAGAGTAGGCACGCATTCTCCCCAAATAGGACAGTTGCTACAAAAGCCCAAATAGCTAATGATTGTCATAGCGGGGTAACCAAAATAAACACTAAGTAAGATTTAATTAGAGTTTTATTAGTTCCCTTATGAGAGGAGTTGTGGTTCCTTCGATGGCCGTGAGTTAAAGGAGACCGAATTATATAAATTTACATTTGACGTTTTACATTTAAATGACGGAATAGAGAAATAAGAAAATGATGCCAAATTTTAAGGAATGTACAGGGTCGGATATTATGCTAATTATAATTGATCATATCTTAAATTGTTTAAACGGAGTTTTAAAAATAATTGTTACAATTTCAAAATATATATATATATTAAATGAAACTTGTTCAAATTTGAACGATACATTTTCAGACTATTTACCGCCATATTCAGCAATAGAAAAGGCATTTTAAAAAATAACTTTTTGTGCCAGAGTGGAACTATGCGATCTGACAATAGATCATAATATCGTTGATGTTATTAAACTAGTATTCAACAGTTCAATCAACAGGACCGATCCAAAAGATTTCCAATGCATTAAAAACATTCGAATTAGGTCTAGTAGTTGCAGTGGAATTCAAGGTCAAATACAAAAAATTAAAAAAATGTTTCTAATATTAAAACAAGTAAAAAAGTATCAGTCGGCTTTGCCGATAGAGATATACCCTCAGCCTGTGTGGATTGAAACACTTTTTTCCCAAAAAAACCAGTAGGAAAAGACCAAAGTCGGGCGGGGCCGACTATGTAATACCCTACACCAGTCGAAATATGTAAAAATGGAATAATTAGTATACATCCCAATACGCAAATTGGAGCCATATTTGGGGAAAATCGTTAAAATACCTAAAATCGGGAGGTACCGTTATATGGGGGCTACAAAAAAACATGGACCTATCTTAACAATTTTAAGTGGCGAAATTTCGTGGCCACTGGGAACCACATATGTACAATTTCAGCTAGTTCAAGCAAAAAATGTGGCTAAGATCCCTAAAATACCTTAAATCGGGAGGTATCGTTATATGGGGACTATACCGAACCGTGGACCTACATTAACAATTTTAAGTGGCGAAATTTCGTGGCCACTGGGAACCACATATGTACAATTTCAGCTAGTTCAAGCAAAAAATGTGGCTAAGATCCCTAAAATACCTTAAATCGGGAGGTATCGTTATATGGGGACTATACCGAACCGTGGACCTATCTTGACAATTTTTAGTGGAGCAATTTCGCGGCCATTGGGAACCTCAAATGTAAAATTTCAGCTGGTTTGGGCAACAAATGCGGCTAAGATCCTTAAAATACCTTAAATCGGGAGGAACCGTTATATGGGGGCTATACCAAAACTTGGACCGATATAGCCCATCTTCGAAATTGATCTTCCGACGGCTAAAAAAATGGTATTCCCCAATTTTCAGCGAAATCGGTCAACAAATGCGACCTGTATGTTGCGAACGGACGGACGGACGGACGGACATGCATAAATCGACTCAGAAAGTGATTCTATGTATATCCCTAGAAGGAACTATGGGTCTATCTCGCTTCCTTTTGTATGTTACATACAAATGCACTAACACATAATACCCCTTACCACATAGTGGTGTAGGGTATAAAAACTTATGTATTTAGGGGGGTTTTCAAAATTTTGGGCGTATGAACCGACAGACCCTTAACCATTTGAACATTTGTGTTGGTGGTACCACAGGGATTTGAACATAGGCTAAGTTTCGACAATATTTGGAGATCCAAAGTTTGGACCAAATCGGTTGCTACGCCTATGGGAAATCGCGCGTACCATTTTAGCAAATAATCTCGGACCTCTCTGTGGACCTGTAAGCACCACCTTGAAATTTCATCTAATATTCGAAGAAATATTATAATATCCAAAGTGTGGACGAATGCAGTATTCGGTTCAGGCTCTCCAGCTACTACATATTGTACCATAGGAGTTTTTTACAACTTTCGGGCTGTTTTCTCAAGAAGTATGGACTTTCCCCCGGAAAAATCTTTTACTGTCGTAATTGATGCAGAGAATGCAAGTTGCTGCAACAAAAATCAAAGTGATTCGAGAGCAGGTCTTAAAGTGAATTTATCCAAACTTTTGTGTGGGATGTACCCGAAGGAGTGGACAAATGTAGTCCATATTCGAACCTGATTTATACCTGGTAGATAAATTAGGATTTGTAAAGTATGGACCACATCGGTCACCACCATCACCATCAAGAGTTATCGTGCGCAAACTTTATCCGAACATGTTTGAGCTTTTGTGAATTCCTCTGCAACTACTAGAGCTTTTGTGGGGGAGGTACCTGCAGCAGTGGACCGATATGGCTTATCTTCGAACTTAAACTAAGTTTGCACAAAATATTACGGAAGCCACATTTTGGACCGAATTGGCAGATCCGTTCGAGAGTTATTTGCGCTCCAACCACTACACACGGTGTCATAGGGTTTTTTTGTACCTTTCAGGCAATTTTTTCAAGAAGGATGGCCTTGCCCCTGATGAAACTTGCACCGTCGCATGGGTGGCAGTGAATACAAGTATGAAAGTGTATATGGGCAATATTATTATATCCTCAGCCTTTAGGCTAAGGAGTGTATATACTATATACACTTTGATACGATGAAAATGTGCCTCATCGAAATAATGGTTTTAGACCCCAAGTATGTTTGGACGAAATGTGTTTCAGACAATTTGGAGTCGATCTAGCCATGTCCGTCCGTCTGTCCTGCTGGCTGGAGCGCACGATAACTCTCGAATGGATGAACCGATACGGTTCAAATTTTGGCTTTCGTAATATTTTACCCAAACTTAGTTTAAGTTCGAAGGTGAGCTACATCGGTCCACTCCTTCCGGTACCTCCCGCACAAAAGTTTGAAAATGTTCGGAAAGCTTGTGCGTACGATAACTCTTGAAGGGAGAGACCGATTTGGTCCATACTTTGTATAGCGTAAACTTTGTACCAGAGTAATATGAGGTTCCAATATGGTCTTAATAGGTCCAATCCTTCGGGTACCTCCCACACAAAATTTGGGATAAGTTCAGATTAGGACCAGCTCTCGAATCGCTTTGATTTTTGTTTCAGCAACTTGTATTCAGTGCCCCCATACGGCGGTACAAGTTTCATCAGGGGCAAGCCCACACTTCCTGAGAAAATAGCCTGAAAGTTGCAAAAAAAAAAACCCTGTGACAGCGTGTGTAGTTGTTGTAGCACAAGATAACTCTCGAACGGATCTGCCGATTCGGTCCAAAATTTGGCCTTAGTCTTATTTTGTCCAAACATAGTTTAAGTTCGAAGATAAGCCATATCGGTCCACTGCTTCAGGTCGCTCCCCCACAAAAGTTCAAAAATGTTCGGAAAAATTGTTCGTACTGTAACTCTGAAGGGAGTGGCCGAATTGGTCCATACTTTACACATCCTCTAATATCTACCAGATATAGATCAAGTTCGAATGTGGACTATATTTGTCCACTCCATCCGGCACCTCCCACACAAAATTTCGGATAAGTTCACTTTAAGACTTGCAATCGAATCACTTTGATTTTTGTTGAAGCAACTTGCATTCGCTGCCTCAATTACGATGGTAAAATTTTTTCAGGAGTCCATACTTCTTGAGCAAACAGCCCGAAGGTTGTAAAAACCTCCTATGGCACCATATGTATGGCTGGAGATCCACTTCCATAATGGTCAATGTCGATCCATTCCTTTAAGTATCTACTCCGCAAAACTTTTGATATTTAATCCTAATCAACATTGTTGTCGGTTCATACATCCAATATTTTTAAAACTTCCTAAATACATACGCTTTTGGAAAAAAAATTGTTTCAATATACACAGGCTGAGGGTATATCTCTGTCGGCAAAGCTGACTGATACTTTTTTACTTGTTGAAAATTTAACATCGTTGCAGCCAAGGTTTACCCCTTTATAACTCGCGAATAGTGGTTGTATATTGTACAATTTAAATGCTTTTGGATAAAATGAAATGTTTTTAGACTTGGCAAAAAATATTGGCCTTCAAAGTTGATTTGCGTGGAAGCTGTGGCTATATTTGTTAAAAAATGGGTAAAAATGGGTTGAAGCCAACGTGACTTTTTTTGTTTTCTCTCGATTTGTGATTAAACCACATTTTTCCCGATTTTTCCTGTCAAAGTGAAAGTATGTATAACTTTTAAAAATTTGTAACTTTTTAAAATTTGATCTGCGTCTACCATTAAATGGTGCTGACATTTTGAAGCCAGATTTTAAGTGTTTTTTGAAATCATCTTATAATTTCGTTCCGCAAACAGGATTTTCAAAAAATCATATATAGGAATGATGAATTCACGATTCTGATTTATTTGATATATGTGAAAAACATTACTCTCTGTAATAGAGGGTAATAAATGAAGTTGAGCCAATGGTCGAATACTCCACTCAAGCAAATGAAATGAGATTGAATCTACAACAATAAACAAAACAAACAGGAAACAGAGATTTAAAAACTTGACTGATAAGGGAACTACATTCATTTTATCCCAAAAATAGTGTGTGATGCTACATCCACGGTTCTTGACTGATTGCCTTGAAATAGGTATATATCGATGCAGATTTTCATGGTGACACTAAAACCGGATGCGGAACGAAATTGTATGAACTTTGCGCAAATTAGCGATGTTTTATAGGTTTTTTAATGCTAAGATGCAGCCGATGCTACATCTTAGCGTCCAAATTATATTTAGAAAAATATATACAAATTAAAAGATATGGTCTTGCTGTACATGAAAATCACATGCGGACATAACGATTTTGATAATTACGCGATTTACACATATTTTAATAATGCATATAAGTTAAAGCGGTTTATTTGAACTCTATTTCCGTTTAAGAAGTTTAATGATAACCCGATAACTTTCCTCAATGGGAAACCTTCTATGTGAATGTAGATAAAGCAAAATCCGCCCATTTTCTTGGGAGTTTCAAGAAAAATAAAAAGTACTCCTATAGAATTTTTCCAATATTTTCAACTCTAGAATGCATGTGAAAACTATTATTCCAAACCAAAATTTGTTTTTAAATGGTTTTATTTAGCTCACCCTGTTTGTTTTATTATTTATTCTTGGGTCAAATTTAGTAATTCAAATTTCACCCTCTTCCTGTCAACCGATTAATCTGAAATTTTGTATACACTCTGGATTTTGGTGACAATATAATTATGTTTATTCATTATCATTATAAATTCAAGATGGCGGCCGCTACAAAATGGCGGATAACGCAGGTTTTATCAATCCCATCAATATGGGTATCAAATGAAAGTGCTCAACCAGTAGAATACAATGTACTATATAAAATTAAAATCCAAGATGGCGGCCTCTACAACAGAATGCGAAATAAAAACTAAAAACTAGAAAATAAAAATAGGTAAAACAACTTTTTAAGTTAAACGGTTTTATGTTAAACATACATTGCAATGTTTAAGATAAATGTACTAAAAACCAAAAAATAATAAAATAGATACAGTCGTGGGAATTATAAACATATGCATAGACTAGACTAAAATAAAACCGTGGGGCACGTCAATTGTCTACAAATTATCGACTTAAGGTGCGATAGAAGAATCGTTTAATTCGCCGTTAGGCAGTTGGCCCGCAGACGGTGAGGAAATTACTTACTATTTTCTTGCTCATGGAAATTCCAATAGTTATACACTCCATGTAAATAAAAGAGATGTTTCAACTAGTTTATCGTTGGACATTCACACTGCTGGCTGGCGAGGAATCGTTTCACTGCTCGTAGTTTCTCTTTAATCGACAAAGTACTACTCGCTCACCACTATGAAACCCTAAAACTCGCTTATAATCGAGCTTGCTAGCTTGTTTCCACATTCTAGCCCTACTTATCACACGTCCATCGTTGTCGGTTGAACAACTGCCTAATTATAGTTAACATTACAAAACAAACATTTTAATCAACGATTGTAGACAATTGACGTGCCCCACGGTTTTATTTTAGTCTAGTCTATGCATATGTTTATAATTCCCACGACTGTATCTATTTTATTATTTTTTGGTTTTTAGTACATTTATCTTAAACATTGCAATGTATGTTTAACATAAAACCGTTTAACTTAAAAAGTTGTTTTACCTATTTTTATTTGTAACACAAATATGTGCTTATTTTGGCTATAATATCCTAACTACTATCCCGATGATTATAAGTTTGGTCTCATTCGATTCCCCGTGAAGTCTTTCTTTAAAACTGTTACTTTTTTTTGTAATTTTTGACGGGTAAATGGACCTATATTTTCAAAAAAATTCGGATTACATTTAAAATTTTGTAAATTTTTTGTAAATTCCGCGAATGCTGAGTAACATTTTACAAATATTATGCAATCTACTTAATGACGTCAGTTCGTGGTAACTTTTTAGTGACAATTGTGCTCAATAAAATAATTAGCGTTTTTATAATAATTTTTTCTTAAAAGAAGTGGTAAACCCGCGATAACATTTGTCCGCAACAACCAAAAATTTGCTCGCGAGCGGATTTGTGCTGGGGAATTTTTTCTTAACCTATGTACCAAAAATCGTTGATGTAGCCCGAAAAGAAAAAAATCAATTTTTGGAAATGGAATATGAAATAATTGGCAACATTTCCCATATACCCTCGTTAGCATAAATGCTGAAGGTATAAAAATACTCCTTGGGTTTTCATATAACTCTTATAAAAACTCGTATACTAAAGATATTCCAATTTGTGTAAAAAGCTGTAATTTATATGCGAAACAATATGGAAAATACACCAATTTTTACCCATGTAATTTCAAAAAATGTAAAAAAGTGTTAAACGGACGAAACGGGATGGGTACAAATGTATATATGGACTGAATGAAAACACTCTCGGGAATCATTCTCTGAAAACGGAACTTTGTTTCATGCTGTTCCCTTAAAGTTATAGTCCACTTAATTTGGAACTTCACTAAAATGTAGTACCTGAGGAAAAATAAAATAACTCACTACGTGTAAACGCTACGATAATTTATTGAAACGGTTCTTAAATATAACAATCCTTCCTACCTAACAAAAAACACAATACCTTGTATAGTTTCCGAGAAATCGCTATTTCTTTTCCCAAAAATTTGCAAATATTACGTATTTTCCAAAAATGGTAAAATTTGTCATCTTTAGGAGCACGCCACGCTCAGATCTTCCAATATTTGGACCTAATTTGTTGGGTTCCTTACTTTCAATATGTTTACAATCAAATCCCATATAGAAATTAACAATCGGTGACGACAAAAAATTAGGGTATTGGCCAGGAAAATCAATTCCTGAACCACTGTGATCCCGTTTATTGCTGTCTTTAACCTATCTTGGCCGGGCGGTATAGATTCAATACCACCTTTCGTGATTGGATCTGTGGTATCTTCAACAGTTTGGAAAAATGCTCTATCCATATCCTAAGCACGCTTTTTGTATTTGTTACCAAATTATTTTGATGGTCAATGAAATCGCTCTAGTGTCGACCGGGACTACGCTACACCTTGTGCTGATTGTTGAGTAGCAATGAACGCAAACAAACAAAACGATTTCCGTACCAATCACACATAGTCACAAACTTTTCAGTTTCTCTGAATCGTTTCGCTCTCAAAACAAAACAAAACCACAAACTTTTCAATGCAAAAAGATGAAAACCGTACGATAGCTGAAATGTACTTCCTGTGCGAAATGATCAATGCCACACTCAGACACAAACACATACATTTGATTGCTAAACCACCCTGTCGGACTTTTATAAAAAAGTTGATAAAATAGTAAATAACACTGTGCAACAAAATGGAGCTCAAAGTCTGGGGGGTGGAAAATTCCTATTGGAGATGAAAGCCCTTGGTGAGTATATGCAGAACCCCGAAGGACAGATTCGCCGTGAGTCGATCTTTCGCGATATGGCGTGATGAAGTTTTTGCTAGAGACCCTGTAAGCCATGAGGAATTAGCGTTATATCTTTGTCCACTGTTGCTTTAGCTTATTCTTGATAAGACATGTCTTCAGTCAAATCGAATGAGGATTATTTTCGTAGAGCACTTCGACCTTCTAACTCGCTTCCTTCAATGTCCTTTTCGTCCTTTATTTTAAGAGCCGCTATAAAAGCACCACAAGATGACGTTTTTCAACATCGAAATGTTCTGCAAAAATGTCGGCTCTTAGGTACGGCTCTCATTGACAACAAATCGATGTTGTCGCGTTTTCGTGGTCGTTTTGTGCATTTACCCCTGTTTGCTCAGAAAAAAAACTGTGTTTTGTGCTTTTGTATGTTCTGTAACGAATATACAAAAAACAAAATATAGTATTTTTCTGAACAAAAACAGGGTAAATGCACAAAACGACCACGAAAACTCAACATAATCGATTTGTTGTCAAGGAGAGCCGTACCTAAAATGTTCTGTCCGACATTTTTGCAGAACATTTCGAAGTTGAAAAACGTCATCTTGTGGTACTTTTATAGCGGCTCTTAAAATAAAGGACGAAAAGGACATTGAAGGAAGCGAGTTAGAAGATAGAAGTGCTCTACGAAAATAATCCTCATTCGATATGACTGAAGACATGCTATATCAAAAATAAGCTAAAACAACAGTGAACAAAGATATAACGCTAATTCCTGATGGCTTACAGGGTCTCTAGCAAAAACTTCATCACGCCATATCGCGAAAGATCGACACACGGCGAATCTGTCCTTCGGGGTTCTGTATATACTCACCAAGGGCTTTCATCTCCAATAGGAATTTTCAACCCCCCAAAAATTCGGTTCACAATGTAATAAATCGATTATTTTTAAACTGACTATAAACTGGTTGAAAAGTCGTCTAAAGATCAACCATTTTGAACCGAAAAAATATTTCGACAATTGTGTATTCAACTAACTTTAATATGGTTGAAAAGTCATCTAGAGATCAACCACTTGGAAAACAAGAAAAAATAAGGCGAAATTGTTTAAATAATTCACATGTTCATTTTCTTAACATGAACTGAACATATTCGTACATATTATTCATATTTGTACAAATTTGCCTCTTCTTTTCTCTAACAAAACATAACAGAGAGATATAGAAAGAGAGAGAATATAAAAAAAAACACACAAAAACAATTTTTTTCACATTATTATTTAAACTGACTACAAATAGGCTAAAGAAGGTTAGTTTATAATCGTTCGAAAAGTAATCTTGAGATGGTCAATACTGATTTGTAAAAGTCAAATCAGTAAAAAGTCAGTTATGTTTACAAAAAAGCTAGTTTTAAGTTAACTGTAAATCAGTTTCAGTCCCTACAGGGCTCTATCCTATCAGCTAACATCAACATACACAGACAAAAATATTTCTAGAATTTTTACATATTTTCGTTCGTGATGTAGTTTTTTCATACTGTACAGGTACCTCACATAAGATATATGTGCAATTTTTTTTTTTTCTTATTTTTTTTTTCAAAAATATGTAAGATTTTCATGAGATGCAAAATCACTTTCCTATTTTTCCCTATATTCAACTATTTGCTCTCATATTTCCTCTCTTTTTTGGTAAATGCTCTCAACTTTGTTCTCGTTTTCTTTTGAATGGTCTCGTCGTCTCACCATCATATTGAGACTATATCAACAAACCACACCACACAACAACATACCTAAACTACCACTGTAGGTCGCAACAATTTTGTTGTTAGTTAACTGACACACCAAACAACTACAGTGCGTTTGGTGTCGAAAGAACAAAGTGTTTGGCTGTATAGTTCGCAACTAAATTTTTTTAATTTTTTTTAATATAAAGGCAACATCTAATAGCTCAACCCAGCACTGATATGGGACCTACTGTTTATCGCCGAGTCCGAGCGGCGTGCCTTAAGACACCACTTGTAGACAAGTTTTTCAAGGCTGAAATACTCAGGAAATGTCGCCAACATTACTGAGGGGTATTTTGCCACCGTTGAAAAATGTTTGTTGTTGCCTGGCCGGGGAATCGAACCACTGACCTTCTGCGTGCAAGGCGGGCGTGTATACCATTGCACCACGGTGGCAAGAAAGAAAACAATTACCAATTCAATTTGTGACAAATGACCACCTACGAAACACTGTTAAAAAACGGAGTTCACTATAGGTCGAGAAGTACTGTACCGATCATCATATATTTTTGTGGGCTTATTGAGTACAACACCATCCCAATCCTCACTTGCCGTTTCTGGGATGTTTGTGGAACAATTATACTATGTATATTAGTAATTAAATTTAATTGAAATTTAATTTGAAAGTTTTTGGTCTGTTCCAGAACTGCAAGGATCTACTGATTTTTACTATTTTTTAAACAAAAAATTACGGAAGGTAGATCAAAATATGCCTTTCCTCATGAAAAATATCTGTTAAAAAAAGTCTGGTACTTCTCTTGGAAAAGAATCATAAAAAATATGTTTTTTGAGCTGCACGAATAGGTGTGACCCTTTAAACAAAACTAATACAAATATAATGTGTGTTCGTTCACTTAAAATTTGTACAAATTGTTACTGGATGTTGTTCGCTTACTCTACAGTACAATGCAAAGAACTTAGTCGATTACAAGAAGTTACTGGACTTGTACAAATTTGTACAAATTGTTGAGTAAACGAACACACCTATAGTTTCAAGAGGTATATTAATAGCCTGTTTATATTATTGTTTCGGGTAAACCTTCTTTATGAAGATTTATTTGATGTATACACAATGGAATTGACATTTTAAACCCAGTGGCTTCATTAAATTCGGTTATATATAAACGTACTATAATAAAGTGATAGCATTATTTATAGTTGTCTTTCAGAGATCAGTGATACCATCGGGTATGTTCTGAGGCACACTTCACCTCTCACTTCACGCCTCAAGCATTATGTTCACCACCTTTACGCTTATTTTTCGAGTATTTTATGGACGGACTAGGGCATACTCTTCTTTTTAAATACCCTAATGAATCTTAGCCCCCAGAACATACCCGAATATTCACACAAAAACAAAAAATCAGCGTTTTAGGGGTAAAACTCGTCAAATCGGCATTTCTGCTTTTTTATACCCTCAGCATTTATGCTAACGAGGGTATATACACTTTCATACGGGCAAAATGTGCCTCATGAAAATAATGGTTTTAGACCCCAAGTATGTTTGGACGAAATGTGTTTCAGACAATTTGGAGTTGATTTAGCAATGTCCGTCCGTCTGTCTTTCTGGCTGGCAGGAGCGCACGATAACTCTCGAACGGATCAACCGATTCGGTCCAGAATTTGGCTTTCATAATGCCCAAACTTAGTTTAAGTTCGAAGATGGGTTTTATCGGTCCACTCCTTCCGGTACCTCCCCCACAAAAGTTCAAAACTGTTCGGAAAATTTGTGCGCACGATAACTCTTGAAGGGAATAACCGATTTGGTCCATACTTTGCACATCCTGAAATGTGTACCAAACTTAGATAAGGTTTCAATATGGACTCAATCGGTCCATTCCTTCGGGTACCTCCCACACAAAATTTCGGAAAAGTTCAGTTTAGGGCCATCTCACGAATCGCTTTGATTTTTGTTTTAGCAACTTGTATTCACTGCCCCCCATACGACGGTACAAGTTTCATCAGGGGCAAGTCCATACTTCCTGAGAAAATAGCATGAAAGTTGCAAAAAACCCCTATGACACCGTGTGAGGTGGTTGGAGCACAAGATAACTCTAGAACGGATCTGCCGATTCGGTCCAAAATATGGCCTTAGTAATATTTTGTCCAAACATAGTTCAAGTTTTAAGATAAGCCATATCGGTCCACTCCTTCAGGTACCTCCCCCACAAAAGTTCAAAAATGTTCGGAAAAATTGTTTGTACGGTAACTCTTGAAGGGAGTGGCCGAATTGGTCCATACTTTACACATCCTAATATATCTACCAGATATAGTTCAGGTTCCAATATGGAATATATTTGTCCACTCCATCCGGTACCTCCCACACAAAATTTCGGATAAGTTCACTTTAAGACCTGATATCGAATCACTTTTATTTTTGTTGAAGCAACTTGCATTCGCTGCCTCAATTACGATGGTAAAAGTTTTTTCAGGGGCAAGTCCATACTTCTTGAGCAAACATCCCGAAGGGTGTAAAAACCCCCTATGGCACCATATGTAGTGGCTGGAGATCCACTTCCATAATGGTCAATGTCGATCCATTCCTTTTAGTATCTTCTACGCAAAACTTTTGATCTTTAATCCTAATCAACATTTTTGTCGGTTCAAACGCCCAAAATTTTTAAAACCCCCTAAATACGTACGTTTTTTTGGGAAAAAAAATTGTTTCAATATACACAGGCTGAGGGTATACCTCTGTCGGCAAAGCCGACTGATACTTTTTTACCTGTTTTAGTTACTTTTCAGTTGTTCTGCGCCATGCAAGTTTCGGGGACTGTCTATCTTTATGTTACGTTGGATTTTCCATCGTAGTCTTGGGTGAATGGTGACATCCGAAAGCATGGGTTATAGAGGCAACATATGAACTGGCTTATGCAACAATTATTCTTTCAGGCCCTATCAAGCTAACTTGTTACTGACCAAATTCTAAATTCTCATGTTTTTCGATTTATTCGTTTTCATCTGGCATTTTTTTGTTAACTATTTGAACAAAGCGATAAGAATAGTAAAATATAATCTAAATTAGTTTATAACTACAACAATAGCAGAGGATGCTCTCTTATTGAGGTTTAATAATATTGGCACATACAGTATGCAAAGTTCATATTCGTACACCCCTAAAAAATGAATAAAATCGTTATTAATTCCATATTTTATGTGCAAATATGAAATAATTGATAGGAATTATCATAACGAAGAAATATTTAAGAATAACAAAACAAATTTTTAATTTATTCCGTCATTTAGGTATAGATGGCGCTGTGTGGGTGGCAAAGTTCGTATTCGTACACCTATAAGCACTACATATTTGGAGTTGTTAAGAATTTTCAAAGCAAAATACCGCAAATTTTTATTTTTTTCTTCTTTTGGAATGCCTCTGCTATAAAAATATGTAAAAATAACGGTAATTTTATTAAAAATTTTGCATGAATAAAAAGTCGGACGAATATTGGAAATACTTAAGAAAAATGTGCTGGATATGATTAACTATTGCAATTTATTACCGAATTTTGGACGAAAATAGCTAATAGCAGTCCTTCTGTAACAATATTCGAGGTCTAATATGAAAATAAATGTTTTCAACGTCTGGAAATGCAAAGAAACGTAATCCGGGCTTTGGAAAAGTAAACACATTTTTGGTTTTTACTTGTTAAAAATCACAAGTTTCGTTTTATATTTGACAAAAAAGGTATTGAAGTTTTAGAATACGGTTTCGAAAATCATTTTATGTCGAAAACTGTGAGAAATTATGAAGAAAAATGAAACTGTACAAGTTTTCATACTGTCTGCGTACGACTGAAATTCTACGCTTAATATGATCGATGGTTATGGCTGCCAAAATTGCGAAAATAATGGTTTTTACATCTTGAAACTTATATTTCTTTACCGAAGGATCCAAAATGAGTACAAAAATGTCAAAAGAATGAAGTAAATTGTCCAGGAAAGAACGTGGGGTAACCTTTTGAAGAAATGCATTATTTTCGGGAAAATTTTCTTCCTTAAAAATTTATTATTCCTCGTTATTTCCGATATGTCTTGACATAAAATGATTTTCGAAACCGTATTCTAAAACTTCAATACATTTAATGTCAAATATAAAACGAAACTTGCGGTTTTCACCAAGTAAAAACCAAAAATGTGTTTACTTTTCCAAAGCCCGGATTACGTTTCTTTGCACTTCCAAACGCTGACAACATTTATTTTCATATTGGACCTCGAAAATTGTTACAGAAGGACTGCTGTTAGCTATTTTCGTCCAAAATTCGGGTATAAATTGCAATAGTTAATCATATCCAGCACATTTTCCTTAAGTATTGCCAATATTCGTCCGACTTTTTATTCATGCAAAATTTTTAATAAAATTACCGTTATTTTTACATATTTTTATAGCAGAGGCATTCCAAAAGAAGAAAAAAATAAAAATTTGCGGTATTTTGCTTTGAAAATTCTTAACAACTCCAAATATGTAGTGCTTATAGGTGTACGAATACGAACTTTGCCACCCACACAGCGCCATCTATACCTAAATGACGGAATAAATTAAAAATTTGTTTTGTTATTCTTAAATATTTCTTCGTTATGATAATTCCTATCAATTATTTCATATTTGCACATAAAATATGGAATTAATAACGATTTTATTCATTTTTTAGGGGTGTACGAATATGAACTTTGCATACTGTACATACATACATATACGTTGTTTTCAATACATCAACATTTCAAACCACTGGGGGTATATTTTGCTGTTATCATCCTGAATTTGTTGATTTTTATTGACGTCTCTGTACGACAGCAATTATATTACAAGTGCCAAGCGTTCACTGGGTTGCTAGGGATGGCAATAAAAATAATTATAATGTTTTTATATAATGGAAGAAGACAACAAGCTTGTAATTATTTGTGTACCCTAACCATAACGAAATGCACATTGGCGTTTGAAAACAATTATATGAGAAATATTTACCCGTAGTGTACTTAAGGGCTATATTTTGTTGGCTATTCGTCTTAATTGCTAATATAGAACTAAATTTCTGTAGAACCATATTGCAAGCGTAGAGTTGGTGTATAGTATCCGGTTTAAAATTGTTGGAAATTTAAAAAACAAATTGCAAGGATTCTATTTAAGTGACAGGATGTAACATGGACATCCCTGTGAATAGCTTTTCTGTGCAGTTGTTAAACGAGTGTCGCCATGCTATTTTACAACGTCAATAAAATTCCTATCAGTTACCGAGATCAAATATGGTAAACAATTTTTTGTCATGCAATTTATTGTTCTATAAAATGCAAAATGTGTAAACAAATTTTATAAGAAAATGAAGAAGACATTCACATTTAGTACAACATTTTTATACATTCAAATCTATATACGTAAATATGTTGAAATATTTAATAAAAAATAAAAATGAATAGAATTCAATAAAACAAAACAATAATATTTACTATAAAAGAAATTCTAGATTGTTGTTAATTATTGTTGTTGTTATGGTATATGGCAATATAAAGATTTCATTTAAACAAACGTACGTACATACATATGTATAGTATGTATGTAATAAAGTTGATTTTCCCTTTCGTATAAAAAATACTGATTTCTTTTCAATTGTTATCAACACATTTTGTCACGTGAATACTAAACGATTACTATTTTTTCACACTCTTGTTGTGGTCCAGCCCCCAAAAAAGCTTCATTCATGCGTTTTTATTGTCATTCAGCGAGAGTATTTTATAATTACTTCAGCAATTTTGTTTTAAATCAGAGATATGTTTCCTAAGTTCTTTTTATCATATTTGTTTATGTCCCTATAAAGATATTACTTTTTGCAGGTGTGTCCAAATTAAATATCGCTCCATCAGCCATAATATAATAGCTGAAAATAAAAACTTTGTGCTGAAAAAAATATTTCTTTCAAACATAGATCACGATCGAAGATGGATTATATCAGTTAGGGGGTTACAGCCCAGCAAACCAAATGTCCGATTTCCGACATATCGGAACAATTTCGGAAGCAAAATCGTTCAGATTTCGTTTCGATTTCTATAGGATTTTTCGGAGGGGAATTCGTTCAGATTTCGATGCGATTTCGGAGAAAATGTCGGAAGTAAATTTCCCTTCGAATATGCTAATGTTTTTCTTCCGATTTCGTTATGAATTCGGATCGATATGTCGGAAACAAATTTCCCTTCGCACAACAACCACCTTTTGTATATATCTAACAAGCAACATTTTAGTTTGTTGTCGAAAAAGAAAAGGCCTAACAGCTCAACTCGAAAGAGAATTACAGGGTGTTTTTGTAAAAAGGCTTGACTGTCACACGAACCGTTCGTACTAAAACGTATACGTTCAAAATTTGGTTCTTGTAAAATTTTACGAACCATTCGTTTTTATCTAAAAGCTTTCGTCTATTTTATAAAAGCTTTTATATTTCAGGGTTTCCATGACACTTATTTTGTGAATTTTGCATAGGCATCTGCACGTAAAATGTGTTATTTGATGGCAACCCCGATAAACAGATGACAAACAAAAAATAAGAAAAAAATGTAAACAAATTTTTAATTTTCATTCAAAACGATGGGTCTTTTCCATTCGTTTATTTTTGACGTATTCGTTCGTCTGATTTTGTTACGAAAACCAAAAAAATTACGAAAATAAAAAGCTTTCATTTGTTTGTCACACGAATACAAAAGTCAACCGCTATGAAAACCAAATTGTGTCTTCGTTCATGAAATCGACGAACGAATGGGCAAAAACTTTTTACATAAACACGCTGTTAATTAAATATCACTAAAACAAAATGGATGGTTATAAAATTCGCATATACAGTTTTTAAATATTTTAAATATAAATGCAACATATAATAATTGAAGGAGGTGCTGATAGACTCAACATATTCGTACACAAAGTTTACATTGTTCTACTATAACTACAAAATGATAACAACAGTGAAAATCATTAGATACCTTTGAAATTATAATCTTCCAATAAAAAACATAACAAAGAAAATTGATCAATAAAAAGAGAATTTTTTTTCCTTCGATAATCATACGAAATTATTCCAAAATCGTTCAGAAATCTTTACGAAAGTTCGGAAGGTACCTCAGATTTTCATACGACATTATTCCGAAATCGTTCAGAAATCTGTACGAAATTTCGGAGGAAACAATTCGCATTCCGAATTTCCCAAGGATTTTCTTCCGATTTCGTTCCGAATTCTGACCGAAATCGATCCGACTTTTCGTTCCCAAATTATGTCAACCACTTCATACAACTTTCGTTAAGATATCGATTACGATTTCGGATCAGGTATCAGACGTAGCGTCCGAATTTTTTTACAATGTCGGTAGGATTGGTTTCCTGGGAGGTTAGGTTAGGTTTAAGGATACGCAGCCGACTAATAGTATAGGTGACTGCTTAACTCGGAGACAGTTGGTCCATTGTGTTTATTCTAGGCACGTTGCAGGTGATAAGGATAGTGTAAAGATGTGAGGATAATGATATGGTCAGATGAAGATGAGTTTCAGATGCGGATCAGGTGAACATATGGCGGTTGATGGTGTGGTAAGACGATTATGGGGTTGATGAAGTGGAGATGAAGATGTGCATCGTTGCCTAATTGATGTACTGGAAGTAGAAAGAAGAGAATTAGCATAGAATTCTGTTAGTTAGGGACCTTGCCAAGCCACGATAGGTGTTGGACAATGAGATCTATGTTAGATAGGAATGTCGGAGTATCTATCTCATATCTAGCCAGTATTCGGTGTCTTCTTGTTTGCAACATTGGACATCTTCAGAGTTGTGGACCAATATTGCCCATCTTCGAACTTAAAATAAGTTTTGACAAAATATGACTACACTACATATGGCTCCATAGGGTTTTTTACACCTTTCGCACTGTTTTCTCAAGGAGTATGGACCGTCGTAATTGAGGCAACAAATGCAAGTGGCTTCAACATAAATCAAAATGATTCGAGAGCAGGTCTTAAAGTGAACTTTTCAGAAATTTTATGTGGGAGGTACCTGAAGGAGTTCAAATGTAGTTTACGGGCAAAATGTGTCTCATCGAAATAATGGTTTTAGACCCCAAGTATGTTTGGACGAAATCCGTTTCAGGCAATTTGGAGTTGATTTGGCCATGTCCGTCTGTCTGGCTGGAGCGCGCGATAACTCTCGAACGGATCTACCGATTCGGTCCAAAATTTGGCTTTCGTAATATTTTGTCCAAACTTAGTTTAAGTTCGAAGATGGGTTATATCGGTTCACTCCTTCCGGTACCTCCCCCACAAAAGTTCGAAAATGTTCAGAAAATTTGTGCGCACGATAACTCTTGAAGGGAGTAACCGATTTTGTCCATACATTGCACGTCGTGAAATTTCTACCAAACATAGATGACGTTCCAATATGTACTCAATCGGTCCACTCCTTCTCGCACACAAAAATTTAGGAAAAGTTCAGTTTAGGACCTGCTTTTCATTCGCTTTGATTTTTATTGTACCAACTTGTATTCACTGCCCCCCATACGACGGTACAAGTTTCAACAGGGGCAAGTCCATACTCCCTAAAAAAATAGGAGAGCAAGATAACTCTCCAACGGATCTGCTGATTCGATCAAATATTTGGCCTTTGTAATATTTTGTCCAAACTTAGTTTTAGTTCGAAAATAAGGCATATCGGTGCACTCCTTCAAAATTTCGGATAAGTTCCCTTTAAGAAATGCTATCGAAAAACTTTGATTTTTGCTAAAGCAACTTGCATTTGTTTGTCTCAATTACGAAGATAAAAGTCTTTTCAGGGGAAAGTCCATACTTCTTGAGAAAACAGCCCGAAAGGTGTAAAAACCCCTTTGGCGCCATATGTAGTGTAGTTCGAATATGGGCAATATCGATCCACAACTTCCGGTACCTCCCCCCAAAAGTAAAAACAATGTCACTACAAGTAAAAAAGTATCAGTCGGCTTTGCCGACAGAGATATCTCAGCCTATGTGAATTGAAACATTCATCTAGGGTCTTTTCAGTATTTTGTGGCCTTTTTTGACCTTACCGAGCAAAATATTGATTAGGATTAAATCAAAAGTGTTGCACCTCCTCACTTAAACCGAAGTGGATATTATTTTGGGAGTCATATCTTTTCAATAGATATCGCGCCCACTAGTCATTTCAGTGGGTCATCGTATAAATTTTGGGCCAGTATGCCAGGAAGCATGGACTTGTCCACGGAAAACATAATATCGCTGTAAACAGTACCTCAACAAACAGCATCGGTATACATTTCCAATGGATCTTCGAACAGACCTTAAACTGCACTTAAACACAAATGTTGAACTTTTGTGGGGGAGGTACCCTAAGGTACCTCCATTTTAGAATTTAAACTAAATTTGGACAAATATAGTCCATATTCGAACCTGATCTATATCTGGTACATATATTAGGATGTGTAATGTATGGACCAAATCGTTCACTCCCTTCAAGAGTTATCGTGCGAACAATTTTTCCGAACATTTTTGAACTTCTGTGGGGGAGGTACCTGAAGTAGTGGACCGATATGGCTTATCTTCGAACTTAAACTATGTTTGGAACTAATATTACGAGGCCCAAAATTATAGGGGGTTTTTGCACCTTTCTGGCTATTTTCTCAGGAAGTATGGACTTGCCCCTGATGAAACTTGTACCGTTATATGGGGGCCAGTGAATACAGCTAGCTACAACAAAAATCAAAGGGATTCGTGAAGAGGTCCTAAACTGAACTTTTCCGAAAGTTTGTGTGGGAGGTACCCGAAGGAGTGGACCGATTGAGTCCATATTGGAACTTCATCTAAGTCTGGAAGAACTTTCACGATGTGCAGAGTATGGACCAAATCGGTTACTTCCTTCAAGAGTTATCGTGCGCACAAATTTCCCGAACGGTTCTGAACTTTTGTGGGGGAGGTACCGGAAGGAGTGGACCGATATAGCTCATCTTCGAACTTAAACTAAGTTTGGACAAAATATTAAGAAACGAATTTTAGACCAAATCAGCTCATCCGTTCGAGAGTTATAGTGCGCACTAGCCAGACAGACGGACGGACATTGCTAAATCGACTCCAAATTGTCTGAAACAGATTTCGTCCAAACATACTTGGGGTCTAAAACCGTTATTTCGATGAGGCACATTTTGCCCGTATGAAAGTGTATATACCCTCGTTAGCATAAATGCTGAGTGTATAAAAATGGTATCTTCAACGGAGCAACCAATTTGATCCAAACTTTGGATCTGCTAATATTTTGTCCAAATTTTGTTTAACTTTTGAAATGGTCCATATAGGTCTTTTCCTTAGGGTACCTCCCCCACAAAAGTTCAACATTTTTGTTCAAGAGCAGTTTAGGGTCTGTTCGAAGATCCTTTGGAAATGTATACCGATGCTACTCCTTGTGGCCCTGTTTACAGCGATATTATGTTTTTCGTGGGCAAGTCCAAGCTACCTGATATAGTGACCAAAAGCTCTAAATTACACGATGGCCAACTGTAAGGACTGGTGAGCGCGCTTTCTATCGAAAGGAGTAACTCCCAAAATAACTTCAACTTCCGATATAGACAATGTGATGAATTCCTTCAGGTATCACCTCTGTAATACTTTTGAGTTTTTATTAAAATCAATATTTTTGTTGACAAGTTCATGCGTCCAAAAGGGCCACGGAATTCTGAAAATCATCTAATTTTGGCTGAAAAGGATTTTGTTTGTGGCATTCCGGTATTCGATCTGTCCGTAGGTGAAAGTTTCACTTCACATTGGCTGAGGGTATATATATGTCGGCAAAACCGACTGACACTTTTTTACTTGTTATCTCTAATTTATCAAGTGAGAGGAGGGAGGTCGTTCTACGACGAGAGACCACAGGCAAGATTGGTTTATATACCTTGCAACCAAGTTCCAAGAGCCATCTTTGTTGTGACCTCTGGTTGAAGATCTCACGAAGTTTGCCAATGTAATAGCACATTGGTGGCTGTGTACTTTCATCAACCGGAAGGTCGATAGACTTAGAGCCAACTCGAGCTAGTTCATCTGTTATCTCGTTTCCCATTATGTTACTATGATCCGGAACCCAACAGATCTTCTGAGTGCAAGGCGGAAGTGTTTATCACTGCACCACGGTGGCTCCCAAGATTAAGGGGTTATCCTCTCTTAAATGTTAAAAAATCGATATTTGTATTTGCAAAGAATACGTGGAAAAAAAATTTCAAGTCGATCGGAATAAATTTTCTGAGATGTGAGCTCCGTAAATAATAAATTTAAGGGTTTATCCCTAGTTGTGCAGGACAAAAAACCCATTTTTATAAAGAAGCTACCAATATTTTTAGAAGTAGATCTTACTTTCAAATGAAAGAGCACATCTTAATTTGCTTTTCGAATTTCTGTCATTGAAAAATATTGCATATTTTTGTGGTTAACCTTTTTTTGTAAAAGCGGTGCCAACGATAAATCGCAAAGAATGTGCAGATCTAAGATTTAAGAACCTAATAATCGTGTCTTTAAGCGAAACAGAATTTTAAAACATCGATTTAAAAAATTGTCAAAGTCAAAATTTCGATTTCAACGAAGAATGTATGTTCCGTTGTTTTGTCCAAAAATCGACATAAAATTAAAAAAATGTGTCGCTTAAAGACAAGACTTTTATGTATTTAATAAGCTCATCAAAATATATGAAGATCGGTCCACTCGTTTTCGAGCTATCGTTTGCACCAACTTCAAAAATGCTACTTCGAGAAAAAACGCGTTTTAATTTACGCCGCAACACACAACGGGTGCTTCATATCGTCATATCTCAGCCAATTTACCAATGTAAATTATACATCTAATATTTTCATATAAATGAATTGCAAACACCTAGACATACCCCAATGCAATGTGCAATTTATATGAATAAAGGTAATCACAAATGCCGAAACACCTTGGGAAATATTGACGCAATACAATAATATAGGTACGCCCTATTTCATTGAATTTTATAAAGAAGTATGAAACCACTCCCGTTCAACGATTCAATGATATGAAAGATGACGATTTACTTTTGTTGCAATGGTCATTTTGCGACATTATTTTTGAATCTACTTTCGAGTAGTATTTACATGGTAGTTTACCTTTCATTTTTTTCTTTCTAGTTTACCAGCTACTATTGTTTTCAATGAATCGATTACATTTTTAATCTGTTATCTTTTGATGTGCTACCCACATACTCTGCCTATAATATGATTTCTCACGCATTGATTTTAGTTTTCAACATAATTTTTACTAAATACTACACACACGTTTAATAATCTTTAAAGATTAGTTTACCTGTCTATGGCATAAGATAAATGGAATCCTTGCGACAGGTAGAAAGTGTCAACATGAAAGTGAAAATTAAAACAATAAAAAGGATTTGTTTTGAACATTAATCATTTCATTCAAATATTTCATACCAATGGATTGTGGATATTTCTCGAAATGGAAATTTTCCTTCGGATTTTTTCAATGCAATTGTACGGACAATGGTATTAGTTTTTATTGTTATTGTCATTAGATACAGTGTTACCTCTGTTAACACGATCTTAATTTGTTGCTGCTGTTTCACCACAAACTGTATTGAAGGAAGTAGTTTACTTTCGTTTGTGAAAGTACTAAGCTCTTCCTCTACGTTAGGGCTTATTCCTTGGAGGTGTACATATCTTAACTGATGATAATCACATTAATTTTAATTTTCTGTGTGGAGGTTTTCTACCCATTGAAATTCCAAAATACCAACCCAGCAAGCTAATCGCACCGACATTGGAGAAAATTCGGACGCTACGTCCGATGTTGTATGTCGAAATCGTAACGATATTTCAACGAAAGTTGTATGAAGAGGCTGACATAATTTCGGAACGAAATGTCGGAGCGAAATCGGAAGAAAATCCTTGGAAAATTCGGAAATCGAATGTTTTTCCGAATTTTCGTTCAGATTTCTGAACGATTTCGGAATGATATCGTATGAGAATCGGAGATTTCTGGACGATTCTGGAATAATGTCGTATGAATATCGAAGGAAATTTTCTCTGACGCCTCTTATTTATTGATCAATGTTTCTTCGTTATGTTTTTATACCCTACACCACACAGTGGTAAGGGTTATTATGTCTTTGTGCATTTGTATGTAACATACAAAAGGAAACGAAATAGACCCACAGTTCCTTTTGGGTATATACATATAATCACTTTCTGAGTCGATTTATGCGTGTCCGTCCGTCTGTCCATGTATTTTTGTTCGCAACATACAGGTCGCATTTTTTGTCCGATTCAGCTGAAAATTGGGGACTACAACTTTTTTAGCCACAGGAAGAACGCTATTGCTTTTGGTGAAAATCGGTTCAGATTTGGATATAGCCCCCATATATATTTTCGCCCGATTTCACGTATTGCTGCACCAAACACGCTATATACGTCCAATTTTGATGAAACTTTGAATGTGTGACTGAATTTTGTCTACAAATAAGTGTGCAAAATTATATTGAAATCGGTCTGGATTTGGATATAGCTCCCATATATATTTTCGGCCAATTTCACGTATTTTCTGTACCTCACACGCTATATATGTCCGATTTCGATGAAATTTGAAATATGTGATTGAATTCGGTCTGGAAATTAATGTGCCAAATTATATCGAAATCGGTTCAGATTTGGATATAGCTCCTATATATATTTTCGCCCTATTTCACGTATTTGCTGCACCAAACACACTATATACGTCCGATTTTGATGAAATTTGGAATGATTGACTGAATTCGGTCTACAAATAAGTGTGCCAAATTATATTGAAATCGGTTCAGATTTGGATATAGCTCCCATAAATATTTTCGGCCGATTTCACTTTTTTTCTGTACCAACCACGCTATATATTTCCGATTTCGATGAAATTTGGAATGTGTGACTGAATTCGGTGTGGAAATAAATATGCCAAATTATATCGAAATCGGTTCAGATTTGTATATAGCTTCCATATATATTTTCGGTCGATTTCGCGTATTTGCTGCACCAAACACGCTATATAAGTCCGATTTCAATGATATTTGGAATGTGTGACTGAATTCGGTCTGGAAATAAATGTGCCAAATTATATCGAAATCGGTTAAGATTTGGATTTAGCTCCGACTTATATTTTATATATTCACAGTGGTGTAGGGTATCATATAGTCGGCACCGCCCGACTTTGATCCTTTCCTTACTGCTTTTTATTGGGATTGATGTAGCAATTTTGTTTTTTCAGGATCCAAACTAGCTTTCCCTGCCTTACACCTTGGCGAACAATACAAAACTTTTTCCACTAATAAATTAGTTGTTTTAAAATATTAAAACAACAGTGGGATTAAGCCAGACTATTTTGAAAAAAAAAAACAAAATTGTAACAGCTATCCGAATAAAAAACGCCATCAATGATATATTTGAGAAACACTGGCATGGCTACCAACATCATTTCTTGCCTTCGTTGTGATTCAACGACACATAACAGTGGAGAAGATTTGTCTTGTTTTGCAAGCACTTTCGTCGGGGTTGTGTGAGGTTGCCAAAGAAAATCTTCTCATTGAAGTTTTTTCTTTGTTCACCTTTATATTTCGGTATATACTTGGGTATAAAAAGTTGAAGAAGTTATTGAAAAATAACTTCGGTGGAGAATATACTCAAACAAGAAACAAGGGAACTCATGAGATCCTGTGGCGAGGATCGAAACAAGTCTTCCCTGCCTTACCCCTTGGCGAACAATGAATGATTACATTTTGTCGTTATAGTTGAACAATGTACACTTTGAGTACGAATATGTTGAGTCTTGAATTAGTATATGTTGCATTTATAAATTTAAAAATTGTATATGCGAATTTTGTAACCAACCATTTTGTTTTTCGACAACAAACTAAAACGTTACCAACCCCTTGCTGTTAGATATATACCAAAGGTGTTTGTTGTGCTAAGGGAAATTTGTTTCCGACACATCGATCGTACCGAAATCGGAACAAAAACAAAGATAATTTTTAATATTAAATTTTTTATTAAATTTCTCGTTGGAATCGTGCTTAATGACCGTTTATTTTTGCAAGTGAAAAAGGAAAGCCGAAGATTCGAACCCACACAACCATCACTATGTGACATGCATGTTTTGCCTTTGGTAGAGGCTCTTCAGACATATCGGCTGTGGAGTGGCTTCTCTGTTATCGAACTTTTCTTCATTCAAATGCAATTTTTTACAACAACAATGGGTGTTTGCCCATTTAGCTGTGCTTTTATGACAAACGCTTAGCGCTGCGTTTGAAAGTAATGAGTTTGGCTCTGAACGCTAAGTCCATATTTATATTAGGCAATTTTCCTTACGGCAATTGTCATTTTGATCTTCCAACTGAAGGAGAGAGAGGTGAGGCATATGGTAACCCTTTGCTTCTCAACACCCTCTCTCATCGACAAACTGACAATTGCCGAAAGGAAAATTGCTTAACGTAAATATGGGCAAAATTTTCAAACAAATACCAATGTTTTTCTTCCGATTTCGGATCGATATGTCGGAAACAAATTTCCCTTAGCACAACAAACACCTTTGGTATATATCTAACAGCAGCAAGGGGTTGGTAACGTTTTAGTTTGTTGTCGAAAAACAAAATGGTTGGTTATAAAATTCGCATATACAATATTTAAATTTATAAATGCAACATATACTAATTCAAGACTCAACATGTTCGTACACAAAGTGTACATTGTTCTACTATAACTACAAAATGAAATCATTCATTGTTCGCCAAGGAGTAAGGCAGGGAAGACTAGTTTCGATCCTCGCCACAGGATCTCATGAGTTCTCTTGTTTCTTGTTTGTGTATATTCTGCACCGAAGTTATTTTTCAATAACTTCTTCAACTTTTTATACCCAAACATCAATCGTCAGCTCGAAGTATAAAGGTGAACAAAGAAAAAACTTCAATTAGAAGGTTTTCTTTCGCAACCGCACACAACCCCGACGAAAGTGTTTGCAAAAACAAGACAAACATTCTCCACTGGTATGTGTCGTTGAATCACAACGAAGGCAAGATAACAAAATGTTGTTGGTAGCTTATTACAGCCATAACTAACCATACAAACCGTGCCAGTATTTCTCAAATAGATCATTGATGGCGTTTTTTTATTGGGATAGCTGTTACAATTTTGTTTTTTCAAAATAGTCTGGCTTAATCCCATTGTTGTTTTAATATTTTAAAACAACTAATTTATTAGTGAAAAAAGTTTGACATTGTTCGCCAAGGTGTAAGGTAGGGAAGACTAGTTTCGATCCTGAAAAAACAAAATTGCTACATCAACCCAATAAAAACAAAAAACGCCACCAATGCACATAGGTTTCAATCAGGAAATTTTTGGCCAAAACCCTATTTTTGAAGTTTCGAAATTTTAATTTTTTTGCACAGAATAATAAAAAACACATCAAGTCATCTGAAAATAATTAGTTTTTGTAAATAACGGTAGTATTCGTTGATTGACGCAGTACCAAAGTTGACACTTTTGTATGTAAAAATAAAACAGACTTTGTGCTGTAAAATATACAATTTTTGTTGTATTGCGTCGCTGCATAAATATACAGAAGTGAGGCCAAAGTTATTGTGAATCGGGAAGCTGTTAATGAGTACTTTCATAATATTTACAAAAATAACGATGAAATTTGTGAAATTAGCGTAATAAAATCAATGTTTTTATATATATTAAAAATTACTTTTTACAAATATTTTTTAAATATATTTAAACTTTTAAAAAAATGTCCAAATTTGTCCACCTCCAAATCGAATTTGGAAGATAGCAGGGGGTCTGTACTAATAAATACAGAAGTAAAATCGTGCTCAAATTTGCCACAGTTAAAATAAAGTGGATTTTTCTATTTTAAGATGGGAGAATTTTTTGTAAATACCTGTTGTGGAATGTACGTAGTATCCAATTGAAATAGAACGGTAATACGCACATCTATCAACCGATTTCCCTTAAAATTCATATTTAAGGGTTTCAGAGTGTAGAAAACAAGTATGTATAATTTTTTTGAAAATAGGTCAATTTTTTGTCATAGCCCCCACATAAAAGTACTGTCCGATTTTAGATATTTTGTGGATTTTAGCGACACTTTATGACCGATTCGGCTGAAATTTGGTATTTTGACCTCTTGGAAGATATGAATCCTTCGTACCAAAAATTATTAACATAGGTCAATGTTTTGGTTTAGACCCCACACAACGGGACCACCCTGTTCAACAAATTTTGGCAGTTTTTGGTCATTTTGGCCGATAAAACGTAAGAATTGCTGTTTGTACACATTTATTATAAATAATAATTAATTTCAATACTAAATGGACGTTGAAATAGTTTTGGCCAGAAAATTTGGATTTGGGACCATTGTGCAATGTTCTATTACAATCTTCCAATAAAAAACCAGTAAGGAAAGGATCAAAGTAGGCCGGGGCCGACTATATAATACCCTACACCACTGTGAATATGTAAAATGTAAATCGCAGCTATATCCAGATCATAACCGTTTTCGATATAATTTGGCACATTTATTTCCAGACCGAATTCAGTCACACATTCCAAATATCATTGAAATCGGACTTAGTATATAGCGTGTTTGGTGCAGAAAATACGCGAAATCGGCCGAAAATATATATGGGAGCTACATCCAAATCTGAACCGATTTCGATATAATTTGGGACACTTATTTCTATACCGAATTCAGTCACACATTCCAAATTTCATCGAAATTGAAAATATATAGCGTGTTTGGTACAGAAAATACGTGAAATCGGGCGAAGATATATATGGGAGCTATATCCAAATCTGAACCGATTTCGATATAATTTGGCACATTTATTTCTAGACCGAATTCAGTCACACATTCCAAATTTCATAGAAATCGGAAGTATATAGCGTGTTTGGTACAGAAAATACGTGAAATCGGCCGAAAATATATATGGGAGCTATATCCAAATCTGAACCGATTTCGATATAATTTGGGACACTTATTTCTAGACCGAATTCAGTCAAATATTCCAAATTTCATCAAAATCGGACGTATATAGCGTGTTTGGTGCAACAAATATGTGAAATCGGGCGGAAATATATATGGGAGCTATATTCAAATCTGAAACGATTTCCTTGTAATTTGACACATTTATTTTAAGACCGATTTCAGTCACACATTCCAAATTTCATCGAAATCGGACATATATAGCGTGTGTGGTACAGAAAATACGTGAAATCGGCCGAAAATATATATGGGAGCTATATCCAAATCTGAACCGATTTCGATATAATTTGGCACACTTATTTGTAGACCGAATTCAGTCACACATTCAAAATTGGACGTATATAGCGTGTTTGGTGCAGCAAATACGTGAAATCGGGCGAAAATATATATGGGACTTATCTCCAAATCTGAACCGATTTTCACCAAAAGCAATAGCGTTCTTCCTATGGCTAAAAAAATTTTAGTCCCCAATTTTCAGCTGAATTGGACAAAAAATGCGACCTGTACGTTGCGAACAAAAATACATGGACAAACGGACGGACATGCATACATCGACTCAGAAAGTGATTATAGCTTCGTTCGAGAACTAAAAAGTTTTTACACATATAACACATTTTGAAAATTTTTCCCCGAAATGCGTTCCCGTACACCAAAAAAGTTGCAAAATGTTCACTTCTCTTTGAACAAAAATGGCGCTGAATGGCATTCTCTTTAGAAACTTTTTACACGACAAATTTGAGCGAGCAAAAATGTGCAAATGATGAGCAAACTCATTTTTGAACTCATTTTTGAAAGTTTTCTCTTTTGAACATTTTACCATTAAACAAGTAAAAAAAGTATCAGTCGGCTTGGCCGACAGATATATACCCTCAGCATGTGTATATTGAAACAATTTTTTCCCAAAAAACGTATGTATTTAAAGGGTTTTAAAATATTTGGACGTATGAACCGACAAAAAAAGTTGATTAGATTAAAGAGCAGAAGTTTTGCGGAGGAAATACTTAAAGGAATGGATCGACATTGACCATTATGGAAGTCGATCTCCAGCCACTACATATGGTGCCACTTTACTCCCTTCATGCTGTTTGCTTAAGAAGTGTGGATTTGCCCCTGAAAAAACTTTTACCATCGTAATTGAGGCAGCGAATGCAAGTTGCTTCAACAAAAATCGAAGTGATTCGATAGCAGGTCTTCAAGTGAACTTATCCGAAATTTTGTTTGAGAGGTACTGGATGAAGTGGACAAATATAGTCCATATTTGAACCTGATCTATATCTGGTAGATATATAAAGATGTGTAAAGTCAAAGCCACTCCCTTCAAAAGTTACCGTACTAACAATTTTTCCGAACATTTTTGAAATTTTGTGGGGGAGGTACCTTATGGATTGGACCGATATGGCTTATCTTCGAACTTAAACTATGTTTGGACAAAATATTACTAAGGCCAAATTTTGGACCGAATCGTCAGATCCGTCCGAGAATTATCTTGCGCTCCAACCACCTCACACGGTGTCATAGGGGTTTTTGGCAACTTTCAGGCTATTTGCTCAGGAAGTATGGACTTGCCCCTGATCAAACTTTTAACGTCGTGTAGGGGGCGGGGCGGTGAATAAAAGTTGCTGAAAGAAAAATCAAAGCGATTCGAGGGCAGGTCCTAAACTGAACTTATCTAAAATTTTGTGTGGGAGGTACCAGAAGGAGTAGACCGATTGAGTCCATATTGGAACCACATCTAAGTCTGGTATATATTTCACGATGGGCAAAGTATGAATCAAATCGGTTACCCCCTTCAAGAGTTATCGTGCGCTCAAATTTTCCGAACATTTTCGAACTTTTGTGGGGGAGGTACCGGAAGGACTGGACCGATATAGCCCATCTTCAAACTTAAACTAAGTTTAGGCAAAATATTACGAAAGCCAAAATTTGAACCGAATCGGTTCATCCGTTCGAGAGTTATCGTGCGCTCCAGCCAGCAGGACAGACAGACAGACGGACGGACATGGCTAGATCGACTCCAAATTGTCTGAAACACATTTCGTCCAAACATACTTGGGGTCTAAAACCATTATTTCGATGAGGCACATTTTGCCCGTATGAAAGTGTATATACCCTTCATAGCCTAAAGGCTGAGGGTATAAAAAGTACTGGAACGAAGTCCCAAAAAGAACTATGGGTCTATTTCGTTTCCTTTTGTATGTTCCATACAAATGCATAAAGACATAATACGCCTTACCACAGTGTGGTGTAGGGTATAAAAACGCCACCAATGTTATATTACAATCTTCCAATAAAAAAACATAACGAAGAAACATTGATCAATAAATAAGAGGCGTCAGAGAAAATTTCCTTCGATATTCATACGACATTATTCCAGAATCGTCCAGAAATCTCCGATTCTCATACGACATCATTCCGAAATCGTTCAGAAATCTGCACCAAAATTCGGAGAAAAATCGATTTCCGAATTTTCCACGGATTTTCTTCCGATTTCGTTCCAAATTCTGAGCGAAATCTATACGATTTCGCTCCGACATTTCGTTCCGAAATTATGTCAACCACTTCATACAACTTTCGTTGAAATATCGTTACGATTTCGACATACAACATCGGACGTAGCGTCCGAATTTTCTCCAATGTCGGTGCGATTAGATTGCTGGGTTGGTATTTTGGAATTTCAATGGGTAGAAAACCACCACACAGAAAATTAAAATTAATGTGATTACCATCAGTTAAGATATGATACACCTCCAAGGAATAAGCCCTAACGTAGAGGAAGAGCTTAGAACTTTCGCAAACGAAAGTAAACTGTTTCCTTCAATATAGTTGTTCGTGGTGAAACAGCAGCAACAAATTAAGATCGTGTTAACATAGGTAACACTGTATCTAATGACAATAACAATAAAAACTAAAGCCATTGTCCGTACAATTGCATTGAAAAAATCCGAAGGAAAATTTCCATTTCGAGAAAAATTCACAATCCATTGGAATGAAATATTTGAATGAAATGATTAATGTTCAAAACAAATCCTTTTTATTGTTTTAATTTTCACTTTCATGTTGACACTTTCTACCTGTCGCAAGGATTCCATTTATCTTTTGCCATAGACAGGTAAACTAATATTTAAAGATTATTAAACGTGTGTGTAGTATTTAGTAAGAATTACAACTGAAATGACTCGTGGGCGGGATATACATATATCGAAATGATTCCCAAAATAAGATCTACTTTCAAAATGGACTATGTCGATCAATTCCTCCATGCACATCCTCCGCAACACTTTTGAGCATTAATCCTAATCCACATTTTCCAAAATTCTTAAACCCTGCTAAATAATGATAATGAGGCTAAAACTTGTAAAATACCGAAAATCAGGTGGTACCGTTCTATTGGGCATATATCAAAACGTGGGCCTGACTGACAAATTTCTGGGGGAGAATTTTGTAGCCCCAACGAAGACTAAATACCAAATTTCAACAATTTTGATAACGATAGTGTGGCTCAAACCTTCTAAATACCGAAAATCGGGAGGTCCCGGCTAATGGAAGTTACATAAAAATGTGGACCGGTAGAGCCCATTGTCAATGCCAAAAAACTTGGAGTAATTGAAACTTCTACTATAAGCGAAACGACATAGTTCATTATGCCCCAGAAGGGTATAAAAATATATATGATTTTGCAACATTCTTCAGATTTCATAGATAAAAGCCTTTGTTGTTGTTTTATACTGAATAAAGAATTTTTTATATAATAATAAATGAAAAATGTACCATTTTATCACGTTTTGAAATTTTTAATTTTCCATCCTTGTCTCAAAGTCACAGACTCACAATTAATTTATTGAGAATAAAAATTGATTCTTTTGGCGTTGTTTTCAATAACAAATGTTGAATGATTATTGGAGTTTATTATTAAATATATTTACGACTTTTGTTTTATTTTATTTCATTTTATTTAATTTATATTTAATGTTAATTTTAATGATGATATTTTTTTTTGTTCTTATAAAGGTGAATGGTTTCTCTTTTCTTGTTGTGGTATTCCAATTTGTTCTTGTTTGGTTCAGAAATGCAAAAAACTTTTTAGAAGTGGATTCAAGTTTGTATTATATTGAACTGTCTACAATGTAAGAGAGTATCAATATTTTTGTTTACTCCTCCTAAAATGCGTTGAAACTTTAGTTTCATAAATACGTTTCCTGTTTGTGTGGTTGTGTCACTATTTTGTCTGTTGTTGTTGTTTTTTCTCTTTCTATTTAATACAGGTGCATGTGTGAAAATTGTTTATTGTTTGTTTTGTGAAGTAATGCATAATGGAGAAAATAGTTATTAAATATTTTTTTTTTAGTTTTCAACTTTTATATTTTTTTGTTAATATTGACTAGTGCAGTCTCCTTTTCTTCAGGGAATTATTTCACTATAAATATATTCTAGTTTAGTCTTAATTATATAAAGACCTTTTTATGGGGAGCGGGTTACTATTTTTATGTGTTCCATATTCGATTTTATACTGGGGATTTTAAATGATCGGTTGTTTGATGAAATGTTAAATATTTCTACAAAAGAGAATTGTAATGATTGAGTTGTGTGTGTTTATTGAGAGGAGTAAAGATGTTTTTGGTAATATTTGGCAATTTTTGGGGGAGTATTATGCTAACATGAAATCCATATTATACAAATAGACTAAGTCCTATTTTTATATATACTAAGTTAAATAATTAGAAAATACAAGTTAAATACATATGTATATTAATTTGAAACATATGAGAATCTAGTACCATAAGGATAAAATAAACAAACAAAAAAAAAATAAATAAAAAGTTAAATGATGTGAAACGACCAGTTAAAAAATAGTCAATGCTTTGTTAAATAATAGGTCTGTTCGATAACCCAAAAGTTTGTAAAAATTTGTACAATCTTTTACGAAATACTGTTCGCTAACAAACTTGTTCAGTAAAAGTAATTGCAAGAACTTGCAAATTCTTTTTACTTGCGAAGTTGTCGAACAGATCTATTATGCAAATGTTTATATGTATTTTTTATTAATGCAATGCAGAATCCCATTATTGATCCCAAATATTGCGTTCTTCAATCGACTTCCAAACTACAGTAAACTCATGAAATTGCAGTATTGGAGAACTCAATCTAAGTACGCCTAATTAAACGCAATTTGTCCAAGAATTCTCTCTAGTGTCACTTCGACATGGGGAAGCCCACTAATGTTCTTTAGTGCACCTTGCAGATGCACCAATAACAACAAATTTCTAGGAAATGCTCCCAACGAAGACAAATATGAAATTTAAGCCATTATGGCATTATAATAATTGTTCCACAAACATCCCAGATGGGTCAAGGGAGACTTCTCTTATATCAATAAGTGCACCCCGATTCATATTAGCTCAATGATATGGGACCTACTGTTTTTTGCCTAGTCCGAACGGCGTGTCCTAAGACACCCCTTGTAAAGAAGTTTTACAAGGCTGAAATACCCAGAAAATGTCGCCAACATCACTGAGGGGTATTTTGCCACCGTTGAAAATTTGGGAATCGCAACCACGACCTTTAGCGTGTAAGGTGGGTGTGCATACCATTGCACCACGGTGGCACCCATTACGGCATAAAACCATGAAAATACCCTAAAATCGGAGTTAACGTCATTTGGGGGTATATCAAAACAGGGCACCTGGCTATCTCCAGACCAAAGAACAAGTAATCAAATTGATCATGTTGTGATAGATGGAAGACATTCATCGAGCGTTTTGGATGTTCGATCGTTCCGAGGCGCAAACATTGATTCGGACCACTATCTTGTTGCAGCAAAGGTACGTACCCGTCTAAACGTTGCAAATAAAGCACGAACAGACACAACGCAGAAGTTGGACACTCAACTAGCCCAATTGCTTAGTGAGAGCACTCCTTGTCCCGATAATATAACATCACAATGGCAAAATATTGCCCACTCCATGCAAACAGCCGCAAAATCCATATTAGGATAGCAGAGACCTCCACCAAGGAATTCATGGTATGTCCAGGAGTGTCGTGTTGCTACCGAAGAGAAAAATGCGGCATATAGAGCTACTTTACAATAGTGATGCACAAAACAATACGCTAGCGTCGATTACTCTTAATCGCAGCCACAGTTGAGACAAAAACAAATAAAAAATTCGCATTGTTTTATTTTTTTAAAAAATATTTAAATTTCACTATTTAAATTTTACTATTTTACAGCCTGTTTCTGTATGTCGAAAGAAGAATGTGTGCGAATGAAACACGTCCAAACTCTTGTGTGTTTTTCAAATTTGTTTTTTTTTTGTTTTGATGCAAAAGCAAAGGTAAAATTATTTGGAAAACTAAAGTTTGGGCGTGTTTCATTCGCACACATTCTTCTTTCGACATACAGAAACAGGCTGTTAGTTTTTAAAATATAAAAATTGGTAAGAAAAGGCAACAAAAAACAGCATGAAATATTTAAGAGAAAATGGTTCCGATTCTCTTTGTGCATCCCTACTTTACAATCAGTAGCAACGCGTAGCGCACGAGAGAAATATCAGGAGAAAAGGAGAGAAGAGAAACGTCTTTTCCGCAAGAAAAAGAGAGAAATGGAAAAGCAGGAGTGTGAAAAAATCGAGATGTACAGGAGCCAGAATGAAGCCCGAAAATTTTACCAAAGAGTGAAACATCAAACAGATGGCTTTGGTACAGGCACATCCTCCTGTAGAGAACAGCAAGGTAATCTGGTAACAGATACAGATAGCGTGCTCAGGATATGGAAGGAACATTTCTCCAATCTGCTGGTATCCAATAGTAGCGAAGACGGTGATACCACAGATCCAATCCCAGAAGATGGTATAGAATGTATACCGCCCGGGCTGTTTAAAACCGGAGGCGACGCGCTGATAAGGTGTATGCATCAGCTAGTTAGCACCATCTGGCAGGAAGAACGCGTACCCGACGATTGGAACCTGAGCATCCTGTGTCCCGTCCACAAGAAAGGAGATAAGACTGTATGCTCCAACTATAGGGGCATAAGTCTTCTCCCTATTGCCTATAGGATAGTGTCAGGGATATTGTGCGAACGACTAAAGCCCATGGCCAACGAAATAATTGGACATACAAGTGTGGCTTTAGACCTGGCAAGTCCACCATTGACCACATATTTACCCTGCGGCAAATCCTGGAGAAGACCCAAGAGATGCAGATCGACACATATCACCTTTTTGTCGCTTATAAAGCAGCATTCGACAGTCCCCTCCAATCAAAGGTATTTCATGCAATGTCTGAATTTGGTATCCCCACAAAGCTCATCCGGCTTTGTAAGATGACTTTAACTGATACTAGGTCCTCAATTAAAATTGGAAAGAACCTCTCCGAACAGTTCAGTACCAAAACATTTTGCTGGAAAAAAGTAATACGAGATGCAAATGTCAAAAGAAATGGCACAATTTACACCAATAGCCACATGTTACTTGCTATGCTGATGACATGGACATCATGGGACGATCAGTAAAGGAAGTAACTGATACCTTTAAAAAGGTCAAAGCAGAATCTGCGAAAGTGGGTCTGGCGGTAAACGGCGAAAAGACCAAATTGATGGTGTCGACGCGCAAAGCGTTCATAGAGCTCGGACCAACTGTGGAAGTTGGTACCTATAATTTTGAGGTAGTTAAATACTTCGTCTACCTCGTCACTGCCATAAACACAACAAACAACATCAGTTGTGAAATAAGAAGAAGAATTGTATTGGCCAACAGATGGTACTATGGTTTAAATAAGCAATTTAAAAACAAAGCCACAAACAAAAATAACACTATACAAAACGCTGATACTGCCCGTGTATGTATGACTCCGAAGCATGGGTTGCACAAGCAGATCAGGCAGTGCCTGGTGTGTTTGAGAGGAAATTTCTTCGAAAGATCTACGGGCCGATTTGCGTTGACGGTAAATATCGACGTCGTATGAACCACGAGCTATATAAGCTATACAAAGACATGAATATAGTTAAACGTATCGAGATGCAACGATTGCGTTGGCTAGACCATATCATAAGAATGAACGATGATGAACCCGCTAAAAAGGCGTATGAATAAATGCCACATGGCGGTGCACTCAGAATCGGGAGGCCTAAGCTTCGATGGAGCATACAAGTGGATGAAGAAATGAAAAGGCGTGGTATTCCAAAAAGCGAAGCTAAAAATAGAGAGAATTGGAGATCTTTTCTTAGTTCGGTCTATGGAACAAATGTTTTGTAATTGGCCAGCTAAGTAAGTAAGTAAGTTATTATGAATGAAATTTCCCTGTGAATTTTGTCTATCCGCCGTTGCAACTTAAGGGAGAAAATAAAAAAAGCAAGGGGAATTGCCGTTCATTTTTTGAGGAAAAAAATATAAATCCGAAAAAACTATTTCCCATAAAGACTTCTTCATATCAATGACATGTAACATCCTCCAAGTCCGAATAACGTGCCGCACACTAAAACACCACTTATAGATGCGGCAAAACATTTGTTAATATGAGTGATATTTTCTTAAATTTGAAAAAAAAAAAAAAAATAAAACCTTATAAATATGTGCATCTTTGATTTCGACAAAGACATAAATACAACAAGATAAGACATTTCTTTTGCTATCATTCTTCTGTGAATGGCTTTTGAATTTAACATAATGTTATGTTACGATATGGTGACATAACATATTTTTCTTTTATACATTTTTACGTATTTAACCGAATAAACCGACCCAATTGACATGGAACTATTCTTGAATAGATCCTTGAATTCTTAAATTTCGTTTCTGATACCATTACATGAAATGTTCCTCCTTGGTTGCGATTTTGAATTAACTGCAATCTGTTAAGGGTAATGTTTCTATACATTGTTTCGTAAACATTTTTTTGTTGCATGCATTTTGTCAGGTCTTTATTACTTTATGTCTTTGATTTCGAAAACAAAAGATATCCTGCGATCCCAAACATTTTTTCAAGAATTCTACTATCTGTGAGAAAATATGCATTTGGTAGATTTATTTGGAAATAAATTTGAAATATTAGCTGTGTCTTTTTACGTGATAATTTGTAATAGTTATTACAAATGTTTCGAATTTTGACAGTTGTATAAAGGAAAAGTTGCTGAAAAAATTGTTTCAGCAACATTTAGTAAGTAAAAAGACACTCCAATTATTAGTTTTTTTTAAATTCCAATAATTTATAGACATTTCCTTATTTTGTTTACATATACCGGTGACACTAATATTACAAACAAAAACAAATTTCTATGTGGTTGTTGTTGAGTTGTATTATTTACTTTACCATATTTGTTCCACCATGCATTTCGGTGTGATAATTAGTCTAAAACCTTCCAAATACCGAAAATCAGAAGGTACCGTTCAACATGTGGACCTATACTGACAAGTCTCTGGGGAACGTTTTGTAGCCCCAAATAACACTAAATACCAAATTTCAGCCACTTTGGGAAGATAATGTGTCTGAAACCTTCAGAATACCGAAAATGGGGAGGTACCGTTTTATGGGGACTATTTGTAATAGCAAAGTTCTATCTTAAATATTGCGAGGTGTATCTTGATTCCAACAGACGGACGGACAGACGGGAATGGTTATAACGACTTAGAATTTTATGCTTATCAAGGTTATATATACTTTATAGGGTCTCCAACGAATATTTCGATGTGTTACAAACGGAAAGAACCCGCTGTCGTTGCTTGTAGTATCAGTCAGCTGTGCAGACAAATATATACCCTTAGCCTCAGACCTAAAGAAAAGAAGTAGACACAATACTTGTGATGTGTATATGTGGTTTTTGAGTTTTTGTCCAAATTTCTCAGCAAGAATGGACTTAAATAAAGTATGGGCAAAATATTACGATACCCAAAATTTTAACAAAATCGGTTTATCCGTTCGAGAGTTATCGTTCGCACCAGCCAGACCGACAGACGGACGAAATCCATATTATCTGAAACGCAATTTGTTCTAACATACTTGGCGTCTAAAATCATTATTTTGATGAGAGAGTTATGCTTTGGTTACATTTACGAAATCCACTCGATTTCAACTGTCAATTCCTTTGCGTATACGTCAAATGAAAACTCATCTGAAATCAATTGGATTTCTTTTGACGTTTAAGCAATGGATTTGACAGTTGAAATCGAGTGAATTTCGTAAATATAAACGTAGCATTATTTTGACTGAGTGTATATACCCTCTTTAAATTATAAAAATCGGTTTTGAGAAATATATCTGAATTAGATTAAGCGGATATTTATAACAAATTGATGGAGAAGGATTTCAAAACGGACGTCTAGAGTATGATGGTGTATTGTAACCCCATAGTCACATAAGAGTTGTTTCTGCGGCTTCTATGGTTGACAGCACCCCAACAATATGGTATGAATTGCACGACGTACTGCAAACCCGACCTAGAATTTGCTTGAACTAAGTCCAACGACACGATATAAGAGACCAGTAGTGGAATTCTGTAACTCATTGTTTCAAGTTACCGACCAATATCGGTAAAATTAAAATGCTTATAATTTCGGTAATTAACGAAAATTTTCGGTAAGTTAACAACCAAACTAAAGTTGTTGATAAATCCTACCGATAGCAACAATGTTGTCAACTTTTATTGATACTTTTCATTCATAAATTTGCGTTTTAATATTACCGATTTTTGTCGGTAACTCAAAAAATGGGTTACAGAATTCCACTACAGAAATGTCTCGTTACCCTTTTCACATATCAATGAATGTATGCCGATTCCTATTGGCTCAATGATATGGGACTTTTCACCGAGTCCGAACGGCATATCATACGAAACCACCTGTAGAGAAATTTTTCATGGCTGAAATACTCAAGAAATGTCGTCTACGCCGCCACCGCCGAAAATTAACCGCAGACCTTCTGAGTGCAAGGCGGATATGCTAACCATTGCCCAACCGCACTTAGACACAAATGTTGAACTTTTGTGGGGGAGATACCCTAAGAAGAGCGCCAGTATGGGCAATTTTCAGAAGTTAAACTAAATTTGGACAAAATATTAGGAGATCCGAAGTTTGGATCAAAGTGGTTGCCGCCGCGTTCAAGAGATATCGTGCATAACAGTATAGTGGCATATTTTTAAATATTGGGGGAAGTACCGGAATTTGTGGACCGTTATAGATCTTCTTCGAACTGAAACTATGTTTGGACAAAATATGACGAAGGCGAAATATTGAATCAAATCGGTTGATCAGTTCGAGAGTTATCGTGCTCTCCAGCCACGACATATGGTGCCACAGGGGTTTTTTACACCTTTCGGGCTGTTTTCTCAAGAATTTTACCGTCGTAATTGAGGCAAAAATCAAAGTGATTCAACAAAAATCAACGTGATTCGAGAGCAGGGGTCTAATTACGACATTCGATTCGATCGAGTATTTGGTCGTGAATAGAAAAATCGAACTATGAAAATCTATTCGCGCCATCAATCGTATATTTACTAAGGTAGATACATTAGCAATGTGTTACAACACTGTCAAAAGGTTTTACAAAAATAATTCGAAAATTATTACCCGAAATATTGTTTAACGATTTCAACAAATATTTACATTTTTTCATTCATAATTTTGTTTTTTAGTTTTTACTTTTAAAATAAACGCATCTGTTACCATCTACCTTCTTAATGTTCGTTGAAGAATGCATAGGTTTTCATAGTACGATTTTTTCATTCACGAGCAAATACTCGATCCAATCGAATGTTCTAATTATACCCCAGGTCTAAAAGTAAACCTATCCGAAACATTATGTGGGAGGTACCCGAAGGAGTGGACAAATATAGTCCATATTCGAACCTGATCTATATCTGGTAGATATATGTATTAGGATGTGTAAAGTATGGATGAAATCGATCACTCCCTTGAAGAGTTATCGTGTGCACAATTTTTCCGAACATTTTCGAACTTTTGTGGCGGAGGTACCCGAAGAATTGGACCGATATGGCTTATCTGCGAACTTAAAATAAGTTTGGACACAATATAACGAAGGCCAAATTTTGGACCGAATCGGCAGAATGGTTCGAGAGTTATCTTGCGCTCCAACCACTACACACGGTGTCACAGGGTTTTTTTTTTGAAACTTTCAGGTTATTTTCTCAGGAAGTATGGTTTTGCCCCTGATGAAACATGTACCGCCGTAAGCGGGGCCGTGAATACATGTTGTTACAACAAAAATCAAAACGATTCGAGAGCAGGTCCTAAACTGAACTTTTCCGAAATTTTGTGTGGGAGGTTCCCGAAGAAGTGGACCGATTGAGTCCATATTGGAACCTCATCTAAGTTTGGTAGAAATTTTACCATGTGCAAAGTATGGACCAAATCGGTTACTCCCTTCGTGCGCACACATTTTCCAAACATTTTGGAACTTTTGTGGTTGAGGTACCGAAAGGAGTGGACCGATATAACCCATTTAAACCCCAATTAAACTAAGTTTGGACAAAATATTACGAAAGCCAAATTTTGGGCCGAATAGGTTGATCCGTTCGAGAGTTATCTTGTGCTCCAGCCAGACAGACGGACATGGATAAATCAACTCCAAATTGTCCGAAACGGATTTCGTCCAAACATACTTGGGGTCTAAAACCATTGACTTACTCCCGAAAAAAATTGTAAATGAGGCCGCTAGAACAACCTACTGAAAAAATAATCAAAACGACGCGAGAGGAGCTCTTAAACTTCACTTTTTCCCAATTTCGTGTGGGAGATACATGACTAGAATAATGCGATGTGCATAGTCCGTACTAATCAAAAACTTCCTGCGAGAATTATCTTGCGTATTTCCTTTTTTTGTTGGTGCCGTCTGGGTTCCATGGAGCTTTTTGGCTAATATCTCGACAAGAAAAAAAGGACTTGCGCAAGAAAAATAATGTATAAAAATTTCCACATGATCCGAGAGGTGCTCTTAAAATTCACTTTATGCGAATTTTTTGTTGGAGGTACCTGAAGGAGTGGACAGATATATGTAGTTCATATTCGAGTCCGATATGTATCTGGAAGGAACAATACGACGTGCATAGTTTGGACCAAATCAATTGTCCTTATACAGAAAAATTTTGAACTTTTGTGGGGGAGGTACCCGAACGAGTGGACCGATATGGCCCATCTTCGAACTTAAACTAAGTTTGGACAAAATATTACGACACCCAAAATTTTTGGTTCGAATCGTTTAATCCGTTCGAGAGTTATCGTGCGCACCAGCCAGTCAGACATGGCTGAATCGACTCCAAATTGTCTGAAACGAATACTTGGGGTCTAAACCCGTTATTTCGATGAGGCACATTTTTGGTGGTATCAAAGTGTATAAACCCTTTCTAGCCTAAAGGCTGAGGGTATAATAACGCTATTTGCCAGAGAAGTGGAAGTTTTGCAAGTTTTTGGAGTAAGAGAACGCGCTTTACGCAAAGAAACATGCAAAAATAGTGGAAATATTCTAATTCTGAACAAACCTCGTACAATCCAGCCTAAAGTGGGGTGCACACGATCAGTTTTGACTGTCAGTTTTGCTCAAATAATCGGTTCCTTGACAGTGTGGCCGTTCATTTTTGTCAGTCATCAGGCAACCATAATTTTTTTGTGGTTGCTGGACAGTTTGACACTTATCGATATTTCTGAAAAATCTACAGTTAAAACTGATCGTGTGTTCTCAATTAAGTCTCGCATACGTGATCGAGTTATTTCGATCGATATTTTCACTATTTGGATTACGGCATCCTTTATCGAATACACTTTCGAGTGGAATCTTGCGAGTTTTTACCCGCCACACATTTGCTGTCGAAATGATTATTTTTGTGGGATAAAACGAACTATAATGGAACATTTTTCAATAAAACTAATCAAAATCACATACTAATTACTTTTTCCAATAAAATGAGTAAACAAATATACAAAAATGTTGTACTTTATTTAAAATAAAAAAGAAAATTACCAAAAAAAGAATTTTTCCACTTTGCAACTTTGTTCTCCGAAAAAACAATACAATTAGGCTAGCTATTTAAACAATAAAATTGTTTTTAATTTTCACAAACATAAATCACCGAATAATTAAAAACAGCTGATTGTTTTCAAGAAGAAGAAGAAGAGTTACAAGAGCTTGCTAGAAATTTGTCCAGCAAGAATTTGCAAACTCTCAGTAAAAGAACTGTCTCTCTCGATTCGCTCTCTTTTGCTGGATTTTTGTGTTAACAGACGACTTCCAGCAACAATTGGTGCAAATTGTTACGAGTTTTAGGGTAAGCAGACAGACCTAATATTTTGTGTCTACCATATGTTTTCACCGTTCGATAACCGTATGTATCGATAACTTGTTTAAATAATTTCGATCGTATAAGGGAATCCAAAAATTTCGAACATTCGTAATTTTTCTTCGAACAAAAACTCGCTCGATTACGGATGCGAGAATTAGGCCCCAGGTGACATCAACTGTAAATTCCATCTCATTTCTTTTAAAGTATACGCAATAGAAAGTCTGTCTAGTTACTTTTCCAGCAAGAATTGTCCAGCAAGAACTTTCTCTCTTTTGCAAGAAAATTGTAAAAGGTAAACAGACACCTTCCCTGCAAAAACCAGCAAGCAATCAGCTGACTTGCCAAAACAGAACAATATGTCCGCCAATGAAGGAACCAAAGGAAACAAAAATGTTGTATTTTATTAAAAATAAAAAAGAAAATAACCCAAAAATGGATTTTTTCCACTTTGCAACTTTGTTCTACAAAAAAATCGTTCTCTTTTGCTGACTTTTTGTGTTAACAGACGACTTCCAGCAACAATTGGTACAAATTATTACAAATTTTAGTGTAACTAGACAGACCTATTGTTGGCTATTGAAACCCACTGTATTTCGTAAACGTACTCTTATTCATTTAGAATGATTGGTTATGACTGCTTGAGATAAAAGGTTAATCAAATTCCTGTTGACCACCGACGTGACAGGGGGAGGCCCGAAATGGTACATTTTAGACATTTTTTGTATATTTTATTCACAAAACATCAAATTTTGTCCGATTTATGGTAAAAGTTGCAATAGAGCGAACTGTCAAAAATGAGTTCCATATACACATTTGTTTAAAAAAGGCGGTAAAGGAAAAATTGCAGAAACGTAAAAAAACCGAAACAAATGTCAAAGTCACGTACCAGACACTCAGGAGCCAGCAAACATGTTACAACTTTTTGGTCGCCCAAATTGGTGATGTAAAAGAATTCTAAAGAGAGCGATATTCAGCGCCATTTTTGTTTAAGGAGAAGTAAACATTTTACAACTTTTTGAACGCATTTTTGCGAAAAAAATGAGTAAAGTTGGTGAACATTTTAGAAACATTTTTGTTCAAGAACACAACTGAAGTGTATCTTGAATTTGGATGCAAAAAAAAACTTTTGCTTATAACCATCTAAGCAAGCAAGCAAGTTTATAGATAGTTGATTCTAATAAAAAGCTTTTTTTTTCGAAATAAAAAAAAAATCATAATCAAGACAAATTAAAATAATTTAATGTTTTTATTTAATATTAAAATATTAATGACAAGGCATTTTTGTAAGGCAATCTATTATTCGAAATTAATATTCCTTCCTGTTATATAACCACATAGAACAGTTTTCGAACAACATGAAATGAAAGATGTCATTAACATTTAAATATTGGATTTTTATAGAATTTTAAATGTGTGAGATTTTGTTTATAAAAATTGTGTGTATTTTTATTATTTATTTATTTTAATTTTGTGGGACGGGTTCAAGTAACGATTTTTTCATTTAAAAAAGGCACGATTGTGTAGAAGATTTTCTTTTATCTTTTTATAATCGTTTTGTTTGTTTTTTTGATAAATTGAAAGTGAAGGCATAATTGTGATTAGGCGAGAATAAGGACCGAAATTCGATACTATGGTATGTCATGTAATTTATGTCAGTATGTCCACAGTTTGTCAAATAAAATGTTCCGACAAGGTTCTTTGTTTTCAAATGTTAATGCAAAGTTTTGGTGTCCAAACTGATTGTTGCCAAAGTGGCAAAAAAGTCTAAACAAAACCTTAACAATATCTAACATTTAACATTTCAAACAAAATATTGTGAAATCACTTTTTTGGCAAACTGTATGTTTTGGATAAATATTAGTGTACTATAATCTATAATGGTAATTTTCATTTATTTTCTTATAGGCGGGTGGTAAGGCAATCGACAAAATAAGTTTAGTTTTTTTTTAACTCAAGGTTTTATTCTCTTTTCTTATAAAAACAAATTTTCAATAGAAAAAGAGCTACACAAGCCGGTTATTAGTTTGTTCGCCTTTAATCTATTTGCAAATTTGTTTTTAAATTCGAAACAACCTAGAGGTTATGTATGTGTTGTGTAATTTTTTTTTATTTCACTGCTGATGTGTAAAAATAAAATAAATGAATTTTGGATTTGTATTTAGTTTTTTTTTTGTTGTTTGTGGCACTATATTTAGGCGAGCTTTCGAAAAGCTTAGATTCTGATCATTTAAACAAGCACTGCCGTTAGAATTGACTGTAGCTCGGAACTACAATAACAGCTAGTGTTGTGTCAAATAAATGGATCAGTTAAAGTTAACATAATGCACAAGTGGTGAAATTACTCTGCCAATCAAAAATGCTAAGCCATATTTTATGAAAAGGGTTCAAACAACTCCTTCCAAGGTTGGTAGCTTTTTTGATTTTTTTGGGAGTGCATATCTAACTAATGAACTAAGGGTTGGAATTTTTACAAAAAGGACCAAAATTAAAAATAATGTGTTTTTGTTTGTTTTTCTTTATGAAAAAATTAAGAAATAACAAAAAAATAATTGTAATCGCTTTTTAGTAGAAGCAACTGCTTCTTATAAGAAATTGAAAGGTAATAGAACAGTTTGAAATATTCTTCAATTGTTTATTATAAATACCTAAATGTTCACAAATGTACTCAGGGGAGATAGTAATATTGTAAATGTTTAAAAATAAATATTGTTGCTGTAAACATTTACTGTTTTCGTCGACAGTTGCCCTCTTCGATTGGGGAAATCTTTTTTACTTCCACGTTTTTTCCGCTGATATATCAGAAGTTACCAAGCTTTGAAGTGACTACGTCAAAGTAGAATTTTTCATCGACAGACGTTTTGGTCTTGCCTGCGCGTGTACAGTAAAAGTGATTCTTATACAAACGAATTTCTACTTGGAGCACAATCATTCATTTGCAAAACTTTACCTAGCCAGCGCAACCTTTGTAAATTGATACGTTTTTTAACTATATCGTTATAAACAATCTGTCTGTTATCCCAAGTATATACGATTCTAAGTCATAAAATAAGACGCGTTGTATCACTGCTTTATATCTTCATAAGCTTTGTTCCAGTTAAGTTTGTTAAGCGGAAAAAGTGGTAGACACCTGAAGCAATGTTACATTGGTACATGATGAGGCAAATTGTGGACAACGGTTAAATCACTCTCGAATACGGGTTATTTTTAACGAAACAATTGAAAGGGTCTAGGACTGGGTGACTTCATAAATACAACACTGCGTAAAGTCCTGCCAAACTTAGACAAAGTTCGAAGATGGGCCATATTGGCCCACTGCTTCGGCTACCTACACAAATGTTCAAATTTTTTTGCTAAAATCGTAATATTTCTTCGAGACACAGATTAGGATCGAATGTGAAATATATGGGTCCACTACATTGGGTACATCCTACACAAAACTTATAGCAAAAGTGTCGTTTAAGAACAACTCTCGGAACGTAAAAAGCCGCCCAACCAACTATACATCGTGTAAAAGTGAATTTCCTTAATATACAGGGCAATCATGAATAAAAATTCGGTGTGGAATTTGTTCACTTTCCCCAATTTCACAATTTTTTTATTTCCATATTTATGTCCAAAAAGCGAATATTTTTGTCAATTCGGCGAAAATATTCCATAATTAAGTGATTAAAGAACTTTTCAAAGTTTTAAAATATTTATTTTAAAAGAACTTTAACTTTTCAAAATTGCGGAAAATTCCGAGGGAAATATTCATGATTGTCCAAGGAAGTACCTCTTTCAGATTGAGATCAGTTCGGGGATAAATTGTTAAAGTGATCTAGCGATTGTTTTTGCAACGGTATAACTTTATTCTTAGTGAATCCCATTAATGCCGAGACTAATGCAGCTATAAACCACAAGGAGGGTATATGTTTATGGCTAGATCAAAAATGCTCCTCATCGAGGTAATTGCTGCTTTAGGCTCCACATATGTTTAGACCAATCGGTTTCAGACAGTCGATTTAGCCATAATAGACGTCAGGCTCGAGGGCACTATAATTGTTGAATGAAGTAATCGATTTGATCCAAACTTTGTACAGCTTAATATTTCTTCCAATTTTTTTTTAATATTTTCCCCCCGTCGCACACTGGTCGAAGCCACTGATCTAGCAGCGCGAAAGTCAACAAATCGTACTATAAAATTGGGAAATATTTTCCATTGTATCGATTTCAGACACTTTGCAGACAAAGATTTTGTTTTTTTTTATTTTTGTTGTTGTAAATATTCACTCAGTTATTAACTATCAAATACAACAGTTTTTGTTGCATCAGATTTTAAAGAAATTGTTGCAAAAAATTAACTTCATATTTGTTTAAATGTTAAATAAATTCGTAATGAAAATGGACAAGATATATTTTTAATTAATAGCAGAGGGCGTGATTTAAATTATAAAAATTAGTTTGGGGTATGCAGGTACTTAGTTATATAGCAATAAATTTTCAAAAAATTCAATTTTGTTTTTATGGCTTGTACGCGCTTGTTCCATAGAATGCATCTTGTAAACTTGGCCGAACTTAGGTCCGATTATTTTTTGGGGAATTAAATTGGACTCTCTGGATACTGAATAGCCATATTCGGGCTGCAAATATTTGCAAATCTTTTGATGACTGCACTTTTAAAATAAGGATTTTGCATGAAATTCATACAAATTTAGCTGTGCATTTGTATGGGAGCTAAATCAAAATATGGACTTATCTTGAGAAATGTTTGCAAGGAGGAGTTCTACCCCCTGAGACACTATAATACCATATTATAGCTAAATATGTTATTAAATATGGGATAACAAGTAAAAATTCAACGAATCGGAGGTACCATAAAAGGGGCTACATCGAAACATAAATCCGTATTGAAAATGTCTTGCAAGACGATTTTATACGCAGTGAGAACACGGAATGCAAAATTACAGCCAAGTTGAATTAAAAATGTGGTCATGATATTCAAAATACCTTAAATTGGGAGGTACGGTTACATGGGGGCTATATAAAAACGTGGACCTATGTTCATAATTTTTGGTGGAAATATTTTGTGACCACTAGGAATCCTAAGTACCAAAGTACAGCTAATTTGCTACGAAATTGTGGCTTAAATCCTCAAAATACCGAAAATCGGAAGGTACCGTTATATGGGGACTATACCAAAACATTAGCCGATATTGTTCATATTTGGCCCATTATTACCCACAGGTACAAGCTGAGTTTGTGCAAAATTTCATTGACGTATCTCAATTCGTTTGCCAGTTATGAATTTCGCGCCGCAAGATCAGTGCTTTCGACCACCGTGCGTCGGGTATAACAATCTTGACGCGTTGTCCTTAGCTCCCCCAATACTCTAAATCTATGGATGATACAAATTTAATAAAAAAAACACCAACCCTTAATCAACCCTCGATATCGACCTCAGCTATGACAACGGACAACGATGCATCCAGTGCAGAAACGGGCGAGGACGACAGCTTGACGACTGCGACAACGGACGAAGTCAGTTGCGCTATTTAAACTCAGAGCAGGGAATTGCTCGATCTCCTGAAAGAGGGCGAGCCATTCAGACTGAGTCAGTAGAGCCCCCCGCCGTGGGATTGGAAGGACTTCCTTCCGATGAGATATATATTACAATTACCCATCTCAAACGTCCAAGGAAGTACCTCTTTCAGCCACTCAAGGGAGTCCAATTCCTGTAGTCCCTTAGGGGAAAAAGCGTTGGTCGAATCCGACAAGCCCATCCTGTCCAGGTACAACGCCTTGGCAGAAGAGGTTGAGGAGGAGGAAGTGATACCCGCCTCCTTGTCCCCAGCAGCCAAGAAGAGTGGGGCCAGACAGTGAAAGGACAAATATAACTATAAAAGGGCTGTATACTACTCCACTAGGTTTATAGGCAGGAATCCCACTGATGTGACTCTGACGGAATTTCGGGAGATCGGATTGAAGCTTCGATTTGTGAGGCGGTTTGAGTGCAAATACCCTCACGTTGAGAAGATCTTCCTTCCGGTCGACCAACTTCCAACCCCTGGAAATGAAGCAGTTTCCAGTCCAACGGCTGCACAGTGGATCCACCCATTGGCCAAAAATAAAAAAATGAATGTCAAAATTTTGGTACAACATCTGGCAAATCTTATAGCTGTGACATGGACCTTCTTAAAAATATATTAGTTTTTGTTTCATTCGAACGCGATCTTCTTAAGAATAGCTTCAAAAGTCGGAACATTTGACTAATAATTTTTGTTGTGAGTACAACCTATATTTTAAGTGCAAGTAAATATATTCAAAATATCGCGAAACTAATACGTATAGCAAAATATTATAGTGGATTTTGAAGGAGGAGGTAATAGCTTAATTTTCATTAAAAAATAGTGTTTTAGCGTGTTGTGGAATTCTAGTTAGCTGCATATTTTCTTAGTGTATTTTGTAATGCCAATTCGATCATATACTTAAATTTGACCTAAGGTTTTAGTAATGATGCCCACCAGTGCCCACCTCGGGAATAATTTTCCAAAGTAGGTCATGGGTTTAAGATTATTCAGTATTAAAATCAGCTGCCATCTAGTGTCAGACTATAAACGGTGGGTCGCTGACTAAAACTGCCTTTGAATAGGGTTTCTATAGATATATTAGCGTATAACTCTGTTATCTGTGCACGTATATTAACATAATTGGCATCAGTGGCAAGATGAAGAAATCTTCTTCCAAATTTGTCTTACGTTGGTGGTACGTGCCTTCCAGGAAGAATGCTATAAGAACTATATTAAAAATTTTACCAATTTTCAGACAAAACTATATATTTTTTAATCCGCTAAATTGGTAGGATTTTATGTTGTTTTGGAGATTGTTTTGTTTCCCCAAGCCTATTTTTACATCATAAGACAATCGGGAGCTTTGTTCATGTCATTTTGTATTAACAGCATGAAACAATTTTTACCGTATACCGCCTCCTGAGGGGAAAGGGGGGAGAATGTTACGCTCGTGGTTTCTTAAAACACTCTTCGCAGTAGCACAAAGCTGTAACCGGCGCATTGGCTTGATTTTTACACTCTAAATATTTTTGGCCACATTCTCCATACAAGTGGATCCACTGTGGGCTGTGACAAAATTAGAGAGAATTTTATAAAAATATAATTTTTGTCGAATTGTTCCGTATGGAACAAAGTGACAACTAAATGTTCTATCTTTTCCTTAATAATAGTACGTTTATATATAACCGGATTTAAGAAACTTGGATTTCAAATAAATCCTCAAAAAGAATGTTAACCCTGCAAAAGGCTATAATATAAACATGACCTAATATAAAAACTTCTAAATCGAAAATTAAAGTTCTAATTTTTGAAATGTGTTTCTAACCCCCTGTTTTTGTAAAAGTTTCTATTCTTTTCACACGAACTGTCAAACGTTGTAGATCGATTTACTCGCCTCAGCGCAAATGTAGAGCTCTGATTTTTAAAAGAGGATTTCTTAACTATATATGGAACGCGTCTACGAAAAATTAGGTCCGTATGTCATCTGGGGGCTGAGCTATGGATGCCTAAATTATTACGAATATAGACGAACGAACAAAAAATAGTTACAAAAACAGGGGGTAAACTTGTAAATTTTTCCAATATTAATTTTATAGCTAAAAAATGTTTAGGCTTTCTCGTCGAAGTCAGTATATTTCGGAAACTAGAGCAGATAGGAGAAAGTCGACAAAAAAATCAGAAAGAGCATACCGGAAAACCCAAGAAAGCACATGTATCTCAAAAAGTCAAAAAATGGCGTATGAAACACTTAATCATGACACCGACTGTAAGTCGTTTCAAACTATTTTTTTTATCAGAAAAACACAGACGTGTTCTTTTATTTATAAATTCCCTTGTTGAGAAGTTGTACATGACTGAAACCAAGTCCATATTTATATTAGGCAATTTTCCTTGCGGCAATTGTCAGTTTGTAGGCGAGAGAGGATTGCCATATCCCTTACCTCTCTCTCCGGCAAACTGACAATTGCCGCAAGGAAAATTGCCTAATATAAATATGGACATAAGCTATCTTTAAGGAAAAGGATCGAATGACAATTATGAAAATGTCAATTGGAATGGAAATAAGAGAGGTATGAGACCTCTTAGGTATGAGAAATACGATGTCCTTAATCGTGTTTATTTCCTTTACAATTGACAGAATCTGCCGTGGCACACAATATGTTTGATTAAATTGTTTTTAATAGACTTTATACGTCAATGGCCACTAAATATAATTACACAATGGACAATGAGTCACGGTTCGATTGCTTTTAAATTTTGTAAACAAAAGTGGAAAAATGTTTTTTGTACTTTAGACGGTAAAAACATCAGTATAAAACATATAAAATACAACAAATATCACGAAGCATTAAAGAATTATAAGATCCAACAGATGATGTAGCAAGTTTGCGGATTTGGTTTTGTGGGTTTCTTAACATAGTTCCTGATGCCTTGTTATTCTTTATCCGAGTAATTGCGGTGTTGAATTCATTTTAGCTACGTATTAAACATTCAATACAATAGCCTCGATTCTAGGATATTTTCTTTGTCGCCTACATTTGATACCAAAAACATAGTAGAATGCTCTTTGCTGATACTCAAGACACTGCCTGTAAACTTACCAAATTGTGTTATAGTACGTTTATATATAGCCGGATTTAACAAACCCACTGGGGTCAATTCCTTTGCGTATACGTCAAATAAATCCTCATTAAGAAGGTTAACCCTGCAAAAGGCTATAATATAAACATGGCTTTATAATTTTTTGTGGATGTTTATTCAAAAGCGTCTTTTAGTTTCGAGTTGATATTTTCATCGCATAAACCGGAATTAAAGGAATATTTCAACTTTTCTAAAAAATATTCAACAACTAAAGGACCACAAAGATCATTGCTATCTGCAACATTAAGTCGATTTGTTATCAAAAATGTTAAACTAGGGGAGATACATTTACCACGTTTAGCTTACCCCCGGGATGTGAATTATCTAAACGCCGCTATAGGGCCATATATTTTTATCTGTTCCTTCATCCATTCTTATGCCAGACTATGAAAATTTTCATTAACATGAAAATGAGTTTATAGGGAAGAGGGGTGAAGTAGGTGAAATTCTGTACACAAGGTTCTGAAATCTGAAATTATTCTTTGTGTTTAAATTCGTAACTCTCAAACCAATGCAAAGCAATGAAAATATCAAAATTTTCATATGATTTCATATATGTACTCGTATGTGTGTGGACGTCAATGAAAATTTAAAAGAGAATAACAAAGAATTTTCTAATGAAAATTTTCATAGTCTGACATAAGACATATTTTCCTTTAACTCTTGAAAAATTACATAACCTACAGCACTGGACTACTTCAAACTGGATCGTATTAAAAGTAAAAAATAAAGTAGTAAAAGGAAAACTAAACAAATGTAACATATAAATAAATGTAACTCGTACTTGTTTTGTTTTTGTGACACAAATATTAATTTCTTATTTTTTACTTTGGTTTTGTGGTTTTATAATTACAATTTAATTTTAAATAATTAAATATACTTAATTATTTTAGCATGTGTTTTTTGTTTTCTTTCATTTACCAAAATCTTATTACATTTATGTTTATGGTCTGAGTTCCATACTCATGTTTTGTTGGTTTTCCCTATACAACAACTAATGAAAAATCAGTCAGCTTAGAGTTAAAAAACAAACTAATGAAATATTAAAACAAGTTTTTGTGTTTTCTTTTTAAAATTTAATATTTTTGACTTGTAAAACAACACTTAAAACTAAAAACAAAACAAAAAATATTTTAATGAGAAAAAATTTACGTATATAATAAAGAATAATAAATTGCAACACAGCATTGATAAAAATAATTAAAGAGAAGAAAAAATAAAAATTAGAAAACTGAAAAAAAAAACAATTCATTGGTTTTAAAAATTGTTAACAAATGTAAATTTAGATTTCCAAATACAATATATTGTTTTAAGTGTATGATACTAAGTGTTTTAGGATCTACTGTGCGATGGCTGATACTTCTTCTTTCCTTCAAATAAATTTTTCATTTATAATAAAAACAACAAATGCTTATGGAATATATTTGACCTTTTAAAGGTCATAAGAAATGATTCTTAATAATTTCATATTTGCATACAATATGCAATAAAACGTAGTTAATTTTTTTAAATATCCAATTGAATTTTTACTAAAAAAAAACAATGTTGAAACGTACTGTATTTTCAGTTGAAGTCTGCTAACTTGAGAATTAGCAATTTTTACAAATTTTCTGTAAGAGGTGTTACTTTATAGTCTTACACGGGGCAATATTTTAAGGTACCATCTGCTAAGATTTTTTGAAAGGAAAGCTATTGAAAATTGAAATCTTCCAAAATTTGCTGCTATCATTAGAAAATAGTTGTAGAATGAATTAACTATAGTAATTGCAATTCATGCCTCAAAATTTATGAAATATGACACAGTAGCTGTCAATATGATGACCCAGCAAAATGTTTGCCTCCAAAGATGCAGTTAAATTATATGTACAAGTAATCTGGAAGTGCATCCAATTATGCATTTTCACTCATGATTTTTACAAGAGCGTGACTACTGAAAGATGCACTCCAAAGCACTGCATTTTAACCAACCCTTTGGCACTGCATTTTAACTGACCCTTGGCACTGCATTTTAACTGCAAATGGATGTGATTCTTTGGATTGCATCCAAAAGCCGTTAAAATGTGAGGAATGGAGTGCCTTTTTCATGACTCCGTTTGAACTGCATCAAAACATGCCGTGATAGAAGTAGTCTACATTGCACTGCTTCCAATTTATTTTGCTGGGGATGTCATCATTATGCGATCTTCAAAAATAAAAACGTCTTGAATAGATTAAAAAAATTTCAAAACATTGGCACTTTGAAACGATCGAAAATGCGATTTTAGACCATACAGATAATACGACCAAATCTGTTTCAGGCAATTGGAGTCGATCCAAACTTTATACAGCTTAATATACATACCCAGCAAAAAGTTTGCCTCCAAAGAGGCAGTTAAATGATAAACAAGTGATCTGGAAGTGCATCAAATTATGCATTTTCACTCATGATTTTTACAAGAGCGTGACTACGGAAAGAGGCACTCCATTGCACTGCATTTTAACTGACCCTTTGGCACTGCATTTTAACTGACCCTCTGGCACTGCATTTTAACTGACCCTTTGGCATTGCATTTAAACTAACCCTTTGGGATAGAATAGGACGCAGTCCAAAGCACGTGTTTTGATACAGGCATTCTGCGGAAATTGTGCAAGCCATTACAAAATATGCCAGAACAAATAAAATGCATTATTTGTGTAAAACAAAAATATTAAGAACTTTATTACATTAACACAAATTATGAAAATCCTCCATTGAATTCAATCGCAAACATGCGTGTTTCCTCCGCTCTCCATTTGTTCCAAGCTGAACTGTTTTTGCTTAATTTGCTAAATGGGTTGTCTTCCCATCGCCAGTTAAGATTTCGACATGTACTCCAACAGCACTCCATTCGGAAATTTTCTTCTCTTGAGTTACCGGAAAAATGTTCACAAATGAAATATTATTCAGTTTGTATTAACAAATGTTTGAAAATGTTAACACGCTTATCTCTTATTGGAAAATGTATACCGCTGCCTGTAGAGATGTACAAACTGATTTATGTACATGTAGGGATCTCTAAGAACTGCTAATAATATGTAGCGAACGGAGTGCCTTTTTCACGACTCCGTTTGGACTGCATCCGGATGCTGTTAAATTATGAGGAATTGGAGTGCCCTTTTCATGACTCCGCTGAACTGCATCCGGATGTTGTTAAAATGTGACAAGTGGATGTGATTCTTTGGATTGCATCCAAATGCGGTAAAAATGTGAGGACTGGAGTGCCTTTTTCACGACTCCGGTTGAACTGCATCAAAACATGCCGTGACAGAACTAGTCCACATTGCACTACTTCCAATTTATTTTGCTGGGCTGATACCGGTTTCTTACACTATTAAACCTGATTAATATTATCATATTACGACACCCAAAATTTGAACCAAATCGGTTGATCCGTTCTAGAGTTAACGTGAGCATCAGCCATCGGGACATGCTAAATCTACTCCATATTGTCTGAAACGTATTTAGTCCAACCATACTTGGGGTTTAAAACCAATTGTTTCGATGGCACACAATTTTGGTCGTATCAAAATGTATATAGGGTATATTTACATTTAACCTAAAGGCTGAGGGTATAAAAATCAGTTCTGAGAAATATATCTGAAGTAGATTAATCGGATAGTTATAAAATATTGAGGGAAGAGGATTTTAAAATAGAGTATGCTGCTGTATAGTGACCCCATAGTCATTATAGCATCCCACCAACATGGCCACGGCAGCGGGTTCTTTCGTACCGGATTGACCCGGCCAGCGTCTGCCAACCCAGCATAAAACCTATGCTTCTTCGTAGGTTTCTATGCTGCTACAACAACAACAAACCTTGTCTGAATCGCACGTAGTAATACAAATCCGACCTCGAATTTGCTTGAGTAGGAACAAAATCCCACGACAAGATATAAGCAATCAGAAAAGTCTCGTTACCTTACACGTGGTTACCATTGCATCACGGTGGTTTCGTAATATTAGCTTCTATCAAAATCCCTCTCGTTTTGGACGCCACACTGCTGGTAATCCTAAACACTTCAATGTTTTACCCAAAAAATCCAACTCTAAATCTGCAAACAAAAACAACGTTCGATTTGATGCAGAAGGGGGCTCAGGTGTTGCATGACTGGGAGATAGACAAAAAAAAATCTGACTGTCGCCAATTTAACTCTCTACCAACTGATCATGTCGTGATATATGTATATTGGGAGTCCCAACTAGAACGCAATTTTTAAATTTCAAATAAAACACAGATATTTAAAAAAATTGTGAAACTTTATTATACGCGATGCGCCTTAACTAATTTTAAATGGAAGGTGCTTACACCTTGGAAGTTTTTGCAGATTCTGAAACTACAATAGTCATAGATGATAAATATTAAGAAACAAAAAAATCGCCGGAGTGATTTTCAAATAAATCGCGATTTAAGTTCACATTTTTAGGGGTTCTTTAGGTTTTCATGATGATATTGTTTTATAAGGAGGCGATACAGTCAGCGCTCAATTGTCTCAATATTGAACTTCTTTATCTCAAAAACGGTAAAACCTATGAAAATATCATAAATGTCAATCTTGTGGAGAATTTTCTTTAGGCCCATTTACATAAGACTCGCGGTTTCCAAGCAAAATCGTGAAAACCTAAAGAACCCCTAAAAATGTGAATTTAAATCGCGATTTATTTGAAAATCCCTCCGGCGATTTTTTATTTTTTGATATTTCTCATCTATGTACATTGTAGTTTCAGAATCTGCAAAAACTTCCCAGGTGTAAGCACCTTCCATTTAAATTTGGTTAAGGTACACCGTGTATATCGTAAAGTAGACAGAATGTGGTTATGTATGGAACAATTGTTCAAATGCCAACAATGACACTTCCAATTGCGCCAAATTTAAAAATTGCGTTCTAGTTGGGACACCCTTTAGAAGACACTCATTGAGTCGGTTGGATTGACTGTCCGATTAATTCTAGGAGCGTTAGCTCCTCGGCTTACATATTGCTGCAGCAAAGGAGACACTCGTCGCCCCGATAGCGTACAAGCTAGGGTTTTCCCTGTTTTTATCACAGGAATCACACAATCGCACTTACGGGATTCAGGGATTCCCGGAAATTTAAAAATACGAGGGTGGTTTAATTTTTCGTGATTTTTCCAACTTCCCATAGTTACATATATGAAATACTATACCGGTTCCATTTGCTAGAGACCCAGAACAAATTTTTTCAGAGAGTTCTGTTTCGAAAAATTGCTGCCATGTTTTTCCTCTATCGAGTAAAAATGAAAAAAATATATGGATTGGATTGTATTTCGAATTTGCGACCCACCACAATGTTGACCCGATTTAGCCCACCCTGACCATTTGCATTATGCAAAGCTAGAGAAATCACTCGATGTAAAGAGATTTGCCCAAACTATGAAGTTATTCCAATTTTATGGACCTCGAAAATCTTATGTTTTGAAAAACATGCATATAATTCCTCATCATTCTTAACATATTACATACACGGTGCTCTTGAATCAAATTTAAATGGAAGGTGCTTACACCTGAGAAGTTTTTGCGGACTCTGAAACTACAATGTTCATAGATGAGAAAAATCAAAAAACAAAAAAAAAAAATCGCCGGAGCGCTTTTTAAATAAATCGCGATTCAAGTTGACATTTTTAGGGGTTGTTTATGTTTTCACGATTTTGCTTAGAAACCGCAAGTCCTATCAGAATGAGACCGAAGAAAATGTTGTAGCTATGAAAATTTCCAACAAGATTGACCTTTACGGTATTTTCGTAGGTTTTACCATTTTTGAGATAGTAAAGTTCAAATTGGGACAATGCACTGACTGTATCGCCCCCTTATAAAACATTGTCATGAAGGGTGCGCCTTAACTAACTTTTAATGAAAACCGCTTACACAGGGGAAGTTTTTGTGAATTCTGAAACAGCAATATTCATAGATGAGAAAAATCCAAAAACAAGAAAAAATCCCTGTAGGGATTTTTAAATAAATCGCGGTCAAAATTCACATTTTTAGGTGTTTTTTAGGTTTTCACGATTTTGCTTGGAAACCGCAAGTCCAATCGAAATGGAGCTAAAGAAAATGTGGTAGCTGTGAAAATTCTCTACAGGACTGTCGTTTATGATTTGTTCTCAGGCTGTACCATTTTTGATATAAAGAAGCTCGGTTTACATTTTTAGGTTTTTTTATTAGGGTTTCGCGATTTTGATTGAATACGGCAAGTCTTATCGGCATGGGACCTGAGAAAATCTTATAGATGTGAAAATTCTCTACAAGACTGGCTTATGCAATTTTTCCTAGGTTGTACCATTTTTCAGATATATAAGTTTAAGTTGGGAAATTGCAGTCATGACATTGTTTTATAAGAAGACGGTACAGAATTGAACTTGAATTGTCTTAATTTCAACTCCTATATCTCAAAAGTTGTAAAACCTATGAAAATATCATTAAGGCCAATCTTGTAGAGAATTTTGATAGCTACGACGATTTCTTTACTCCCATTTTGATAGGACTTGCGGTTTCCAAGCAAAATTGCAAAAACCTAAACAACCCCTAAAAATGTCAACTTGAATCGCGATTTATTTAAAAAGCGCTCCGGCGATTTTTTTTTTTTTGTTTTTTGATTTTTCTCATCTATGAACATTGTAGTTTCAGAATCCACAAAAACTTCCCAGGTGTAAGCACCTTCCATTTAAATTTGATGATAGTTTCCTGGGAAATACCCGTAGCATGGCAACGTATTGTTCACTTCATGCAAAAATAACTTCAAAATCCATTCATGGGTAGAAGTCATGGTACTGAGAACTACACAAAGAAATTCAATTTGACTCTCCAAGATTATATTGAGTCTATAATACAATACCATAGACTAAAGAACGTATAGACGAAGGATTACTCAGTTTTTCCGCGGTCAAATCACTTAAACCAGAAAACTCAAAAAAGTTCCAAGACGATATTTGGAAAAAAATGGCAACAGTTTCTTGGATATATTTATCTGTAGTGGAATTCTGTAACTCATTTTTTGAGTTACCGACAAAAATCGGTAGCATTAAAACGCATAATTATGAATGAAAAGTATCAACAAAAGTTGACAGCACTGTTGTGTCGGTAGGATTTAGCAACAGCTTTATTTCGTTAATTACCGAAATTATAAGTTTTTAATTTTAAGGATATTCCTCGGTAACTCAAAAAATGAGGATATAGTTCCCATCCCTATGTAGACTTTTGTTAAAACAAAATATGTATTTGTTAAGTTGAATTTTTTGGCATTTTATATTGAGTTTCTTGGTCACCACACTCAATTCGAACATTCTCGGTGAGAGCATTCCGTCGTCTATATCTACATTATTCTATGACGATACCAAAGCTATCTTGATGCAATAACGGTTTTAATTGATACAATTAGTGCTGATTATGTCCCCCTACATAAGAATAAATTGAGGTCATTCCAGTTTAGTTTTTAAAAATATAATATTTTTTAAGTTTTCCAATGACCACGATAATTTTATCGAAACGGAGAAAATATAAAGATTTAAATACATTATTCTAGGTCGGGATATCGAATCTTCGGCAAGTTAAAATCACATTTTTAACGGCGGTTAAAACCCTTTATTAACCTTTGGTGAAAAAAAAACCTACCTTGTCTACCTTCTAAGCTGTTTAGGGAAAGATAACGTCACATTCTGTAATGGTGTTTAATCCCTATAGTTATGTCGGACTTGTTTTAGGTCATTGAAAAACTTAGTTAACATTTGACCGGTTTTCCTATAGCAATAAATGACATACCAACTGAAATACTTACAAATCTATCGTTTTTCCTCTATTCATATGTTCGGTTAGCATCCAATTGAGTTGATCCATGCATGATTTTTCACAAAATTACGTGTTAGATCGTACTTCTGTTACTAGTGAAAAGTGTTGTGCCGAATTTAACGAAAACTATTGAATAAAACTGCTGCTGGAAAAAGACTGTCCGAATGGAATAATTAAGGTTCATTTAGTAAGGCTAGACAGAAGGAGAATTCAGGACATCAGCTGGTCTTACTGGTAATTGCACCAGGGGTATAATTTTCCACATGTTATGTATTATGTTTGTATTCTTTTGAACGATAAATAGTTATAAAAGATTTAAATATGTATATGTACATGGCATATTTTTTATTCACCTCTCAGAGTGGCTATGTATTACCAAACAAAAGATTTGTGTATGTTTGTATTAAAACAATTCTTGCATTTGTTGACCCTATGTATAAATAAATATGAAATTCAATGTTGGGCAATAGATTATAGATAGATAACATGGACAGATTTAGAATTACAGCTAAACACAAATGTTTAAGTAAAATAGATATATAGAGTTTTAAACATATATAAAACTAGTTTTTGTTATACATACATATAAAATTGTTTAAAAAAAGATTACATTTAAAATGCTTATTAATTAAATTTTGTATATTAATTTTATAAATTAATAATAAATAATTCATAGAATATACTATATAAATTATAATTCATTTAAAATAATAATTTAGCTTAATATTTTGCCTGTTTTTTTTTTTTTACTTTTAATGTAATGTTTGTATGCATGTGTGTTTTTGTGTGGTGTTAACTTAATAATTGGTTTTGGTTTGTTTGTTGGTTGGTTGTGTGTATTTTTCCTAGGTGTTACAGTTGTTGTTTTAATTTTTTTTGGTAGATCTTAACAAATAATTTTAATTTAATTAATGTATATATAGAATAATAATAATTGTAATATTATTTTAAAAAAGCTAATACTAAAGTTATGTATTTTGTGTTTGTTTTTCCTTTTATTTAATTAGCTTAGAAGTTGGTTTTTTTTGTTTGTTTAAAATTTCTTGTGGTTTTTTCTTCCGTATGCTGGCGCATCTGGCATTTATTTCTTCTTAGCTGCCTTTTTTTCAGCCTTGCGTATAGCCTTTTCTCGTTCACGTCTTTCTCTTTCCTGATCTTTGCGTTCCTTTTCTATGCTGGCCTTGAGATCTTTGAGACGTCGTTTCAAACGATGTTTGTCGTCGCCAGTAACACCCAGCGTTTTTAAGTCTTTCGAATCTAAGGATAATAAAGCACCGCCCTCAACGTTATGCTCCTTGAAGGCTGGTATATAGCGTTCCATTTCAATGCCCAAAAGCCAGTGGCCAACCTAAAAGTATAAGAAAACCGGATTATTAGTAGAGTTGGCTGACGTATGAGTAGTGAGAATGATAATTCACCCACACGAATGACAATAAATTAAGGCGCTAGAAACAGCCTCTTACAATGCAACAAAAATGAATACTAAGGCATCATAATCTTGATGACACTGCGAATATGTAAGAGGATGTACTTGAAAAGCTGATATTATCGCCAAACAGGAAGTGGGATATTGAAACAAGAAACGTTAATACATGGTAGTTTGTTTATATTTAACCGGAAGCTAAAATATTATCACTTACAGGTCCATCAAGGTAGATGAAAGACTACAAAAAATAGGTTTAAACGCTATCAGAAAGGGTCTATAGAAGCACCCTTTTTACCACAAAGGCTCTAAAGAAGCACCCTTTCTATTACTAAGGGTCGAAAGAAGCACCCTTTCTATCACTAAGGGTCTAAAGAAGCACCCTTTCTATCACTAAGGGTCTAAAGAAGCACCCTTTCTATCACTAAGGGTCTAAAGAAGCACCCTTTCTATCACTAAGGGTCTAAAGAAGAACCCTTTCTATCACTAAGGGTCTAAAGAAGAACCCTTTCTATCACTAAGGGTCTAAAGAAGCACCCTTTCTATCACTAAGGGTCTTGAGAAGCACCCTTTCTATCACTAAGGGTCTAAAGAAGAACCCTTTCTATCACTAAGGGTCTAAAGAAGCACCCTTTCTATCACTAAGGGTCTAGAGAAGCACCCTTTCTATCACTAAGGGTCTAAAGAAGCACCCTTTCTATCACTAAGGGTCTAAAGAAGAACCCTTTCTATCACTAAGGGTCTAAAGAAGAACCCTTTCTATCACTAAGGGTCTAAAGAAGCACCCTTTCTATCACTAAGGGTCTAAAGAAGCACCCTTTCTATCATAAAGGGTCTATAGAAGCACCCTTTCTATCATAAAGGGTCTATAGAAGCACCCTTTCTATCAGAAAGTGTCTATAGAAGCACCATTATTATCAGAAAGTGTCTATACAAGCACCCTTTCTATCATAAAGGGTCTATAAAAGCACCCTTTCTATCATAAAGGGTCTATAGAAGCACCCTTTCTATCATAAAGGGTCTATAGAAGCACCCTTTCTATCATAAAGGGTCTATAGAAGCACCCTTTCTATCACTAAGGGTCTAAAGAAGCACCCTTTCTATCACTAAGGGTCTAAAGAAGCACCCTTTCTATCACTAAGGGTCTAAAGAAGCACCCTTTCTATCACTAAGGGTCTAAAGAAGAACCCTTTCTATCACTAAGGGTCTAAAAAAGCACCCTTTCTATCACTAAGGGTCTAAAGAAGCACCCTTTCTATCACTAAGGGTCTAAAGAAGCACCCTTCCTATCACTAAGGGTCTAAAGAAGCACCCTTCCTATCACTAAGGGTCTAAAGAAGCACCCTTTCTATCACTAAGGGTCTAAAGAAGCACCCTTTCTATCACTAAGGGTCTAAAGAAGCACCCTTCCTATCACTAAGGGTCTAAAGAAGCACCCTTTCTATCACTAAGGGTCTAAAGAAGCACCCTTTCTATCACTAAGGGTCTAAAGAAGCACCCTTCCTATCACTAAGGGTCTAAAGAAGCACCCTTTCTATCACTAAGGGTCTAAAGAAGCACCCTTTCTATCACTAAGGGTCAAAAGAAGCACCCTTTCTATCACTAAGGGTCAAAAGAAGCACCCTTTCTATCACTAAGGGTCTAAAGAAGCATCCTTTCTATCACTAAGGGTCTAAAGAAACACCCTTTCTATCACTAAGGGTCTAAAGAAACACCCTTTCTATCACTAAGGCTCTAAAGAAGCACCCTTTCTATCACTAAGGGTCTAAAGAAGCACACTTTCTATCACTAAGGGTCGAAAGAAGCACCCTTTCTATCACTAAGGGTCTAAAAAAGCACCCTTTCTATCACTAAGGGTCTAAAGGAGCACCCTTTCTATCACTAAGGGTCTAAAGAACCACCCCTTCTATCACTAAGGGTCTAAAAAACCACCCTTTCTATCACTAAGGGTCTAAAGAAGCATCCTTTCTATGACTAAGGGTCTAAAGAAGCACCCTTTCTATCACTAAGGGTCTAAAGAAGCACCCTTTCTATCACTAAGGGTCTAAAGAAGCACCCTTTATATCACTAAGGGTCTAAAGAAGCACCCTTTCTATCACTAAGGGTCTAAAGAAGCACCCTTTCTATCACTAAGGGTCTAAAGAAGCACCCTTTCTATCACTAAGGGTCTAAAGAAGCACCCTTTCTGTCACTAAGGGTCTAAAGAAGCACCCTTTCTATCACTAAGGGTCTAAAGAAGCACCCTTTCTATCACTAAGGGTCTAAAGAAGCACCCTTTCTATCACTAAGGGTCTAAAGAAGCACCCTTTCTATCACTAAGGGTCTAAAGATGCACCCTTTCTATCACTAAGGGTCTGAGGAAGCACCCTTTCTATCACTAAGGGTCTGAGGAAGCACCCTATCTATCACTAAGGGTCTAAAGAAGCACCCTTTCTATCACTAAGGGTCTAAAGAAGCACCCTTTCTATCACTAAGGGTCTAAAGAAGCACCCTTTCTATCACTAAAGGTCTAAAGAAGCACCATTTCTATCACTAAGGGTCTGAAGAAGCACCCTTTCTATCACTAAGGGTCTAAAGAAGCACCCTTTCTGTCACTAAGGGTCCAAAGAAGCACCCTTTCTATCACTAAGGGTCAAAAGAAGCAGCCTTTCTATCACTAAGGGTCAAAAGAAGCACCCTTTCTATCATTAAGGGTCTAAAGAAGCATCCTTTCTATCACTAAGGGTCTAAAGAAGCACCCTTTCTATCACTAAGGGTCTAAAGAAGCACCCTTTCTATCACTAAGGGTCTAAAGAAGCACCCTTTCTATCACTAAGGGTCTAAAGAAGCACCCTTTCTGTCACTAAGGGTCTAAAGAAGCACCCTTTCTGTCACTAAGGGTCTAAAGAAGCACCCTTTCTGTCACTAAGGGTCTAAAGAAGCACCCTTTCTATCACTAAGGGTCTAAAGAAGCACCCTTTCTATCACTAAGGGTCTAAAGAAGCACCCTTTCTATCACTAAGGGTCTAAAGAAGCACCCTTTCTATCACTAAGGGTCTAAAGAAGCACCCTTTCTATCACTAAGGGTCTAAAGAAGCACCCTTTCTATCACTAAGGGTCTAAAGAAGCACCCTTTCTATCACTAAGGGTCTAAAGAAGCACCCTTTCTATCACTAAGGGTCTAAAGAAGCACCCTTTCTATCACTAAGGGTCTAAAGAAGCACCCTTTCTATCACTAAGGGTCTAAAGAAGCACCCTTTCTATCACTAAGGGTCTAAAGAAGCACCCTTTCTATCACTAAGGGTCTAAAGAAGCACCCTTTCTATCACTAAGGGTCTAAAGAAGCACCCTTTCTATCACTAAGGGTCTAAAGAAGCACACTTTCTATCACTAAGGGTCTAAAGAAGCACCCTTTCTATCACTAAGGGTCTAAAGAAGCACCCTTTCTATCACTAAGGGTCTAAAGAAGCACCCTTTCTATCACTAAGGGTCTAAAGAAGCACCCTTTCTATCACTAAGGGTCTAAAGAAGCACCCTTTCTATCACTAAGGGTCTAAAGAAGAACCCTTTCTATCACTAAGGGTCTAAAGAAGCACCCTTTCTATCACTAAGGGTCTAAAGAAGCACCCTTTCTATCACTAAGGGTCTAAAGAAGCACCCTTTCTATCACTAAGGGTCTAAAGAAGCACCCTTTCTATCACTAAGGGTCTAAAGAAGCACCCTTTCTATCACTAAGGGTCTAAAGAAGCACCCTTTCTATCACTAAGGGTCTAAAGAAGCACCCTTTCTATCACTAAGGGTCTAAAGAAGCACCCTTTCTATCACTAAGGGTCTAAAGAAGCACCCTTTCTATCACTAAGGGTCTAAAGAAGCACCCTTTCTATCACTAAGGGTCTAAAGAAGCACCCTTTCTATCACTAAGGGTCTAAAGAAGCACCCTTTCTATCACTAAGGGTCTAAAGAAGCACCCTTTCTATCACTAAGGGTCTAAAGAAGCACCCTTTCTATCACTAAGGGTCTAAAGAAGCACCCTTTCTATCACTAAGGGTCTAAAGAAGCACCCTTTCTATCACTAAGGGTCTAAAGAAGCACCCTTTCTATCACTAAGGGTCTAAAGAAGCACCCTTTCTATCACTAAGGGTCTAAAGAAGCACCCTTTCTATCACTAAGGGTCTAAAGAAGCACCCTTTCTATCACTAAGGGTCTAAAGAAGCACCCTTTCTATCACTAAGGGTCTAAAGAAGCACCCTTTCTATCACTAAGGGTCTAAAGAAGCACCCTTTCTATCACTAAGGGTCTAAAGAAGCACCCTTTCTATCACTAAGGGTCTAAAGAAGCACCCTTTCTATCACTAAGGGTCTAAAGAAGCACCCTTTCTATCACTAAGGGTCTAAAGAAGCACCCTTTCTATCACTAAGGGTCTAAAGAAGCACCCTTTCTATCACTAAGGGTCTAAAGAAGCACCCTTTCTATCACTAAGGGTCTAAAGAAGCACCCTTTCTATCACTAAGGGTCTAAAGAAGCACCCTTTCTATCATAAAGGGTCTATAGAAGCACCCTTTCTATCATAAAGGGTCTGTAGAAGCACCCTTTGTATCATAAAGGGTTATAGAAGCACCATTTCTATCATAAAGGGTCTATAGAAGCACCCTTTCTATCATAAAGGGTCTCTAGAAGCACCCTTTGTATCATGAAGGGTCTATAGAAGCACCCTTTGTATCATAAAGGGTCTATGGAAGCACCCTTTGTATCATGAAGGGTCTATAGAAGCACCCTTTGTATCATAAAGGGTTATAGAACACCATTTCTATCATAAAGCGTCTATAGGAGCAATCCTTCTATCATAAAGGGTCTATAGAAGCACCCTTTCTATCGTAAAGGGTCTATAGGAGCAATCCTTCTATCATAAAGGGTCTGTAGAAGCACCCTTTCTATTATAAAGGGTCTATAGAAGCACCCTTTCTATCATAAAGGGTCTATAGAAGCACCCTTTCTATCGTAAAGGGTCTATAGAAGCAACCTTTCTCTCAGAAAGGGTCTATAGAGCAACCTTTCTATCAAAAAGGGTGGATACAACAAGCACAATGTCTATCATAAAGGGTCTATAGAAGCAACCTTTCTCTCAGAAAGAGTCTACAGGAGCAATCCTTCTATCATAAAGGGTCTATAGAAGCACCCTTTCTATTATAAAGGGTCTATAGAAGCAACCTTTCTCTCAGAAAGAGTCTACAGGAGCAATCCTTCTATCATAAAGGGTCTATAGAAGCACCCTTTCTATTATAAAGGGTCTATAGAAGCACCCTTTCTATCACAAGGGGTCTATAGGAGCACCCTTTCTATCACAAGGGGTCTATAGGAGCACCCTTTCTATCATAAAGGATCTATAGAAGCACCCTTCCTATCAGAAAGTGTCTATAGAAGCACCATTATTATCAGAAAGGGTCTATACAAGCATCCTTTCTATCAAAGTAAACTTTCTATCAGAAAGTGTCTATAGAAGCAATATTTCTATCAGAAAGTGTCTATAGAAGTACCCTTTTTTTTCAGAAGCATCCCTTCTTTCACGACCTTGAGCGTGCAAGGCGGGTGTGCATATCGGCACTTATCATCTTTATCATCAGCCTTCTACAGCCCTATATACTCTGAAGTGTTCCAAGCCATGTATTACCGCAGTAATCATTTAAAAAGTCGAAAGAGAATCTGCTAAAGTTGGTCTGGCAGTAAACGACGATAAAACCAAGTTATTGGCATCTGATACTACCCGTGCAATGGGTTCACAGAACTCGTAAGTTGCAGGTATCTACAATCTTTGGAGGTATTTACAAAAATAATATCAGTTGTGATATAATAAGTAGAAGTAGGATAGTATTGGCCTGTGGATGATATTTTGGACTATGTAAGCTTTTAAACTGCTTCAAACTGCAATACAAATCTCGCCAAACAAATATCACACTTTACTACACACTGATGCTACCCGTGCTAATGTATCAATCAGAAATCATTTGAAAATCTATTCATACGAAGTTTATGTGACAAATTTTCTGTTCCTAGAATAATAAATTGACAATATTGGAGGAGGTATCACGTTTTTCATTTGTTTCTTTCTTAACATCCAAAAACAGTTCGATGATGAGACAAACATGTTTGAAGATACATAAATTTAATTTCATCAATATACCTTAATTGCTAACATTTGTAATCTTACCTGATCTTTGGTCCATTCATGTACTGGTCCCCCTTTATAATTATAAACAGCTGCTTTGCGATCAGAGAAACTTGAACTTGAACCCGACAAATCCAAGCCGCGACTAGGTGAATAACCAGGAGATGAACAGCCCGATGACATACTGGTTGGCGATGGAGGACCATTACTGTGTGATGAAGAGGTTTGCTGTTGCCATGGTACTGTACCAGGCGGAGATAAAGATTGAGGAATAACTTGTTTAACTGAATTTCATTCAGGAAATACAAAAATTCAAATATGGTTTTTAAAATAGTAAGGGGTTAGTATTAAATTACCACCAGATCGTTTCATTTTACAAGGCAAGGCATGTTAAAGATTTATATAAAAAATAACAATAGAAATCAAAATGTAGATTATAAGGGGATAGAATAAGAATAAAAAGAAGAGAAAAACACATTTAAAAACTCATTAAATATTATATTAGAAATGTTGTCTATAATATAGATTATAATAATATGCAGATTTTTGAAAATTGATACATTATTTTAAGGTGAATATTAACAACAACGAACGATATGTATAATAAGGATAAACTCTGAAATTAATCCCCATGGGAAAGGGGAGATTTATTGTAGAGTTATATCCTTGCTAGTTAAAAATATTAATCAAATGCAGGCATTATTACGAAATAATTTTAACTATTGTTTAATGGTTATACATAAATTACAAAACACCAAAGAGTTCATAAACCGCATAATTACATAATAACTTCTATGTTTCAATTTGTCTCGCTGTAGTGTATTAAGAAGGAATTTGCAAAATGATAATATGATTCAAAACAACATCAAAACCAATTAATAACAAAAAACCGATAAAAAAATAATTTACAGTTTGCTTTTGATGAGAATGAGTGAGAGGATTGATTGGTAATGCATTAAAATGGATATTATGGTGGTGTTAGTTTGAAGGGGGGAGGAAGTCACTAATTATGTGAAGGGCAAAAAAATATACAATTTTTTGTGGATTTTTACTGGGAGCGGGTGTTCTAGTGCTAATTATTTTGTTTTCTTGTTATTTTTTCTTGAAATATTTAAAATTATTATTGTTCTTGTTGTTGCATTTTATTTGTTTTTTTTTAGTTGCTTTTTGAAGTGGTTCTATATATACGTGTATGAGACTGATTGATTTTTGTTTGATTAATTTGCTTAGAAAAGTAACAGGGTGTGTCACCTTTTGGTTGAGCCTCATTTACAGCTTGTCGTATTTCGTTAATAAGTGTTTTGCAATTAATAGCTGCCGCCGATTGTGTTTTATTTATTTCGGTATAATCATCGCTGGAATGTCGTGATGAGCCATCACCCAAACGCCTGAAAGTATGAAGGAAGAGAGAAAAACGAAAACATCAATATCAGTTACAATAATAAATGCATGCATGAAAGGAAAGGAAAGCTAAGCTAGTAACAAATTGCATTATTCCCAATATCCCAAAAAGCAATAACTGTAAATGGTATTGAAAGTATAGCGCCTAGCGAGATTGAGATCAAGACAGAGTACCCCGAGTGAAAATTAATAATGCAGCAAGAGCTGATGGGGGATAAGAGGAGCTTTTCAAGACTAGAGGACACACGCTGATAAGATACATTGTATGTATGTATATGTATTACCAAAAAGCGTGAGAAGACAGTGCGATCCAGCAACAGAGAGATAAGTATCCATCCCATCACATACAAAATATTATGGAGCGTACTGTGCGAACTGGTAAATTCAATTTTCCTATATCAATGTGGGTTTAGGTTTGCTTAAATCAGCAACGACGAGATCGTCACCTATCCTGGAATAGTGGAAAGAATGTTTCAGTTCTAACCGAGGTAACAGACATGTAAACAGTATATCGTTTGATATAGAGAACGTTTTAAGAGCTGCAAATGCTGTATTAAGTATCAGGTTCAGTAACAATACATGCACCGATAGAACGAAATTTAAAGCTGTATTAAATATCCAGCCCATGTACCACATGTGATACACTGGTTGTATAAAACAGTGGTATGTCCGATCTTAACCTATGGATGTATTGTATGATAACATGTCCTAAGAAATAATTCGGGCCTGTTCAAGTTAGCTACTTTGCAGCGGGCTGCATCAGTTCTCATTATTGGAACAGTTAAAACCCATCTGAATGCTGTGTTTAATACCAACGCCCTGGATATTCAGGTTCAGTAACAGGACATACAAACCCCAGATAGCCTAGTAATTTCCACAGATGTGTCAAAGATGGAAAGGGAGCTGGTGTGTACTGTGAACATGAGATGATCATATACACTTAGCAATAACTGCAGGGATTTTTCAGGCAGAATTATTACAGTTACTTTCCAAGGGAAAGGGTGCTTCCTAAGACCCTTTCCAAGGAAAGGATATTACTTAAAACCCTTTCCAAGGAAAGGATGCTACTTAAGACCCTTTCCAAGGGAAAGGATGCTACTTCAGACCCTTTCCAAGGGAAAGGGTGCTACTTAAGACCCTTTCTAAGGGAAAGGATGCTACTTAAATCCCTTTCCAAGGGAAAGGGTGCTACTTAAGACCCTTTCCAAGAGAAAGAGTGCTACTTAAGAGTGTGCTTCTTAACACCCTTTCCAAGGGAAAGGGTGCTTTTTAACACCCTTTCCGAGGTAAAAACAGCTTCCTAAGACCCTTGCAAGGAAAAGGGTGCTTCCCAAGACCCTTTCCAAGGAAAAGGGTGCTTCTTAAGACACTTTCCAAGGAAAGGATGCTACTTAAAACCCTTTCCAAGGGAAAGGATGCTACTTAAGACCCTTTCCAAGGGAAAGGATGCTACTAAAGACCCATTCCAAGGGAAAGGATGCTACTTCAGACCCTTTTCAAGAGAAAGACCCTTTCTAAGGGAAAGGATGCTACTTAAATCCCTTTCCAAAGGAAAGGGTGCTACTTAAGACCCTTTCCAAGGGAAATGGTGCTACTTAAGACCCTTTCTAAGGGAAAGGATGCTACTTAAGACCCTTTCTAAGGGAAAGGATGCTACTTAAATCCCTTTCCAAGGGATAGGGTGCAAATTAAGACCCTTTCCAAGAGAAAGAGTGCTACTTAAGACCCTTTCCAAGGGAAAGGGTGCTACTTAAGACCCTTTCCAAGAGAAAGACCCTTTCTAAGGGAAAGGATGCTACTTAAATCCCTTTCCAAGGGAAAGGGTGCTACTTAAGACCCTTTCCAAAAGAAAGAGCGCTACTTAAGACCTTTCCAAGAGAAAGAGTGCTACTTAAGACCCTTTCCAAGAGAAAGAGTGCTACTTAAGACCCTTTGCAAGGGAAAGGGTGCTACTTAAGCTCTTTCCAATAGAAAGAGTGCTACTTAAGACCCTTTCCAAGGGAAATGGTGCTACTTAAGACCCTTTCTAAGGGAAAGGAAGCTTCTTAACACCCTTTCCAAGGTAAAGGGTGCTTCTTAAGACCCTTTTCCAAGGGAAAGGGTGCTACTTAAGACCCTTTCCAAGAGAAAGAGTGCTACTTAAGACCCTTTCCAAGGGAAAGGGTGCTTCTTAAGACCCTTTTCCAAGGGAAAGGGTGCTCCTTAACACCCTTTTCTAAGGGAAAGGGTGCAACTTAAGACCCTTTCCAAGGGAAATGGTGCTACTTAAGACCCTTTCTAAGGGAAAGGATGCTACTTAAGACCCTTTCTAAGGGAAAGGATGCTACTTAAATCCCTTTCCAAGGGATAGGGTGCAACTTAAGACCCTTTCCAAGAGAAAGAGTGCTACTTAAGACCCTTTCCAAGGGAAAGGGTGCTACTTAAGACCCTTTCCAAGGGAAAGGGTGCTTCTTAAGACCCTTTCCAAGGGAAAGGGTGCTTCTTAAGACCCTTTCCAAGGGAAAGGGTGCTTCTTAAGACCCTTTCCAAGGGAAAGGGTGCTTCTTAAGACGCTTTCCAAGAGAAAGACCCTTTCTAAGGGAAAGGATGCTACTTAAATCCCTTTCCAAGGGAAAGGGTGCTACTTAAGACCCTTTCCAAGAGAAAGAGTGCTACTTAAGACCCTTTCCAAGGGAAAGGGTGCTACGTAAGATCTTTCCAAGAGAAAGAGTGCTTCTTAAGACCCTTTCCAAGGGAAATTATGGTTCTAGAGACTCTTTCCGAGGATGCTTCTGAAGACCCTTTCCAAGGGAAAGAGTACTTGAGAAAAAGGATGCTTCTTAACACCGTTTCCAAGGGAAAACGGTGCTTCTTAACACTCTTTTACAAGGAAAAGAGTGTTTCTTAAAAAAGATGCCACTTAACGCCCCTTCCAGGGGAAAGAGTGCTTCTTAACACCCTTTCCAAGGGAATGGACCCTTTCTGAAATACAAGTGGAGGAATGTGTTCCTCGACAAACCTTTCTTCTATCTCTTTTTCCTTCTTCTCAAAATCTTGTTTCTCAGTCCACAGCATAAGCACAAAGGACCATTAGGTCTCCGACTGGAGTAGTTGCTTCTTCAATGACTGCAGCATTAATCTAACCTTTACGCCGACAATGATATAGTTCAACGTATAAAATAACAAAGGATAATCTGGTTATGATGTGGATGAAGGTCTTCCAACTAATAGGTCCTTCTTAAGTTGAGGAAGTCACCTTTAAAACCTTAATGCCAGTTTTAGTAGCTGTGATGACCGGAACTCTTTCATATTTATCTTGACTTCGGCTACTAGTACAAAGTTTGTGTTATAGTGTCTGTAAGTATCAATGCAATGGTATGCACACCCCCGGCCAGGCAACATCAAAACACTTTTCAACGGTGGCAAAATACCCCTCAGTAATGTTGGCGACATTTCCTGAGTATTTCAGCCATGTAAAACTTCTCTACAAAAGTGGTGTCTTAGACACGCCGTTCGGACTGGGCGATAAACTGTAGGCTCCATATCATTGAGCTAATATGAATCGGGATGCACTCATTGATATGAGAGAAGTCTCCCTTGTTACGGGATGTTTGTGGAACAATTATTAAGTATCACAGAATGTTGAATTACAGTTTTTTTTAACAAAAAAGATATGCCCTTAGATCCGAAATTGTTTTAATAGGGAATATGTCTTCTATGGAATATGTTAATTTTCAATACAGAAAAACCACAAATTTCACTAATTTTAAAAATAATTATGCCGAAGACAAACAATAACTGAATAAAATATCATGTTTAATATCTAAATTTATATCATCTGAATAATATTGTATTCACTTACCTTTCTCTATCCGATAATGCTTGATTCAGTTGTTCGGTAAATGATGATGGTGGCATTTTACCACTTATTATGGCGCCAGTTGGTCCAACACGTCGCCGACTGGGATACATCCAATTATCGGATGAATGCTCATTCTCGGAGGAGAGTTTATCATTCGAGCCTAAAATTGAATCATACGAACTATTGAGATCACGATTGCTAGTACCGAATGTTGTCATGCCACCACGATGAAAATCATTGGGGCTAGCTGTGGTGGTGTTGTTGATGTTTGTTGTTGTTATTATTGTGGCAGTTGTTGCTTCACCGGGTGAGCCGAGAGTATTCTTAAACAGTCCCGGTAAACCGGTATGCGAAGCAGATGTCTTATGATCTTTATGAACTTGGGCATACAACTGATTAATTTGTTGTTCCCGCGAATTAGCCGAGGATGCCGATGCTGATGAGGAGGTTGAATTAAGCAAGATGGCAGTGGTAGTACCAGCTATGGTACTACCATTACCATTGCTTCCAACACCATTGCTAGCGACATTAATTACATTGTTAAGATGATGTCCATTGCTGATGAGATTACTTTGGTGGTGGTGGTTATGATGATGTTGTATACCATTGGATAAGTTTAGTTCATGATTGGACGCTGACGTACTGGTGGTGGTGGTGTTGGTGTTGTTTGTGTGAGCATAATGAGCATGGTTAGTGTTATTTATGTTATCCATTTGACTGGCCGTCATGGTTGCTGAGTTTTGCAGGGCAGGATCATCGTCTGTGTCTTCCAGGGCACAATCGGAACTACTGTTACTTAGGGTACGCTTCGACAAGTTATTAGTACTGTTACCAGCGGCAATTGTTACAGCAGTTGTGGTATTCGAAGCACTCGAACTTGTATTGGAATTATTGCCAGATGGTAATTGACGATTAGCTAAACCACCACGGGAAGCTTTATTGTTTAATTTTTGCATTTTACATGTTTCGATTTTGTTTAATAAAAATTAATGATGATTTCGATATAGAGCAAAAGAAGATAAGCGCAGCAAGTATCAGCCGGGAAAATGATATCAAGGCAATGTCGAATTGTAAAGATTTCGGTTGAGAATGATTTACATTTGATGATGATTTAGGCATGACATGGATATGTTTTTTTTTTGGTTTGTTTTCGTTTCGATTCGAACGCATTAGCATACATATACAAAACATAAATAACATCAGTTCAGATCAGACAGCATATGGGACAGCAAAATACAGACACACACATACAGATATACAGACACGGACATAGTGCGTTTGTTGCAAATATTCACAAAAGTTGTTGGGTGTTATTTTTTGCGGTTTTCATTATTGTTTTTGGTCGTACAAAAAACATAGATTTGTTTTACACAGCATCAATGTAAGACGTTCGAATATTTTGGAATTCGAGTAGACATTTTCGTTTAAAAATTAAAATAAATTCGAGTTTGTATTTTTTGTTTGTTTGTTTTTTTTTTTTTACATAAAAATAAAAGAAAATAAAAAGAAATGTTTCATTGTAATTTTGTAGACATCTAAAAGAAAACTAAAATTTTTGCGAGATAATAGTAGAAGTTTTAACTTGGAAGAAGACAGACATATTATGGGCACAGTGCTACAAAATAAAGAAAAGATTCTTGGGGGTAGCAGTCAGGTGTTGAAATGCGAGGTAGATTTGCTTAACGTATACATCACGACGATAAATAACTACAGGTCCAAAATTAGCGTGTTTTTGGAAGGTCACTGGTTTTGGGGAATTGAAATGAAATGACCAGATGAGTATAGTGGTGGCTGATGAGCAGATTGGTAGCTCTACGTTTTGCACGCTCAATGAGGACGCCCTTACCAGAATTAGCGGAAAGCGTCACAGTCCCCCAGATATAACCATCAACTGGCAGCCCGTCGTTGCTCTTGGGTCGATCATCTCCTCATAATTGTCTCTATCAGCAGCAGCCTGTCCTAGTTTCAGAGATTTCGGAGGAATCCACTCAATATACAATTAATGATGTTGCAAATGCCATCAGGAACGCTAATGGGTTGCGTAAGCAGCCCTGCAGAGACAACAGCACTGTACCTCATATCCACACCTATTGGACGAGGACCGAATTAGAATAGGCCGTGCGATAGGACAGTGTTGGTGACTCTCGAAAATCCTTTGATACTGTCAAGCACCCCTCGCTGTTTGAGTAGACTACCCTCCGGTCATGTTTTAAACGTTGGATAATCAATTATATGTGTGGTCACACATCCTGTATTGCACCGCCTCCAGGCGGCATTGAGATCGAAACTTATGTGGATGATTGTACTATCTAGGCGTCGGGTACCTACCCTGATGTCATTTGTAAAATGCTGAACTCCTATTTGTCTTAACTTACCATCCTTTTCCACGCGAGGAATATGCAAATATCCGCTACCTAATCTACGGCCATTCTGTTCATCACATGCACTGCGGAGGCGAGCATACAGTCATGTTCGATGGTAGCAGAACTCCAAAAACTAACTACCGCAAGATTCTAGGAGTCACATTCGACAGAATGTTAACGTAGTCCGCGCATGCAACAGCTATTTGCGGCTACATCTAGACATAGGAACAAGGCCCTCAAGCACCTAGCCGGCTGCACTTGGGGCGCAGACGAAGTAACATTGTTGGCGATAGGTCGATCTGTGGAAAGCTATGCTGCGCCAGTTTGTGAATACAAGTGCAACGCAATGGAAAAATATTCAAACCTGCTATGTCTTCAGTGGACCATGTCAGAAGGGATCTTAATGATCTATAAAGAGAGTTCCAACCTTACAAAAAAGAACCTCTAGATGAGCAATTCTATGAAACGGGTTTGAGTAGCAGATACGACAAACAACTATCGTGGGAATACGGTCTTCAAAGAACATCCTCCATCTATCGCAGCTGAGGAACATAAGTTGCAACGACAACCAGATTAATTTTTGGTCAACTGTCTGTGGAAAGAGGTAAAAGTAACTTACATTCCCAAAGCGGGAAAACCTAGTCACTCTGCACCAAAGGACTACAGACCCATCAGTTTATCATCCTTTCTCCTTAAGCCTCTCGAAAGACTGATCGATCTGGAGATAAGGAGCCATGTAGACACCGCCACTATAAGCAACTCACAGCACGCATATATCGACGCCTCCAAACAATAGTATGCTAAGTCGACTTAGCATGTTTTCAAGTTCTTTACATTTTTATATTTAACGTCCTTTAACTTAAATTCTGTCAAATTTGGGTAATGATCGGACAATCCGAACAGAAGTTATAAACAAATATTTACTTAGCATAGTACTGAAGGTCAAAGAAATTTTCAAACTTTTAGAGCTTGTCCTGCAAAACTCGCTTTTCAGAATTAGCAAACTATTATTTGGAGGTGTCGAACGTCCTTTAACTTAAATTCTGTCTAATTTTGGTAAAGATCGGTCAATCCGAACAGAAGTTATAAACAAATATTGACTTAGCATAGTACTGAAGTTCAAAAAAATTTCCAAACTTTGAGAGCTTCTCCTGCAAAACTCACTTTTTAGACTTAGCATACTATTATTTGGAGGTGTCGATATGAAAGGCAAATCTGTGGAGTCTGCCTTGCATGAGGTGATTGGCTTCATTAAGAGGAATATGGGAAACTCAAACTTTACCTTGGCTGCCTTTCTAGACATAGAAGTAGCTTTTAACAACGTAGAACTTGGGTCCATAAAACTCTCACTTAAGAAAGTTAACACACCTGAACCTCTAACTTGTTGCATAAATAATATGCTAGAAAGCAGAATTATAAACTCCAGCATTGGGGAGACAAAAATTAGGAAACAGTAACTAGAGGCACCCCCAAGGAGGGGTGCTCTCACCGTTACTGTGGCTACTTGTTATAAACAATATTTTGACTGATCTGGACAATCAAGGTATAAAAGTTGTTGCCTATGCGGACGACGTAGTACTACTGATTTCCGATAAGTTTCCGTCAACCATTTCGGAGCTTATGCAGGGAGCATTATCGACGCTGTCGCGCTGGGCTAAGGTCAATGGCCTTGGAGTAAACCCAACCAAGACAGAACTGGTAATGTTCACGAGAAAGCGTAAGCTCGGCGTATTTGTACCACCAACACTGGATGGAGTGCAGCTTCAGCTCTCGCCCGAGGCAAAGTACCTTGGCACAATTCTGGACTGTCAATTGCGATGGAACAGGAATGCTGAGGAGCGGGCGAAGAGAGGATTGGTTGCACTGTGTTCTATTGGGAAAAGTTGGGATCTAAACCCATCGATTATACACTGATTGTATAACACCGTGGTTAGACCCATCTTATCCTATAGTTCTCTTGTTCGACAAAATCGACATCCAGTAGGCTTGACAAGGTGCAAAGAGCTGCCGCGATTCTCATAACTGGAGCCACCAGGAGCACACCACAGGCTGCTCTGAACGCAATGCTGAACTTAAAACCACTGAGTCTCAGCGTTAAGTGTCAGGCAACTCGCAGTGCCCTACGGCTGCATGAACAGGATCTCTGGCGCGGTTGTGCCTATGGGCATGGATGTATCCTGAACGAATCAGGTATAAATGTGAACCAACGTGGGAAACTGAGCGACTATATATCACCAGTCCTGAGATTTGACGATATAGACGTCGTTATACCTAGTAGAGACGACTGGTACCGCAGTAACCCCCCTCTGGACGGTCTGGCTTTTTATACAGACGGTTCCAAGATGGAAGAAGGTACCGGGGCTGGTGTCTACTGTGAAAGGCTACCTCTTGGAAGGCAGCGGAATTGATAAAAAGTTTGGATGCAGTAAACTTTGAACCGGTGACTATCTTTGTGGATGGTCAAGCGGCTCTTAAAGCCATCAAATCCTGCAACATCAAATCCGATGTTGTCCTTAAGTGTAGATCAGCCTTGGGAACGCTAACTAACGGCTTTCGGCTATGCTGGGTACCAGGACACCGCGACTATCTGGATAATGAAAGAGCAGATGAATTAGCTAGACGAGGATGACAGTCAACAGATCTAGCTATCGCTGACTCCATCAAACCACCCATTTGTCATTTCTTCCAAAAAATTGAAGCGTTCTCTGACGAGTCAAAAGAACGAACTCTCTGTTGAACCTGAGTAAAGCTGAAGTTAGAGTAACGACGGGAGTCATCACTGGACACTGCTATATCAGGGCCTTTACCATTAAATGGGATGAGGATGTTACTGACTACTGCAGACTCTGTGAGGATGAGGAGGAGTTGGAGACGATCGAGCATCTCCTGTGTCGTTGTCCAGCCCTGTCTCGTAGACGACGTAGGTTAGTAGGTGTTCACTTTCCACCGTGTCTAACTTTCTACTCATCTGTGGAACCTGCTGTGATCTACAACATCATCAAAAATCTGAAGTGGCTGGGACAGCGCAACCTAAACGCGTAAATGATGTTTCAAATATTCTGCCTACCATCAAAATAAAACTTTTTTCCTTCTCTAAAACTATTCCTCCCCTCTTAAACTTTCTTGTAATTTATTTGTTCTTTACTTTTTAATAACTTCCTCTTGTTATTTCTTCCCTCTCTCCTCTCTTTCCATCTCCTCTTTTCTTTACAGCATTTTCATCTTTTTTCTACTGGATGATCGATCACAATGGACCGGAAGGTCTCCGAGTGACGCAGTCACAAGTTAGTGGCTGCACATCCCCAAACCTAACATAACCTAACTGTTATGCCAAACCTACTCAACTAACTCTAGTAGCTTTGTGGTTACAACAACCCATCGAAGCAGCCATATTCCTAGAACTGGAGATGGACCCAGAGCCAGATTAAGCAGAAAAATTAACTTGCTGTTACAATAACAACAAAAGTTAAACATTTTTGCATAGGGATATGGCTTTTTCGGGTGCAAATCCATACTTTTTGAAATAATGACCCAAAAGCTCTAAAAACTCCTACTGGCACCATCTAAAATGAATGATGAAGCACAAAAACTTACGAATTAAGTATCCCATTTGACCGAAACCTTGCAAATCGTAAAATGCCTTCCAAACGTACATAAAACTCCGAAAAGGTCAATATATCTATATCAACTCCTTGCGGTACCTCCTTCACAAAAGGTCAAAAATTTCGCGTAAGTGCAACTGAACGACTGTTCGAGCATCGTTTTGAAATTTTAGTTGAAGGTAGTCCTTATGATTCTGATTACAACTACATAATTTGTTCGAAAGTAAGTCCATGCTTCCTGACTGAATGTCTATCTGAGTGCAAATGTCTATCTGTCGGCAAATCGACTAATACTTATTCAAAATATTCATCATAAAAACTACTCCATTACATTAAAAGACCTACGTTAAGTATATAGCTTATTTTTCTAGATTTTGTAGCACTGTGTCCTATAATTAATATAAAAGTGGAGAAATAATGGAAATAGTTTTAAAATGTGAAAAGTTTTCAAATGAAGTGAAAAATAAATCTAAAGAAGGAGAATTAGAAAGCGATCGTGGTGCTCTAAAAACAATTAATTATGATTTTCGTTGAAACAGTAGTGTAAAGGGTGTGTTAGAGAAAGATACGTGGGGGCGAAAATATTGGTGCATTATAATAAGTGTTCACTTAAAAGAGCGGAAGATTTTTTTTTATAAAAAACGCGTTAGCATACTAAACGAATGATTTAATATGCCAATATTAAATGAAATAAAATAAGATATTGTTTATTGATTAAAACGAAATAATTCCTGTGGTGCTAAACCCTATATACCACTGTCTTTATAAATGAATTTAATATCCTCCGCTCATTTTAAAATTGAACAATTTTTTGGAAGAAAATCGAAACACAATTTTTTATAGGGAATGCAAAGCATAGGTAGACGATTAATTCAAAGAAGGATGTTAACTATTTTTTTTTTTTTTTTTTTTTTTGGAAAACAAAATTTTTTTGTCGAACAAACTCTTATTACACTGAACTAAACTTACCCAAATCACTTTTTGTTTTATTGGCGGAATTGTCCAAAAGTTCATGTTGTGGCACAGCAGCATCCAATTCATCTTTAACGGGATTTTTACGTTCTACTGTGGCAGTCTTAACACCATCACCATCCGGTGACAAATCGGATATTTCTGTGTCGGATAGTTCGGTTTCAAGTTTTTGGAATAATGGTTTCGGCGGTGTTTTACGCATCATTTGTGGCGTTAGCTTCAGTGTGGCACTGTCATATGGCAAGCCTACGGGGAAACCAGCTTTACGCTGTGTCTCCTGCAATTCATGTTCTAAGTTGATAACACGATCTTTTAGCTTTTTAACCAAAGCATTATACTCGGTATCTTTTTCTTGTAGCAATTGTTGATAGAATTCTTCACGATGGCACATATCGATTTCACGCTGTTGATATTCGCGTACAAGACGTTTGGCTTTGTTGTATTTTTTGTCCAAAGCCATATATTGGGCCTGGGACTGTTGTAACATATTTTGTAAATTGGAAGCCTCTTTCTTGATGTTGACCAGTTCACGTTCGCTTTGACGCAAACGTTCACTGAGCAGTTCATTCTCATTTCCGGTTGTCTCGAGTTTTACAAGCTGCAAGTGATTGTAGGGTTAGATTAATTTGATGATTTCATATTGAGTTTTAGTGTTAATGAATAAATAAATGCCAAATAATAAAAGTGAGAATAAAACAATAAATAAATATACAAATATAGATAGAAATAGCGAACATAATTAAACACCCACCTTTCGCTTTAGGTTTTCAATTATGTCCTCTTTTAGAAGGCAACTCATTTCACTCTAAAATAAATATGGAAATTAACAAAAATGAAATAAATAAAATGCGAAAAAAGAGATTTGTATAAAAAAGTGTAAAAAAACAGAAACTAAAGCATAACGTTCGTACACACAAAATACACTGATGGGCAAATTTTGAATGTGGATAGTTGTTCTTTTGTGGTTGTAATCATTAGAATGATATTATTTGCCATTTTGGGCCAGACAAATTTCGTATGACTCATTTAGAGTGAGTCCTATCTAAGCTATAGATCAGCAATGGACATCGGAAGACGAACAGAAAAACACTTATACCATAGGCAATATTGTGTGCTTTCGTTCGGTAGAGTCATTTGTTGTTGTTTTACATAGTACAAGCACATTCGGGTATGTTCTGAGACACAATTCACCTCTTACTTCACGCCTCAAGCATTTTGTTCACCCAATTTACGCTTATCTTTCGAGTATTTTATGGATGGACTAGGGTGTACTCTTCTTTTTAATTACACTAATGAATCTTAGCCCCAAGAAAGAAGCAAAAAATAGGAGTAAATATGGTGGACAAAATGCTTGAGGCGTGAAGTGTGTCTCAGAACTTACCCGATTGATTAGCCTTTATTTGTGAAGGTGTCCGATACTGCTATAGATAAATAAAATGGTATATTCTACGAACCTTCTGGCCATATCCCTGATTATACTAGCAGATTTTAATATACAAATCGGCTGAGAGAATATCCTAGATTCAGAAAGTTTATTGCAAGTCGCTTTGTAATAAGCTCAAAGCTGTTGTCCCACAAAGCAACAACGGCGCGCCACCAACTTTTCGCTGAAGGTTTTGAAATCCCAACAACAAGTCAGTGAGGAATTGACAAGGATTTCTACAAGGAAGCTGCTCGAGCGAAGGAGTAATTGGTAAGCACGCCTTATCTCAGGAAAAGGAGATTGTACATTATCGAAAAACACGTTGAGAGCTTTGAATATCGGACCGTGGTACTCAAGAATGAATCTATAAAGATAATAGCTTCGTTCCAGTACTTTTTTAATGATAAAAGTGTCAATAGAGCAATCTGTTGAAAATGAGTCCAACACTCACATTTTGCCAAAATGTACGGGAACGGAAAAATGGCAGAAACGTCAAAAAAATGGAACAAATGTCAAAGTCGGCGTGTCAGCCAATCGGATGCCGGCAAACATGTTGCACATTTTTGCTCGCTCAAATTTGTCGTGTAAAAAGTTTCTAAAGAGAGAGCCATTCAGCGCCATTTTTGTTCAAAGAGAAGTGAACATTTTGCAACTTTTTTGGTGTACGGGAACGCATTTCGGGGAAAAATGTTCAAAATGTGTTAAATGTGTAAAAACTTTTTAGTTCTGGAACGAAGCTAATATATAATAATAAATAAATAATTGTTCCACAAACATCCCAGAAGGGACAAGGGAGAATTCTCTCAAATCAATGAGTGCACCCCGATTCATATTAGCTCAATGATGTGGGACCTACTGTTTATCGTCGAGTCCAAACGGCTCACAGTGGTTCAGAATCGTTTTTTCCTGGTCAAAATTCTGTAACTTTTGAACGGATAGGGATATTTTCATAATTCTTTTTTTGTTAAACAGATAACACAATCAGCTTTAAGACGAATTTTAAACAGTAAAAGTAGGTCTGGTAGTTGCAGAGAGATTCAAGGTCAAAGTTAAACTTTTGAGTTTTTTAACTATTTTTCATCAAAATATGAGTGTTTTTGTGGTTTTTATGTCTTCCTATGTATTAAAGATGGTCAAACATCAACAAATAAACAATAAAATTACCAAAAAAACTAAAAAAAATTCGAAAAGAAATGTTGAAAATTTTTTTTTTCAAAAATTTGTAATAAAATTTTTACAAAAAAAAAAAATTTAATTTTTTAAAAAATTATAACGTATAAAAACTCTTATACTCAAAAAAAATGTTAATTTGTGTCAAAAATCTGTAATTCATATGGAAACAGTATAGAAAAATACACATTTTTACCCATGTAATTTCAATAAATTGAAAAAAGTGTTAAACGGACGGAACGGGACGGGTACAAAAGTATATATGGGCTGAAAGAGGAGACTCTCGGTCATCTTCCTGTGAAAACAGAACTTTGTTCCATGTTGTTCCACAAAAGTTCTAGCCCACTAAATTTGGAATTTCATAAAATTTAGTACCTGAGCAAAAATAAAATAGCTTATGTTGTATAAACGTTACGGTGATTTACTACAACGATTTTTGAAGGCCACAATCCTAGTTACCTTACAAAAAAACAATGAACACAATATCTGTTTTAGTTTCCAAGAAATAGCTACATCTTTATTCAGAAATTTGCAAAAATTACGTATTTCCCAAAAATGGGGAAAATGTTCGTCTTTAGGGGCACACCACGCCCACACCTTCCAATATTTTGACTTAATTTTTGGTTTCCTTAGTTTCAATATGTTTATTGTAGAATCCCATATAGATATTAAATATCTTTGAAAAAACAAAATATTGATTTTTGGCCAGGAAAATCAATTCCTGAACCATTGTGCGGCGTGTCTAAGACACCACTTGTAGAGAAGTTTTACATGGCTGAAATACTTAGGAAATGTCGCCAACATTACTGGAAGGTATTTTGCCACATTGTTTGATGTTGCCTGGCCGGGGAATCGAACCCAAGAATTTCATCGTGCATGGCGGGTGTGCATACTATTGCAACACGGTGGGGAAAGTATAACACGGCATGGGAAAGCTAAAACAGAATGAATCCTTGCCCTATAGCAATTTAGACGTCTTACGCTTCTCAGCTGCGATTAATAGGCGATGGTTGTTGTATAGGCATCTGAGAAGGCATATGTGTGTATGGTATTCAAACCTGCTGATAGCTTTATGAGGGGTTATCTCTTGTTATCCTTGTCCTATTCACCATAGGATGATTACACCCGATCAAGTACTGCAACGAGAGTATGCCATCGTGTTGCTGTACTGAAGGAATCATTGCCTCCTCATGTAGATGGCCCACTGAAGACATGAGGAGGCACCTTGTTCTCGTGGTAACATTTGGATATATTTGCATATTTTTCCATCACGGATCACACTGGCTCTACATATCTTACGATAGCTGCCGGCTAGTGACTTTAGGACTTTCTTCCAACATCTCAGTCTGTCGCAGATAGCTGTGGAATGCGGGACGACGTGAACATGCTATTGAATCTGACCTCTATAATCTTAGGGGAACTCGCTGCGGGCGAAATTAGTGAAATCTTTGCCTGACCATTTTCCAGACTTAGGTCACGATGTGGTTGGCTAGCGACAGGTTGAGAACTTTGGTGAGACTCTCAACTCCCAGCTCATCCAGCTGTTTCAGTCTTAACATGGAGATTCCATCAGGGTCTGATGCTTTGAATGATTTAGCGTTCCTGATGACATTATCCATTGTAAATTGTGGTAGTTACTCCTCGGGAGAAAGAAGTCTAATGCGACGCAGTACTCTTCTCTTCGCACTATCAACGCTAAGGAGCTCGACAAACTGTCACCATAACGTCGCCAAACGTGACTGAGGACCTGTATTATTTTGTTCACTGTTCGAGAGTGTCTAAACCGTTGCCCGCACGTCACTTATTCCGGCTTCATATGATCAAACAGTTAACTTCAAGTGTCAGTTCCCTGACTCTGCGGTCACTGGGGAAATTTCGTACCACTTCGGATATTCTCGACCATGCGGTATATAGTGAGCAGCTGCAGCAGAGATAATATCTCGCTACATCCACTCTGCTACCCACACATCGGAAGGGTTGGGCAGATCTATGAAGCGGCGATTAGTAAACTCGCTGAAACTAGGTCTATTAGCTTTCTAATGATTGATGGCGTTCAGAGGTGATGAAATCGGGCGGTCTGCTGATGGAGACAATTATGGGGAGATGGTCTGACCCAATAGACACGAGGGTTTGCCGGCAAATTATGATACTCTCCGCTAATTCTGGTACAGACGTCCTCATTGTCCGACCAAAACGTAGAGCTATCAATCTGCGCAGCCGGCACTATAATCTTCTAGTCATTCCCGAGGACCGAATGCCACAACTCATGATGAACATAACAACGGTTACTGACGCCTATGAGTTAGGAAATAGATAATATTGGTTCCTGTAGGTTATGTTCTGATGGAGACAATTATGGCGAGATGGTCTGACCCAATAGACACGAGGGTTTGCCGGCGAATTGTGACACTCTCCGCTAATTCTGATATAGGCGCCCTCATTGACCGAGCAAAACGTAGAGCTATCAATCTGCTCAGCCTGCACTATAACCTTCTAGTCATTTCCTAGGACCGAATGCCACAACTCATGATGAACATTACAACGGTTACTGACGCCTATGAGTTAGGAAATAGATAATATTGGTTCCTGTAGGTTATGTGAGCGTTCCTACACATATTGTCTAAAACTCCTTGGGACTCAAAAATGGTTATGGACCATTTTTCTACGGTAACAGGATAAAAAAGATGAGCAACATGTCCCTTCGTACTAAATTGGATAACCCCAAAATAAATTAAATAATAAATAAGCAACAATCTGCGGATCAGTGCATTTCGAAATAAACAAAAAATATAGAAACCAAGAAACAATGCAAAGTGCTGATTGGAAATGTAGGTAAAGACAACACTTCCTCGTTCTATGTGTTTTTTCTTTGAATTTTTAATTACCGCTTTATGCTGTGAAAAGCAAATGTCCATTTCCAGAAATTGTTAGGCCACAAAATAGACAAGAGTTCACAATTAAAAATTAGATATCCAAGCAAAAGAAAGTCAGAACATACCTCTTGTAGCAGTCTCTTAAGAGACTCTACCTCCTGGGAGTGTGTAGCCTCAACCTCCATTGGATGCTCAACTTGAACGGGACTGGTGGGTCCCTCACAGACACTGGAATTAGCTGAGACGGGTTGGGTGGAATCTTCCGAATAGTCCAGAGTACGGCGCAAATACTCTTCTTGTTGTCTACACAGCAGAAAAATATCAAATTTTTTACTATAAATAAATGATTTCCTATTTTTTCACTTACCTCTTGAGACGCTCTTCTTTTTCTTTATCTGCCTGTAAGCTCAAACGTATCAACTGAGCCACCTCACTATTCTCGGGATCACGTTCACGTCCGATTTGAAATTTGACTAGACCTGATGTATTGCGCAATACTGATGCAGCATATGCTTGGGTAACACCCACTAAACTTTTACCATCGACTTCGATAATTTGATCATTAACCTGAGCAAATTTTTAAGTTTTAATTGAAGTTTTGTCCACACCTTAAAACTTGAAAATTTCAACTCACCTGTATGCGACCATCACGTGCCGCAGCACCATTGTCCGTTATGGTCTTAACGAATATACCTAATTTCTCTAGGCCAGCATCGGCACCAACGCCCATGCCAATAATGCTAAGTCCCAAACCTTCGGGTCCCTTCATAAGTTCCACTGGAAAAACGTGCATTTTCTCAACACGTTTCTCCAATTCATATTCCGCTGATGCAGCCACAGGATCGACATCTTCATTGCGACGATCATAATCACTGACAGAAAATGTGGAGAATACTTGTATGGGTCCTAAGCTGAAACGTACCTTTGGATTTTTCTTAACCGGTATGGGTGGATATGAAAGTTCATCATCATCAAAGTCTAAGAGACCTGTAAAAGAGAAGGTAAGAAATAATAATAAACTAAGCATAATTCACTTGAACTCTCTGTCACTTTTTGCTTACCAGGTACTTCCATCCAAAAATTGCCATCCTCAAAATAATGCACACCCGATTCCACATAAACCTCTTTGCTACGCACTGGCGGATATTCGGGTATGTAATATTGTGATTCGTCTAACTCTGTGGCAGTAACACTGGTATTGGTTGTATTCAGCGATTGTGGTTCATTTAGCGAATATGTGGAATTGTGTTTACTCGATATGATGCTATCATCAATGGTGGTTGTCTGATTGTTAAATGTGGCATCCGATTGTGTAGACTCCACGGAGACAATGGATTCATGCAATGACTCAGCTGTCGATTGGCAATGTAGATTTGATGTTGTTGTTGTACTATTGACAGTGGAATCCTGTATGAATGTGCGATTTAATAAGGATTCCTGATCCTGGCATTCAAAGGACTGTTGCTGCTCTTGTTGTTGTTGTTTTTCTCTTTGGTTAGATGCTATGTAAATTGTGGTACTATCATTGGCCTCATCATAGGTGGTTTCAACTTTGGAAGCTGTAGTCACTACTACCGTGGTATCGTTGTTGGCGAATAAATTGGCGCTAGAGTTTGCGGTATTACCAGTACCTGCTGCTGCTGATGATGGGGGTGGTGATGTTAACGATTCCACAGAATGTTGTTTATTGCCACCACTGTTACCACTTTGATAATTTTGAGTTGATGATATTAACAAATTCTCCAAACTACGTTTGGGAGCCTCTAAAACGTCACGCAACCATTCCGGTTCATCATCATCATGTGTTCTATTGTTTTGGTTATGCTGATTGCTGCTGGTTAAATGCGATATGGAGGAGCAAGAGCTTGACTGTTTTGTTGTTATTGTAGTTACTGTGACTTTAGGTTCGTGGTTATCTTCTGTCGCAGAGGATGTTGTAAATGTTGAATTTATGCATACCGATGTGGTGGCGCCAATGCCCACAATATCCACATCCTCAATATCTTCTTCGTCGTCATCAGCGTATCTATCAACAACGTCTCCCACACGCTGCGTTACATCTAAACTAACATTTTTGGTAACTATGCTTTGTTGGTGCTGTTGGTTTGTTGTGACATTTTCAAAAATATATGAATCCTTGTTGTGCTGTTGCTCTGATTCAAATTCTTGTTCTGCGTTTTCGTCTTCTTCTCTTTCAAGGGTGTATTCATCCTCATCAGCTGAATTTTCACTGTTGTCAACCTCCTCTTGTTCCTCTTGGTCGATTTCTTCGATGTTGTCAACTATTGCTTGCTGCTGATGGCTGCTACTACTGCTACTAACATCCTTCTTTTCGACCGGAGGTGAGGGTGTTTGTGGTTTGACCTCTTCTATGAGATTCTTGATGTGCGTAGGCGAAGTAGCTGTTGCTACTACAGCTGCAACAGCAACACCAACTGTGGGCGCTGCTGATAAGATCTGTTCAACTTCCTTGGCTTGTTCGTCGGAGAGCAGAGATTGTTGTCTGTAAAAAAAGAGGAATGAAGAAAAATAAGATGAATTAGTATATTCGTCAGGGACAAGAGATAGGAGATATGAAAAATGTCCATGTGATTTGTTTGGGAAATCGTATGAGTGGTGAAATGGGATTTTGATTTTTTGTAGCAGAGTAAAGAAGGCAAAAGAGTTTGCAGACAAAACCCTAATTAGCGTAAAACTTCTCTACGAACGGCATGTCTTATAGATCCTTTCTGAAAAATGGGGCTTCTATAGACCCCTTCTGAAAGAACGGGTGCTTCTATAGACCTTTTTTGAAAGAAAGTGTGCTTCTATAGACCTTTTCTTAAAGAAAGGTTGCTTATACAGTCCTTTTCTTAAAGAAAGGTTGCTTATACAGACCTTTTCTTAAAGAAAGTGTGCTTATACAGACCTTTCTGAAGGAAAGACACTTTCTAAAAGAAATGGTGCCTTTATATATATCTTTTCTGTAAAAAATGATGATTCTATATAACTTTTCTGAAAGAAAAGGGTGATTCTATATACTTTTTCTGAAAGAAAGAGTGCTTCTATGGACCCTTTCTGAAAGGAAGGTTGCGTCTATAGTCCGTTTCTGAATGAAAGGTAGCGTCTATAGACCTTTTCTGAATGAAAGGGTGCTTATACAGAACTTTCTGAAGGAAAGGGTGCTTCTATATACCTTTTCTGTAAGAAAGGATGATTTGATATAACTTTTCTGAAAGAAAAGGGTGTTTCTATATACTTTTTCTGAAAGAAAGGATGATTTGATATAACTTTTCTGAAAGAAAAGGGGTGTTTCTATATACTTTTTCTGAAAGAAAGGATGATTTGATATAACTTTTCTGAAAGAAAAGGGTGTTTCTATATACTTTTTCTGAAAGAAAGAGTGCTTCTATGGACCCTTTCTGAAAGGAAGGTTGCGCCTGTACTCCCTTTTAGAAAGGATGGTTGCGTCTATAGTCCGTTTTTGAAAGAAAGGTAGCGTCTATAGACCTTTTCTGAAAGAAAGGTTGCTTCTATAGTCTCTTTCTAAAAGAAAGGGTGCTTCTATGGACCCTTACTGAAAGAAAAAGTGCTTCTATGGACCCTTTCTGAAAGAAAGGTTACTTCTATAGTCTCTTTCTAAAAGAAAGGGTGCTTCTATGGACCCTTTCCGAAAGAAAAGGTTTTTTAATGGACTCTTTCTGAAAGGAAGGTTGCGCCTATAGTCCCTTTCTAAACGAAAGGTTGCTTCTATAGATCCTGAAAGAATGGGTGCGTCTATAGACCCTTTCTAAAAGAAAGGTTGCTTCTATAGACCCTGTCTGAAGGAAAGGTTGCTTCTATAGACACTTTCTGAAAGAAAGGTTACTTCTGAAGGCCGTTTCCGAGAGAAAAGGTGCCTCTATAACCCTTTGTTAAAGGAATGGCGCTTGGAAATATATAGACAAAGACGCTCAGTTATTCTAATACCTGATTTGTGCTCTTGCCGTCTTCTACAGACAAGGGAAGACATCTTAAGATCTACCACAGACAAGAGTTATTCTACACACAAGAGAATACCTATTGAGGTCTTCTATTGACAAGAGAATATCTTTTGAGGTCTTCTAAAAACAAAAGAAGACTTCTTGATGTGTTCTAAGAACAGAAAAATACTTCTTGAGTTCTTTTGTAAACAAGAAAACACCTCGTGAGTCCTTCTGCAACAAGAGAATACCTCTTGAGGTCTCCTATTGACAAGAGAATACCTTTTGAGGTCATCTATAGACAAAGGAAGATCTTTTGAGGTCTTCTATTGACAAGAGAATATCGCTTGAGGTCTTCTAAGGACAGAAGAAGACTTCTTGAGGTCTCTTGTAAACAAGAAAACACCTCTTGAGTCCTTTTGAAGGCAAGAAAATACCTCTTGTGGTCTTCTGTAGACAAAGGAATACCTCTGGGGGTCTTCTATTGACAAGAGAATATCTCTTGAGGCCTTCTAAAATAGTTCCACAAACATCCTAGACGGGACAAGTGAGACTTCCCTCATATCAATGAGTGCACCCCGATTCATATTAGCTCAAGGATATGGGACCTACTGTTTATTGCCAGTCCGTACGGCGTGTCTTAAGACTTAAGCGTCTTAAGACACCACTTGTAGAGAAGACCTCTTGAGGTCTTCTATAGACAAGAGAAAACTTCTTAAGGTCTTCCATAGACCAGAAAGTACCTCTTGAGGTCTAATATAGACAAGAAAATTCCTCTTGAGGCCTTCTATAGACAAGAAAATAATTCTTGAGGTCTTCTATAGACAAGAGAAAACTTCTTATGGTCTTCCATAGACAAGAAAATACTTCTTGAGGCCTTTCTACAGACAAGAGAATACCTCTTGAGGTGTTCTATAGACAAGGGAACCCTCTTGAGGTCTTCTATAGACAAGAGAAAACCTCTTGAGGTCTTTCATAGACAAGAAAATACCGCTTAAGGCCTTCTATAGATAAGAAAATACCTCCTGAGGCCTTCTATGCCGGGAAGAGAACACCTCTTGAGGTCTTCTATAGACAAGAAAATACTTCTTGAGGCCTTTCTATAGACAAGAGAATACCGCTTGAGGTCTTCTATAAACAAGTGGCATTTCTTAAGGTCTTCTATAGACAAAAGACAACTTCTTAAGGTCTTCCGTAGACAAGAAAATTCCTCCTGATCCTTCTGCAGGTCTCCCATAGACAAGAGAATGCCTCTTGAGGTTTTCTATAGACAAGGGAAGGCCTTTTGAGGTCTTCTAAACACAGACGAAGACTTCTTGAGTTCTTTTGTAAACAAGAAAACACATCTTGAGTCCTTCTGCACTCAAGAGAACACCTCTTGAGGTCTTCTATAGACAAGATAATACCTCTTGAGGTCTTCTATAAACAAGAGAGCACTTCTTAAGGTCTTCTATATACAAGAGAAAACTTCTTAAGGTCTTCCATAGAGAAGAAAATTCCTCCTGACCCCTCTGCAGGCAAGAGAATACCTATTGAGGTCTTCTATAGACAAGGGAAGATCTCTTGAAGTCTTTTACTGACAAGAGAATATCTTTTGAGGTATTTTAAAGACAGGAGATGACTTCTTGAGGTATTTTGTAAACAAGAAAGCACCACTTGAGTCCTTCTGCAGGCAAGAGAACATCTCTTGAGGTCTTCGATAGACAAGATAATACCTCTTGAGGCCTTCTATAGACAAGAGAATACCTCTTGAGGCCTTCTATTGACAAGAGAATATGTTTTTTGAAGTCTTCTAAAGACAGAAGAAGACATATTGAGGTCTTTTATAAACAAGAAAACACCTCTTGAGTCCTTCTGCAGGCAAGAGAACACCTCTGGAGGTCTTCTATAGACAAGAGAATACCTCTTGAGATCTTCTATAGACAAGGCAAGACCTCTTGAGGTCTTCTATAGACAAGAGAAACCCTCTTGAGGTCTTTCATAGACAAGAAAATACCTCTTGAGGCCTTCTATGGACAAGAAAATACCTCCTGAGACATTCTATTGACAATAGAATATGTTTTTTGAAGTCTTTTACAGGCAGAAGAAGACTTCTTGATGTGTTTTGTAAACAAGAAAACACCTCTTGAGTCCTTCTGCAGGCAAGAGAACACCTCTTGAGGTCTTCTATAGACAAGAGAATACCTCTTGAGGTATTCTATAGACAAGGAAACACTTCTTAAGGTCTTCTATAGACAAGAGAAAACTTCTTAAGGTCATAGACAAGAAAATTTCTCCTAAGGCCTTCTATTGACAAGAGAAAACCTCTTGAGTTCTTCTACAGACAAAAATACGTCGTGAGGTATACTATAGACAAGAAAATAACTCTTGAGGTCTTCTATAGACAAGAAAATACCTCCTGAGGTCTTTTATAGACAAGATAAGACATACGAGGTTTTTTATGGACAGGAAAAGTCTTCTTGAGGTCTTGCATAGACAAGATAACACCTTCTGAGGTCTTTTATAGACAAGGGAAGACCTCTTGAGGTCTTCTATATACAAAAAACCCACTTGAGGTCTTTCATATACAAGAAAATACCTCTTGAGGCCTTCTATAGACAAGATAATACCTATGAGGTTTCCTATGAACAAGAAACAGCATCTTGAGGTGTTCTATACACATTAATTCGTGTTTTTGTTTACTTTTCCAAAATTCCCTTAAAATATTATCGATGAAAGAAGTTGTAATCAATTAAAAAAAAATTCTACTGAGTGTTACAGAAACTTACTGCATTGATTGTTCTCAAAACTAACATTTAACAGAATATTTTATTTGAACTTTTGCTACGTAAAACAATGTGGGCTACGGAAATGATTATTATGCAAATATTACTAAATTAAATGTTATTAAATTACCATTACAAAAAATAGAAATATATACATAAATAAAATAATTAAAAAAGAAGAAATAAAAAGTAAAACAAACCTTATTTTGCTTTCCAAAATTCTACATAGAAATGAAATGAAGAAGCATTCGAATAACAAATATAGAGATTCGACAGCAAAGCGAGCAGCCAAAAATATAGTTACAGTCAGTTGTAGTTGTTGTACGTTGTTGACGTACAGTAGAGTAACAACATTATGACGTGGCGATGGTGGTGATGATGTCGACGAAATACAACAGGGATACATTACATGCAGGACGACGACACGAACGAACAATACAAAATCGAGGCCAGCCAATTTGATTATATGTTTTGCAAATGAACATTTTTGAAACAAAAATTCAGCAGGCAGAGGATAATTTTTAAAAAATAAAAACACAAAAAATAATATTAAATTACGGATGCTATAGAATAAGGAAAAAAGGATAATTTAAAAACTAAACAGATATAGATAGACTACAGTTTTACTCAAATATTAAATGCAATTTTAAATATGAAAAATTTAATCAATGAATAATTGTAAGGCTATGAAAAAATTCAAAACTATGCAGATGTTTTATTACGCTTATACATAAAAATTAATTCAATACAATTTAAAATATAATTGAATTTATATTAACAAACTAATTATAAAAATATATGTAAATGGCATGCACAATTCTACTTTAAAATCAATGAAACTTAATTGCTGGGTTTATTGAAAAATAACACTATTATGATGTATTGAAAACAAAAATCCACACATTATCCAACTACAAATGGTTGAGTATTAACACGGCATATGTATTAAATTTACCAAATAAACTTTTGTCGTGTATATTATTTTCATTTCATATCAATAATTAATTATACATATGTTGCAATATATACAATACAAACATTTAATATTTCATATCCAAAATGTATGATGCAGTTTAATTGTTTATATTGAAATTCGACGACAGACCATTGTTGTGTCTTAAATATAATATAACGCAATTGTTGAAGCATATTTCAATACAGTAAAATAATATTTTTTGTTCAAGTAAACTTTAGAAAAAAAACAAGCGACAAAAATTACACATTTTGGTTTAATATTTTATTTTTTAAGGGGGACAACGCAAAGCCCCAAAAACACACTATGTGATACCCTACACCACTACCCCTGTGCATAAGCTCCTTTTGGGGAAATACTAAAGTTTCCACTCATCCTGGAATTTTATACCAAATGACTTAGGGCTAACTGAATCTAAATAATTAATAATTTTATATTTTACTACTGTCGACACTCTACTTGGTACTGAAGAGAAGAAGAAGAGATACATAGGTATTTGTCATTAAAATAAATACTTCAACATATTCAAATTGAGATAGCTTAGGGCATTTTGCAATAACTCAGATATTTTACCATCAAATTGGTATTAATTTAAATCTCAGCTGGTCAAGTTTTATTATCAAGCTCTCACCTTGGAATATGCCCAAATTCCACAAATGGAAAACATGTGTATAGAACAGCTCAAGATGCCTTTCCTTGTTCATAGGAAACCTCATAAGTATTATCTTGTCTATAGAAGAACGTATTTTTTTCTATAGAAGGCCTCAAGAGGTATTCTCTTGTCTATAGGAAACCTCAAGAACTATTTTCTTGTCTATAGAAGGCCTCAAGAGGTATTTTCTTGTCTAAGAAAGACCTCAAGGGGTTTTCTCTTGTCTATAGAAGACCTCAAGAGGACTTTCCGTGGCCATAAAAAACCTCATATGTCTTATCTTGTCTATAAAAGACCTCAAGAGGTAGTTTCTTGTCTATAGAAGACCTGAAGAGGTATTTTCTTGTCTATAGAATACCTCAAGAGGTATTTTTTGTGTGTAGAAGAACAAGAGGTTTTCTCTTGTCTATAGATGATACCTCAAGAGGTATTTTTTGTGTGTAGAAGAACTCAAGAGGTGTTCTCATGTCTATTGAAGACCTCAAGAGGGCTTCCCTTGTCTATGGAAGACCTCAAGAAGTCTTCTTTTGCCTTTAGAAGACTTCAACAAACATATTCTCTTGTCAATAGAAGGCCTCAGGAAAGATCTCAAGAGGTCTTCTCTTGTCTATAGAAGACCTCAAGAGGTCTTCCCTTGACTATAGAAGATCTCAAGAGGTATTCTCTTGTCTATAGTAGACCTCCAGAGGTGTTCTCTTGCCTGCAGAGGGACTCAAGAGGTGTTTTCTTGTTTACAAAAGACCTCAAGAAGTCCTCTTCTGCCTTTCGAAGACTTCAAAAAGACATTCTCTTCACAATAGAAGACCTCAGGAGGTATTTTCTTGTCCATAGAAGGCCTCAAGAGGTCTTCCCTTGTCCATTGAAGAACTCAAGAATTATTTTCTTGTCTATAGAAGGCCTTAAGAGGTATTTTCTTGTCCATATAAGGTATCAAGAGGTACTTTCTGGTCTATGGTCTCTTTCTTGGCTGCCGAAGGACTCAAGAGGTGTTTGCTTGTTTACAAAAGACCTCAAGAAGTCTTCTTATCTTTAGAAGACTTCAAAAACACATTCTCTTGTCAGTAGAAGACCTCAAGAGGTATTCTCTTGTCTACAGAAGACCTCAAGATGTATTTTTTTGTCTATAGAAGGCCTCAAGAGGTATTATCTTCTCTATAGTAGATCTCCAGAGGTGTTCTCTTGCCTGCAGAGGGACTCAAGAGGTGTCTTCTTGTTTACAAAAGACCTCAAGAAGTCCTCTTCTGCCTTTAGAAGACTTCAAAAACACATTCTCTTGTCAATAGAAGACCTCAAGAGGTATTCTCTTGTCTACAGAAGACCTCAAGATGTATTTTCTTGTCTATAGAAGGCCTCAAGAGGTATTATCTTCTCTATAGAAGACCTCATGAGGTATTCTCTTGTCTGTGGAAGACCTCAAGAATTATTTTCTTGTCTATAGAAGGCCTTAAGAGGTATTTTCTTGTCCATATAAGGTCTCAAGAGGTACTTTCTGGTCTATGGTCTATTTCTTGGCTGCCGAAGGACTCAAGAGGTGTTTTCTTGTTTACAAAAGACCTCGAGAAGTCTTCTTCTGTCTTTAGAAGACTTCAAAAAACACATTCGCTTGTCAATAGAAGACTTCAAGATGTATTTTCTTGTATATAGAAGGCCTCAAGATGTATTTTCTTTTTTTTCTTGTGTGTAGAAGACCTCAAGAGATGTTCTCTTGCCTGCAGAAGGACTCAAGTGCTGCTTTCTTGTTTACAAAATACCTCAAGATGTCTTTAAAATACCTCAAAAGATATTCTCTTGTCAGAAAAATTGTATATCTGAGCGTCTTTTTCTATATCTTAAGTATTTTGACCACTTTTGGTAACGCTATTTGGATCAATTTAGAGCTCAGGAATTCTTGATTATTACACGGAGAAAAAATGCAACAAACAAAATATATGTTTGGGTGCAAAGAAATATATGTTTGCATCCAAACATGTGTTTTGGTCCAAACCGGCAACACAACCAAGATCCTTTTCCCAAAAAAATTATGTATTTAGGGGATTTTTTGAATTTGGTGACCCTTTTGGGACAAAAATATGGATTTAGATCAAAGCTTAAAAGTGTTGCGGATGAGATACCTGAAGAAATGGACCACATTGAAGTGGATCTTACTTTAGGAGTCATATCTTTTCGATAGATAGCGCGTCCTCCAGTCATTTTAGCTGGCCATAGTACAACTTAGAGGTTTTGGACAACTACATCAGGAAGGATGGACTTGCCCATGAAAAACAAGGACTAGCATCGGAATAAACTGTCAAAGGATATTCGAACAGACCATGAACTGCACTTAAACATAAATTTTGAACTGTTGTGGGGGTGGTACCCTAAAGAAAACCCGATATGGACAAAATTCCAAGTAAAACTAAATTTGGACAAAATATTGGAGATCCACAGTTTGGACAAAATCGGTTGCTGCCTTCAAGAGATATCGCGTGTACCATTTCAGCAAAAGTTTTGGAACTTTTGTGGGGGAGTACCGCAAGGAGTCGAACGATATGGGCCTTCTTCGAACTTAATCTAAGTTTAGACAAACAATTACGAAGGCCAAATTTTTGGACCAAATCGGCTGATCAGTTCAAGAGTTATCGTGCTCTCCAGCCACTACATATGGTGTCATAGGGGTTTTCTACACCTTTCGGGCAATTTTTGTTACAACTAAAATCAAAAGAATTCGAGAGCAGCTCAAAAACTGCACTTTCCGAAGTTTTGTGTGGGAGATATCCGATGGATTGGACCGATATAGTCAATACTCAAATCTGACTCTTCTTCGAATTTCAACTAAGTTTACACAAAATATTACGAAGACCAAATTTTGGACAGAATCGGTTGACCTGTTCGAGGGTTAGTTTTCCCACCAGCCACTACACTTTGTGTCGTACGGCTTATCACAACCTTCCGGGCATTTTCTCAGAAAATAGGAATTTGCCCCTGATGAAACTTGTACCGTCATATGGGGTGCAGTGAATACAAGTTGTTATAACAAAAATCAAAGCGATTCAAGTGCAGGTTCTAAACTGAACATTTCCGAAATTTTGTGTGGGAAGTACCCGAAGTAGTGGACCGATTAATTCCATATTGGAACCTCTGGTAGAAATTTCTCGATGTGTAATTATTAAATTAAATTCTAATCCATATGGGGAGGTAGAAGTCATAAAGAAGCAATGTATCGGACACGTCCAAAAGCGTATGGGATCCCGCCTTCGAAGTTTAGTAAAAAGTAACAAAAAGCTTGGAGGCAAAGGAATGTTGACAGGAAAATTGATTGACAAGCTCACTGTCTACTATGGACTTGCAATTCGACTCCGTTCGAATTCAATTCACGATATGCATGAGGCAATATGGGCGACATTTGATCATTACAGTTCAAGCGATACAAATCCACGTCACGAGAGATGTCCAACCGGTGAAGACTCGTGGTGTTCATATCAACGGGCTCGGGCAAGAAAAGAGGCTTTCATACACTAGTACAGACCACTTCCATCAAATGTTTTGGATGCTATTAGACCTATATACAACGATCTAAGTAAAGAGTCTTTACTCGAAAAATGCGTCGGCGGCTTCAATCAAAATAGCAACGAAATCTTCAATCAACTTATTTGGAAAATTTGCCCCAAAACCCTTTCAAGTGGAGCACTCGTTGTAAATTTAGCAGCTTATATTGCGATTGGTCTTTTTAACGAAGGTACAAAATCATTGTTATTTTATTTGAGCTCGATCGGAGTGAGCTGTGGACAAAACGCACACGAATATGCTAAAAAAAATCGACCAAGCACGAATTGCACTGGCAGAGAGTCGTGCGGCTGAGTGCACTCGTGAAGGAAGAATGTTACGAATGCAACATCAAATTTCCATTGGAAGCGGAAGAGCTCCTGTATGGACCAGGAATAGATGACTCCTTGTAATTTTAAAACGCGTTTTTCTCGAAATGAACTCGGTGCCAACAATAGCACGAAAAAGTAGACCTACTACCTTCGTATATTTTGGTGAGCTTATTAAAGTTATAAAAACCTTGTCTTTAAGCGAAACAGATTTTTTTTTTTAATTTTTTTTGGCCGATTTTTGGGCAAAAATCGGTCCATTTTATACCCTCAGCATTTATGCTAACGAGGGTATATACACTTTCATACGGGCAAAATGTGCCTCATCGAAATAATGGTTTTTGACCCCAAGTATGTTTGGACGAAATGTGTTTCAGACAATTTGGAGTCGATTGAGCAATGTCCGTCCGTCTGTTTATCTGTCTGGCTGGAGCGCACGATAACTCTTGAACGGATAAACCGATTCTCTTCAAATTTTGGCTTTCGTAATATTTTCCCAAAACTTAGTTTAAGTTCGAAGATGAGCTATATCGGTCCACTTCCGGTCCGGTACCTCCCCCACAAAAGTTCGAAAACGTTCGGAAAATTTGTGCGCACGATAACTCTTGAAGGGAGTAACCGCTGTGGTCCATACTTTGCCAATCGTGAAATGTGTACCAGACTTAAATAAGGTTTCAATATGGACTCAAACGATCCACTCCTTCGGGTACCTCCCACACAAAATTTCGGAAAAGTTCAGTTTAGGGCCGTCTCTCAAATCGCTTTGATTTTTGTTTTAGCAACATATATTCACTGCCCTCCATACGACTGTACAAGTTTCATCAGGGGCAAGTCCACACTTCCGGAGAAAATAGCCTGGAAGTTGCAAAAAACCCCTATGACACCGTGTAAGATGGTTGGAGCGCAAGATAACTCTCGAACGGAACTGCCGATATTTAGTAATATTTTGTCCAAACACAGTTTAAGTTTGAAGATAAGCCATATCAGTCCACTACTGCAGGTACCTCCCCCACAAAAGTTCAAAAATGTTCGGAAAATTTTTTCGTACGGTAACTCTTGAATGGATTGGCCGAATTAGTCTAAAATTTAACACATCCTAATATATCTAACAGATATAGATCAGGTTCAAATATGGATTATATTTGTCCACTCCATCCGGTACCTCCCACACAAAATTTCGGATAAGTTCACTTTAAGACCTGATATCGAATCACTTTGATTTTTGCTGAAGCAACTTGCATTCGCTGCCTCAATTACGATGGTAAAAGTTTTTTTTAGGGGCAAGTCCATACTTCTTGAGCAAACAGCCCGAAGAGTGTAAAAACCCTCTGTGGCACCATATGTTGTGGCTGGAGATCCACTTCCATAACGGTCAATGTCGCTCCATTCCTTTTAGTATCTCCTCCGCAAAACTCTTCATCTTTAATCCTAATCAACATTTTTGTCGGTTCAAACGCCAAAAATTTTTAAAACCCCCTAAATACATACGGCTGATGGTATATCTCTGTCGGCAAGGCCGACTGATACTTTTTTACTTTGTTTTCCTTAAAACCGAAATTTTGACAGGTCACTATTTTTGTTAAAATAGATTTTTGAAAATTCTGTCTCGCTTATAGACAAGATTATTAGGTTCTTAAAACGCGCACCAAAATATGTGAAGATCGGCTCATTCGTTTTCGGGTTTTGCAGGTAGCCATTTACCACAAAACTGTGCAATATTTTGCAACAACGAAAATTCCGAAGCTAATTTAAGATGTGCTCTTTCACAGGAATAAAAGATTTACCTAAAAAATATTAGAAGTTTTCTCAGAAAAAAATTATGAAAATTGAGATTTTTTGGTCAGCACAACTAGGGACCAACACTCATATCACAGTCAATTTCGTTCCGATCGACTTGAAAGTTTTACCACATATTCTATGCTATTTGTACATTAAAAGACATTTTTTTTCGATTTTCCCAAATTTACAATTGGGGGTGACCTCTTAAGTTTTGACCGATAAGTATATGTCTACGACCATTATTTTGCTGTGTTAAAAACTTTTGGGCCAAAACCAACTTATAATAACCTCCCACATAGTGGTGCATATAAGCTAAACCACAATACATTCCAAGTTATTTTTGTTTTTCACTCCCTGACAATTATTTTTTTGCATTGTCTTTGCTTATGTTTTTGATTTAGTTCACCAACTTTCTTCGACCGCAATATCATATCTTATTTTGAAGATTTTTTTTTTTGTTTTGAACTTTTCGAGTTTACTTTTGTTTGCTGGTTTCCTTCTTATTCTGATGTGCATTTAAACTTTTTTTTTTTCATTTCTTCAGAATTGCACCATAAATAGAGTCTTTCATAAAACAATATTTTGTGATTTTAATTTCCGGTTTATTATTTGTTGTACTAGAGAATTTTAATTACTATTTTGTTATAACAGAATTGCATTTATCTATAATATCAATAGGCTATGTTTATTCTATTGCATTTATTATTGAAGGAGTAAATTATAATTAACAAAATAACATAATTTTGGATCTCTTTAGTATTTTTTTTAAAGACATCTCCAATTGGACCTAATCTTAAACTCTGGCAATATTCGATTAACGGTGTTCATTTAAGGCATTCAAGTTTTTATTCTTGCTACTATATTACTCATCCTAGAGGTCCTAATCAGGCATTCTGACGATTTGGTGACCAAACCAGAAAAAAAAAGATCTTTTGAACCAAATTAGGCGGAGACTTGCTATTATTTTCGTTTGAACGTACACATCAATCTATCTGCAATATATTTATCCACAGAGTCATCCTTGACTTTTAACTAACAACACACTAACAATAATCGCTTGAATCCCATAATTATGCAAATTGAAAGTAATTTACTTTATATTGCTCGTAGTTTATCATTTTGAATGTGGAAAGTTGATCGCCTTGATGTAAAATGGCAACGAACGAACATTTTAACGACACTTTAGCCTTGTAGCGTGTAACCCTCCTGACCATTGTGTTGCAATGACATTGTTAATGCAAATGATGATGATGACGATGATGTGGAACAGTTAAACTCACATATTTATTAACAATAAAATTGTTTGGGGCTATAACATTTTGGCAATTGAAACAATGTATGCCATTGTAGGCTATTGTCAAATAAATTGGAATTTGAAAGTTGATGTTAGCAAAATGAGTACATAATAAAGTGCTTCGCAAATGTGAGAATTTCATCTCCATTCAGGCCATGGAGCGCAAAAAAACAAAGAACAATTAAATAAATAACTCCACCCAATCAAATGTTCGATGTCTTGTCATATCATATGTAGACAGCGCAATTTTATGCAACCCTATTTTTGGTCCAATTCATGTCAAATTTTGGGACTGGGCATATTTTTGGCTTCTGAATAAATTGCAATCGAAACATATGACATATGCAAAATGCATACATTTTTGCATATGCAAAATTTATGCATTTTACATATTTTCTTACGCAACAAATATTTAAATAATAGGTACAAAAATGTTAGTATGTACAATTTTTCTGTTAAAAATTCTTTTCAGACAAGTCAATGAAATAGAGAAATGTATAACCACAGCCTCAACCTTCAAAATACCGAAAATCGGGAGGTATCGTTTTATGGGAGCTATATGAGGGCCTGAACCTAAACCGACAAATTTTAGGTGGAAAGTTGTCTACCCCCAAGGAAGACTTAATACCAAATTTTAGCCATTTCGGAGGAATATTGGGGCCACAACCTTCAAAACACCGAAAATTGGGAGGTACGTTCTATGGGGGGCTATATGAAGGCGTGGACCTGTACCGACAAATTTCATATGGAATGTTTAATATCCCAAATGAAGACCAAATACCAAATTTCAGTCATTTCGGTGGAATATTGAGGACACAACCTTCAAAATACCGGAAATAGGGCGGTACCGTTCTATGGGGGCTTTACTAAGGCTTGGACCTGTACCGTCAAGTTTCTTGGGAAAAGTTTTATACCCCCAACGAAGACTAAATACCAAATTTCATCCATTTCTGAGGAATATTGATGCCACAATCTTCAAAATACCGGAAATCGGGAGGTACCGTACTATGGGGGCTATATGAAGACGTGGACCTATACAGACAAATTTCAGGTGGAAAGTTTTATACCCTCAAGGAAGACTTAATACCAAATTTCGCCCATTTCGGAGGGATATTGAGGCCACAAACTTCTAAATACCAGAAATCCGGAGGTACCATTCTATGGGGGCTATATGAAGACGTAGACCTATACCGACAAACCTCAGTTGGAAAATTTTATACCTCCAAGAAAGGCTTAATACCAAATTTCAGCCATTTCGGAGGCATATTGAGGCCACAACCTTCTAAATACCAGAAATCCGGAGGTACCATTCTATGGGGGCTATATGAAGACGTAGACCTATACCGACAAACTTCAGGTGGAAAATTGTATACCTCCAAGGAAGCCATTTCGGAGGAATATTGGAGCCACAACCGTCAAAGTAAATGCAGAGGTACCGTTCTATGGTGGCTATATGAAGACGTGGACCTATCCGAGAAATTTCAGGTGTAAAGTTTCATACCCCCAAGGAAGACTTAATACCAAATTTCAGCCATTTCGGAGGCATATTGAGGCCACAAATCCTTGTATATATTTTTATACCCTCAGCATTTATGCTAACGAGGGTATATACACTTTCATACGGGCAAAATGTGCCTCATCGAAATAATTGTTTTAGACCCCAAGTGTGTTTGGACGAAATGTGTTTCAGACAATTTGGAGTTGATTTAGCCATGTCTGTCTGTCTGGAGCGCACGATAACTCTCGAACGGATCAACCGATTCGGTCCAAAATTAGGCTTTCGTAATATTTTTCCAAACTTAGTTAAATTTCGAAGGTGGGTTATATCGGTCCACTCCTTCCGGTACCTCCCCCACAAAAGTTCGGAAATGTTCGGAAAATTTGTGCACACGATAACTCTTAAAGGAAGTAACCGATTTGGTCCATACTTTGCACATCGTGAAATTTCTACCAGACTTAGATGAGGTTCCAATATGGACTCAATCGGTCCATGCCTTCGGGTACCTCCCACGCAAAATTTCGGAGAAGTTCAGTTTAGGACCTGCTTTAGAATCGTTTTGATTTTTGTTGTAGCAACTTGTATTCACTGCCCCCCATACGACGCTATAAGTTTCATCAGGGGCAAGTCCATACTTCCTGAAAATATAGCCAGAATTTTACAAAAACCCGTATGACACCGTGTGTAGTGGATGGAGCGCAAGATAACTCTCGAACGCATTTGCCGATTCGTTCCATAATTTGGCCTTCGTAATATTTTGCGCAAACTTAGTTTAATGGCCTGTTTCTCTAAAACGACTCGAACTCAACTTCGTTCGAATTACTACCAAACTCCTGTTGTCGAAGGAAATGATTGTTTGATTGAAAACAAAAATGAATCAAATATTGTTCAAAAACAGAAGTTTGGTGGTAGTTCGAACGAATTTGTATTCGAATCGTCTTAGTGAAACAGGCCATAAGTTCGAAGATAAGCCATATCGGTCCACTCCCTCAGGTACCTCCCCCACAAAAGCTCAAAAATGTTCGGAAAAATTGTGCGCACGATAAATCTTGATGGAAGTGACCGATTTGGTCAATACTTTACACATCGTAATATATCTACCACCAGATATAGATCAGGTTCCACTCCTTCGGGTACCTCCCACACAAAATTTTGGATAAATTCACTTTAAGACCTGCTCTCGAATCAATTTGGGTTTTGTAGAAGCAACTTGCATTCGCTGCCTCAATTACGAAAGTAAACGTTTTTTCAGGGGCAAGTCCATATATTTTGAGAAAACAGCCCGAAAGTTGTAAAAAACCGTAGTGTAGTGGCTGGAGAACTCGTAGTGTAGTGGCTGGATAACTCGAACTGAATACTGCGTTCGTCCACCCTTTGGATATTATAATATTACTGCGAATATTAGTTAAAATTCGAAGGTGGTGCTTATAGGTCCACTCCTTCCGGTACCTCCTCCACAAAAGTTCGAAAATATTCGCTAAAATGATACGCGAGATTTCTCATATACGCAGCAACCGATTTGGTCCAAACTTTGGATCTCTAAATATGGTCGAAACTTAGTTTATGTTCAAATTTGGGCCCTATCTCTCCCATCCTTGTGGTACCACCCACACAAATGTTCAACATTTTTGTGTGGTTAAGGGTCTGTTCGAGGATCCTTTGGACATTTTTACCGAAGGGTTTCCTAGTGGCCATGTTTACAGCAATATTATGTTTTTCGTAGGCTAGTGTGATAAAAAAAAGCCTTATCTATTGTTATCCCCGTAAATTTTTGAGCTTTATCCTATACATACTTTTGTTGGTTCATACCCTCAAAATTTTGAAAACCCCCCTAAATACATAAGTTTGTTTTTGGAAAAAAGTATATCAATCCACACAGGCTGAGGGTATATCTCTGTCGGCAAAGCCGACTGATACTTTGTTACTTGTTGCATATGATTTTGCATATGCTCATTTTATGCAAATATGTCAAAATATGTACGATATGCAAAATATGCAAAAACTTCTGGGCCTAATTCGTTTTATTTTGTGATAAAACGAGTTTCTGTCTAATCAGATTTTCTCTACGACCATCCTAACCATATATGCATTTGCATAGGAGTCCGCTATCTAATGACGAGTTAATAGGGTTCAAACATCTTAGATCACACATACAAAAATTCTACCTTATAAGAAAATCTCTTATTACCACTATGAGCAATCCTTTTTACCACATATTGCATTCTATTTCGCCCTTTTAAGTACTTTTAATTTCCTTTTTAACTTAAGTTTTCTTTTTTTCACATGTAATTTAACATTTTATACATAATATTTCCCTTTTTCTTCATCATCATTATAAACACAATAAGTTTTTCCTTTGTTTTTCCTTTATAAAAATATGTGTTTATATGCGTTCATCCACACATACACACACACAGCAGGACACCTTCAAAGGCAAAACAACGGGTTTAACAAAATGAAAAGCAAATGATTTTCTCTTGTTTGTACATATGTATATGTATGTATGTGTGGTTTGGTAGGTGGGTTAGTTGTGGTAGGTGGCAGTGGTGTCCGACGTTGCTATTGTTGCTCTTGTACAAACCTGTAAATTAATTAAAAATGTATGATAAAATAATAACAATTGACCTTGTTTTTTATTTTGTTGTTGATTACAGGAAGAACTATGAGCAACAATTCCTTTATGCTCACCACCTTTTCTTTCTCTCATATGCTCTTATTCTTGTGGTTATTTTTGTGGTTGAATTTGTTGAAAATGTTGCTACGAGTATTGCAAAATTTGTTACTCTTACAAACAAAAATTCAATATTTTTCCAAAATAGATATGACTTATTGACATTCTTTCAAGGACTAAGGATAAACTCAACAATTTCATTTGTGACTCGATTGAAAATTTATAGAAAATTTAAAACCCCATTATGCAGTATGCTTATGAGTAACTATTTAAATCACCGTTATTTCCTGGTGATCATGGATTCTAGAATAATAATGAGCTAAAACTATTATCATCATTAATATAAGAAAAGTCTCCCATTCCATGTCTTTTTGGGGAAAATAATTTTCAATTTTCCTTTATATTTCGACCCACAGTGCTCACTCTTAAAATGTGTGTATCTGTGTGTGTGTGCGTTGTTAGTGAATGCCATTTTTCATGGAGCATGAGAGAGCATATTAAGTTTTTATGTGATTTCTTGTGGTTTTTTGCGAGGTTTGCTGTTGTTAAATTCCATGTTTTTATAAAGTCTTAAGATCTTTTGAAGCAGAAATTGCAGCACAATATTAAAGACGAGCATGGTAGCTGTGTTAATCATTAACTGCCCACACCAGCCATTATATGATTTTCGGTACTTTTGGGTAACATATAAAAGTATACATTGGTAGGTGCACCAAAGGTTATTTTAAATTTTCTATATTACATCAATTTCTTAGTCGATATAAATATGTATATTAGGCCGGGGCGATTTGAAAACCTTAATGGGCCCTTCGTTTTTCTGATTCCTGGGATTGAACTGAGCAAAAAAGTCCACTAGACCATAGGTCTACGGTGAAAATCGAGCCTCCCGATTTTGACTTTAAGTTGTTTATCCACGTTTTTTTAACATTTTGGCATATAACGGCTAAACCATTGAGATTTTCGATCCAACACAAAGACAAAAATTGTAGCCAAGATAGTAATTAAGAACTCTTTAATACATCGCAAAAGCATTGGAATGCTCCTTCAGGCGGTTTTGGCCTGGAGAAGGTGCAAACTTTTCGGAAAATGTCGATAAATGGCACTGTGATACAAAAGTTGACCAGAAAAAAATCAAGCGTTCTGATGCAAAATTTTATCGTGTTGAGATCCATGCAGAACGAAAATGCCTTTAGTTCGTTTGGGTCACTTCGTGTTATTTTTTTATAACGGTTAAAGCAGTGAAAATCTGGGTTTCTTACATTTTCAAATTTAAATGCTTCTGCGATGTATTAAAGGGTTCCTAATTACTATCTTTGGTACAATTTTTGTCTTTGTGTTGGATCGAAAATCTAAATGGTTTGGTCGTTATATGCCAAAATGTCAATAAAAAAACGTGGATAAACAACTTAAAGTCAAAATCGGGAGGCTCGATTTTCACCGTAGACCTACGGTCTAGTGGACTTTTTTGCTCAGTTCAATCCGAGGAATCAGAAAAGCGAAGTTGCCATTAAGGTTTTTTTCCTTCCATACAAATCGCCCCTGCCTAATGTATATTCTCCTATGGAGCTAAGCTTTAGGGTATTATTTTTTAATGGAAATGCAATTTGACACAATTATTTTTCCCGATTTGGACCGAACTTTACACCACCTAAAATTTCTTCCAAAACCTAGATATGGGCAAAATAAGTTCAATCTTTAAGGTACCTTCGTCGCAAAAGTTCTCAATTTCTCGGATTGCTTTGAAATTTTCAATCAAGTTGAACTAAAATGGCTGGTTGACACGATATCTATCAAAAGGGAATGACTCCTGAAATTAGATCAGTTTAAGATGGGCAAAGTCGTTCCATACCTTCAGGTACTTCCTCCACAAAAGCAAAACACTTTCGAGTTTTAGTTCAGTGTAAGGTCACTATTCTATCGTGTTGTTATTGTACAACATTATATATTTTGTTGTTGTTGTAGCAACGGAAATATGTTCGTTCGGATATATTTTCAGTCATCAGGTTCTGATTCCTCTGTATCCAGACTCAAAAATTGTGCAACATGGACTGGTTGCGTCCATAAAGAATAGGAAGACTTTAGCTGGGCAGCTAAACAAATGCAGTGTGTCGTGTAGTCCCAATCCACATGACGGACATGTGCTGAGAATCGTGGTATCAACTCGAGCCCAATACGAATTGTCGGATCTTAACTGGACTGAAACCACTTGTTTTTGGCTTGTCAGCTGGCGTTGTTTTTCGGGGATGGATAGGGGTGGTCTCTAAGTACGGCATTCACACTGTATCTTTGTACTGCCTGCGCAACTACATCAGTGTGTATGCTATCCCAGCCTGCCTGATAGGCTCGTCCGTCTAGAGGTTCTCGTTTATAACTTTGGACCTCTCTTTCTCTAAATCTTGAAGGGATTTCCTGGCGTGTCTGGGTGTGAGAAGCCTGTCCATTAAATCGTGACAGGGATGCTCACTACAATAACACCTAAGCAGTTACTGCATCGACAACATCCTGTTATGCTGATGCACCGCTAAATCTTTCGTCTCCTCTTGAGATGGTTGCAGTCCTCAGGGTGGTATTCTGGCACGTTTAAATATTTTTATACTGCGTAGCGCTAATATATGCATAGCTTACCACAGACCGGCCTATGGCTTTAAAAGAGGTCAACAAGGTTTCTCAGCACCCCATGTGCTGTCGACCAGCGACTTGAGGACCTTGATCCTACTTCTTATCACAAATAGCTGTGGCTTGCGCGAACGACCTAAACATGCTCTCGATCGTTAAACCCAATATTTTGGGGTAGTTAGTGGTCGGAATCACCGTCCAAGTGGTGAACAGTATGGCAGTGGATTTAGCGGCGGATATTTTCATATTCCTCAGACCGAAGTACTGCGCTAGTTCAGCTATGTAGACATTTAACCTATCACATAAGCTATCGACGCTAGGACCCATTACATTACGATATCAATGCCGTCTGCAAGGTGTGAAATTTCAGAAAGGTAGAGGTTAAACAGCTCCGGAGATATCACCCCGCCTTGGGGATCTCCCTGTTTCACTCTATGAGATTTGGATTTATTGTTTCTGAATTCCACAAACGACTCGCGTCCGTATATATAGTTGTTTACCCAACGTTTCAAGCACGGCTGGAAATTGGCCTTCTCTATATCCTCGAACATCTTGGCATGGATGACGTTGTAGTAAGCCTTCGATAGGTCAAGAGTCACCATGACTGTTTTGGTTCAGTCATCTACTGATATGTGTGGATGTGACGTGTAATGCTGATGTTGTGAAAAGGTTCTCATCATGGGGAGAAGTAGTACCGCTACTGGCGAAATGAGGGAAATCGGCCCGTGCGATTCACCTCTGCTGGTATCCTTGTCTGGCTTCAGTAGCGGGACCATACTGCCAACTTTCCAGGCTGCTGGTGTAATATGGGTGACTAACGATAAATTGATGACACTTGTCAAATACTCAACTCTGGGTTCATCCAGTTGCTTAAGCATTAACGTTGATATTCCGTGGGAGTCCAACGCTATAGATGATAGATAGATAGATATTTGGCGTTTCAGATGACGTCTCCCATCGTAAATTGTGGTGATATCTCTTCGGCTCTTCTAATACGGTTTATCACGCTCCTCTTTGTTAAAATTAAAGCGCACCTCTTTGGGTCACGTCGTCAGTCACTGTCATCCTTCTTTTTCCGGATTCAAGAGTCCAGAGAGTCGAGAGCCCATAATTTACTTAATCCTGTGCCAATGTTGTATTGCTTAAGGTCTAGCCACTTTTCCGCTTAGGCTCACCTACTAGCCCATTGACTTCAAGAGTAAATTAACTAACTCTTGGGTCTTCAGAATTCGTACGACGAAGTTTATCACGCGTATTTTCTAGTCCCGTCACCTCTGCTGGGAAATTTGGTCTGATTTCGGATATTCATTCAGCAGATATGTAGTGAACGGCTGCTGCAGTGATGATGTCCCCGAAAATTCTCTCAACTACCCAAGGCTCTGAGGGAATGGACAGCTCTATAAAGCCGTGACGGTTAAATCCTCTGAACCCATGCCAATCACCTCTTCCATGGTTCAGGAAAGTACGGCGTTCAGAGGTTATGAAATCGAGTGGTCTATTTATGGAGACGATGATAGGGAGGTGATCCGAGCAAAGAGAAATGACGGAAATGTACCAAGGTAGCATTGCTTTAGGTGGTCCAGCCACTCTTCCGCTTAGGCTTACCTACTTACTAGCCCATTGACTTCAAGAGTAAGTTCTCTAAACCTTGGGTCTTCAGGGTTCGTACGGCGAAGCTGATCACGCTCATTTGCTAGTCCCGTCGACTCTGCTGGGAAATTTGGTCTGATTTTCACTCAGCTACCCGAGGATCTGAGGGAATGGACAGCTCTATAAAGCCGTGACGGGTAAATCCTCTGAACCCTTGCCAATAAGCTTTTCCATGGTTCAGGAAAGTACGGCGTTCAGAGGTTTATGGAGACGATGATAGGGAGGTGATCCGAGCAAAGGGAAATGACGGGTTGCCAGGATACGTCATTTATCAGACCTGTAGTGGGATTCTGTAACTCATTTTTGCTGTTACCGACAAAAATCGGTAAAATTAAATCTCAAAATTATGACTAAAAACATAAAGCAAAGTTGGCATCACTGTTTGTGTCGGTAGAGGCTACCGACTACTTTTTATTCATCGTTAACATACCGAAAAATTTCGTTAAATATCGAAATTATAAGCATTTTAATTTTACCGACAATTATCGATAACAGCAAAAATTAGTTACAGAATCCCACTACTGGTGCCACAATGGTGATATCTGGCGAGCTTTGGCAGTCTTCTCTAATCCTCGTAGGAGCATCTTCATTCACCGTGCAAAACGTGGAGCTATCAATTTACTCCCCCAGCGCTGTGCCCCTCTTTATTCAGCGTGCAGAACGTGGAGCTATCAATTTGCTCCCCCAGCGCTGTACCCCCCCTCTGGTCATTACCTATGACGGAATGCCAAAGCTCATGATAAGCATTGAAATCCCCTAGCACCAGACGGTTATTGCCCTCTATAAGCGAACTAATATCGGGCATATAGCGCCGGCCACAGTTATTCCTCGGCGGTATTTACACATTAAACTGCTCTACTTCTGTAGTATTACATTTTACTGCCACACCCCATATATTCTATGAGTCAAGCTACAGCGAGATAGGTCTGTACTGGACAGACTGGTGTTCTGGGAAGGCAAATCATTCTTCTCCGCTTCTTCTGCGATTCTTCCGCAAAACGTTGTAACTATCGCAACGTTGCAGGCTACATGTAACCTTGAGCTTTGTTTCCAGGATCGCGACGACCATGATGTTTTTCCGACTCATAAAATCAATTTCGCTTATTTTATTGCGGAGATCATTGCAATTGAATTGCAGGAATGGTGCATTTCAGGGTCGCTGAACAAGAACATGTGGTGTAAGATGCTACGTTTGTTGTTTTTGGGAGACTGCAGGGTGTCTCGTATTCAAATGACGACGAAGAATCGTACGATGAAGTTGGACGCACGCTGGGAAATGTTCTGGGGCAGCAAGAACAACAACATACCTATCACAGTAATCCAGGGTCGCTGAACAAGAACATGTGGTGTAAGATGCTGCGTTTGTTGTTTTTGGGAGACTGCAGGGTGTCTCGTATTCAAATGACGGCGAAGAATCGTACGATGAAGTTGGACGCACGCTGGGAATTGTTCTGGGGCAGCAAGAACAACAACATACCTATCGCAGTAATCCTGGGAACGACTAAGGTCAGCGCATCCTCGGCACCCATGTCCTACATCCATTGCATCTCACCGATGTTGACATGTGGTGGATGCGAATCTAGCAAACGGAACATACATATGTATTTCCCGGGTTTTATATCTATCCCGCAAGGACGAAAAGAGCTCGGAGCAGGCATTCCGGAATAAATTGCCGCTCCCATGGTGAAGAAATACGCGAACAAAAACTCAAAAACATCACCTAGGAAGTTGTAGCTGTGCAAATTCTCTATAAGATTGACCTCAATGGCATTTTCGTAGGTTTTACCATTTTTGAGTTATAGAAGTTCAAATTGGGACAATGTACTTACTGACTGTATCGCCTCCTTATAAAACAATGTCGTGACAGCACCTTCCCAACTTAAACTTATATATCTCAAAAATGGTAAAACCTAGGAAATATTTACAAAAGCCAATCTTGTAGAGAATTTTCGCAGCTACAAGATTTTTTCTAGTCCCATTTCGATACCACTTTCAGTTTTCAAGCAAAATCGTGAAACCTAACAAAAAAGCGGTTTTAATATAAAGTTAGTTAAGGCACGCCGTAGATGGTATTGTTTTATAAGGAAGCGATACAGTCTGTGCATTGTCCCAATTTGAACTTCTATATCTCAAAAATGGTAAAACCTGCTAAAATACCATAAAGGTCAATTTTGTAGAGAATTTTCACAGCTACAATATTTTCTCTTATCCCATTTTGAGAGAAATTACGGTTTCCAAGCAATACCATAAAAACACAAAAACCCCTAAAAATGAGAACTTTGACCGCGATTTATTTAAAAAGCCCTACGGCGATTTTTTGTTTTTTCGACTTTTCTTATCTATGAACATTGTAGTTTCAGAATCCGCAAAAACTTCCCAGGTGTAAGCACCCTCCATTTAAAGTTAGTTCAGGCGCACCGTGACATAATTGTTGAGGTGACGGCCCACAGTGTTGCCGCTTCCATACAAAAGTGGACAAAAATAGAAGGAGTTGACCTAGGTTGATGAATTTTTGCACAAGTACTTGTAAGGGCATAGGAATGAAAAATGTCAACTTTGGTCCATATCGTTTCAGATTTGGATATAGCCCCCATATATATCTTTCTCCGATTTTGCTATAACTCGGTCAATTTTGATCGAATAGCCTTCAAATTTAATATGTAATATTTTCTTAGGCCCCTGAGTAGCTCCACCGATTTTTACAAAAATCGGTTCAGATTTGGATATAGCCCCCGTATATATCTTTCCCCGATTTTGCTATAACTCGGTAAATTTTGATCGAATAGCCTTCAAATTTAATATGTAATATTTTCTTAGGCGCCTGAGTACCTCTACCGATTTTTACAAAAATCGGTTCAGATTTGGATATAGCCCCCATATATATCTTTCCCCGATTTTGCTATAACTCCGGCAATTTTAATCGAATAGCCTTCAAATTTGATATGTGATATTTTCTTAGGTCCCTGAATAGGTTCACCGATTTTCACAAAAATCGGTTCAGATTTGGATATAGCCCCCGTATATATCTTTCCCCGATTTTGCTATAACTCGGTAAATTTTGATCGAATAGCCAAATCTGAACCGATTTTTACGAAAATCGGTGAACCTATTCAGGGACCTAAGAAAATATCACATATCAAATTTGAAGGCTATTCGATTAAAATTGCCGGAGTTATAGCAAAATCGGGGAAAGATATATATGGGGGCTATATCCAAATCTTAACCGATTTCTTTGAAAATCGGTAGAGGTACTCAGGCGCCTAAGAAAATGTTACATATTAAATTTGAAGGCTATTCGATCAAAATTTACCGAGTTATAGCAAAATCGGGGAAAGATATATACGGGGGCTATATCCAAATCTGAACCGATTTTTGTAAAAATCGGTGGAGCTACTCAGGGGCCTAAGAAAATATTACATATTAAATTTGAAGGCTATTCGATCAAAATTGACCGAGTTATAGCAAAATCGGAGAAAGATATATATGGGGGCTATATCCAAATCTGAAACGATATGGACCAAAGTTGACATTTTTCATTCCTATGCCCTTACAAGTACTTGTGCAAAAATTCATCAACCTAGGTCAACTCCTTCTATTTTTGTCGGTAGAACTACTCAGGGGCCTAAGAAAATATTACATGTTAAATTTGAAATGTTAATCCGGTGTATAGAACCGGTCGTCGTGGAATTGTATACGAGCAGTGGTTATGTCCTGCGACAAAAATCAAACCCTCCATGTATTCATTGTATCGTCAGACAGGGTGGCAAATATGTAGCGATAACGGCGTTTGACTAATTCAATAACCAGGAGATGTTTTGAAACAAACTTTTCTTATATTCTCCTCAGGTAGTGGTGCAGTATTAAACATCATTGTCTGAAAATTTCGTTAACTTTTGTTTTATTTATTTATTAAAAAAATTTATTATAATTACAAATTACTATAAAATTATATATAAAAAGCACTAGCAACTAAAGCTATCGGCTTCTACTTTTGTAATCCAGTTCTTGAGCACTTGGCTCTGTCATAACATCTCTTTTTAAACGTTGGATTTACTGTAGAAATTTTGTCAAGGATAAAAATAATGATAACAGTACAAAAAAAAATTGTGAACACATGCAAACACAGCTGTCAAACATATACAACAACTACATAGTTGTTAACTCTTTAATGCGTTGGTTTGAGTCCTTTGTCAAATAATTTAAATTTGACATTCACTCAACATACGATATAAGAGAAGCGAACAAGGTGTAGAAATAGACAACAAGAAGAGGTCCAAGTACTTACTACAATAGTTAACAGAGAATAGTTTTAGTTCGAAAGAGAACATATTAACAATGATGTCATTGAAAATTAACGACTAATATTAAAAAAAAAAAAAAAATAAAATAAAACTATAACAGCTCAAACTGAGCACAAGAGAAGAAAAACATTGGTAACAATTGTTTTTTTCTCAAATTTAACTCAAAGAGTAAATTTATAATTTCTTTGTGAGAAAAATGAGTTACAGAGCGAATTTCATGGCTGCCAACAAAAAAGGATGAAGACTGGCCAAGGTAAAATATGATGCTTTTGTTATTATGTTATTTGTTTTTGTATTACAGTTTGCCAAAGTTTTTCACATTACTCTCTTTCATAGTAGCTAAAGTACTTCAAAGTGGCTTTACGTCTACTTTGAAAGTTAATATTATTTTTTTTCTGCATTGATGACCAAAATTAAAGGGAATGAAAAAAACCACATCGTTACGGCAACTAACGATAATGATGATGTAGAAAGAAAGTGGCAAATTTCTGTTGAATTGCAACCATTCATTACGTATGAGTAACAGCAACATGAACTTTTACAAGTAATCATACGCCACCAGGTACAATTTATGTGGCATGTTGTGATTATAACGTGTTACTATAAATTTAATATGCATATTTTGCAATCGGACAAAATAGAATAATAAATGTGGGCATTTTTATTAAAGAAAAAATTCAAGCATTTGATACCAATATAATCGCTTTTGTAAAGCATTTTAAGCCACACACTAAATTGTATTTAAAATCCACAATTTTTATATACTACATAATAATTAAGTTGCTCTACCTCTTGCTCTGTATCATCAACCTGAACTAGTTTTCGGTTTTTGTGTGTTCTTTTGTTCCCAATAAAAGTGACCACGGCTTTTAATGAAAATAGTATATCAACCCATTTTTCATTTGATTTACAGTTGAATGGAGATTGCAATTCAACAGAAAAAAAGTGTCATAAAAATCGTATTCATTTCATTTAATTCCAAACGCAGATGTTTTCATATAATTCCAAACTAAAAACTAAAAATTGTTGTAGCTTTATTAGAAGGCTGGCATTTTTAAATAACCCACAGGATGTGCCAACAAATGCTACTGACTGGATGCATTTGGTCGCCAATATACTAGGTTTCCAATTAAATGCAATGCTACAGCACTGTCAAATTAAAAAAAAAATAAAAATAAGTAAAATTGTGTTCAATTAAAAATAAATAAAAACAAGTAAGAAAAGTCTATAGTCGGACGGAGCCGACCATGAGATACCCTATACCACTATCCCTGGACAATCGCTCTCCACGGAACTTCTTTTCAATGATTGTGAAAATTTAATTATCAAATATCAGAGATGTAATGTATAATACTTATGACCAAAACCAAAAAGTTATCTAGCATGACAAAGACATTTTTGTAGCAGGAAAGGAAAATTTAGTTCACACAAACTAAAATGTAATGAAACCCACTTATGTAGTACTACTGCTTCCGTTGTTTAACCGCTACGTTATTGAAAATTTTACCAATTTCACACAAAAGTTTCAGTCCATTTAACCCGCTAAGTATTATCTGATCTTCACGTTGGTTTGTACGCTTCTTCTTCATCATAAACTCAAACTTTGTTTAAAATTTTGCGGGTTATTATTTTGACCTACAGAGCCGTTACAAAATTGGTTAAAATCGGTCCATAATTGCGGCCTTAAGCTTGTTTACAATTTTTAATGGACGGACACACATCGGTAAATCTCGTCGACGAACATTCGTCGAATATTTCGTGGTGTTACATAAACTTTTGGATATACAATATGTAGCATGGGATAAAAATGTGGTTCTCTACACAGAACCCATTATATATTAGGCAGTAGGCCCGTTATCTATCAAATACTTTATTGCAATTTACATCAGAGGAAAGGTCATTATTTTTCCCATATATAGGCTACTTTGCGATATATATATGTCCTCAAGGAATTAAAATATCGACCAAAAATAAAATTGTTCTATTTTTCATACAAAAGTAATGGTCAATTTCACCCGCTAAAGAATATCAGATCATCATTCAAAATTGTAGGCATCTTTTTCGACCTATACTCTTACTCGGTGCAAAATTTCGTGACTATTGATGTATAATTGCGACTTCTAGCGAGTTTATTATTCCACTACAAACAAATATGGAATATATTAGGCTGTAACTCTGTTATCTGATCATGCACACCAACAAAATTGGCATCAATTGAAAGGTCAAGCGTTCCACTTTCACGTATATCTCACTTGTCCGGAATGTAACTTCCAGGAATTAAGATATAAGCTGTATATTAAAAATTTTCACAATTTTCACACAAAAGTTTTGGTCTATTTAACCCTCTAAATATTATCCGATCGCCATCTCAAATTGCAAGCTCCTCCTTTGTGATATACTCTTACCTTATTTAAAATTACGCGTTGATCGGACTATTATTGAGATCTACAGAGCCGCTAGAAAATTGGATAAATATTATGTTTTTGGTCCATTTCACCCGTTAAATATTTCACGATCATCACCAATAAGAATAGGGATCTATTCTGATCTGAACCCGACCCCCATACAAAATTTCGTGACGATCGGTCCATAATTGCGGCCTGGAGCGTGTTTACAATTTATAATGGACAGACGGACGGACTGACGGACGGACACACATCTCAAAATCGCTTTATCTCGTCGAGATATGAAGATTGGTTGGTATACAACATTGGGGGTCTCCGACGAATATTTCGCGGTGTTACATGAATTTTTACCAAAACAAACTTATAATAACCTTTTCCACATTGTGGTATAGGGTATAAATATTTCGGTACATTTATATACTTCGCCACAATATGAAGATGGTGATTTTTTGTTTGTTTTGTCCAAACGGTTTGTAACACCTCTAGGGCCCTAGATTAGATTTCACTGTGCAACATTTTTGAGCCAATCGCGTGCAAACAACTTCTGTCCAGAATTTTATGAAAGTAGAGGACCAATAGGCAAAAACCATATTTGGGTTTTGTTCTCTTAGATCGGGTTCGGTTTTTATGGCCTCATCTAAATTTTAAAACAAATCGGGCTGTATCTCTGAAACCAATACGAATCTTGTTTTGACATCTGCAGCAAACTTGTAGATAAGAGCAAGAAGAAAATATTTAGAGGAATAGTGAACTCGAAAAACTGCATTTAGTGCCTCAAATTTTATAATATATCTAAAAATTCTATAATTTGTGTATATTTCGCAGCGTATCTCCCAAAATGTTAAATCCTTCTTAATGTTACCTTTTGGGAAATATTCTATGGAATGTAATACACAACTCTTCAGAACATTATATTGTTGTAAAATGTCTCTATCGCCTTGTTTATAGCAAACTTTTCAACAACAATTTGATAAATATTTCAATAATTAATTGAAATCCCCAACATGAGAATAAACAGCCTGTAAGAACATTGTTTGAAATAAGTATTGTAAAAGGTATGTTATGAAATACCCCTTAAACAACGTGAAATAACAATTGTAGAGTTTCAGAATGTTCTGAAGAATTGATGGTCACATTATTTGGAAAATTTTTAGAATGGCTAATTGTTTCAACTTCCAACAGTTTAGATGTTACTGACCAGAATTTCAGAAATTATTTAAACTTTTCTATATTTTAACGAGTTTGATGCGCTAAATGCAGCTTTTCCTAGTTCATCTGTTTGACACATACGTTCTACTACTTTATGGCTACAATACTGCCGAAGACTGCAAAGCAGAATTCTTATTAGTTTCGGAGATAAAGGTCCGATCACTGGAAAAAAGGCTCATTTTAGGTCGGTTTAGATGAGGCCATAAAATCTAAACCCGATCTAAGAACACAAAACCCAATTAAGGTTTTTGTAGTCTCAATATGTACTTTCAGAAAATGCCCATTAGAAGTTGTTTGCATTTCCAGTGTTGCACAGTGTTTTAAAGTACTGGTGGAGTAGAAAATGTTGGGAAAAATGTCGAGTCAATCGGACAAAAATTGGCTGAGATATAAGCATTAGAAAGGAACAAGTAAAAAAGTATCAGTCGGCTTTGCCGACAGAGATATACCCTCAGCCTGTGTGGATTGAAATACTTTTTTTCCAAAAAAAAAAAAAAAAAAAAACTTATAAATTTAGGGGGGGCATATGAACTGACAAAAGTATGTATAGGATTAAAGCTCAAACATTTGCGGGGCTAACGATAGATAGGACTTTTTTATTACACTAGCCAACGAAAAACATAATTTCGCTGTAAACATGGCCACTAGGAAAACCTTCGGTAAAAATGTCCAAAGGATCCTCGAACAGACCCTTAATGTTGAACATTTTTGTGGGTGGCACCACAAGGATTTGACAGATAGGGCCCAAATTTGAACATAAACTAAGTTTCGACAACATTTAAAGATCCAAAGTTTGGACCAAATCGGTTGCTACGTCTATGAGAAATCGCGCGTACCATTTTAGCGAATATTTTCGAACTTTTGTGGGGGAGGTACCAGAAGGAGTGGTACTAAAAGCACCACCTTCCAATTTCATCTAATATTTGAAGAAATATTACAATATCCAAAGTGTGGACGAGCTCTCCACCCACTACATATGGTGCCATAGGGTTTTTTCCAACTTTTGGGTTGTTTTCTCAAGAAGTATGGACTTACCCCAGAAAAAACTTTTACTGTCGTAATTGAGGCAGCGAATGCAATTTGCTTCAACAGAAATCAAAGTGATTCCGGAGCAGGTCTTAAAGTGAATTTATGCAGAATTTTGTGTGGGAGGTACCCGAAGAAGTGGAAAAATATAGTCCATATTTAAACCTGATCTATATCTGGTAGATATATTCGGATGTGTAAAGCATGGACCAAATCGGTCACTCCCATCACAAGAGTTACTGTGCGCACAATTTTTCCCAACATTTTTGAACTTTTGTGCTGGAGATACCTGAAGGAATGGACCGATATGGCTTATCTTCAAACTTAAACCAAGTTTGTACAAAATATTACGAATGCCACATTTTGATCTGAATCGGCGGACCCGTTCGAGACTTATCTTGGGCTCCAACCACTACACACGTTGTCATAGGGGGTTTTTTGTACCTTTCAGGCTATTTTCTCAGAAAGTATGTACTTGCCCTGATGAAACTTATAGCGTCGTGTGGGGGGCAGTGAATACAAGTTGCAACAACAAAAATCGAAGTGAATCGAGAGAAGGTCCTAAACTGAACTATTTCGAAATTTTGTGTGGGAGGTACCCGAAGGAGCGGACCGATTGAGCCCATATTGGAACCTTATCTAAGTCTGGTAGAAAGTTCACGATGTGCAAAGTTTGCATCAAATCGGTTCCTCCATTTAAGAGTTATGGTGCGCACAAATGTTCTAAACAATTTCGAACTTTTGTGGGGGAGGTATCGAAGGAGTGGATCAATATAACCCATCTTCGAACTTAAACTAAGTTTGGGAAAAATATTTCGAAAGGCAAATTTTGGACCAAATCGGTTCATCCGTTCGAGAGTTATCGTGCGCACCAACCAGCCAGACAGACATTGCTAAAACGACTCCAAATTGTATGAAAAGGATTTCGTCCAAACAAACTTGGGGTCTAAAACCATTATTTCGATGAGGCACATTTTGCCCGTATGAAAGTGTATATGGGCAAAACTGCCAATTATTTCATATTCCATTTCCAAAAAATTGAATTTTTTCTTTTCGCGCTACATTAACGATTTTTGGTACATAGGTTAAGAAAAAATTCCCCAGTACAAATCCGCTCGCGAGCAAATTTTTGGTTGTTGCGGACAAATGTTATCGCGGTTTTACGTCTGCTTTTAAGAAAAAATTATTATAAACACGCTAATTATTTTATTGAGCACAATTGTCACTAAAAAGTTATCACGAAGTGACGTCATTAAGTAGATTGCATAATACTTGTAAAATGTTTCTCAGCATTCGCGGAATTTACAAAAAATTGACAAAATTTTAAATGTAATCCGAATTTTTTGAAAATATAGCTCCATATACCCGTCAAAAATTACAAAAAAGTAACAGTTTTAAATAAAGACTTCACGGGGAATCAAATGAGACCAAACTTATAATCATCGGGATAGTATTTAGGATATTATAGCCAAAATAAGCACATATTTGTGTTACAAAAAACTAATTTTGGTTTGGAATAATAGTTTTCACACGCATTCTAGAGTCGAAAATATTGGAAAAATTCTATAAGAGTACTTCTTTTATTTTTCTTGAAACTCCCAAGAAAATGGGTGGATTTTGCTTTATCTACATTCACATAGAAGGTTTCCCATTGAGGAAAGTTATCGGGTTGTTGAAATAAATCATTAGACTTCTTAAACGGAAACAGAGTTCAAATATACCGCTTTAACTTATATGCATTATTAAAATATGTGCAAATCGCGTAATTATCAAAATCGTTTTGTCCGCATGTGATTTTCATGTACAGCAAGACCATATCTTTTAATTTGTATATATTTTTCGAAATATAATTTGGACGCTAAGATGTAGCATCGGCTGCATCTTAGCATTAAAAAAACCTATAAAACATCGCTAATTTTCCCAAAGTTCATACAATTTCGTTCCGCATCCGGTTTTAGTGTCACCATGAAAATCTGCATCGATATATACCTATTTCAAGGCAATCAGTCAAGAACCGTGGATGTAGCATCACACACTATTTTTGGGATAAAATGAATGTAGTTCCCTTATCAGTGAAGTTTTTAAATCTTTTTTTCCGCAAAAAGGAAGATCCTGCACTAGTTTTTTCATAGCAGTGCAAGCTGCCGACAGAATACGCGATAAAATGCGCGATAATTTCAAAAACAATATTAGGTGATTTTCCTACCTTGGAATTTCTCGTATCTCGCGTTTTAGTAGATGGAATTTCACGAGTATTGATTTATTAGATCCGCAACGTAAAAATCAAAAATTTGCAATCAAGTACGAGTAAATCGAATGCCAATTGTAAAAATTAGGCCCGAAAAATATGATTTTTAGAAATTTGTTCACACAAAATTTTCGTATTTGGATACAGATTTCTCTGAAGCTGTGTAGGCTACATTCACGACACATATATCAAATAAATCAGAATCGTGAGTTCTTCATTCCTATATATGATTTTTTGAAAAACCTGTTTGCGGAACGAAATTATAAGAAAATTTCAAAAAACACTTAAAATCTGGCTTCAAAATGTCAGCATCATTTAATGGTAGACGCAGATCAAATTTTGAGAAGTTATACACTAGTGAGATGATCCTTATTTAGTTGCCTTCTACTTTTACTTTAACGGGAAAATCGTAAAAAGTGTGGTTTAATCACAAATCGAGAGAAAACAAAAAAAGACACGTTGGCTTCAACCCATTTTTACCCATTTTTTAACATAAATATAGCCACAGCTTCCACGCAAATCAACTTTGAAACCCAATATTTTTTGCCAAGTCTAAAAACATTTCATTTTATCCAAAAGCATTTAAATTGTACAATATACAACCACTATTCGCGAGTTATAAAGGGGTAAACCTTGGCTTCAACGATGTTAAATTTTCAATAATATTGCCCATATACCTTCGTTAGCATAAATGCTGAGGGTATAAAAATGGTAAAACCTAGGAACAAATCAGAAAGGTCAATCCTTTAGAGAATTTTCTCAGCAACATTTTCTTTAGTCCCATTTGATTGGACTTGCGGTTTCCAAGCAAAATCGCGAACACCTAAAAATGTGAACTTTGACCGCGATTTATTTAAAAAGCGCTCTGGCGATTTCGTTTTTTGATTTTCTCATCTAGTGCTGTTTCAGAACCCGCAACAATTTCCCAGGTGCATGCGGTTTTAATATAAAGTTAGTTAAGGCGCACCGTAGATGACATATTTTTATAAGCAGGCGATACAGTCACTGCATTGTCCCAATTTGAACTTCCATATCTCAAAAATGGTAAAACCTACGAAAATATCATAGAGGTCAACTTTGTAGAGAATTTTCACAGCTACAATATTTTCTCTAATCCCATTTCGATAGGACTTGTGGTTTCCAAGCAGAATCGTGAAATCCTAATAAACCCCTCAAAATGTGAACTTTGAACATGAGTGTTATCTTGCACGCTGGCCATTTATCTCAGGAAGTATAGACTTACTCCAGAAAAAAATTTTACCGTTGTAATAGGGGCGAGGAAAACAATTTTATTAAAAAAAAAAAAAAAATCAAATAGATCCGTGAAGAGTCCTCAACCTGCACTTTTCCAAAGTTTAGTGTGAAATATAACCGAAGGACCGATATACTCCATATTCCAAACTGCTACATGACTGGATAATACAATGTGTAAAGTTTGGACCAATCAGAAACTCCTTGCGAGAGTTATTTTGGGGATTTGCCATTTTAGTTGGTGCCGTCAGGGTTTCTTAGAACATTTAGGCCATTATCATAGGAACTATGGACTTGCCCTGAAAAAAAAATTGTAAGGGAGCCGCAAGGACAACCTGCAGAAAGAAATTTCAAAACGATTTGAGAGCAGCTCTTAAATTTCACTTTTTTCGAATTTTGTGTGGGAGGTACCCCAAGGAGTGGACCGATATTGTTTATATTGGAAGCCCATGGATCAAATCGATTGCTTCCTTCGAAAAATATCATTCACACCATTTTACAGAAAAATTAATGATGAAATTTTGTGAGGGAGGTACCCGAAAGAGTGGACCGATATGGCCCATTTACGAACCTAAAGTAAGTTTGGGCAAAATATGTATAACGAAGTGCAAAATTTGGTTAGAATTCGGTTGACCCGTAAGGGATTTATCATGCGACAGACAGTCTCCAAATTGTCTGAAACGAACATCGTCCAAGCATTCTTGTGTTCTAAAACCATTATTTCGATAATGCACATTTTTGGTCATATCAAAGTGTATATACCCCCCTTTAGCCTAAAGGCTGAGGGTATAAAGAAATAGTATCAACGACAGTTACGCCTTCGATAATTATGGTGCGCTCCAACAATTATAGTTGGTCACCGTGAGAGTTTTAGGTTTTTTTGTTACCATTATCTCATGAAGTATTGAATATAAACGTGGTATAAACAATAAATTGTACCACCGACAACGAAATCTCATGCCGTGAGAGTAAATCACGATGCACCACTAGACAGTATATGGCGCTCTTGAAGGCCAAGAATCCGATGGAATGCCCATGTGACCAAAACATTAAAATTTACGAAAATGGAATATAGGAGGTGTGGAAGTCAACTCATGGTTCAGCTTTAAAAAAATTTAATTTAATTCTCAAATATACATATTAGGCCGGGGCGATTTGTATGGAAGGAAAAAAACCTTAATGGGCCCTTCGCGTTTCTGATTCCTGGGATTGAACTGAGCAAAAAACTGAGCCTCCCGATTTTGACTTTATGTTTTTTATCCACGTTTTTTTGACATTTTGGCATATAACGGCCAAACCATTGAGATTTTCGATCCAACACAAAGTCAAAAATTGTAACCAGTACAGTAATTAAGAACTCTCTAATACATCGCAAAAGTATTGGAATGCTCCTTCAGGCGGTTTTGGCCTTGAGAAAATGCAAACTTTTCGGAAAATGTCAATAAATGGCACTGTGCTACAAAAGTTGACCCGAAAAAAAATTCAAGCTTTCTGTTGCAAAAATCTATCGTGTTGGGATCCCTGGAGAACAAGAATATCTTTAGTTCGATTGGGTCACTTCGTTTTATTTTTTATAACGGCAAAAGCAGTGAAAATCTGGGTTTCTTACGAACTAAAGGCATTTTCGTTCTCCATGGATCCCAAAACGTTAGAATTTTGCATCAGAACGCTTGAATTTTTTTCTGGTCAACTTTTGTAGCACAGTGCCATTTATCGACATTTTCCGAAAAGTTTGCACTTTCTCAAGACCAAATCTCCTTGAAAAAGCGTTCCAATGCTTTTGCGATATATTAGAGAGTTCTTAATTACTGCCTTGGCTACAATTTTAATGTCAAAATCGGGAGGCTCGATTTTCACCGTAGACCTGTGGTCTAGTGGACTTTTTTGCTCAGTTCAATCCCAGGAATCAAACCGCGAAGGGCCCATTAAGGTTTTCAAATCGCCCGGCCTAATACATATATCAAAAGCCACCGTTTTGCAGTCAGAAGGTCTGCGGTTCCCTCTCTGACCAGAACATCAACACTTTTGGTGGGGGGGATTTCCCCTCACTGAGATCTTGGCTGACATTTCATGAGTATTCCAGCCATGAAAAACTTCTCTACAAGTGGTGCCGAAAGACATGGCGTTTGGTCTCGGCTATTAACAGTAGGCCCCATATCATTGAACCAATATGAATCAGCGTATGAGAGAGAAGACTCTCTTGTACCTTGGGGAACATAAGTATGTTTATATCAAAAGCTTTTAAAATCAGAAATGAGTATAAAAATCCGGGCTCTATATATGGAAATATGTCTAGGGTCATTACTTCGATTAACTTTAACCCAACTCACCACGAAATTGTTTGGCAAAATTACAGTCAACATCCTTTATTACATAAAAGGCCTTAAACAAACACACCAACAAGACGCCAAAAAAAGATGAGTGAAAGTTGTTATAGAATATAATGAAGTCTGTTAACTGCAACCTATAGCCTAGCCATTTACCTACCGCCTTTTGTATCTATGTATTTAATGGATCCTTGGATGCAATTGTATTCAATATATTTAACAAAATACGCTTTCAGCCATTACTTCTATTCAAAACTTTTCATTTTGGTTGGCTGGCAACAAAAAACAAAAATGAAAATAAAGTATAATATTGCAGTCGAAAAATAAACGAAATGGAAAACAAGAACCCCTTGTTGAACGAAACTCAGGCAAGAAAAAAATGTTGGGCAAAGTGTATTTAACAATTTATAGTCTGTTTTTTTTGTTCTTATTTTTTGGTACTTTTGTAACGTTTTTTCTTCTTTTATTATATTATTTCGCTTTGGCATCCTTAAATATGTGCAGGTGTAACAAAGTTTTATTTATTTATATATTTTTTTAACTCTTCTCCTGTGAGAGGTTTTTCTTCTTTGCAGTAACTCAACACCGCTGTGCCATGTTAAATGTTAAAGATGAAGGTAAACTTTCCTCAAATGCTGACGTGCATAATATGAAGTTGTAGCACCCACACTGCCATCAGTTGTTGATTCTTTTTTATTTTTTGTCTGTTTGCTAGGGAGTCAGAATTGAAGTTCGAAACACAGCAATTGCATCAAAGTAACCTCTCTATCTATCACAGCATAATTTCTTAATTATTTCAATTTGAATTATTTATTTAGGGTTTTAGGAGCTTTGAATACTTAATGGAATATTTAAGACGGTCTATTCCAACTAATTATTTTTTGTTCTTAAAATGTTAAATAAATAAAATAAGTTATAGAAAATCAATCACTTGTTCCGATCACTGTATACCCACAGCCTATGACAAAGGTTTTAGAATCAAAGAAGGCTAAATACCAAATTTCCTTTAAAATACCAAAAATCAAGAGGTACGCCTCTATGGGAGATATATGAAAACGCGGACCCATACCGATAATTCTAAATAACAAATTACAGTCTTTCGGTGGGATACTGACGTCACAACCTTCAGGGAGCTATATCCAAACGTAGACCAAACCGACGAATTTCAGTCAGAAAAGCCTTTACCTCCAACAAAGACTAAATACCAAATTTCCGCCGTTTTTCTGGGTTGCTGTAGGGTTTTATACCCCAACGAAGACTGAGTACAAAATTGCAGCCATTTCGGTGTGATAATGAGGCTAAAACCTTCAAAATACCGAAAATCGGGGGTACCGTTCTATGGGGGGCTATATTAAGGCCTGGACCTATACCGACAAATTTCAAATGGAAAGGTTTTTACCCCAAACGAAGACTAAATACCAAATTTCAGCCATTTCTGTGGGTTGCTCTAGTCACAACCTTCAAAATAACGAAAATCGGGAGGTACTTTTCTATAGGGGCTATATGAAGGCGTGGACCTATACCGAAACATTTCTGGGATAACGTTTTATACCCCAACGAAGACTAAGTACCAAATTGCAGCCATGTCGGTGTCATAATGAGGCTAAACCCTTCAAAATACCGAAAATCGGGAGGTACCGTTCTATGGGGGGCTATATTAAGGCGTGGACCTATACCGAAACATTTCTGGGAGAACGTTTTATACCCCAACGAAGACTAAGTACCAAATTGCAGCCATGTCGGTGTCATAATGAGGCTAAAACCTTCAAAATACCGAAAATCGGGGGCATCGTTCTATGGGGGCTATATGAAGGCGTGGACTTATACCAACAAATATCTTATGGAACGTTTAATACCCCAAGTGAAGACTAAATACCAAATTTCAGCCATTTCGGTGGATTATTGTGGCCACAACCTTCAAAATACCGAAAATCGGAAGGTCCCGTTCTGTGGGGCCTATATGAAGGCGTGGACTTATAACGACAAATTTCTATGGGGGCTATATGAAGGCGTGAACCTATACCGAAACATTTCTGGGAGAACGATTAATAACCCCAACGAAAACTAAGTACCAAATTTCAGCCATTTCGGTGTGATAATGAGGCTAAAACCATTAAAATACCGAAAATCGGGAGGTACCTTCCATGGGGGTTATATTAAGGCGACAAATTGCATATGAAACGTTTAATACGGAGACTAAATACCAAATTTCAGCCATTTCTGAGGAATATTGAAGACACAACATTCAAAGCACCGAAAATCGGGAGGTACGTTCTATGGGTGAAATATTGAGGCGTGGACCTATACTAACAAATATTATATTAAACGTTTAATACCCCAAGTGAAGACCAAATACCAAATTTCAGCCATTTCGGTGAATTATTGTGGCCACAACCTTCAAAATACCGAAAATCGGTAGGTCCCGTTCTGTGGGGCCTATATGAAGGCGTGGACTTATAACGACAAATTTCTATGGGAAAGCTTTGTACCCCCAACGAAGACTAAGTACCAAATTTCAGTCATTTCGGTGTGACAATGAGGCTAAAACCTTCAAAATACCGGCTATATCAAAACGTGGACCGATATAGCCCATTTGCAATACCAAACGTCCTAGGAGTAATAGAAACTTCTATACCAAATTACAAAGTTCTATCTTAAAAATTGCGAGCTGTATCTTGATTTCAACAGATGGAAGGACGGACAGACAGACCTGTCTATATCGACTTAGAATTTTACCCTGATCAAAAATATATATACTTTATAGGGTCTCCGATGAACATTTCGTTGTGTTTCAAACGGAATGACAAATTTAATTATAGCCTCCATATTATGGCGGGGGGTAAAAAAAAACAACTAAAATATATCAGTTAGCATCGCCGTCAGATACATACATACATATACCGTCAGCCATTGACTGCAAACATACATATCGTCACCATAAATGCCCGAAGACGTAACCCACAAATCCAAAATTTTACAGGAGAAGCAAAAAACCATACAAAATGAAAATCTGTTTAATAGAATATCAATCATATAAGGGCGAGTATTTGCAGTATTATCAATCCTGTACGAATGGGAATAAGTAGTGAAACCAAAACCGCTGAAGCACTTGGTTTTGGGATCCTCCATTACAACAAAATCTGCAATGTTATCCAATTTTCCGAAAGGCCACTTCTTGAATAGGATCGTTATTTTTGAACGTAGAAGCTTGAAAATTTTCCAGAGCATGTATTTTAGCTTTATGTATCGGATTCCTTCAAAAAACGAATTTCAATTTTCATGTGGGTTACGTCTTCGGGCATTTATGGTGACGATATATTCCCATACTGCCTTAATTATTTGGGACCTACTTTTTATCGCCGAAACCGAACGGCGTGTCTCACAACACTACATGTAGATAAGTTTTTCATGACTGATATTCTTAGGAGCCAACATTACGCTGAGGGGATTTGCCACCGTCGAAAATGTTGATGTTCTGGTCACGGATTGAACCGCAGACCTTCTGAGTGCAAGACGGACGTTAGGGGTGAACCTAAATGTGTTAAAAACAGATCCCTAGTTTTCAAAATAAATAGCTTGGCGTTGGTAACAAGAGACATTTTGGAAGTTTTCAACGTAAAATTTTAGCCGTTTATGGGGTAGGTATCTTAAACAATGGACCTAAGTTTTCCACTGACAAACCTAATCAACACAGTCTACCCAGAATAATATTATAGCATAGCAACAGAGACTACTTTAGAGCGAGAGATTTATGAAGAAATGGCTCCAAATATTGGGTCATTTCGGGGCCCATATCTCAGAAATAAGATATTGTTGTTGTTGTAGCAGCACAGATTTGATTCTGAGTTGGCAGCTGCCGTGGGATCAGGAAGATCATACGAGCGCTGCACGAAAACTATCTGGCCTAGGCCACACCGTATGACGCCATTTGATTTTTTTTTTGGAATGTTTGATAATTTTTAGCCTAAACGTTCTCAGGACAGTTTGTCGTACGACCGACCATGTGTTGTGATGTTTACAGTGAATTGAAAAAATCACTTTGAAAAAAAAAAATGGAATTTACTTGTGAACATTTCGTCCGATAATTTTTCAGAACTTTCGACGTGGATTATAACGGCAAGAGTGCATCGATCAAATTACATCTTTGTATGTCGATAAATCCTATGACACTATGAAGAACTGGTTTAATGAATTCAATCGTGGCCGAAAACTCTCTAAAAAACGAAGGTCGTGAGGGTATTCCAAAAGCGGCCGTTGTGCAAAAAAAAAAAAAAAAAAAAAAAAAAAAAAAAAAACGGATAATGCAAGATCAGCATGTTAAGAGCTGTAAAATAGAGGTAACTTTGGGCATTTATTCCACATACTAACATTTGATATTGCATATATTGGCGGCAAAAATGGAGGTTTTCTCGTTGGGTCCCGTGTTGATCGGTGCAATAAATTTCGAAAAAATACGATCTCGGTATTTTTGATGGTAAAAATTAGCGTTTTTATTGTTAGGCCAAAAACTTTTCTAGTTCCCTTCATATGTAATGTCAATGTTTTACATGCGGTTTTCTTGAAATGGCATTTTTGAAAGCGGTGGCCACTGTAGGTTGAATATGGATGATCCGATCTTTATATTTTTGTGGGTATATTATACACATAAAAAGCTTGCCATTAAGAGAAAAAAATTTCGAAAGTAGCTCAATGAAAGCAAAATCTTGTAAAAACAAGTAAAAAAGTATCAGTCGGCTTTGCCGACGGAGATATACCCTCAGCCTGTGTGAATTGAAACGTCCATCTATTGCAATATCGAATCTACGGACTACGGTTCTTGTAGCCATTTTTTTTAAATTTGCCGACTAAAAAATATATTTGGTTTGAAGCTCAAAAGTGTTGCGGAGGATGTACTTTAAGGAATGGACCAACATAGTCCATTTAGGAAGTGGATCTTATTTGGGATTATTTCCTTTTGATTGATTTTGTGCCCACCAGTCATTTCAGTTGGTCAAGGTATAACTTAAGATGTTTTGGGCCACGATATCAGGAATCATTGATTTGCCCACGAAAAAAATAAAATCGCTTAAACAGGACCACAAAGAAGAGCATCGGTATAATTTTCCAAAGCTTCGTCGAACAGAACTAAGGGACGGTGCGCACCGATAGTGTTAATCTTCAAACTTAAACTTAGTTTGGACTTAATATTACGAAGGCCAAATTTTGAACTGAATCGGCTGATCCGTTCGAGAGTTATCGTACACATAGTGCCATAGGGATTTTTGCAGCTTTTGGGATATTTTCTCTGGAAGTATGGACTTGCCCTTAAATAACCTTGTAACGTCGTAATGGGGGCAGAGAATACAAGTTGTTACAACAATGATAACAGCGATTCGAAGGCAGGCCTTGAACTGTTTTTTTCCGAAATTTTGTGTGGGAGGTACCCGAAGGAGTTGACATATCTATATATATAAATGAGCTTGGTGATAAGTGATTGACTGACTGACTGACTGACTGACTGACTCATCATCAACGCCCAGCCAAAACGGCTAAAGCTAGGAGCTTGAAATTTTACCAGTGGGTCACTGTTGATGCAAATGTGCGAGATAAGGCCGGGTTTAAGAAAATTCGTCCTGGAACCACAAAAAATAACAACAACAAAAATCCTTATTTTTCATTACTATTACGTACTTATTCACTTAGTTGGCCCTCTGCAAGACATGTGTAAAATTAACAATGCCATAACTTCTTGATATCGTAAGAGATCACACATAATTTCAAATTTTGTAGTTTACTTCTAGGCGCACTTATTTTATCGTAAACCACTAAATAATAGAAAGACAAGACATTTGTTATCTTCCATTGCAACAGATGTCGCAGTTGGTGATAATGGTGTATAAACATCAATTACGCAAATGAACAAATGAGTTGCTGTTGAAGACAACATTAGGGGAATAAATTCAGAAATCGGCCAGAAATAACAACAACTAAAAACTGTATGGACCTGACTTTTTGGTAATAACTAAATGTTTGCAAATCAATGAAAGTGCAATAGAATTGTGCATATTACCACGATTTATTTGCAATTAAGAATTTTATCGTATATGGAGATGTACAGTCATAACTATTCAATTTTCAATTTCAAAATCTCTAATTTGATGAAATCGCTAAATAATTAATGAAATCAATAATAGGCCCCAGGAATATAGGAATATAGGAATTTGATATGGAAATCAAGGTTGGGAAGTGGTGCTTCTAAAAGGAAATGGTTTGGAAAATTACCAATCATGTGTACGAAAAGTACTAAATTTAGTACAATTTAGATTTGGGTGAACGTAAAGAGCTGGAAACCTGAAATTTGGAATTAAGGTTACTGTTGTAGTGTAGGATTGAGATATGAGGGTAGTTTTGGAAATTCGTGCTTATGTGTACGAAAAGTACTAAATTTGGTACAATAGGGATTTGGGTGAACGGATAGAGCTGGAATCCTGATATTTGGAATTGAGATTACTGTTGGAGTGTAGGATTGAAGAACTTTTGGAAATTCGTACTTATGTGTATGAGAAGTACTAAATGGTACTAAATTTGATACAATGGGGATTTGGGTGAACGGATAATAGCTGGAATCTCGAAATTTGGAATTGAGATTACTGGTGGGGTGTAGGATTGAGGTAGTTTTGAAAATTCGTACTTATGGGTACGAAAAGTACTAAATGGTGCTAAATTTAGTACAATTTGGATTTGAATGAACGGATAGAGCTGGAAACCTGAAATTTGGAATTAATATTACTGTTGAAGTGTAGGATTGAGATATGAAGGTGGTTTTGGAAATTAGTACTTATGTGTACGGAAAGTACTAAATGGAACTAAATTTTGTATAATGGGGATTTGGGTGAACGGATAGCGCTGGAATCTCTAAATTTGGAACTGAGATTACTGGTGGAGTTTAATATTGTGGAAGTTTTGGAAATTCGTACATAGGGTACGAAAAATACTAAATAGCACTAAATTTGGTACAGTTTCGATTTGGGTTAACGGATAGGGCTTGATTCCTCAAATTTGGACTGAGGATCACTGATGAAGAGTAAGAAAGATGCACCAAAGGGTTTTTGGAAACTTGAGTCTACGAAAAGTAATAATTGGTACTAAATTTAGTACAATTTGGATTTGAGTGAACGGATAGAGCTGGATTCCTGAAATTTGGAATTTATATTACTGTTGGAGTGTAGGACTGGGGAAGTTTTGGAAATTCTTACTTATGTGAATGAAAAGTACTAAATGGTACTAAATTTGGGACAATGGGGATTTGGGTAAACGGATATAGTTGGAATCTCGAAATTTGGAATTGAGATTACTGGTGGGGTGTAGAATTGAGGTAGTTTTGAAAATTCGTACTTATGGGTACGAAAAGTACTAAATTTAGTACAATTTGGATTTGGGTGAACGTATGTATGTAGCTGGAAACCTGAAATTTGGAATTAAGATTACTGTGAAGTGTAGGACTGAGATATGAGGGTGGTTTTGGAAATTCGTACTTATGTGTTCGAAAAGTACTAAATTTGGTACAATAGGGATTCGAGTGAACGGACAGAGCTGGAATCCTGAAATTTGAAATTGAGATTACTGTTGGATCATAGGATTGGGGAAATTTTGGAAATTCGTATTTATGTGTACGAAAAGTACTAAATGGTACTAAATTTATTACAATTTGGATTTGGGTGAACGGATAGAACTGCAATCCTGAATTTTAAGTATCAAGGTTGGGAAATGGCGTTGAAATAAGGAAATGGTTTTGGAAGTTCGTATTTATGATTACGAGCAGTACTAAATTTGGATTTGGGTGAACGGATAGAGCTGGAATCCTAAAGTTTTGAATTAAGATTACTGTAGGGGTGTAGGATTGAGATAGTTTTAGAAATTCGTACCTTTGGGTACGAAAAGTAATAAATGGTACTAAATTTGGTACAATTTGGATTTGGATGAACGGATAAAGCTGGAATTCTGAAATTTGGAACTAAGATTACTGTCGGACAGTAGAATTTAGGTAGTTTTGGAAATTCGTACTTATGGGTACAGAAAGCACTAAATTCGGTACAATTTGAATTTTAGTAAACGGATAGTGTTGGAATTAGGAATTAAGATTACTGTAGGAGTGTAGTATTGAGGAAATTTTGAAAAGTCGTACGTGTGCGTACGAGAAGTACTAAATGGTACTAAATATGGTACAATGTGGATTTGGGTGAACGGGTAGAGCTGGAATCCTGAAATTTTTGTTTGGGAAAGAAATGGTACTAAATTTGATACAATTTGGATTCGGGTGAATTAATAGAGCTGGAATCCTGAAATTTGGAATTACGATTACAGTCGAAGAGTAGGATTCAGGTTGTTTTGAAAAAGCAAACTTATGGTTACGAAAAGCACTAAATGGTACTAAATTTAGTACAATTTGTATATAGGTGAACGGATAGCGGTGGAATCCTGCAATTTGAAAGTATGATTATTGTAGCCCTGTTGCGTTGAGGAAGTTTTGAAAATTGGTACGAAAATTCTAAATTGTTCTAAATTTAGTACAATTTTAATTTGGTTTAACGGATAGAGTTTGAATCCTGAAATTTGGGAGTAAGATTACTACTAAAGTGAAGGATTGAGGTAGTTTTGGAAAATCTTTCTTATGGGTACGAAGAGTTCGACTTGATACTAAGTTTGGTACAATTTGGAATTGGACGAACGGATACAGCTGGAATCTTGAGATTTGGAATTACTGTAATTATTATGGAATTTACTGTAATTATTTTGTATTAATGTCCGTGTATGGCTGAGATATGTCGTCGAAATACGTACCATAAGTATACGAAAATTACTTAATGGTACTCAATTTGTTTTTGGGTGTAGGGACAGTGCTGGAATTTTTATTTTTTGGAGTTAGGGTGTGTATTGGTGTGCAACGTTGATCTCGCTGTTAATGTGTAAGGGTGAGATACGGCTGATCTTTTTTAAAAACGAACTTAAGGGGTACGTACAGTACTAAGATAAAAATAAATATTGATTAAAATTGGTATTAGTGCGACCAAATTTTCAGTGTTTGTCATTTCCATATTATATATTGTTTATTTGTTTTTTTTTTTATATCCTTTCCGCATACGAAGTAGCGGGCATTTTGCTAGTATAGTCCATATTCAAGCCTGATCAATGTCTCGTAGAAATATTACGATGTGTAAAGTATGGACCAAATCCGTTACTGCCTTTAGGAGTTATCGTAGGCACAAATTTTCCGAATATTTTCGAACTTTTGTGGGAGAGGTACCATGGCTCATCTTCGAACTTAAACTAAGTTCAGACATTACATTACGAAGAGCAAATTTTAGACCGAATCGGCAGATCCGTTCGAGAGTTATCGTGCTCTCCAACCACTACACATTGTGCCATAGGTAAATTTGTCAACTTCTTGGCTATTTTCTCAGAAAGTATGGACTTGCCCCAAATAAAACTTGTACCTTCGTATAGGGCCAGCGAATATAAGTTGCTGCAACAAAAATCAAAACGATCCAAGAGCAGGTCCTAAACTGAACTTTTCTGAAATTTTGTGTGGGAGGTACCCGAAAGAGTGGATCGATAGAGTACATCTTCGAACTTAAACTAAGTTTGGACAAAATATTACGAATGCCAAATTCTGAACCAAATCGGCTCATCCGTTCGAGAGTTATCGTGCGCACTAGCCAGCCAGACAGACAGACGGACAGACGGACGGACATTGCTTAATCGACTCCAAATTGTCTGAAACACATTTCGTCCAAACATACTTGGGGTCTAAAACCATTATTTTGGTGAGGCACATTTTGCATAAATGCTGAGGGTGTAAAAAGTTTGGTAGATTTCTTGTCAAAAATTCATGAAAAATGTTTTTTTCGTGCTCAGTAAGTGTCCATAACCCTTTAAGGGCTGTCTCAAGAACGTTTTGAAATTTTCGTTGTTTTTTCGTGGTCAACTATCTGACAATCGTCCAATATCTCTAAACTGAGTATTGGGTGCGACGAATTACGACCGACGTCTTGGGAAGGGCAAACGACTATAGTCCTCTTTTGTTTTTTTATTATTTAAGAAAATATTTTTTTTACAATTTCATTGCTGATTGCTGGCCAAAAAAAAAACTCAATTTATGCAATTTTATGCATTCACAGTTTAAATCGCCATCGACTCGTCCCCTTTTTTCTTATTTTATAGTGGTTGTATTCCACAAAATGTCCTTGACATGGTCCCAAAATAAAGCCCGAATGCATGTCATAAAATAGACAAAAACAACAGAAACGAAAAAAGTTTTCTCTCACATTTTGTACTTTAAATGTTTCGAGTATTATGTGTATGGCATGTAAATATAGCTCCTCGTATACATAAGTCTGTGTGCGTATGTGTTTGTGTTTTACCCCCATTGTAACGTTTAAGCATCAACACGGCATCAACAATCCGTTGAGTGGTCCACAACGTCCGTGGACACAAAAACGCCCCAGAGGGTAAGGTCATAACATAATTAAAACAAATGCAACCATATAATGGTGCTAAAAGGGCGATTAACCTTTTTTTGCCACGAAATGTACACACACATATGTATGTATTTAACAAATGTAACAATAGAATTGAGTATGATATTCGAAGAAAAGCATAACGGGGTTTGTTATTCTGAACGAAAGTTCCCCGTAATTTTTTCTTCAACTTAAAGGAGAAAGTGAGAAATATCATAGGGAATTTACTTTCAGAATAACCTCCAACATCTCTACAGTGATAAACGATCTGCCAGTCTAGCTCTCAACATAACAGAGATATGTCTTTTTGGAAGGCCCGCTGTCTTGGTGTGGTAAATCGAAACTATCTAAGAAGGAACATATTAAATCAAATACAATTTGTGTATCCAAAGGATGTCACAATTATGTTAAATAAGTGATGGCTGAAATGCATTTAAATACAGTTTTGGCATCAGTGTCCTTCTTTTAAAATCAGTCATGTTAATAAAATTTTCTATTAAAACTTCGTATACTGAATTATTCATATTAGAAAGGCAATGTTGAGCCAAAAATGGTTTGGTGTTATAAATTTCGAAATAATTTTGGCTAGCAATAAAAGACATAAAAGCACAATGTACATATGAGGCGCTCAGCGCCAAAACGGCCTAACCCACAACATGTCCAAAAAAACAAACAGACTATAAAGATCTAATCAGAACCTTTTGAAATAATTACAAAAAAAAAATTCCATATTGCATTCAATAACTCTAGGTAATACTACCTTCTAAAATAATGCAATATGGAATTTTTTAGAATTTATTTCAAAAGGTTTCAGTAAAATCTTTACAGTCAATTTGATTTTTTCTTTGGGAATGTGGGTTAGTCCGTTTTGGCGCTGAGCTCCTCATATGTATGTATGTACGTACATACGTCATGCATAAGGACTTCGCCTGCATTTGAATAAATGACAAAATTCATAAAAATTTTAGAGCAAAACATTTTGTCAAGACAAAAATGTTTGTCAACATAAAAATTAAATTATGTAAAGATGTTGCCGTCCGTTTGGCATTCCGATTACAACTACCACAAGGCTAGTCGCGTTTGCATTAGCCAAGAATTCTGGTTGTTGTTGTAGCATCATATGCTATTTTCCTACTAGAGTTGTGCAAATTGAACTATATGAACTACCTAGTTCACTATCTAGTTCAATGGACACCGGGCGTTTCTTTGAACAAAATGCGTATACTTATTATCTCACGTTAGTTGGGATGATGTTACTCATACGTTTTTGAACTAGGACAGTGAACTAGGTCGTTCAATTGTCCAACTCTATTTCCTACCCTCAACATTTAGGCTGGCTGTAGACCAAAATGTGCCTCATCGAAATAATGGTTTTGGATCCCAAGTATGTTTGGATGAAATGCGTTTCAGACAATTTGGTTTCGACCGCCATGTCCGACGGTATGTCTGGAGCGCACGATAACTCTCGAACGGATCAACCAATCCAGTCCAAAATTTATCCATCGTAATATTTTATCAAAACTTAGTTTAAGTTTGACGATGGAACCCCACAGAAGTTCAAAATATTTCCCGAAAATAGTGCGCACTATAAATCTCGAAGTTTTTATGGCGTCTGAGACTGCAGCTGTGTGACTGCAATTCAAACCTGCTAGATAGGATTGCTGTCTTTCTAGATCATGGGTGGGATGTCCTATCTACCATATCAACCCGAGCAAGTATTGCAACGAAAGAATGTCATTGTGTTGCTGTACCGCAAAGAATCTTTGTCTCCTCATGTAGATGGTCCACTGATGACATTAGAAAGCACCCAGTTGTAGTTATCAGGACAGCATTCTGACAGGTTTGAATAAGGTTGCATCGCGTTGCACTTATGTTTGCGGACCACACTCCTCCTTTCTATAGAAGATCACAAGCAATGCACTGAAACGCCCACAGTCTCTAGTAAAGGATTAGAATGAGTTGACCATCTAAAATGGCTGTTTAGCACGAAAACTATCGAAAGGAATGACTTCCAAAGTTTTGATCCAGTTCCAATATGGTCTATGTATGGCATGTGATAATTTTAATAGCCTGTAACCATAATAAGTTGTTTACTAGGGGAAGACAATATTCCCTGAGATATGAGCTCCGCAATGACACCCCTTCATACATCTCTCCCGCAAAAGTTTTTAGTAGTATTTGTTACAATCAGGGTTTCGGAGTCGGAGTCGGAATCTACGAGTCGGAATCGAGCAATTTTGCTGGAGTCGGAGTCTGAGTCGAAAAAAAAATAACTCGACTCCGACTCCGGGCAACATTTTTTCAACGTTATAAAAATATAATATTAAATCATTATTTATAAGAAAGCTTAAGTACAAAAGGTAAGCTTAAGTACTAAGTTAGAGGACAATTCACAGGATATTTACTATCCTCTGAAGTCTAGTCTATTCATCACTATTTGTTGGTCCAATTGATCCTGTAAATGTTTTCAATCAAAAGTAAAGTTCGATGACAATCGAATTAAGATTAGACCTTTAGAAGACTAACTGGTCTTCTGGTCTTGTTTTTTACGAGAAGTCTCCTTGTCTTATATTAAAGACTTTGTGCTCTCTATGGGAAATCCTACTGAATACCCTGTGACACAAAATGGAAGTCAAGTAAAGTCTGGGGGTGGAAAATTCCCTTTGAAATGAATGAAATGAAAGCCCCTATTGTGTATATTATAAAACCCCAAAGCATCACATAGCTGAAATTTCTGAGTAATGTTGTAATGCATTTTTTGATTGACCCCAACAATGATTGAGAAAATAGCTCTATATCTTTGTTTGGAGATATTGTTTCATCATTTTGAGATAACATGTTTTCAGTTAAATAGAGTGAGGAATCTCGTCGAACAATTTTGTCCTTCTAGCTCAGCTCCTTCCATGTCCTCTTTGTTCTTGAACTGAAAAAGTAACACAAGATGACATTTAGTATTTTTGTGCACCCGAAAATTGTTTGTAGGATCGGGTAAAAGTAATAAAGGATACCAACGTTCAAAATGTGTGCCCTGAATTTTAGTTTGAGGGGTGATCCCCACTTGTAAATTTTAGAAAAATTATAAATACGAGGGACGCTAAAAAACCTTCTGGCCTTGGCAACACGCAGTTTTGCCAGGCGTCTTTTTTTGGAAAGTTTGACAGTTTTTAGTCTAAGCGTACTCCGGACAGTTTGACATACGACCATGTGTTGGGTTATTTACAATGACTTGGAAAAATTCTCTTTGCAAAAACAAAAATGGAATTTAATTGTGAACATGTTCGACCGATAATTTTTTACAACTTTCGACGTGGATAATCACGCCAAGAGTGCATCGATCAAATTAAATCCTTGTATGTCGATAAAGGAACATCCTATATCACTATGAAAAACTGGTTTAATGAATCCAATCGTGGCCGACACTCTCAAAAAAACGAACGTCGTGAGTGCCGCACAAAATCGGGCGTTGTGCTAGAAAAAATTAAGTCGGTCGTGAACGGAGAATGCAGGATCACCATGTTATATATCGCGAGATAGAGACATCCTTGGGCATTTCTTTCACCAACTAACATTTGATATTGCATGAACACCTGGCGGCAAAAATGGATTTTTCTCGCTAGATCCAGCAAAATTGGCCAATCGCTTAAAAAGGCTCTTGTGGATTTGTGCGAAAAAAATTGTGTATAAATACGATCGCGGTGCTTCAAACGACATTTATAAAATCGTCGCAGACGAATCTTGGGTCTATGCTTAGGAGCCCGAAACAAGACAGGAATTAACCTTTTGGGCCTTCGAAAGCGAGCCAAATCCAACGAAAGCTGTTAATGAAAGAATACCCTCAAAGCAAACGGTCGTCTGTTTCTTCGGCAAAACTGACCATGTGGCGACTTGAGAAATGAAGGATGGTTAATTCTGAGTTTTAAACTACAATTTGTTTGCCTGAAGTCTCCTGAGAAATTCAAAAAACGAACAAGAGAAGAATAATCGTTCTGTCATGACAATGCGAGCTCCCACACATCGATTTAAACCAGCGCCTGTTTGACCGGACAAAACATGGAATTGATGGGTCATGTGCCGTACAGCCATGACTGGGGATCCAATGACTTCATCTGATTCCAGCACATCAAGAAAAAAGGCGTGGTCAACGATGTTCGTAGTCAGTAGATGCTGTACAAGCGTTCAAAAACCATGTTTTGGAGGTGTCTCAATCAATCCACTGTGAACAACCCAACACATGGTCGTATGTCAAACTGTCCTAAAAACTGTCAAACTTTCCAAAAATAATGTAAAGTGACTCCTGGCGACACTGCGTGTTGCCTAGGCCAGAAGGTTTTTTAGTGCCTCTCGTAGTATAGATTAGCGGTCAAATTTTCAAGTTGATTGGAATAATACTGCCTTTAAGCGTTGGAAGGAACAGTTTTTTTGCATTTTGTATGCGGCATATAAATTACATTTAGAAATCGGCCACAAAAATATATGACAATCGGTTTCGTTTTCGAGCTAGAGTTGGTACCACAAAACGCTTTAATAACAACAGTGTTTCGTAGATGACAATTTGCAACAAAGCTTCGTAATATTTTCTCTGTCAGATGAAGAAAAGAATATACCAAAAAAGTTTCGTAGTCTTCTCGGAAACAATTAAAAAATTGTTTTTATTGGCCTTTACTACTGGGGGTCTCCATTTAAGGCTAAGCACATTGGCTTACATCCAGTTTAAATCTTGGTCATGAATTGCTTATAATTTTTATCGCATGTTGTCCTTATGATTAGTATTGCCAGTTCATTTTCATATATTTTGAAAATTTAAACAATTTTCACTTCATATTTATGTTTTGTAGTTGAGCATTACACTATGTGTAATTTTTTGAGTCATGTTTTATTAACCATATTCTGACTCCATAGTGTGATAGAACACCAAAAAAGAGAAGACACGTGTCTCGCCGTTTTTCTCTATCTCATCAACTTTCGCTGTTATAGGCCTCCAAAGGTTTGAGGCTTTGATGTAGAAAGGGTCATATAGTCAGGACTATATCTTCCACACCGTTAGGAAATTTGAATTTATCTCGGAGGCAAAGTTGTAGCTCTTGTCTTAAAGAACAAAATTGTGAACACATATAACCCATCAAACTTCATCTGCTAGGTCAAAATCGCCATGGTCAAATTTCTTTTAAAATTTTTCTCAAGTTTTGTTATACAGCTATCAAACCGATCAAATTTGAAGTAAACAACCAACTACAAAAATATACCTCAGATCTCGATAAACATCTTTCTAGAATATACGAACACTGAAGGAACAGGTCTTAATGGTCAAAATAGCAAAACAATTGCGATTTTTATCCTCTTTTCTAGGATTCTGCTCCATAGATATTAAACCGCTCAAAATTCAAGAAAACAATCAACCACAATAGCGTAGCAACGGCATCAATAAAGATTCTAGGAACATTCTTTCCTGTTCAGGTCCGTAAATAACAAACCTTTCAAGTTTCCTTGAGTTTTTAACAGTTTGTTATTTCCAAACCTGAGCAGGGGAAATGTTAAAAAAATTAATTGTTCGTGAATTTTAGCCCTAAGAATCATTGCTTGAATCTTCATATGTTCTAAAAAGTTGTTTATTGAAATCTTAGGTAAATTTTTGTGGTTGACGGTATACTTAATTTTTGGGCGGTTGCGTATCTTTGGACCAGAGTCGGAGAAAAAAGTATAAAAATGGGATATTTTCAAAAGATTTTTGCTATTTTTACCATTAAGAACCGTTCATAGACATTTCGCATATTCCAAAAAGTTGTTTATTGATGCCGTTGCTACGCTATTGTGGTTGATTGTTTTCTTGAATTTTGAGCGGTTTAATATCTATGGAGCAGAGGATAAAAATCGCAATTGTTTTGCTATTTTGACCATTAAGATCCGTTTCTACAGAGTTCGTATATTCTAAGAAGATGTTTATTGAGATCTGAGGTACACTTTTGCAGTTGGTTGTTTGCTTCAAATTTGATCGGTTTAAAAGTTGTATAACAAAACTTGAGAAAAAATGTTAAAAGAAATTTGACCATGGCGATTTTGACCTTGCAGATGAAGCTTGATGGATTATATGTGTTCACAATTTTGTTCTTTAAGACAAGAGCTACAACTTTGCCTCCGAGATAAATTCAAATTTCCTAACGGTTTGGAAGATATAGTCCTGACTATATGACCTTTTCTACATCAAAGTCTCAAACCTTTGGAGGCCCATAACCGCGAAAGTTGATGAGATAGGGGAAAACGGCGAGACACGTGTCTTCTCATTTTTGGTGTTCTATCACACTGCGGTGTCAGAATATGGTTAATAATTTTCATGTTGCACAGTGTTATATTCGGACGAACACCTTTTCTAAAGAATATGTAAGGAAAAAGTAACAGATTATCCTATAAAAAAAAAGTTAAAAATTTGTGGTCTTGAGTCGCAGTCGTGCCAAAAATACCTCGACTCCGAAACCCTGTAAGTTACAATGCAATAATTTTATTTTATGTAGACTGTATTGATTATGTTTATCAGTGGAAAACATTGTCCCATTGTTTCTTCAACCTATCCCACAAACGCCTAAAAATTTACCCTGAAAACTTGCCACTTTGTCACATACAAAAACGTTACTTATTTTAAAAATTGGCTTTTAAGAGAGATATAGAAATAAACAAGACAAATAATTCACCAGAAAAATATTTCAAAGCGACAAAATATGTCAAGCAGCAGGTCAAATATTGCCTGCCAAAGGGCAATGTTGTTGTTCACAATAAAAAATGACTACGAAGCTTTTTTAAGGCGATGGATCAAAATGGCATATACTACGGAAATGAAGAGAAATGTTAAAAACAACAAAACAATTTTGGATAAAAATATGCAAAATATTTATAGAAATCTATTTTTTTGCAAGATAGAACAATAAAACTTTCATATACATATATTACAATGTATTCACAAATAACAACTGGCTGTCCGACTTGAATGTATGAATTATTTCCGTCCGGCCTTTTGTAATTCTTATGAGTCTATCGTTTATAGTTGAATTTTTGTTATTTTTGTAAATAGTGAGGGAAAATTCAACATGTATGAAAAAAGGAAACTACATTATCTTAGAATTTTTTATTGTGGTAGCTGGGACTTGGGTAGCGGAGGGTTACACTTATATAATGTCGAGTAAGATAATAGACGGTTTATATTTTTTATTTGCTTTTTTGAATTTATTACAAGTATTCGATTCGAAATTACACCAAGATTCACAGATAAATCCAAACTTTTACTTTTATACAAGTTTCCCAAAACGAACGTTATTTGTTATAAATTAATTGTTTTAAAAATTTACTACATTGTTATATATTTTTCACAAAATCTCGATAATTTACCTCCCGCGGGAATCGGAATTAAACAACTAATCCTGTAGAAATCCACAAAATACTAAACCCATAATTTGTGGAATTATAATCAGTGTTAGCGTAATAATCATTGATCTAATGGCTACAACAGTGAAAAACGTTATTTACTGACGCAAAAAAGAACAACAACAACACCAACAACCATCATGGCAACAACAACATGAACCCTCAAGTATCATCATCATCATCAATTATGACAAAATTGATTGTGTGTTAAAATGTCATTAATTTTCATGTTACAATGACGACATCATTACTTTCATATCAATGAACTACTAACCGACGCAATGATTGTCTATTCGCTGCTGATGGATGAACAACTGGCAAGGAGATAAAGAGGTCAGGGAGTAGTGAAAACAACTGGAAAAAAAACCAGACAACCACACACACACACACACCCATCTTGCAGTCAGTCATTCATTCATTCAGTTAGACAAATGCGGGGTCAAACGAATTTATACACAAGGAGCAGAACAGAGGAGGTGAAGTGTACTACTTAGACGACGATGAAGTGTTAAAAGGACATGGATTTAGTGTGCACAAGTGCATGGCGAACAAGGACTTGTTTTTTTTTTTTTTTGCAAACCAAGAATGAAAATGATGGTTAAGTGGCAGTGATGGTAATGGTTGTGTTGTATTGCTTCGATAACTATGGACAATTGCATCGAAACGAGAAAGAGCGTACAAGCAAACGAATAAACGAACACAAAACAACACAAAACTTAATGGTTAACAAATTGTTTGGCGGAAACAATACTGTCCGAAGTGCATAAATTAAGATTTCTTTTCTCCTCCTTTCCAGTTTTTTCTACTACACCCAATGTCGGCAAATGGTAAAAAGAATGAAAGGAAATCAGACGATAAGAATGCACTGCACACTGCAGTTGGCCATAATTTGCAATATTATTGTGCAAAGAGGCAATAGCTTTTTTATTTCACCAAGAAAACCAAAAGAAACTTGTTCTAAGCAAGAAAATACCATGTTCTTCTTCGTCTTTTGGGGCATTAAAGAATTTGGCTTCAGATATCTAAACAAAAAATATTTGTGTTAAAAATAATATTCAAACTGAAATAGCAAGAAACTTGTTAAAATGCAAGCCACCCCACCGCAAAGAAAATTTTAATATCTGAAAGTATGTCAAAATTGGGTGACACCGTGGTGCAAGTCAAAGTCAATTTTAGATTTTCAATGATGTTTAAAACTTGGTTGTATTTGGAAAGGCTATAATTAGGCAATAGGCATACGGAATCCTACATTGATGCGTTTTTAAAACAGATCGTAGTTGCGATTTTCTAACTCATTTTTTGAGTTACTGACAAAAATCGGAAAAATTAAAACGCAAAATTATGAATGAAACGTTCAAATAAAAGTTGACAACACTCTCACTATCGGTAGATTTTTTCGACTACTTTTTATTCGTGGCTAACATACCGAAAACATCGTTAATTACCGAAATTGTAAGCATTTTAATTTTGCAGATTTTTGCCGGTAACTCAAAAAAATGGTTAGAGATACGCACTACAGGCCGTATCTCCCAACACAGTAATGGTAGAATAAAATCTGAATAAAGCCATTGATACGGTCAGCCATGCTATGCTGTTTGAGGATGTCGAAAGTAATAACGTCGGATTTTGTTTGAATCGTAGGTACCCCTTACTATATGAATTCAATCTGCGTTCCGCCCAGGGGCTCCCACCTCAGTGCATATATGTTTGTATTTGTATCGGGTTTCTCTCTTGGAAGCAGCTGGACTGCCTGCTCTGGATTCTTCTGGTCCGTGCCATTATAGATAGTAACCCCGCTTCACGTTTTTGCTCCGTTTGCTACTGTCTTATCCATCATAGGTCGGTGTCGGTAAGGCGCAACGGATGCAATGATTTGGTAAATTTCAGGAATTGTTCAGGTCTGAATTTTCTGAGGGTGTATAACGAGAGGAGTTCTGTTGCATGGAGCTACCCCAACCTGATGCCCAGTGGGTCTTCGTAGTGGCCATCAAAATATGAACCACAACCCCGCCCCCCCCCCCCCCCCCCCAAATCTCCACCAATAGCAGTATTCCAGTTCCTGACAATGTGACATTTCCGCTGTTTAATTGTGAAGATTAATGAGATTGTGGATTTTAAGAGTGGGAGAATGATGATGCTCGCGGTGATTCAAGAAAAGAAGCTGAACAGCATCTGCAGTCCTCAGACATGTGATTAACAACTGTGTCCCGCATTAACCGTCTAACATCCGGCGACTGTTGAAAGACGTTAACTAAGTGACAGGTCCTAGGAAATGTTGATGCGTATCATGAACATGGACCAGAGAGTTATTTTTTTTTGGGCGGGGAAAAATCGTCGAAAGACTCTGGCTACCTAATTTCGCCAGGTGTGCGAGACTTTAACACGCTAAAACAACCCCTTTGCTCTGATCCTCTGTCCCTGCGGTACCGCCGTATAAGCATTTCGTCGCAGGAATGTTCCAAAGAACGCTGCTATGTATTATTCGCCTTCGAATCTCATCTTATCGGCGTAGTTCCAATATGATTGTCTTCACGTATTCAGAGACATATTCCCAATTGTCAAGAGACACCGTCATTATTTCAATTATATTTTCAACATGTACTTCACTGTTAACTTGCCGCTCTAAGTTTGCCCTCGCTGCAATAAACCTCGGACACAAAAAGAAAACATGATAAGGGTCTTCTACTTGCTCCACACAGCAAGGACAATTAGGGGAGTGGTCCCGGCCAAAACGATATAAATAGGACCTGAAGCATCCATGTCCGGAAAGAAATTGGGTTAGATAAAAATTTAGATAACCATGCCGCCTATTTAACCAACTGTCCACATTCCGTATTAGTGAATACGTCCATCTACCTTCTGTCGATGCTGTCCACCTGTTTTGCCACTCGATAACGCTCCGTCTTCTTGCGATGTCGGGATCTATGTCGGTTTCCCGCGATCTCCGGGAATTGAATATGAATTCATATTCTCTCGCTAGGATATCAATAGGTATCACAGCGGCGATAAGATAGGCTGCATCGTCAGACACAGTCCTATATGCACAGCATACACGTAGTGCTGTAAGTCTATATACCGAGCCAATCTTTGCATAGTACGTGGCGTACATCGTGGATTGTGCCCATATTGGTGCTGCGTAGAGAACTATATTTTTGACAACTCCTGCAAGAATTTTTCTACTTAAGTATCTTGGTCCCCTTGTGTTTGGCATAATACGGCACAGCGCCTTACAAGCGTTTCCGGCTTTTGCCTTTATGTAGTCTAAATGGAGAGGTATGATGGTGGGCTGTGTAAATGTATAGCTCAACATTTTGCAAGATAAACGAAGACGCACCCACTAGAGAATTAGAGGATACTGTCATTGTTCGTCTGACGTATCCATCAAGCCAATTAGTCTGACGAATGACGAGACTTGGTAACCTGTCATTTCCCTTGGGTCGCAACATCTCCTGATTGCCATCAGGCCTTAACCTCCGAACATGTGTTTATCTTAACAATGGGAAAGCCAATTGCCAAGGATTCAGAGAAAACAGGGAATTTCCGAGACATTGTCACTGCTGCAGTAACTCAACATATTCCTGCCGCACGAACCCTATTAACCCCAGAGTCTGAGAGCTGACATAGGATGTGAATATTTCTGTCGGTGAGCACAAAGGAAAATATGGCTAAAACATCTGAGGTGCTTCAACATTGGAATCGAAAATAAAAAAATTGTGGACAACGGTTGAGTCGTTATCGACCGCTGGGAAAAGGATGTTCGGACATCTGGCATTTTTAACTACCTGGTTAAATTAAAAATTTTCGAGCACCCCGATAGTGACCGGGCGAAGGAAAATGTTTTGCGTCGTTTGCGATCTCTTACAGCTGAGGGGGAACCACCACAATTTACAATTGGCGATGTTGCAAATTTTTCCGAGGCGCAAAATCATAGAAAGCGCTTGGACCCGACAGAAATTCAATGGTGATGCTAAGGCAACAGAGCAAAGTAATCAACTTTTCGTTAGCCACCATAATGCTTTCACAAGCCTGCGAAATGGGTAGGGTGGTGCCGCATCTGAAGGCAGGCTAGGATACTAGCAAAAGTGATGGATGCATTATTTATACCTTGCATAAAAGCGTGTTATCCAGTTGCGTATCATCAACAAGAGTTCCAAAAGCATCATATTACGACAACATCATTGTACGCCATCTCCACATATATTAGCCGAGGTTTCAACCATAACAGGCCGTGTCACAGAACAGTAATGGTAGCATTGTACTAAAGCATTTGATACGATCATTCATGCTAGGCTGTTCTAGGATGCCGAAAGTACTAAGCCTCCAGCATTGTTTGAAACGTTGGGTAGTACGTGGAATTCGGGAACCAGAAGTCCAAATCCAGATGTGAGAAGCAAGAAACTCCCAAAGAAAATGTATTATCTACGGAACTGTTTAACGTCTACTTTTTCTGCAATCCCAAGACGACATGCCGTCAGCCCCTTTCAGCATTTAATACCATTGTGCAGGACTATGGGCCAATAATTCCGAAAAATAATTACCCCAAAGTTCTGAGGCAAAATTGTACAATACTGCCACAGCTATTGGCGACAAGATGAGAAATAGAAACAAGGTCCGCAAGCGCTAGCCGACAGTACATACGTGACAAATAAAGAAACGCTTTTAAACACATACAAGGCCATAGATCGATCCGAGGTAAGCTAAGCGGCACCAGTATGGTATGCAAACGTAACTGATACGCAATGGAAGAATTTATCAATCACCAGACTGAAGGGACGTAGTCAGAAATGCATCTCGACACCACATAGAGGGGCCCGGCGGATCCCGGCCCTCCTCTGGCTACATCCGTGCCAGAATGCAGTCCTGCGAATTTCTACAGAGCCTCTCCACATGTCCTTTTTGGGCTATTTATTTGAAGATGCTAAAATCTGCGTTGGCACAATAAAATGTCGCCGATTGAAAATCTTCATCTAGCGGACAAAAACCCCCGCTAGGGATTATTAGGAGATATCTTCATGATCTAGAGTGAGAGAGAAAGGTCCAAAGATATAAAAGAGAACCTCTAAAACATCAGGTATATCAATCGGGCAGAAATAATATGCACAGCAAGCCATAACGCACCGCATGATTCGCAATGGGTCTTATGTTTATAGATGACCTCAAAAAGTTCTCTATCAATTATAGAAGACCTTAAAGGTCTTGTATCTTCGGATACTTCGAAAGATCTTATATCTATGGAAGATAACAAAACATGTTCTATCTATCTATGGAAGGCCCCGGAAGTTCATCTATCTATGAAAGAACTCGGAAGTTCTTCTATCTATGGAAGACCTCACATAATCGTCTATCTACAGAATACCTAAAAAGGTCCTCTATTTATATTCCCCCATCTACAGAAGACCGCAAAAGGTCTTCTGTCTATAGAAGACTTCAGAAGGTCATATATATTTAGAAGAACTCAAAACCTCAAAAAGGTCTTCAATCTATAGAAGACCTCAAAAGGGTTTCTATCTATAGAGGACCTCAAAAGGTCTTCTATTTATAGAAGACCTATCAATCCATCTAAGGAAGATCTCAAAAGGTCTTCTATCCATAGGAGACCTCAAAAGGTCTTCGATTTATAGAAAAACTCGAAAGGTCTTCTAGATACAGAAGATCTATCCATAGAAGACTCCAAAAGGTATTCGATCTATAGAAAATCTCGAAAGGTCTTCTATCTATAGAAGACCTCAAAAGGTATTTTTTCTGTAGAAGACCTTATAAAGACTATATTTAACCTTATGCTAACAAGGGTATATACACTTTCATATGGGCAAAATGTGCTTCATCGAAATAATGGTTTTAGACCCCAAGTAAGTTTGGACGAAATCCATGTCCGTCCGTCTGTCTGGCTGGCTGGAGCGCACGATAACTCCCGAACGGATAAACCGATTTGGTGCAAAATTTGGCCTTTGTTATATTTTGTTCAAACTTACTTTAAGTTCGAAAAGGAAATAACCGATTTGGTCCATACTTTGCACATTTCCACTTCGTGAAATGAGGTTCCAATATATAACCTATCGGTCCACTCCTTCGAGTACCTCCCACACAATAATTTCGGAAAAATGCAGTTTAAGGCCTGCTCTTGAATCGCTTTTACGACGGAACAAGTTTTTTCAGGGGCAAGTCCATATTTTCTGAGAAAATAGCTCGAAAGCTGCAGTGACTGCAGCGCACGATAACTCTCAATGGGATCGGTCCAAAATTTGGCCTTGGTGCACACATTTCGATTTCGACATTTTTGTGTAAATGCAGTTGATGGTCTGTTCAAATATCCTATGCTTCTCCTTGTTGTTGTTGTAACAGTGTTTTTGTTATGTTTATTTGTTCGTTCCTCTGTTCAATCTGGATCTGGGTCTATCTCCAGTTCCAGAAAAGTGGCTGCTTCGATGGCATGTAGCCACAGATCCACCGGAGTTAGATGGGTAGGTTTGGCGGGGCAGTTAAAAAGGTGTTGTGTGTCGTGCGGGCCCATGCCGCATACTGGGCATATGTCTTGCACGGCGCGATCAACTTCCGCCCAATAAGAATTTAGGCGACTGCAATATCCCGAGCGTAGTTGAGCCAAAACTACTCTAGTTTGTCGTGGCAGCTGACGCTCCTCAGCTGCGATAGATGGAGGATGTACTCCGAGTACTTTATTCACACTATAATTGCTTAAGGCCTTGGCAACTGCGTCCGTGTGAATGCTATTCAATCCTGCTTGATATGCTTGTTGATCTAGGGGTTCTCTCCTGTATCGTTGGACCTCTCCCTCTAGAGCATGGATATCCTTCCTGATCTCCCTGAATGGGCCGGGCCTACCCACAAGATGGTGATTGGGATGGCTCACACGATAACATCCAAGCAGGTACTGCAACGAAAGCATCTCATTGTGTTGCTTTACAGGAAGAAATTTTGCCTCCTCATGTAGATGGTCCACTGAAGATTTGAGGAGGCACCCTGTCGCTGTTCTCAGGGCGGCATTCTGGCAAGTTTGAATCTTTTTCCAGTTCGAATCACACAATCTCGGGGACCAGACTGGAGCCGCATAGCTTACCACAGACCGACCTATCGCGTTATATGTGGTCAACAAGGTTTCTTTATCTGCACCCCAAGTGCTGCCGGCCAGGGACTTGAGGACCTTGTTCCAACTTTTCAACTTGTCGCAGATAGCTGTGGCGTGTGCGCACGACGTGAATGTAGGTAGTGTCGAATGTGACCCCTAAAATTTTAGGGCAGTTTGTGGTCGGAATTCTGCTACCGTCGACCACGACATTCAACTCACGTCCAAACTACGCTGTCCATGTGGTGAACAGAGTGGCTGTAGATTTTGTGGGGGAAATCTGCATATTCCTCGAATAGAAAAAGGTGGTAAGATCAGTTAAATAGTTGTCATCAGGATAGGTACCCGACGTCAAGATCGTGCAATCATACGCATACGTCACGATCTCAATGCCGTCTGGAGGGGGTGGAATACAGGAGAGGTAGAGGTTAAACAGTTCCGGAGATATCACCCCACCTTGGGGAACTCCCTGTTTCACTCTACGGGGTTTGGACTTCTTATTCCTGAATTCCACGTACGACTGGCGTCCACACATATAGTTGACTATCCAACGTTTCAAGCTTGGCCGGAGGGTTGTCTGCTCAATGTCCTCAAACAGCGTGGAGTGCCTGACTGTATCAAAGGCTTTTGATAAGTCAAGCGCCACCATCACTGTTCTATCGCACGGCCGTCTCTGGCTGAGTCCTTTACAGATATATGTGGTAATGGCGTGCAGCGTTGTTGTCGTGCTGTACTGCTTACGGAATCCATGTTGAGGATCGGCAACTTGATAGCTATTTTTGATATTGGGGAGGATCAAGGCCTCAAGTGTCTTTGCTACGGGCGACAAAAGCGAAATAGGTCTGTACGATTCACTTTTACTGGCATCCTTGCCTGGCTTCCGTAGGGGGACCATCCTGCCCATTTTCCAGACTTCGGGAACAACGAAGGTGGCTAGCGACAAGTTGAAGACGTTGGTGAGATACTCGACTCCCGGCTCATCCAGCTGCTTCAACATTACCATGGAGATTCCATCAGGGCCCAACGCTTTGGATGATTTAGCGTTCCCGATGGCATTGGCAACATCATCCATTGTAAATTGTGGTGGTTCATCCTCGGGAGGAAGAGATCTGATGCGACGTAATACTCTTTTCTTCGCCCTGTCACTCTCGGGATGCTCGACAAACTGTCGATTGAAATTACTTGTGCACCTCTTCGGGTCAGTCAACGTAACGTCGCCAAACGTGACTGAGGTCCTATCTTCCCTTCTTTCAGGGTTCGAGAGTGACTTAACCGTTGCCCACAATTCACCTATACCGGCTCCAATGTTGCTTCTCCTTGTGGTCCCGTTTACAGCGTTATTATATTTTTCGTTGAAAGTCCATGCTTCCTAACATAGTGGCCCACTTGACCAACTGAAATGACTGATTGGCGCGATATTTATCGAAAATAAATTACTTCCAAAATAGTATTCCCTTCCAAAATGGACTATGTCGATCCATTCTGCCAGGTATTTCCTCCGCAAAACTTTTGAGTTCTAATGTAAATATATATTTTTCGGCAACTTCGTACGTCCAGAAAGGGCCACAAAATCTGAAAACTCACTACAACATAATTATTGGAGAAAAGGATTTTGGTCGTAGTCGGTATTCGATTCGATATTGTCAATAGACGAAAGTTTCAATACAGACAGACTGAGGGTATATCTCTGTCGGCAAAGCTGACTGATACTTTTTTACTTGTTTTTGGTATTTTTACTTTCAGACTCCAAATTATGTAGCTTATGAACAGTCTTAAATTCCGAGTTAATGTTTACATAAATTTTTGTAACCTCTATTTTTGGATTCTTTTTAAATTAATTTTAAAAAATTATAAAAAAATGAATTTAAAAATGTAATCATGGGGAATTATTGTCAATATATGTAACTGTTTCACAAAATATAAAGAACATGATTTACATGCGCAAGCGAGGCTTTACATATGTGCAATGTTGACTGTTCGAAATTTCGAACACTGGTGCTTATCCTACATGTTTGTGGATACATCAAAACGTGGAAATGTACTGACAAATTGCGAGGAACAATTATTATACCCCCATAGAAGACTACTAAATTTCAGCAATTTCTGCAGGATATTCAGGTTAAAACCCTAAAATCGGGAGGAAAGTTTAGTAGCCTCAAAGAACATTAAATATGTATTAAATTACAGTCATTTCTGTAGGATAATGCATCTAAACTCCTGAAAAAACCTATAGGGGGTAATGAAGAACGTGGACCAGTACTAACACATTTCGGGGAAAGGTTTTGTAGGTTCAAAGAATACTCAATACCAATCTTCAACCATTTTTTCATACAAAAATGATAAATAAATCAATAAAACATCAAATAAATCATTTTTTTACTTCTATACATATAGAATAAGTGCCAGTGTTCGAAATTTCGAACACCGTTTTCCGAGAAAACAAAAGATCGGATTTTTTTGAGTCGATTTTTGACGTCGGTGGGTCCTAATTACACTAAAAAAGTTTTTTTTTTTAATAAATGAAAAATTTGTCTCAGGAAGATATGAGTTATGTTTCCCTTACAACTCAATCATATACCTAAAAAAGTATTACCAATACCCGACATTTTCAAGGCTAAACGATTATCAGGTGTATAGGAAATAATAAAATAATTACCTTCATATGGTTGCACTCGTACTTTATGTGAAATGCGGTTTGTTTACAAATAATTCGTTTAAGACTGTTAAACTTGGTATTATTGACACTAAACAGTCGAATATTTTTGAGATAGAAAAAAAAAATAAATAAATTTTAATATTCTAATCTAAACACTTGCATTGACATTGAACATGGGGTGCGTATAATTTATAAACATTTTAACAACACGTATACAACATATAAAAATATGGGGCGAATTTACAAAATCATTATTTGTTTCTTCTCTTAATTTTCAAAATTTTATTTTCTTTATTTAAATTTTCGAAATTCATAAATATTTGCAATATTGCCGTCACTTTACAAACAATGCCCACTTCAAACTAAACTATTCGAATTGAACGGCACTCATTTAAATAAAAACGCGAATGTTAATAAAAGAAATTTTTGCAAATTTTTCTAAACACCAAATTCTTAATGACACCAAGCCACACCACAGCCACACTTCACTTCACTTAAAATTCTCAAGGGTTTATAGATTTTCTTTTTTTCCGCAAGTAATATCGTTGAACTATAAACTACAAAACAGCCAACAACTAATGCACGATGCGAACTTTTCAAACTCCAAATGGCTTTTAAAAAAGAACTTTGCATGCCCAACACACAACAAGTCCGAATATTTTTCGATACGAATTAAAAAGGATAACAAGACAGCCGAAAAGGAACTAACGTCATCAGTGAATGTTTGTGGTATTCATTGCCACATTCGCACACATATACACACTCAAACGCAAACCCCAACACCACCTCCAACAAAGACCATGAATGAAAAGCAAAAGCATGAGTGAAGAAGCAAAGGAAAACTAAACTATAACAACAACAATAATAATGAGAGAGAAATTGAGTGAAACTCAACAAAACAAAAATGCAACTGCACATTTCGCATTGACATAAAAGAGAGCGCGTTTTTTTTTTGTGAGACAAGTGAAGAGAATGTAAAATGCTAATACATGTTAAGAGAAAATATGTCCTGGTTGATGAAAATTGGGTGCCTCTTTCTGTAGGGGTCGACCACATGTTAGTAGTAAAGGGAGAAAGATAGCTATCGTTGGTACAAAAATTGTGTTCTGCAGCTTGTTTACTTGAAAAGAAGGACTGACCTACCCGTATCCGAACGTATACATTTATTGACAAATTGCTAAAATGGAATATTCTTAAACTTAACTCTTAGAGACCCACACTACCAGATGGTCCGAACACAAAAACATAACAATCAGGGTAACATCGCTATCTCGTTCAACGATATCCAGTTTGCAGATGCCAAGAAGTGCGCAAACAAGTTCTGCCAGCAATTCGTTACTCATCCCATCCAGCAGAACAGGACCAGAAGAGCCACCTTTAGGAAATTTAGGAAACTCCAGCGCGAGACAAGTCCCTGCTCCTTCACTCTCAGTGAAGTTGAAGCCACTATTTTCAGGGCTAAACCTTCCAAGGCTCATGGTCCAGACGGCCGTCCAAATCAACAGCTACCCTTTTTACCTCGGACACACATGAACTAAAAAGAGAACTGGACATCAAGGTCGAAGAGAGAACAATACCGACCGTCCAACACCCGAAGATCCTAGGTGTTGTGTTTGATAATCTCCTGAAATTCACGAAGCATGTCACTTACATTAAAGGAAAAGTCCAAGCCAAGAATAAAGTACTGAAGGCACTCACAGGTACTTCCTGGGGCAAGGACAAGGAAACACTCAATCTTGAGTTATGCTGCCCCAGTGTGGACATCCTTTCTCAGTGCCACCCAGTGGCAAAACTTGCAAGTGGTTCAAAACAGTGCATTACGGATTGCTACCGGATGTGTTCAGATATCGAAGGTGGATCATTTACATGAGGAGACGAGGATTCTGTCAGTTAGACAACATAACGTGTTGTCGGCGAGACAGTTCCTCCTGGCCTGTCATCTGCCCAGTCATCCCTACCACCACATTTTGGTGCACGATCCACCTCCACGACACATCCGGTAGGACATCAGACGCTTTCGTCCGGACATCCAAGACGTCATTCCATCGGATGTCAACCGATTGTCAATAACGCAAGGCCTGAAACAGCTGCATACCAGAGCGGTTAATGAAGCCGTCAACGGGTACAGCCCTAACGTTGTCCTAAACCAACATCCTCCAGCAATCTCCGACAGCGAGCAGCAGCTCCCCAGATCCGTCAGAACATCATTAGCCCAGCTCAGATCTGGTTGGACTACATTCCTAAACTGCAATCGAGCGAGAATTATTCCAGGCACACTAGACCAGTGCCCTAATTGTCGCCAAAGCCCGCATAATACGTCGCACTTGGTTTCTTGCCCAACGAGGCCCACAGATTTGCGCCCTGTGGACCTCTGGGTGAGACCGGTGGAAGTGGCACAGTTCCTCCAGATCAACAATAACAATAGCCCATAACATGATCTTGTTCAACAATAGATATATTTTATAACACTTCCATCCAACATACACAATATCCATCACACTATCAACCTACACAACCACATAAATCCACACACTCATACCCCTCACCTACACAACCAACATCCCAATACACACCCACTCCACACCTAACACACTAACACACAATCAAATCTAATTGAGATTTCACATTCCCTCTACAGGGAAAAACATACAACAACAACAAAACATAACTGAAGAAGTCGCGCAGGCAGTAGAGAAATACAGAGTGAATGCCGTACTTGAGGACCACCCCCCCATCAATCGCAGTAGAAGTGCACTAGCTGCCAAGTCGAACTCGAGTGGTTTTGGTCCACTTAAGATCAGAACGATGCAGCCGCCTCAATTCGTATTGGGCCCGAATTGATGTCACGATACTCAACACATGTCCAGCATATGGGTGGTCCTAATCCACGACACGCTTCATTTGTTTAGCTGTCCAGAAAAACCCGCTCACCTATCTCACCAGTCCAAGTTGCAGAATTTTTGAGTCTGAGATTTTGCTTGGGCTAAAATCTAGTGACCCATGCATGGAGTGCATGTTTGTAGCAGTAAAGTGTGGTATTGCCGAGGTGGAGTTGCTTAATGTGTACATACCGCCGATAAATGCAGTAGAATTGATAATTCGTACCTCGATAAGTCGAAAATCTCGATAATTCGTATATGCTGTCGGTCCCTTGAAGTCATTTCCTTCGCATTTTAACCTCGCTATTTCGAAATCCTCGATAATTCGCATAAAATTGCGCGTCCCTTTGATTACGAATTATCGTGCTTCTACTGAAGTTATGCCCTGTGTTATATGCCTGATATAAATTCACTTTTGGAGGACAATAACCGTCTAGTACTAGGGGACTTCGAAGCTCATCATGAGCCTTAGAATGCCATCCTAGGAATGATCACCCTTCAGCATTGGCCGAGCAAATTGATTGCTCCACTTTTTGCACAGTGAAGGAAGACCATCCAACGAGAATAGGTATATTCATAGGCGACCTCAACAGATCTTCCATCTACAGAATACCTCTAAATGTCTTGTATCTATAGAAGACCTTGGTTGGTTGGTTTACGTGGTGGCTATATTTTAAAGCCTCAATTAGTATGTAAGGAATACCGTTTTGAAAACCACACCACTCGTTCAAGGATTGTTATTTCGTTGTGTTAAATTGGCAATCAAATCCAACCTGATGAGTTGAGAAATCGCAGAAGGTCTCCTAGATATACTTCGACTATCTCGGCGATATTATGAAGAACCGGTCGTCCTATAGCTTTAAGTCGTCGTTGCATTAGTGCAGGGCAGTAACAGAGGAGGTGCTCAACAGTTTCTTCCTCTTTTTCATTTCCGCAGCTGCGACAGTGGTCGTTGTGTGGTAGATTTAAGCGCTTTTCGTGGTTACCAATAGTCCAGTTACCGGTTAACACTGCAAGTCTTGCCAGGTTCCGTCGATTTTGGCTGATTAGGAACTTTGTGCGTTTGTCGTTGTATTGAGGCCATGTAGATTTTGATATTCGGCATGTTTCCGTTTTGTCCCATCTACTCTCGGCCAATGATAGATAGTATTTGAAGATATCCCCTTAAACTACTCCCATTGGTGTTGCGACTGATGCCTTTGGGAGTTCGTTAGAGGCGGATCCTGCTCTCCGCTTTTTCGTTCGTCTTCAAAAGGTATTCTACTTATCTATAGTACACCTCAAAAAGTCTTCCATCTATAGAATAAGAGGAGATTTCCAAAGCTCGCCAGACATCACCATTGTGGTACCCGGTCTGCTAAATTATGTGTCCTGACAAGCCGACATTTAGCTTGGTTTAAACCACCTTCCTATCATTATCTTCGTTAACACATCAACCGACTTCATAACCTCTTACATCCGTACTTTTCTGAACCATGGAAAAGCTAATTGCAGCTGAGCTGCCCAATTCCTCTAATGTTCGGGTATCAGAGAACAATTTCCGAGATATTATCACTGCTGTAGCCGCCAGTCATATGTCTGCTGGTCGAATACCTAAAATAAGACCTAATGCCCCAGCAAAGGCGACGGAATTAGGGAATGAGCGTGATGAATTTCGCCGTACGAACCGAAGCGATCCCAGAATCGGACAACTGATTAGGTGGTGAGCATAAGTGGAAAAGGTGGCTAGAGCATGTGAAGGAAGTGCTGCAACATTGGAACCGGTAGTAGTAAATTGTGGACAGCGTTTAAGGCGTTATCGAACCCTGGGAAAAAAGCATGGACGGACATTGGTCATGTTTAATGGCATGGGTCGCAGGTTACTTAAGCCGACAACTTATTAAGCACCCCAATAGCGATCGGGCAAAGAGAAGAAGTGCTTTACGTTGCTTGCGATCTCTTCCAGCCGAGGGGGAACCACCATAATTTACGATGGGTGATGTTGCCGATGTTTTATTCGAGACGCAAAATCATTCAAAGCGCTTGGACTTGACGGAATTTCAATGATGATGCTAAAGCAGCTGGATGAACCGGGAGTCGAGTACCTGAGCAAGCTTATCAGCCTGTAGTTAAATACAGTAATAGTTTCCGAAGCGTGGAAAATTGGCTGGGACGTCCCGCTACTCAAACCAGGCAAGGATGCCAGCAAAGGTGAATCATATATGCCGACCACACTTTTGTCACCAGTAGGAAAATAGGCTTGATGCGTTACTGCTCCCTAGCATTAGAGAGTGTTATCCAGTTGTGAACCATCAGCATAGTACGTACCACAACAGCACTGCAAGCCATTTCCATATCTATTAGCCGAGGTCTCAACCAGAGCAAACAGTGCCACGAAAAGTAATAGTAGTATTGGACATGACTAAAGCTTTTAATACGGTAAGTCATGCGAAGCTCAAGTCCCTAGACTGTAGCACTAGAGGAGCAGCTAAGGAAACCTTGTTAACAACATAAAACGGTCGGTATGTAGTATGATATGCGGCGCCAGTATAGTTTGTCTACATCAATGATCCTCAAAGATTGCAAACTTGACAGAAAAGAACAGCAACAGGGTATCTCCTCATGTCTTCAGTGGAGGAGACTAAAATCTTACCAGTGTGTCGGAACAACAGGATGTTGTCGATACAATATCTGCATGGATGCTATAGGTAAAACCATTCAAATCATAGCACAGGCATATCAGGTAAGATCTTATGATCCTCCTGACCTACATCTCTAGGTTAAAAGACACAAAAGATAACCTCTAGATAAACAGACCTAAAGGTCAGGTTTGAAGGATATTCATACTTGGGGATCACCCACCATCCAAGACAACGGAAAAACAACAGTCTGTCGCTAGCCACTCACATAGTTCCCGAAATCTGGAAATGGACAGGAGGGTCCCGCTACTGAAGCCAGCCAAGGATACCAGCAATCGTACAGACCGAATTTGCTTTTGTCGCCCGTGGCAAATACCCTTTAGTCCTACCCAGCGTAAGATATAGCTTGACTTATCAAAAGTCTTTGATTCTATCAAGCACTTCACACTGTTTGAGGATATCGAACAGACAACCTTCCGGCTAAGTTTGAATCGTTGGATAATCAATTATATGTGTTGATTCCAGCCGTACGTGAAATTCCGGAACAAGAAGTCCAAGCACCGTACAGTGAAACAGAGAGTTCTCCAAGGTGGGGTGATATATCCGGAACTGATTAACCTCTCCTGTATTCCGCCCCTCCAGACGGCATTGAGATCGTAACGTATGCTGACGATTATACGATCTTGGTGTCGGGTACTTTCCCTGATGTCATTTGTGAAAGGCTGAACTCCAATTTGAATGATCTTACCACATTTTTCGACATTTTTCCAAATATCCGTTACTAAATCTACGGCCACTCTGTTCACCACATGGACGGCAGAGGTGAGAACAGAGTTGAATGTCATGCTCGATGGTAGCAGACTTCCTACCACAAACTACCCCAAACGGTCTAGGGGTCGCATTCGACAGCATGTTCGTGTCGACTGCGCATGCCACAGCTATTTGCGACAAGCTGAAATATAGGAACATGGTCCTCAAGTTTCTAGCCGCCAGCACTTGGAGTGCAGGTAAAGAAACCTTGTTGACCACATATAATGCGAAAGAGTGCAACGCGATGGAAAAATGTTCAAACATGTCAGAATGCTGCCCTGATGACTGCAACAGAGTGCCTCCTCATGTCTTCAGTGGATATCTACATGAGGAGACAAAAATTCTTCCGGTACAGCAACACAATGGAATGCTTTCGTTGCAGTACTTGCTCGGTTGTTACCGTGAGAGCCGTCTTAATCACCATCTATCTATCAGGTTTAAATAGCAGTCGGATGCAGTCGCAGATGTCATAAAAAACTATCGTGTGAATGCGGTCCTAGAAGAACATGTCTCATCTATCGCAGCTGAGGAACGTGCAGCTGTCTAAATTTCTATAGGGCAAGAATCGATGATACGGTGTAAAAAATCTGCCCCAGTATGAGGCACAGGCCCGCACGATACACTGCACCTATTCAACTGACCTGTCAAACCTACTCAACTAACTCCAGTAGATCTGTGGTTACATCCCATCGAAGCAGCTGGAGATAGACCCAGAGCCGGGTATATGAAGGCGTGGACCTTACCGACAAACTTCTGGGAGAAAGTTGTATACCCCCAACGAAGACTAGGTACCAAATTTTGGCCATTTCGGTGTGACAATGAGACTAAAACTTTCAAAATATCGAAAATCGGTGGTACCGTTGTATGGGGGCTATATGAATGCGTGGACCTATACCGACAAATTTCATATGGAAGGTTTAATACCCCAAATGAAGACCAAATATCAAATTTCAGCCATTTCGGTGGAATATTGAGGCCTCAACCTTCAAAATACCGCAAATCAGGAGGTACCGTTCTATGGAGGCTATATGATGGCGTGGACTTATACCGACAAATTTCTGGGGGAAAGTTTTGTACCCCCAATGAAGACTAAGTTTTAAATTTCAGCATTTCTGAGGAATATTGAGGCCTCAACCTTCAAAATACCGCAAATCAGGAGGTACCGTTCTATGGGGGCTATAAGGACCTATATAGACAAAAATCATATGGAAGGTTTAATACCCCAAATGAAGACCAAATACAAAATTTCATTCATTTCGGTGGATTATTGTGGCCACAGCCTTAAAAATGCCGCAAATCAGGAGGTGCCCTTCTATGGGGCGTGGACCTATATCGACAAATTTCTGGGGAAAAGTTTTATACCCCCAACGAAGACTAAATACCAAATTTCAGCCATTTCGGTGGATTATTGTGGCCACAACCTACAAAACACAGCAAATCAGGAGGTACCGTTCTATGGGGGCGATGTGAAGGCGTGGACCTATACCGACAAATTTCTGGGGGAATGTTTTGTACCCCCAACGATGACTAAGTACCAAATTTCAGACATTTCGCTGTGATAAGGAAGCTAAAACATTTAAAATACCGAAAATTGGGGGTACCTTTCTATGGAGGCTATATCAAAATGTGGACCGATATAGCCCATTCGCAATACCAAACATCCTAGGAGTAATAGAAACTTCTACACAAATTACAATGCTCTCTCTTAAAAATTGCGAGCTGCATCTTGATTTGAACAGACGGACATGTTTATATCGACTTAAAATTTTAACCCTGATCAAGAATACATGTACTTTATAGGGTCTCCGATGAATATTTCGATGTGTTACAAACGGAATGACAAATTTAATTATACCCTCCATATTATGGTGGAGGGTATAAACACTGTAAGAACAACATCAAGCGATAGCTGTTTTGGCGGAACTGGGTACATCTGTCCAGCATTCAATAACAGTCAGTCCGCATGATGCGCTGCGCCTTTTCAAATGCCCAGCTAAACCAACTCACCTAACACCACTCCCCTTATGGACTAATCCTATTCAGGTGGCGTGTTTTCTGAACTTGGAGCTGGAAGGAAAAGAACTTATACGTATGTACATAAAATGACTGCTACAACAACACATTTTATACTAAGCAGAAGAAAATTCGCTCCTCCACCAATTATTCTTCATGAATTACGTGTCGATTATGTTGAGACTAAATTTGCCCTATATAACATTCATTAAATGGCAAAGAAAAAGCGTCCAGTACCTCTTCAGAAGAATTGTTTGCATTTGGACATTTGCATTCAGACGGCCATGCTAGAGGTATACTTCAATGGACTGGACTACGAAAACATCACAAACATTGCAACTGACAAAAATTAGAAAACCCCATCTTCCTTGATTACATTCTCCCACAATCAAATAAGTGCGAGAAGAAAATCAAAGTGATGAAGAACACAAGGAAGAAAAAAATCCCATAATTGTTCATACATTTGAAAGAAGTGAGAACCCCCACACAAAACATAGAATAGGTCTGTGCCGTACACAGATACATTTGTTTTGTTCACAATGAAAATAAAAGCCGAGATAACAAAGATTTCTTTGCCACAAATTTGTGTGTGTGTGTGAACAACAACGTTGTCGCCGCAGTCATCGGTACCTATAGGCCAACAGGTTATATCAACAGAATGGTTTATCGAACCGAATGCTTGTGGCTTTCGAAAAACAGACAGCCATACATTGCATTCTTGGAAGAGATAAAATAAAAACCACAAGGAAGTAAAAAAAATCCCATTGAAAATCCGCAAAATACTCAAGTATACACAAGTACCTATGTATATGTGGTTAAACACTAAACACACACACGTTTTTACCTTAATGGTCTCTTTACAGGATAAGTTATTATCAAAATTATGTTTATTTTACACACACACACACACACACACAGATGTGGTTGAATTGAAAAAGCCACACAATATTGCATAGAAATCTGAATGAGAGTACAAGTGAAAATCGGTTTTGTCCCAAAGCATAAAGGGTTGCGGGAAGATAATTAACTAGGAATACCAACTTCCGCAAAGCATAAACAAATGAAGGGAAAGTCCTCTGAAAACAATATGTTTATGTAGGGGACCGTTTTCTTTTCAAGTTTGACCCAAATAACGGTAGACACAATAAAGGTGCTTCGTAAACATCCGGGACAAATGACAAAAATATTTTTCTATGAAAATACCTAATTGTCTTCTATAAAAAGACCTCAGAAGTCTTCTATAGGAAGACCTCATGGGCTTCTATAAGACCTCATGGTCTTCTATAAGAAGTCCTCAAAAGTCTTCTATAAGAAGTCCTCAGAAGTCTTCAGTAAGAAGACTTCATGGTCTTCTATAAGAAGACCTCATTGTCGTCTATAAGAGGACATCGTGTTCTTCTATAAGAAGACCTGATGGTGTTCTATAAGAAGACATGATGGTCTTCTACAAGAAGACTTCAGATCTTTTTAAGAGACCTTCTAAAGAGACCTCATTGTCGTCTATAAGACCTCGTGGTCTTCTAAAAGAAGTCCTCAGAAGTCTTCTATAAGAAGACCTCATGGTCGTCTATAAGAAAACCTCGTGGTCTTCTATAAGAAGTCCTCAGAAGTCTTCAGTAAGAAGACCTCATGGTCTTCTATAAGAAGATCTCATGGTCGTCTATAAGAAGGCCTCATGGTCTTCTAAAGGAAGACCTCATGGTCTTCTATAAGAAGACCTCATGGTCGTCTATAAGAAGACCTCGTGGTCTTCTATAAGAAGTCTTCAGTAAGAAGACCTCATGGTCTTCTATAAGAAGTCTTCAGTAAGAAGACCTCATGGTCTTCTATTAGAAGTCTTCAGTAAGAAGACCTCATGGTCTTCTATAAGAAGTCCTCAGAAGTCTTCAGTAAGAAGACATCATGGTCTTCTATAAGAAGTCCTCAGAAGTCTTCAGTAAGAAGACCTCATGGTCTTCTATAAGAAGACCTCATGGTCTTTTATAAGAAGACATCATGGTCTTTTATAAGAAGACCTCATGGTCTTTTATAAGAAGACCTCATGGTCTTCTATAAGAAGACCTCATGGTCTTCTATAAGAAGACCCCATTGTCTTCTATAAGAAGACCTCATGGTCTTCTATAAGAAGACCTCATGGTCTTCCATAAGAAGACCACATGGTCTTATATAAGAGGACCTCATTGCCTTCTATAAGAGGACATCGTGTTCTTCTATAAGAAGACCTGATGGTGTTCTATAAGAAGACATGATGGTCTTCTACAAGAAGACTTCAGATCTTTTTAAGAGACCTTCTAAAGAGACCTCATGGTCTTCTATACGAAGACCCCATGGTCTTCTATAAAAAGACTTCATGGCCTTCTATAAAAGGACCACATGGTCTTATATAAGAGGACCTCATTGCCTTCTATAAGAAGACCTCATGGTCTTCTATAAGAAGGCCTTATGGTCTTCTATAAGAAGACCTCCAGGTCATCTTTAAGAAGTCCTCATGGTCTTCTATAAGAAGTCCTCATGGTCTTCTATAAGAAGACCTCATGGTCTTCTGTAAAAAGACCTCATGGTCTTCTTTAAGAAGATCTCAGAAGTCTTCAGTAAGAAGATCTCAGAAGTCTTCAGTAAGAAGACTTCTATAAGAAGACGTCATGGTCTTCTATAAGAAGACCTAATGGTCATCTTTAAGAACTTCTCATGGTCTTCTACAAGATGGTCATGGTCTTCTATAAGAAGACCTTATGGTCTTCTATAAGAAGTCCTCAGAAGTCTTCAGTAAAAAGACCTCATGGTCTTCTATAAGAAGACCTCATGGTCTTCTATAAGAAGTCCTCATGGTCTTCTATAAGAAGACCTCATGGTCTTCTGTAAAAAGACCTCATGGTCTTCTTTAAGAAGATCTCAGAAGTCTTCAGTAAGAAGATCTCAGAAGTCTTCAGTAAGAAGACTTCTATAAGAAGACGTCATGGTCTTCTATAAGAAGACCTAATGGTCATCTTTAAGAACTTCTCATGGTCTTCTACAAGATGGTCATGGTCTTCTATAAGAAGACCTTATGGTCTTCTATAAGAAGTCCTCAGAAGTCTTCAGTAAAAAGACCTCATGGTCTTCTATAAGAAGACCTCATGGTCTTCTCTAAGAAGACCTCTTGGTCTTCTCTAAGAAGACCTCATGGTCTTCTATAAGTAGACCTCGTGGTCTTTTGCAAGAAGACCTCATGGTCTACAAGAAGACCTCATGGTCGTCTATAAGAACACCTAATGGCCTTCTATAAGACCTGGTAGTCCTCTATAAGAAGACCTTAGAAGTCGTCAATAAAAATACCTCAGATCTTCTATAAGAACATCTCAGATCTTCTATAAGAGACAGATCTTCTATAATAGACCTTGGAAGTATTCTACAAGAAGACCTTAGAAGTCTTCAATAAGAATAGTTCATGATCTTCTTTAAGAAGACCTCATGGTCTTCTACAAGAAGACCGGAAGATCCTCCATAAGGGACCTTAGAAGTTCTCAACAAGAAGTCCTCTGAAGTCTTCAGTAAGAAGATCTCATAATGGTCTTCTATAAGAAGATCACATATCTTCTATAAAAGACCTTAGAAATCTTCTACAGGAAGACCTCATACTCTTCTATAAGAAGACCTCAAGGTCTTCGAGAAGAAGACCTCATGGTCCTCTATAAGAAGACCTCATGGTCTTCTATAAGAAGACCGGATGACCTTCTCTAAAAACACCGTCTTTTATAAGAAGACCTCATGGTCTTCTACAAGAAGTCCTTAGAAGTCTTCAGTAAGAAGACCTCATGGTCTTCTACAAGAAGAACTTAATAGTCTTCAATAAAAAGAGCTAATGGTCTTCTATAAGAAGACCCAATGGTTTCCTATAGGAAGACTTCATGGTCTTCTATAAGAAGGCCTCAGAAATCTTCAGTAAGAGGACCTCATGATCTTCTATAAGAATACCTCATGGTCCTCTATAAGAAGACCTCATGGTCTTCTATAACAAAACCTCATGGTGTTCTATAAGATCTCATGGTCTTCTATAAGAAAACCTCATGGTATTTTATAAGAAGACCTCATGGTCTTCTATAAGAAGACCTCATGGTCTTCTATAAGAAGACCTCATGGGCTTCTATAGGAAGACCTCATGGGCTTCTATAAGACCTCATGGTCTTCTATAAGAAGTCCTCAAAAGTCTTCTATAAGAAGTCCTCAGAAGTCTTCAGTAAGAAGACTTCATGGTCTTCTATAAGAAGACCTCATTGTCGTCTATAAGACCTCGTGGTCTTCTATAAGAAGTCCTCAGAAGTCTTCTATAAGAAGACCTCATGGTCGTCTATAAGAAAACCTCGTGGTCTTCTATAAGAAGTCCTCAGAAGTCTTCAGTAAGAAGACCTCATGGTCTTCTATAAGAAGATCTCATGGTCGTCTATAAGAAGGCCTCATGGTCTTCTAAAGGAAGACCTCATGGTCTTCTATAAGAAGACCTCATGGTCGTCTATAAGAAGACCTCGTGGTCTTCTATAAGAAGTCTTCAGTAAGAAGACCTCATGGTCTTCTATAAGAAGTCTTCAGTAAGAAGACCTCATGGTCTTCTATAAGAAGTCTTCAGTAAGAAGACCTCATGGTCTTCTATAAGAAGTCCTCAGAAGTCTTCAGTAAGAAGACCTCATGGTCTTCTATAAGAAGTCCTCAGAAGTCTTCAGTAAGAAGACCTCATGGTCTTCTATAAGAAGACCTCATGGTCTTTTATAAGAAGACATCATGGTCTTTTATAAGAAGACCTCATGGTCTTTTATAAGAAGACCTCATGGTCTTCTATAAGAAGACCTCATGGTCTTCTATAAGAAGACCCCATTGTCTTCTATAAGAAGACCTCATGGTCTTCTATAAGAAGACCTCATGGTCTTCCATAAGAAGACCACATGGTCTTATATAAGAGGACCTCATTGCCTTCTATAAGAGGACATCGCGTTCTTCTATAAGAAGACCTGATGGTGTTCTATAAGAAGACATGATGGTCTTCTACAAGAAGACTTCAGATCTTTTTAAGAGACCTTCTAAAGAGACCTCATGGTCTTCTATACGAAGACCCCATGGTCTTCTATAAAAAGACTTCATGGCCTTCTATAAAAGGACCACATGGTCTTATATAAGAGGACCTCATTGCCTTCTATAAGAAGACCTCATGGTCTTCTATAAGAAGGCCTTATGGTCTTCTATAAGAAGACCTCCAGGTCATCTTTAAGAAGTCCTCATGGTCTTCTATAAGAAGTCCTCATGGTCTTCTATAAGAAGACCTCATGGTCTTCTGTAAAAAGACCTCATGGTCTTCTTTAAGAAGATCTCAGAAGTCTTCAGTAAGAAGATCTCAGAAGTCTTCAGTAAGAAGACTTCTATAAGAAGACGTCATGGACTTCTATAAGAAGACCTAATGGTCATCTTTAAGAACTTCTCATGGTCTTCTACAAGATGGTCATGGTCTTCTATAAGAAGACCTTATGGTCTTCTATAAGAAGTCCTCAGAAGTCTTCAGTAAAAAGACCTCATGGTCTTCTATAAGAAGACCTCATGGTCTTCTCTAAGAAGACCTCTTCGTCTTCTCTAAGAAGACCTCATGGTCTTCTATAAGTAGACCTCGTGGTCTTTTGCAAGAAGACCTCATGGTCTACAAGAAGACCTCATGGTCGTCTATAAGAACACCTAATGGCCTTCTATAAGACCTGGTAGTCCTCTATAAGAAGACCTTAGAAGTCGTCAATAAAAATACCTCAGATCTTCTATAAGAACATCTCAGATCTTCTATAAGAGACAGATCTTCTATAATAGACCTTGGAAGTATTCTACAAGAAGACCTTAGAAGTCTTCAATAAGAATAGTTCATGATCTTCTTTAAGAAGACCTCATGGTCTTCTACAAGAAGACCGGAAGATCCTCCATAAGGGACCTTAGAAGTTCTCAACAAGAAGTCCTCTGAAGTCTTCAGTAAGAAGATCTCATAATGGTCTTCTATAAGAAGATCACATATCTTCTATAAAAGACCTTAGAAATCTTCTACAGGAAGACCTCATACTCTTCTATAAGAAGACCTCAAGGTCTTCGAGAAGAAGACCTCATAGTCCTCTATAAGAAGACCTCATGGTCTTCTATAAGAAGACCGGATGACCTTCTCTAAAAACACCGCATGATATTCTCTAAAAAGACCTCATGGTCTTCTATAAGAAGACCTCATGGTCTTCTATAAGAAGACCTCATGGTCTTCTATAAGAAGACCGGATGATCTTCTCTAAAAACACCGCATGATATTCTTTAAGAAGACCTCATGGTCTTCTAGAAGAAGACCTCATAGTCTTGTATAAGAAGACCTCATGATCTTCTATATAAGAAGACCGGATGATCTTCTCTAAGAAGACAGGATGATCTTCTCTAAGAAGACAGGATGATCTTCTCTAAGAAGGCCTCATGGTCTTCTCTAAGAAGGCCTAATGGTCTTCTGTAAGACCTCGAAAGTCTATATTAGAATACCTTATAAGGTTCGGAGAAGAACAATTTATTTTTCAAACAATTCAAATAACCAAATAGAACTCCGCCAAGTAATTGGATAACAGTGGATTGTGCATATTTTCTCGTTCACCAACACCACTACAAACCTCATCATAATAATAACACAAAAACATTCCCCCACCACTTACCTTGAACTCAACAATCTCTCCGCTTCATACGAAGTCATTGCATCCGGTAGACTATCTTCTCTACCGATGGACTCTGTTGTCTCCATCGGTTCTTCTTGTTCTTCTTGCACCATAGATTTTATTTTCTCCTCCACATAGAAATCATCAACAAAATCTGCATCTCCTTCTATGGTGCGCATTAAATCTTCCTCATCCTCACCGGCACTGGTGTCGGCATATTCCAGATCTTGTAAATCCAATGAATTGATGTTATTTACCATGGCGTTTGCAGGTGGTGGTGGCCGTTCGGGTAATGCTGGTATATCATTGGCCTCCTCGTCTAAGGAAGCAATTGGTGCCACACCTTTGGCAATTGATGATATAGAGCGTGAATTAGACGAGGAATTGGCATTGCTACCCCCCGATAATGGTGGTGACATGGGTGGTGTGGATTTGACGCTTATTTCCGAGCTGCGGCGGCGTATGGGCGAGACAATGCCAACCGGTGGTGAGGTAGCTGTTTTAATTGGTGAACCCATGAGGGAATTTGAGGCAGAAGAATTCGATTTGGTGGGTGACATTACGGCTGGGCGATCTTTTATTTCCTTGTTACCACCACCATAATAGATTTCTGCCGTTCCCGCCACTTCGGTGGTTTTGATAATGGCATATACCGTTGACGTTTCTTGGGCAAACCCATTGGCATGGAATTTCTTGTGCATATCGGTAACTTTGGCTGCGGTATCATAGAGTTCTGATTCACCATAGACTTCACGCGATTCACTGCCATCGGGTTTCAGGCGATAGCCAACATCCACATAATTAAGACTGGGTGTTTCAGCCTCATCTAAATCTTCAATTGTATAGCTATCATCGGCATTTGTTTCGGAATTGATAGACTTTGGCATTTTAGTTGCTGTGGGACTGCTTTGCCCACGATTTCCTGATGGTTGTTTGGAGCTTTCATATTCATAGGCTGGCCTTAGTTTGGCTTTAATTTCGGGTGAAGGTTCATTGAAACCACCTTCGTCAAAACTCGTTGTTGAAGAAACAATACTGGCTGGCCGCGATCCCAGACCGGCAGCAGGCATATTTAGGGAAATGCTAGAGATGCGTTTAGCCGAAACAGCCGAAGCTGATGATGAACGTTGTGGTGATGTAATGTGATTTTGTGCTGCTGTTGTTGTATTTGAATTGTCGGTGACATCGTTGTTGGTATTTTGGCGTTCCAATTTGTTAGAGCGTCCTGCAAGCAAAAGAAGAAGAAGAAGAAAGGAAAATTATGTTAACAAAAATCTATTATTGGAATAATTTTGAAATATTAGAGGTAGATTTTATGTTAAATGTTTCTTTGTTTCAAGAGATACACCTATTTCAAATTTAAATCTACAGTAGAGGACCCTGTGGTCATATACTCAGTAGAGCATCCTGTGGGTCATCATATACCTTGCATTAGAGGATTCTGTGGGTCATATACTCTAGAGGACCCTGTAGGCCATCTACTCCCGACCCTGTGGGCCATCTACTCTACAGTAGAGGACGTTGTGGGCCATCTACTCTTAAGTAGAGGGCTTTTTGGGCCATCTACTCTACAGTAGAGGACTTTGTGGGCCATCTACTCTTAAGTAGAAGGCTTTTTGGGCCATCTACTCTACAGTAGAGGACTTTATGGCCCATCTACTCATAAGTAGGTGGCTTTTTGGGCCATCTACTCTACAGTAGAGGACTTTGTGGGTCATCTACTCTTAAGTGGAGGACTTTTTGGGCCATCTTCTCTACAGTAGATGACTTTGTGGGCCATCTACTCTTAAGTAGAGGGCTTTTTGGGTCATCTACTCTACAGAAGAGGACCTTGTGGGCCATCTACTCTACAGTAGAGGACTTTGTGGCTATCTACTCTTAAGTAGAGGACTTTTCGGGTCATCTTCTCTACAGTGGAGGACTTTTTGGGCCGTATTCTCTACAGTAGTGGACTTTGTGGGCCATCTACTCTTAAGTAGAGCACTTTTTGGGCCATCTACTCTTAAGTAGAGGACTTTTTGGGTCATCTACTCGTAAGTAGAGGACTTTTTGGGCCATCTTCTCTACAGTATAGGACTTTGAGGGCCATCTACTCTTAAGTAGAGGACTTTTTGGGCCATCTACTCTTAAGTAGAGGACTTTGTGGGTCATCTACTCATAAGTAGAGGACTTTTTGGGCCATCTCCTCTTAAGTAGAGGACTTTTTGGGCCATCTACTCTTAAGTAGAGGACTTTGTGGGCCATCTACTCTTAAGTAGAGGGCTTTTTGGGCCATCTACTCTACAGTAAAGGACTTTGTGGGTCATCTACTCTTAAGTAGAGGACTTTTTGGGCCATCTTCTCTACAGTAGAGGACTTTGTGGCCCATCTACTCATAAGTAGATGGCTTTTTGGCCCATCTACTCTACAGAAGAGGACTTTGTGGGCCATCTACTCTTAAGTAGAGGACTTTGTGGGCCATCTACTCTTATGTAGAGGGCCTTTGGGCCATCTACTCTTAAGTAGAGGACTTTGTGGGCCATCTACTCTTAAGTAGAGGACTTTGTGGGCCATCTACTCTTATGTAGAGGGCCTTTGGGCCATCTACTCTACAGTAGAGGACCTTGTGGGCCATCTACTCTACAGTAGAGGACTTTGTGGGTCATCTACTCTTAAGTAGAGGACTTTTTGGGCCATCTTCTCTACAGTAGATGACTTTGTGGGCCATCTACTCTTAAGTAGAGGGCTTTTTGGGTCATCTACTCTACAGAAGAGGACCTTGGGGGTCATCTACTCTACAGTAGAGGACTTTGTGGGTCACCTACTCTTAAGTAGAGGACTTTTTGGGCCATCTTCTCTACAGTAGATGACTTTGTGGGCCATCTACTCTACAGTAGAGGACGTTGTGGGCCATCTACTCTTAAGTAGAGGGCTTTTTGGGCCATCTACTCTACAGTAGAGGACTTTGTGGGACATCTACTCTTAAGTAGAAGGCTTTTTGGGCCATCTACTCTACAGTAGAGGACTTTATGGCCCATCTACTCATAAGTAGGTGGCTTTTTGGGCCATCTACTCTACAGTAGAGGACTTTGTGGGTCATCTACTCTTAAGTAGAGGACTTTTTGGGCCATCTTCTCTACAGTAGATGACTTTGTGGGCCATCTACTCTTAAGTAGAGGGCTTTTTGGGTCATCTACTCTACAGAAGAGGACCTTGTGGGCCATCTACTCTACAGTAGAGGACTTTGTGGCTATCTACTCTTAAGTAGAGGACTTTTCGGGTCATCTTCTCTACAGTGGAGGACTTTTTGGGCCGTCTTCTCTACAGTAGAGGACTTTGTGGGCCATCTACTCTTAAGTAGAGCACTTTTTGGGTCATCTACTCGTAAGTAGAGGACTTTTTGGGCCATCTTCTCTACAGTATAGGACTTTGAGGGCCGTCTACTCTTAAGTAGAGGACTTTTTGGGCCATCTACTCTTAAGTAGAGGACTTTGTGGGTCATCTACTCTTAAGTAGAGGACTTTTTGGGCCATCTCCTCTTAAGTAGAGGACTTTGTGGGCCATCTACTCTTAAGTAGAGGGCTTTTTGGGCCATCTACTCTACAGTAGAGGACTTTGTGGGCCATCTACTCTTAAGTAGAGCACTTTTTGGGCCATCTACTCTTAAGTAGAGGACTTTTTGGGTCATCTACTCTTAAGTAGAGGACTTTTTGGGCCATCTTCTCTACAGTAGAGGACTTTGTGGGCCATCTACTCTTAAGTAGAGGACTTTTTGGGCCATCTACTCTTAAGTAGAGGACTTTGTGGGTCATCTACTCTTAAGTAGATGGCTTTTTGGGCCATCTACTCTAAAGTAGAGGACTTTGTGGGCCATCTACTCTTAAGTAGAGGACTTTGTGGTTCATCTACTCTTAAGTAGAGGACTTTGTGGGCCATATACTCTTATGTAGAGGGCCTTTGGGCCATCTACTCTACAGTAGAGGACCTTGTGGGCCATCTTTGTGGGTCATCTACTCTTAGGTTAAGGGCTTTTTGGGTCATCTACTCTACAGAAGAGGACCTTGGGGGCCATCTACTCTACAGTAGAGGAATTTGTGGCTATCTACTCTACAGTAGAGGACTTTGTGGCTATCTACTCTTAAGTAGAGGACTTTTTTGGTCATCTACTCTTAAGTAGAGGGCTTTTTGGGTCATCTACTCTACAGTAGAGGTCTTTGTGGGCCATCTACTCTTAAGTTGAGGGCTTTTTGGGTCATCTACTCTAAAGTAGAGGACTTTGTGGGCCATCTACTCTAAATAGAGGACTTTTTGGGTCATCTCTCTACAGTAGAGGACCTTGTGGGCCATCTACTCTACAGTAGAGGACTTTGTAGGTCATCTACTCTTAAGTAGAAGACTTTTTGGGCCATCTTCTCTACAGTAGAGGACTTTGTGGGCCATCTACTCTTAAGTAGAGGACTTTTTGGGCCATCTTCTCTACAGTAGAGCACTTTGTGGGCCATCTAATCTTAAGTTGAGGGCTTTTTGGGTCATCTACTCTACAGTAGAGGACTATGTGGGCCATCTACTCTTAAGTAGAGGACTTTGTGGGCCATCTACTCTTAAGTAGAGGACTTTTTGGGTCATCTACTCTACAGAAGAGGACCTTGTGTGCCATCTACTCTACAGTAGAAAACTCTGTGGGCCATCAACTCCATAGTAAAAGACCCTGTGGGCCATCTCCTCTGAAGTAGATGATCCTGTTGGCTAACTCTTCTACAGTAGAGGACCCTGTGGGCTATCTACTCTAGAGGAGAGGACCCTGTGGAATATCGGACACTGGACCATTTATTCTTATGTAGAGGACACTACGGGCCATACCTTCTACAGTAGAGGGCCCTGTGTTCCGTCTACTCTACGAGTAAATCGCCATGCGGAACGATCCTTACAGCCTTATAATCTGAATTAGACGACACTGTGAGTCATCTATCCTACAGTAGACTACACTGAAGGCCACCTACGCTGTAGTGGACAATCCTAAAAGCGTCCCCTTCTATAGTAGAAGATTGTATTTGAAAAATGCATGTTGTTCATGGTTTCATTGACAAACGTTTTTAGGGCAGCATTCGGAATTTATGAGTTTGGCTTCGAACGCTAACACCTTGTGTTTTCGAAGACGTGTGTTCAAATCCCAGCCTGGCTCAATCTTGTTTATTTATTTGAAGAGAAGAGATTCCCACATAACCACCAAATTAAGTGCTATACATTATTTTGTTACACCTAAATTTGGTTGTGACCTGGTGGTATTGAACCATGGAGCGTAGTAAATAAATTATGATTTGATAGAAAACATTTTATTTACGACACATTGGATCGCTTAACAATTTTACCAATTCATTTTGAAGGCCCAACAACAGAGAATAACGTAATTTCATTTCGGATGACAGTATTTTTAGCGGTGCAGCCAAATCGGGATGAGACATAACATGTGCCTTATACCGGGCCAACTCATTTTCCAAATAAGCACTGCAACCAGGACCGACATCACCACTGAGTTCGGCTGATATGGCTTCCAATAATTCACAAATATCTTCACTCATTTCTTGAAAATTGGGCGGAACATTCGATTTCATTTTCTTAATAATTTTTGTTGTAGAATTTATAACTTCCAACTTGGATTTGTTGTCGTCGGCGGCCTCTGTGTTTGAGACTGTGGTAGTGTTGCCAGCTTTACAAAGACCTATAAAAGTGTTAAGTGTGGTATTAAAATTTTTACACAATTCCGGTGTAAAATTTAAATCATCCAACAAATAACTGTTAAATGAGGTTTTCTCCAGGGCTCGGACATTGCTTGCTAACGGTGTTGTTGTTGTTGTTGTTGTTGCCTTTGTTAATTCATCAAAACCAGCCCTAGAACGATCAGCGCAAAAACATTTGGTGCCAGATTGTATTTGACATTGACAGGGTTTGGGAGGACAATGACAAGGTTTGGTGGTGCCGGGCATATTGGTTCCCCTTCCCGTGGTAACATTAAAATAGAGATTTGTGGAACCAACGGTGATGTGACCTGATTGAATAACTTTCAAAAGAATTCAAATAAAAAACGGGGTTGCAAGTTAACAGAGAGCTTTATTTACCTGGAGAATTTCTTTGTTTAATCGAATTATTATTGTTTTGATAATTTGGACAAAAATCCTCAGCGTTAGTAGTATGTTCCTGACCAACAACAACGCCACTATCTGAAATTTCTTCCAAGTCATCGTCATTTGTTGCACTTAACAATGTTGGACATTTTAAATTTTCTACGGAAGTTTCCGTTTGTAGTTCGGTGTGAAAATCAACTTTTTGCAATTTTTCAGCACTTGCCGGTGGTGCTCTTAAAAATGGTCCATATAATTTTCCCTCCACTAAGGCGGCGCACAAATGACTCATGTAAATATTAACTAGCCGCAAGTCATTAAAATCCTCTGCTTCATATGTGGACAAATAATTCAACCATTGACGTGTCAGCTGCAATTCCTTGGATTGATGTGGAAATACGTCCTCTGGTGATTTACACATCTCCAATAGAAAGAGGAAATCTTGAGGTAATTGCTCCAATTCCATGGTTTTTGATAATAATTTCTATTGAAATGAAAAATTTTACGAATAAAGAAAATAGTCCAAAGAATTTGTAACAGAAATGACAAATGAAAAAAAAATGTTCAGAAGCATTTCAAAAACTCACAGACACTGAGGGAAATAACCCAATAGAAAATCAAGTGTTCGATGACATTTTCGTCGTAGATGCGTTGTGGAAAATTCCGAAATTGTCATGTACGACAGCTTGCATGACCATATCTTTGTGTTTTGGTAACAAACCAAACCAAATGCTCAAAAAGCGTGCTTTGAAATAATTTCACACATACAGCTGTGTTCTAAAAACGAGGGCTACTAGAAAAGTTTTCGGCCTTATACTGAAGACGCGACTATTTATCATCAAAAACGGTTTTATTATATTCCCATATATTCTCCAGCACTTTTCACTTTCGAATTTCTGGAGACTTCAGGGGCTGGATTCTTGTTCTATAAAAATTCGAAATGAAAAATATTTTCTTTATAATTTTTTTCAAAGTCGTTGGATCCAGCAAAATTTTACTATCAAAAAAGGCTCATGTCGATTAGTGCATAGAAACGTTAAAGAAATACGATCGCGGTGCTTCAAACGAAGTTGTTCTATAAAAATTCGAAATTTTTCATTTCGAATTTTTATAGAACAAGAATCCAGCCCCTGAAGTCTCCAGAAATTCGAAAGTGAAAAGTGCTGGAGAATACATGGGAATACAATAAAACCGTTTTTGATGATAAATAGTCGCGTCTTCAGTATAAGGCCGAAAACTTTTCTAGTAGCCCTCGTTTTTAGAACACAGCTGTATGTGTGCAATTATTTCAAAGCACGCTTTTTGAGCATTTTTTGGTTTGTCACCAAAACACAAAGCAAGACATGGTCATGCAAGCTGTCGTACATGACAATTTCGGAATTTTCCACAACGTACCTTCGACGAAAATGTTATCGAGCACTTGATTTTCTATTGGGGTGTTTCCCTCAGTGTCTATGTGTTTTTGAAATGCTTCTGAACATTTTTTTTTTCATTTGTCATTTCTGTTACAAATTCTTTGAACTATTTTTTCGTAAAATTTTTTTTATTCAATAGAAATTTTTATCAAAAACCATGGAATTGGAGCAATTACCTCAAGATTTCCTCTTTCTATTGGAGATGTGTAAATCACCAGAGGACGTATTTCCACATCAATCCAAGGAATGGCAGCTGACATGTCAATGGTTGGATTATTTGTCCACATATGAAGCAGAGGAGTTGAATGACTTGCGGCTAGTTAATATTTACATGAGTCATTTGTGCGTCGCCTTAGTGGAGGGAAAATTATATGGACCCTTTTTAAGAGCACCACCGGCAAGTGATGAAAAATTGCAAAAAGTTGATTTTCACACCGAACTAGAAACGGAAACTTCCGTAGAAAATTTAAAATGTTCAACATTGTTAAGTGCAACAAATGACGATGACTCGGAAGAAATCTCAGATAGTGGCGTTGTTGTTGGTCAGGAACATACTACTACCGCTGAGGAATTTTGTCCAAATTATCAAAAGCAATAACAATAATAATTCGATTAAACCGATACATTCACCAGTAGTGGGATTCTGTAACTCGTTTTTGCTGTTATCGATAATTGTCGGTAAAATTAAAATGCTTATAATTTCGATAATTAACGAAATTTTTCGGTGAATAAAAAGTAGTCGCTAGCCTCTACCGACACAAACAGTGATGCCAACTTTTCTTTATGTTTTTAGTCATAATTTTGCGATTTAATTTTTGTCGGTAACAGCAAAATGAGTTACAGAATCCCACTACAGGTAAATAAAGTTCTCTGTTAACACGCAACCGGTTTTTATTTGAATTCTTTTGAAAGTTATTGAATCACAAGGTCTCATCACCGTTAGTTCCATAAATCTCTATTTCAATGTTACCACGGGAAGGGGAAGCAATATGCCAGGCTCCAACAAACCTTGTCATTGTCCTCCCAAACCCTATCAATGTCAAATACAATCTGGCACCAAATGCTTTTGCGCTGATCGTTCTAGGGCTGGTTTTGAAGAATTAACAATAGCAACAACAACAACGCCGTTAGCAAGCAATGTCCGAGCCCTTGACAAAACCTCATTTAACAGTTATTTGTTGGATGATTTAAATCTTACACCGCAATTGTGTAAAAATTTTAATACCACACTTAACACCTTTATAGGTCTTTGCAAAGGTGGCAACACCACCACAGTCTCTAACACGGATGCCGACGACGACAACAAATCCAAGTTGGAAGTTATAAATTCTACAACAAAAATTATCAAGAAAATGAAATCGATTGTTACGCCAGATTTTAAAGAAATGAGTAAAGATATTTGTGAATTATGGGAAGCCATATCAGCTGAACTCAGTGGTGATTTATTTGGAACATGAGTTGTCCCGTTATAAGGCACATGCTATGTCTCATTCCGATTTGGCTGCACCGCTAAAAATACTGTCATCCGAAATGAAATTACGTTATTCTCTGTTGTTGGGTCTTCAAAATGAATTGGTGAAATTGTTGAGCGATTCAATGTGTCGTAAATAAAATGTTTTCAATCAAATCATAATTGATTTAATCCGTTCCATGGTTCAATACCACCTGGTCACGACCAAATAAGGTGTAACAAAATAATGTATAGCACTTAATTTGATGGTTATGTGGGAATCTCTTTGGCTTTAAATGAACTTCGACTTAACAGGTAAAATTACAAAGAAATAAACAGGATTGTGACAGGCTGGGAATTGAACACATGTCTTCGAAAACACAACGTGTTTACGTTCGAAGCCAAACTCATAAATTCCGAATGCTGTGCTAAAAGCGTTTGTCAGTGAAACCATGGACAACATGCATTTTTCAAATACAATCTACTACTGTAACAGGGGACGCCTTTAGGGTTGTCCATTACAGAGTAGGTGGCCTTCAGTGTAGTCTACTGTAGAGTAGATGACGCACAGTGTCGTCTAATTCAGATTATAAGGCTGTAAGGATCGTTCCGCATGGCGATTTAATCGTAGAGTAGACGGCACACAGGGTCCTCTACTGTAGAAGAGATGGCCCTTGGTGTCCTTTACATAAGAAAATATGGTCCACAGGGTCCGATATCCCACAGGGTCCTCTGCTCTAGAGTGGATGGCCCACAGGGTTCTCTGATCTAGATTAAATGGTCCAAAGGGTACTCTACTATAGACTTGATATCCCACAGGGTTGTTGGATCTTCTCTCTACTATAGAGTAGATGGCGTACTGGGTCCTCTACTGTAGAAGAGTTAGCCAACAGGATCCTCTACTTTAGAGAAGATGACCCACAGGGTCTTTTACTATAGAGTTGATGGCCCACAGGGTTCTCTACTGTAGAGTAATTGGCCCAAAGGCCCTCTACATAAGAGTATATGACCCACAAGGTCCCCTACTGTAGAGTAGATGACCCATAAAGCCATATACTTATGAGTGGATGGCCCACAAAGTCATCTACTGTACAGCAGATGGCCCACAAAGTCCTCTACTGTACAGTAGATGACCCACAAAGTCCTCTACTGTAGAGTAGATGGCCCACAAGGTCCTCTACTGTAGAGTAGATGGCCCAAATAGTCCTCTACTTACGAGTAGATGACCCACAAAGTCCTCTACTGTAGAGAAGAGAGACAGCGTCCTCTACTGCAGAGTAGATGACCCAAAAAGTCAAATGCATGCTGGTGGAAATGTCAAATGGCGCCTAGTGTTGCCTAGGCCAGGAACTTATTTAGTTGCCCTCGTATAAGGATAATAGAATAAAAACATTTTTAAAAAAAAATTATAACTAATTGTTGTCCAAAGTCGGAGCCTAGTTTTTTTCAGAATTCCGGTTCCAACATTTGCTGCACGTCGACATTTCATATTGGGTTTGCTTCAAGCAAACTTGGACAAGCATGCTTGGGCAAAATATGTTTCGGACAATTTGGAGTCGATTTATCAATGTTCGTCCATCTGTCTGGCTAGCTGGTGCGCACGGTAATTTTCGCAAAGAAAGGGTGCATCTATGTACCCTTTCTGAAAGAAAGGATACATCTATAGACACCTTGTGAAAGAAAGGGTGCATCTATAGACGCTTTCTGAAAAAGAACTGCATCTATAAACCCTTTCTGAAGGAAAGGGTACATCAATAGACCCTTCTGCAAGAAAGGGTGCATCTATAGACGCTTTCTGAAGGAAAGGGTGCATCTATAGACCTTTCTGAAAAAAGGGTGCACGCATAGACCCTTTCTAAAAGAAAGGGTGCATCTCTAGACGCTTTATGAAAGAAAGGGTGCATCTATAGACCCTTTCTGAAAGAAAGGGTGCATACATAGACCCATTCTAAAAGAAAGGGTGCATCTACAGACCCTTTCTGAAAGATATGGTGCCTCTATAGACCCTTTCTGAGAGAAAGGGTGCATCCATAGAACCTTTTCTGAAAGAAAGGGTGCATCTACAGACCCTTTCTGAAAGATATGGTGCATCTATACACACTTTCTGAGAGAAAGGGCGCATCTATAGATCCTTTCTGAAAGAAAGTGTGCATCTATAAACCCTTTTGGAAAAATCGGGTGCATCTATAGACCCTTTCTGAAAGATATGGAGTATCTATAGACCCTTTCTGAGAGAAAGGGCGCATCGATAGATTCTTTCTAAAAGATAGGGTGCATCTATAGACCAGTTCTAAACGAAAGGGTCATTTATAGACCCTTTTCCAAAAAAGGGGTGCATACATAGACACATTCTAAAAGAAAGGGTGCCTCTACAGACCCTTTCTGAAAGATATGGTGCATCTATAGACCCTTTCTGAGAGAAAGGGTGCATCTATAGACCCTTTCTGAAAGAAAGGGTGCATCTATAGACCCTTTCTGAAAGAAAGGGTGCATCTATAGACCCTTTCTGAAAGAAAGGGCGCATTTATAGATCTTTTCTTAAACAAAGGGTGCATCCATAGACCCTTTTTGAAACAAAGGGTGCATCCATAGACCCTTTTTGAAAGATATGGTGCATCTATAGACCCTTTTTGAAAGAAAGCGCATCTTTAGACGATTTTTGAAAAAGGGGTGCATCTATAGACCCTTTCTATAGACCCTTTCTGAAAGAAAGGGTGCATCTATAGAACCTTTCTGAAAGAAAGGGTGCATCTATAGAACCTTTCTGAAAGAAAGAGTGCATCTATAGAACCTTTCTGAAAGAAAGGGTGCATCTATAGAACCTTTCTGAAAGAAAGGGTGCATCTATAGAACCTTTCTGAAAGAAAGGGTGCATCTATAGAACCTTTCTGAAAGAAAGGGTGCATCTATAGAACCTTTCTGAAAGAAAGGGTGCATCTATAGAACCTTTCTGAAAGAAAGGGTGCATCTATAGACCCTTTCTGAAAGAAAGGGTGCATCTATAGACCCTTTCTGAAAGAAAGGGCGCATTTATAGATCTTTTCTTAAACAAAGGGTGCATCCATAGACCCTTTTTGAAAGATATGGTGCATCTATAGACCCTTTCTGAAAGAAAGCGCATCTTTAGACGATTTTTGAAAAAGGGGTGCATCTATAGACCCTTTCTGAAAGATAGGGTGCATCTATAGACCCTTTCTGAAAGATATGGTGCATCTATAGACCCTTTCTATAGACCCTTTTTTAAAATAAAGGGTGCCTCTATAGAACCTTTCTGAAAGAAAGGGTGCATCTATAGAACCTTTCTGAAAGAAAGGGTGCATCTATAGAACCTTTCTGAAAGAAAGGGTGCATCTATAGAACCTTTCTGAAAGAAAGGGTGCATCTATAGAACCTTTCTGAAAGAAAGGGTGCATCTATAGAACCTTTCTGAAAGATATGGTCCATCCCTTTCTGAAAGAAAGGGCGCATTTATAGATCTTTTCTGAAACAAAGGGTGCATCCATAGACCCTTTTTGAAAGAAATAGTGCATCTATAGAACCTTTCTGAAAGAAAGGGTGCATCTATAGACCCTTTCTGAAAGAAAGGGTGCATCTATAGACCCTTTCTGAAAGAAAGGGTGCATCTATAGACCCTTTCTGAAAGAAAGGGCGCATTTATAGATCTTTTCTTAAACAAAGGGTGCATCCATAGACCCTTTTTGAAAGATATGGTGCATCTATAGACCCTTTCTGAAAGAAAGCGCATCTTTAGACGATTTTTGAAAAAGGGGTGCATCTATAGACCCTTTCTGAAAGATAGGGTGCATCTATGGACCCTTTCTGAAAGATATGGTGCATCTATAGACCCTTTCTATAGACCCTTTTTTAAAATAAAGGGTGCCTCTATAGAACCTTTCTGAAAGAAAGGGTGCATCTATAGAACCTTTCTGAAAGAAAGGGTGCATCTATAGAACCTTTCTGAAAGAAAGGGTGCATCTATAGAACCTTTCTGAAAGAAAGGGTGCATCTATAGAACCTTTCTGAATGAAAGGGTGCATCTATAGAACCTTTCTGAAAGAAAGGGTGCATCTATAGAACCTTTCTGAAAGAAAGGGTGCATCTATAGAACCTTTCTGAAAGATATGGTCCATCCCTTTCTGAAAGAAAGGGCGCATTTATAGATCTTTTCTTAAACAAAGGGTGCATCCATAGACAATTTTTGAAAGAAAGGGTGCATCTATAGAACCTTTCTGAATGAAAGGATGCATCTATAGACCCTTCTGAAAGAAGGGGTGCTTACATATCCCCTTTCTAAAGAAAGGGTGCATCTATAGACCCTTTTTTAAAAGAAAGGGTGCCTCTATAGAACCTTTCTGAAAGAAAGTGTGCATCTATAGACCCTTTCTAAAAGAAAGGGTGCATCTATAGAACCTTTCTAAAAGAAAGGGTGAATCTATAGACCCTTTCTAAAAGAAAGGGTGCATTTATAGAACCTTTCTGAAAGAAAGGGTGCATCTATAGAACCTTTCTGAAAGAAAGGGTGCATCTATAGAACCTTTCTAAAAGAAAGGGTGCATCTATAGAACCTTTCTGAAAGAAAGGGTGCATCTATAGAACCTTTCTGAAAGAAAGGGTGCATCTATAGAACCTTTCTGAAAGAAAGGGTGCATCTATAGAACCTTTCTGAAAGAAAGGGTGCATCTATAGAACCTTTCTGAAAGAAAGGGTGCATCTATAGAACCTTTCTGAAAGAAAGGGTGCATCTATAGAACCTTTCTGAAAGAAAGGGTGCATCTATATAACCTTTTTGAAAGAAAGGGTGCATCTATAGAACCTTTCTAAAAGAAAGGGTGCATCTATAGAACCTTTCTAAAAGAAAGGGTGCATCTATAGACCCTTTCTGAAAGAAAGGGTGCATCTATAAAACCTTTCTGAAAGAAAGGGTGCATCTATAAAACCTTTCTGAAAGAAAGGGTGCATCTATAAAACCTTTCTGAAAGAAAGGGTGCATCTATAAAACCTTTCTGAAAGAAAGGGTGCATCTATAAAACCTTTCTGAAAGAAAGGGTGCATCTATAAAACCTTTCTGAAAGAAAGGGTGCATCTATAAAACCTTTCTGAAAGAAAGGGTGCATCTATAAAACCTTTCTGAAAGAAAGGGTGCATCTATAAAACCTTTCTGAAAGAAAGGGTGCATCTATAAAACCTTTCTGAAAGAAAGGGTGCATCTATAAAACCTTTCTGAAAGAAAGGGTGCATCTATAAAACCTTTCTGAAAGAAAGGGTGCATCTATAAAACCTTTCTGAAAGAAAGGGTGCATCTATAAAACCTTTCTGAAAGAAAGGGTGCATCTATAAAACCTTTCTGAAAGAAAGGGTGCATCTATAAAACCTTTCTGAAAGAAAGGGTGCATCTATAAAACCTTTCTGAAAGAAAGGGTGCATCTATAAAACCTTTCTGAAAGAAAGGGTGCATCTATAAAACCTTTCTGAAAGAAAGGGTGCATCTATAAAACCTTTCTGAAAGAAAGGGTGCATCTATAAAACCTTTCTGAAAGAAAGGGTGCATCTATAAAACCTTTCTGAAAGAAAGGGTGCATCTATAAAACCTTTCTGAAAGAAAGGGTGCATCTATAAAACCTTTCTGAAAGAAAGGGTGCATCTATAAAACCTTTCTGAAAGAAAGGGTGCATCTATAAAACCTTTCTGAAAGAAAGGGTGCATCTATAAAACCTTTCTGAAAGAAAGGGTGCATTTATAGACCCTTTCTGTAAAAAAAATACCCTTTCAAAATCTGTTTCAGAAACTTTAGAGTCGACCTAAAAATGTCTCCCCATCTGTCTGGCTAGATGGTGGGCACGATAACTCTCGAACAAAGCAACCAATTCGAATCAAATTGTGACATTCTTAATATTTTGTCCAAACTTAATTTAAGTTCGAAGATGGGTCATCGGTCCACTACTTCCTGTACCTCCTCTACAGAAGTTCGAACATTTTTAGATAAAATGATGCGTATGATAACTTGTATATAGTAATATTACTTCCAAGCATAGATGGGGTTTGAATATGGATTGTATCGGTCCACTACTTCGGGTACCTTCAACACAAAACTCGTGAAAAGTAAAGTTTAAGAGTTTTTCGCGGATCGTTTTGAATTTTTTTCTTAATATTTAAAACCAAGTTTTATCAATGATTGCACTTTTCGATTTTCTTAAAATTAAATTTAAGTTCTATTTGGTAGTGGCATTCAAATAACTATTTTTTTTAATTTTTTAAAATATGTCAATAAGGTCTGCCACATACCAAAACTGTCACTCTTCGGGGCCATATTTCGATGAAATGTTATGGTGAATAAATAACTCATGGCGGACAATATCTAATAAAGTCATGGATTGTTAATGGGGAAAATAAATAAATATGCAGTGGAAGCTCTTGAATTGAAATAAATATGTATATTTTAAGGTGTATATTAGGGTTATGACTTTTTGACATTTTTCCTCAAAAATGATTTCCTGTAGCAGGGATGAATGAACTTTTGCCTATTAATCACTATGCTATCGTTTATTCCATTGAAATATAAAAAAAGTTCACGCACAAATCGATTTTAAAAAAATAATTTTTTGAAAAAATATATGAAATGAAAAAAAAAAAAATTTTCAAAAAATTATTTTTTGTTGCACGAATGAATAAATATAAGCCTACTAATAACTATAATAACGTTTATTTCATTCAAATATTAAAAAAGTCGGGAAAAAGGCACTTTGAAAAAATTTTAAATTTTTTGTTTTTGTTAAAAAATTATATTTTTGAATAAAAGCGTTTACGACATTTTTACGATTCTCAGAATTGAAGAAAAATAGTGAGAAATAAATTTTATGTCATTTTAATTATCTCATGTGGTTTTAAAGTTTATTTTCAATTATATATCTGTTTTCAGTGACTTCAAAAAATTGTCCATAATTTTGATAAATTCAAATTTTAAAATCATTTTGTGCGTGAGGTTTTTTCATTGAATCACCTTATAATTAAGATTTTATGTAATCTTATGGCAAAACTCATCACGCTATGATACAGGGATATGAGGTTGTAAAAAAGTCATAACCCTAGTGTATATGTATTAAGGGAAGATGTGTTGGGAAAACCTGTTCATATTGGGTTTGCTTCTTTTTTTGGTCACAGGCTGAAGGTATATTTATGCCAGCATACTTCAATTAAAAAGTTCTGTCCGCTCGAAATTACCATTTTTTACTTATTTATGTCTCATGATGAGTAACATAAAATATTCCTTACAGCAGAAGAAATAATGTCAATTTGTATGTGTGAATTATAAATATGAATATGCGAAAATTTAGTTTCCGTATAATATGTGTCTATTTTTAAACTCAAAGAATAGTTTAAGCAAACAAATATAGTTTCCATTATTCATTTGTCACTACATGTTCATAATTCATAGACTTGCCTCCGCCCTCAACTGTCATGGACATTTTGTTGATTTTATTATTAGTTGTGTTTCTATTTCTGTATAAAAAAAAACAATAATATGAGTTTTTATATTTAAAAAAATATTTTTATTATAAATGTTATCTTTTATACGCACGAGTTATATTTTACGTCCAGAAGAGATGTTTGAGGAACAAGTTCTTAGTATACATTGCTGCGATTTTTTTTCTATATGTTTCAGAGAAATTGTATGAATATCCACCATTCGACGAATCTTTGAGTTGGTATTATCCTTTTATTGGTATTTCTTATGTCAGTTCCCCCGTGAAAATATGTAACGACGATCAACCGAATCGGTCAACATATAAAGCCCATTTGGGACAAATTCAATCAAATCTATGTATGTATTTATGTTGATCTTTCAATTTAATTGTTTTTAGTTTTCCAAACAGAAACAATTTACGTCATTACTCGACTCTTAGATAGTTTCTAAAAATATTTAAATATTTAAACAGAATTGTAAATTTGCTTAAAACATTTTAAATAGACAAATTATCAATGTCAAGGCACATAATGTTTTATGAATGGTACCCCACCATAGGCATCACTAAAATTATAAAAACGTGCCAACAAACACACATACAACGCGTCATCTCACTCACCATTGTCATCAGACATCATCACACATTCAAACAAAAAAATTTATTTATTATTTGCCATTTGAATATTGTGTAAGAGTCTTTAAATTATTGTTAGAATTTTAATTGTTATGTTTAAAAAGTAAATTATTGTTTATAAAAAAAAAATATACAAACATACATATCTATATGCATATATAAAAAAAAATTGGATAATCTCTTTGTTGTTTATACTAACCTCGACAACTGCTGCAGAAATTCTTCAGACTTAAGCACATGTTGTAGACGACACCTTAATATTTATTTTATGGGAGGTATTTTTATTTTGTTTTTTTTTTCACAAATTTGTTTAAACGCCAATTTTCTTTTCTTTCATTTGTTTGACTTTTTTGTTTAAATTTTCATAAGTACATTTTATTAAAGCGTCATATTGCAAGATCTATTTGTTTGCATTTGAATAACATAATTTGTAATAAATGTTGGGTTTTATTTTACTGTTTCACTGACACTGCGATTTGTACACAGAAAAAAATTTTAGCCATTTGATAAAAAAAATCAAAGTTCAATCAAAAATTTATCGATTTTCCGGCGAAACAAAAATTGTCATATTGACAAAATTCGATAAAATAATTTGATCACAAAGTAAAAATACAACTGATAAAATATTTCACATATTGACAAAAATATTTATCAAAATATTCCACATTGTGCTTGATAAAAACAAAATATTTTCTTGATGAAAAAAATGTTGAATGTTGTTAAATACAAAAAATGACACAGTATTTCATAGTAGTTTTTCTTGCTCTACGCGGCTATGCGTTGGTATTTTTGATATTTGAAAAAATTGTAAAAAAGTTATAACGCTAATGTTTATTGGTGGCTATTAAAACAACCACTGAATGCTGATATAAAATTTGGAATATGTATTTTGATACATATTTTTGCCAATATGTGAAATATTTTATCAGTTCAATATAAAAAATCGATAAATATTTTAGTCAATATGTGAAATATTTTATCAGTTATATTTTTACTTTGTGATCAAATAATTTTATCGAATTTTGTTAGTACGACATTTTTTTATCGCCGGAAAATCGATAAATTTTTTTCTGTGTAAGAATTATTAGATATAAAAACTATCCATGGTCTGTTCCAGAACCTTCAAGAATCTATTAATATTTACTACGATAACAATTGTTCCTTTATGTTATCGCAAAAATAGTAAAATTTAGTAGATTATTATAGTTCTGGAACAGACCATTTCTAAGTTCACATTTTTATTTAAAGTAAAGTCAATGCATTTGTGGACATTAATTTTATCTGACGGCCCTATAAATATACTTTTAAAATACAAAACAATGATTTTTTTTTTAATTATATTTTAAGCATTTTTTTATCTCTTCACAAACACAATTTTCCATTTCCCAAAATTGATTTTTGACAATTTTGAAAATAAAACCTATTCATCGGATTGACTGGGCTTCATTTTGAAAATTAGAACTATTTTGATTGATTGAGGAAAAATCCATAAAATTCACTAACCCATTCTCATATTTTGAAAAATTTACACATTCTACTACAAATATTTGGTCTGTTTCAGAACTGCAAGAATCTACTAATTTTTATACCCTCAGCCTTTAGGCTACAGAGGGTATATACACTTTGATACGATGAAAATTTGCCCCATCGAAATAATGGTTTTGGACGAAATGTGTTTCTGACAATTTGGAGTCGATCTAGCCATGTCCGTCCATCTGCCTGTCTGTCTGGCTGGTGCGCACGATAACTCTCGAACGGATAAATCGATTCGGTTCAAATTTTTGATTTCGTAATATTTTGCCAAAACTTAGTTTAAGTTCGAAGATGAGCTACATCGGTCCACTCCTTCCGGTACCTCCCCCACAAAAGTTCGAAAATGTTCAGAAAGTTTGTGCGCACGATAACTCTTGAAGGGAGTGACCGATTTGGTCCATACTTTGTACAGCGTAAACTTTCTACCAGAGTAATATGAGGTTCAAATATGGACTTAATCGGTCCACCCCTTCGGGTACCACCTACACAAAATTTCGGAAAAGTTCAGTTTAGGACCTGCTCTCGAATCGCTTTGATTTTTGTTGTAGCAACTTATATTAACTGCCCCCCATACGACGGTATAAGTTTCATCAGGGGCAAGTCCACACTTCCTGAGAAACTAGCCTTAAAGGTGCAAAAAAACCCTGACACCGTGTGTAGTGGTTAGAGCGCAAGATAACTCTCGAACAGATCTACAGAGTCGTCCAAAATGTGGCCTTCGTAATATTTTGTGCAAACTTAGTTTAAGTTCGAAGATAAGCCATATCGGTCCACACCTTCAGGTACCTCCCCCAAAAAAGTTCAAAAATGTTCGGGAAAAATTGTGCACACGATAACTCTGGATGGGAGTGAGCGATTTGGTCCATACTTTACACATCCTAATATATTTACCAGATATAGATCAGGTTCGAATATGGACTATATTTGTTTTGTTCAGTCCTTAAATTCACTTTAAGACCTGTTCTCGAATCACTTTGATTTTTGTCAAGTCCATACTTCTTGAGAAAACAGCCCGAAAGTTGTAAAAAAAAACCCTATGGCACCATATTTGGTGGCTGGAGGGCTCGAACCGAATACTGCGTTCGTCCACACTTTGGATATTATAATATTTCTTCGAATATTAGATGAAATTCGATGGTAGTGATTATAGGTCCACTGCTTCCGGTACGTCTCCCACAAATGTTTGAAAATATTTGCTAAAATAATAAGCGCAATATCTCATAAACGTAGCAACCGATTTGGTCCAAATTTTCGATCTCGAATTTTTTTGTCCAAGCTTAGTTTATGTTAAAATTTGATCCCTATCGGTCCAATACTTGGGGTACCACTCATACAAATGTTCAAGACATTTTTGTAGTTGAGGGTCTGTTCGAAGATCCTTTGGACATTTTTACTGAAGGTTTCCCTAGCGGCCCGACATTATGCTTTTCGTAGGCTAGTATGGTACAAAAGCCCTATATATCGATATGACCACCACCCCCAACCCCCCCCGCAAACTTTTGAGCTTTAATACAAGCCTTTTTTACTTGTTACTATTTTTTCCGATAACATAAAGGTGATTCTCTTCTCCGGTTGCGGGGAATTTTGATGGTGTCCTGTCTACCACAGCATTCTATAATGAAACCCGAACTGCAAAGGATGAACAGCTGATAGATTAACTAGCCCCTCAGAACGTGAATGGGAGATTGACAGCTTTCAGCCATACAAATCACCAGGTCTGACAAATGACAAATCTCCACACATATTTGTCGCGGATTCAACCAGAATAAGCCGTGTGACTGAAAGGCACTTAACGCTATTTGAGGACATCGAACAGAAAACCCTTCGGCCATGTATGAAACATTGGATAATCGATTAAGTGTGTGGACGCCATTCATAGAATTCCAAGCCCCGTAAAGTGAAACAGGCCGTTCCCCAAGGTGGGGTGATATCTCCGGAACTGTTTAACCTCTATCTCTCCTGTATTCCGCCCCTACGGCATTGAGATCGTAACGTATGCGGACGATTGTACGATCTTGGCGTCCGGCACCTTCTTTGGTGTCATTTGTGATCTTACAACCTTTTCCAGGCGAGGAATATGCAAATATCCGCCACTAATATGGTCACTCTGTTCATCATATGGACGGCAGAGCTGAGAACAGAGTTGAATGTCAGAATTCCGACTACAACTACCGGAAAATTCGAGCGGTCACATTCGACAGTATGTTCACGTCGTCCGCGTATGCCACAGCTATCAGCAACAAGCTGAGAAATAGGAACAAGATTCTCAAGACCCTAGCCTGCATCACTTGGGATGCAGAAAAAGAAACCCTGTTGACCACATATAACGCGATAGGCTGGTCTGTGGTAAGCAATAAGGCGCCAGTTTGGTCGGCGATTATATGTGCAACGCAATGGAAAAATATTTAAATTTGTCAGAATGCCGTCCTGAGAACTACATCAGGTTGCCTCCTAATGTCTTCAGTGCACCATCGATATGAGGAGGCAAAGATTCTCCCATTACAGCAACACAATTTCATGCTTTTGTTCAGTAATTGTTCGGCTGTTATCACGAGAGCCAACCTAATCACCATATGGTGGATAGGACCACCCCCACCCCAGGAAAGCCAGGAGGGATCTTCATGATCTGGAAAGAGAGGACCAGCGTTACAAGAGAGAACTCCTAGATCAACAAGCATATCAAGCAGATTTGAATAGCATTCATACGGATGCAGTCGCAGATGCCATAAACAACTATCGTGTGAATGCGGTCCTCGGAGTTAGCTGCCACGACAAACCAAACCTAGTCGGTCTTCCTCGTTATACAGGGCATTTTCACAGGGATTTCCTCTATTCTAGTGGAGTGGATCGATTAAATGCTGTAAAGTAGGATCATAAATTCGAGTATAAGAAAGACTTCCGTGAGGAAAACTGTCAACAGAGGCCTACCTCCGGATTTCTGAAATTTGTCGTCATAGGTCCACGTCTTCATATAGCCCCCACAGAATGGTACCTTCCGATTTTTCGGTATTTTGAAGGTTGTGGCCTCAATATCCCACCGAAATGACTGAAATTTGGATTTTTGTCTTCATTGTGGGTATAAAACTTTCCATCTGAAATTTGTCGGTATAGGTCCACGTCTTCATATAGCCCCCATAGAACGGTACCTCCGGATTTCTAGTATTTTGAAGGTTGTGGCCTCAATATCCCACCGAAATGACTGAAATTTGGCATTTTGTCTTTGTTGTGGGTATAAAACTTTCCACCTGAAATTTGTCGGTATAGGTCTACGTCTTCATATAGCCCCCATAGAACGGTACCTCTGGATTTCTGGTATTTTGAAGGTTGTGCCCTCAATATCCCTCCGAAATGGTTGATATTTGGTATTGAGTCTTCGTTGGGGGTATAAAACTTTCCACCTGAAATTTATCGGTATAGGTCCACGTCTTCATATAGACCCCATAGAACGGTACCTCCGGATTTCTGGTATTTTGAAGGTTGTACCCTCAATATCCTAACGAAATGACTGAAATTTGGCATTTTGTCTTCGTTGATGGTATAAAACATTCCACCTGAAATTTGTCGTCATAGGTCCAGGTCTTCATATAGCCTCCATAGAATGGTACCTCCCGATTTTCGGTATTTTGAAGGTTGCGGCCTCAATATACCACCGAAATGAGTGAACTTTGGCATTTTGTCTTAGTTGTGGGTATAAAACTTTCCACCTGAAATTTGTCGGTATAGGTCCACGTCTTCATATAGCCCCCATAGAACGGTACCTCCGGATTTCTGGTATTTTAAAGGTTGTGCCCTCAATATCCCTCTGAAATGGCTGAAATTTGGTATTAAGTCTTCGTTGGGGGAATAAAACTTTCCACCTGAAATTAATCCACGTCTTCATATAGCCCCCATAGAATGGTACCTCCCGATTTTCGGTATTTTGAAGGTTGTGGCCTCAATATCCCTCCGAAATGTCTGAAATTTGTCATTTTGTCTTCGTTGTGGGTATAAAACTTTCCTCGTGAAATATGTCGGTATAGGTCCACGTCTTCATATAGCCCCCATAGAACGGTACCACCAGATTTCTGGTATTTTGAAGGTTGTTCATTGACTTGTCTGAAGAGAATTTTAAACAGAAAAATTGAAATATTTGTTTCATAAGAAAATATATGAAATGCATAAATTTTGCATATGCAATAATTTATGTATTTTGCATAATTTTGCATATGTCATATGTTTCGATTGCAATGTAATCAGAAGCCAAAGATATGCCCAGTCCCAAAATTTGACATGAATCGGACCAAAAATAGGGGTTGCATAAAATTTCGCTGTCTACTTATATGTGGCAAATTTTTACCAACCCTGTCTGACCTTATGCAAGGTTCTCTGGTGCAACTGACAAGCAGTGCCCATGACAATGGTGTTGGAGTTAACCCGGAAAAGACGGAACTGGTCCTATTCACCAGGGAAAGGGATATCGAGGAGCGGACAAAGAATGTTCTCATTGCACTCTACCCCTGAACCAACTCCACTGAAAAAAGGGGAGAGGAGTCAGACCACAAGTCATACACTGGCTGTATGTAAACGTAGTTCTGCCCACCTTAACCTACGGTGGACTTGAATGGTGGCAAGCACTTGCGAATAAGACATTACTGTCCAAACTATCAAGTGTTCTGTGTCAATTCAGAATACCGGAACAGTCAAAATTACTCCTCAGGGTGCTTAGAACGAGATCGTGGATTTCAGACCTTTGGACATCCTGCTCCCATTCATGGCCTTTAGACTCCGAGAGTCAGGATAGTGGATTCTAGACTCCGAGAGTCAGGATAGTGGCGGATTTCACACTTTGGACATACGAAAGTCTTAAACTTTGCTCCAAAGTTTGGCCTTCGTAACTCTTTGTCCAAACTTGGCTTAAGTTCAAATATGAGCCATATCGGTCCACTCCTTCAGGTACCTCCCCCACAAAAATTCGAATATGTTCAGAAAATTTGTGTGCGCCATAAATCTTGAAGGGAATAACCGATTTGGTCCATACTTTGCACGTCATGAAATGTTTACCAAACACACAAAGATGAGGTTCCAACATCGTAATATTTTGTCCAAACGTAGTTTAAGTTCGAGGATGAGTATTATCGGTGCTCATCTTCCGGTACCTCCGCCCAAAGTTGAAAAAAAATGTCACTAAAACAGTACACGCTATACCCGTTGAACGTAGCAACCGTCCAAACTTGGGATCTCCTAATATTTTGTCCATATGTAATTTTACTGCAGAATGGTCCATATCGGTCTTTTGCTTAGGGTACCTCACCCACAAAAGTCCAACATTTTTGTTGGAGTGGAGTCTAGGATCTGTTCGAAGGCCCTTTGGAAAATTATACCCATGCTACTCCTTGTGATCCTGTTTATGGATCTGTTCATAGTCCACTACTCCAGTTTTCTTTTTCTTTTTTTACTTAAGCTTAAGATAAGGTCACATTAGGCAAATATTCGCTCCAGCGACCACTGGCGGTCGGTTACTGAGCGCAAGTGAGCATAAATTTTAATATTTGAGTAATGTGACCATTCCTTTAGTGCATTCTTTTTTACTTGTTTTATTGGGGATCTTATTGTATGTGCCAAGTATATCTGCAAACAAAAGACAAGAGGAATTACATAAACAACCGTTTTCTCTTCGTTACCGCATGGCAATTTTCCCCTTGGGATTAGACCAGATAATTTTGAAAAAATATTACCTAGTCTTCCCAAATGAAAAATTCTAAAAAAAGTTAATTTCATTTAATTATTTATTGATTTCATTTAATTCCTTTATTTCTGATTTGCGACCCGAGCGCCAATAACCAAAGAAGAGGAGTCTTACATAATATGTATACGCTTTTCATTTTGATGCCACCAATAGAGCCATTCAGCAACAAAACCCACCAAACTAATTAATATACCAGCTAGCCACAGATAGAAGGCACCCTGTAGAATTTCCAAATTCAATACAACCTTTTTGTGACTTGTTGCCGATACTGAGGAGGCGCCAACTACCCCACCCACACCATCTTCATCGTACAACAAATCGAAATCATCATCCAAATCTTCAAAAAATTCCTCTGATTTGTGTGTATAGGTATTGGGCTGTGATTCCAACTGCAACCAGTGACGCATCAATCCAAACTCATGGAAAGCACTTATTACACTTTGGAATTTATGAATGAACGGTGAACCCTTTGTCATGATGTACGATGAGGTCAGCGAACGCAGATACTCTTTAACAATGTGATATGAGGGTCGTTTGGTGACATCATTGTAGCTATGGGCCAATAGCTCTTTGGCCATTTCATCGTGCAGCATTAGGGCAACATCGGCATTCTTCTGTGTTACAGTAAAGGCAAATTCTTCTACACGTATGTTGCGTGGCACTCGTACCCCATGGGCATTGATCCATTCATAATATTTCGGCTTGAGGGAAAATTTCACGGCTTCGAAAACAACATCAAAGGCATAAATGGGTAAATTGAGTTGTGGCAGCTGTTCAAGGCTATCGATTTCGGGTTCAAAGGCAGGCTGGACAAAATTACTTTCAACTTTGGCAAAATACATGCTGGTCAGTACATAGCTGAACAGAATCCAGGCAATGAGAAATTGGCGCAATGAACTGATGCGAGCAAAACCCTCCACCGGGTGACCCAGCTGTGTCTTCCAAAACATTTCCAAAAGTTCATACCAATGAAAGGTGTGAGTGTTAACGTATCCAATGTGTTGGCTGGGCAGGCGGCCCACCAAATATTGCAGCAGCATAAAGAGCAATAAAATGAGCGCAAAATTTAACAGCAATAAACGCCACAGGGAATTGCTGAAGGCTTTAACAAATATCAAATATTCCGGTCTCAATTTGGCTGCTGGCACTACCAAATAAAGAAAGCGCCTCTGATAGGGATACAGCTCTTCAATGTGTTGCTTGACATGATCCAGGGTGTAGCGTAAGTTGAAACCAATGTGAGTAAGGCCAGAGTGAATATCCTTAAGGGAACCCGTGAAGGTGCCATTAACCAGGGAACCATAGGTTTCATTATCGCTGGGGGTGATATAGCGCGCCGTGGCATTTAAATATTTCACCAATGCATTGGCAACCCTGCCATCTATGCGCTTGTAGCCCTGAGTTGTATAGTTGGGCAAGGGTACCGCTCTCACTGGATCTATGAACATGGTTATGCGTATCTCAAAGTGATGGAAATTTTTTAATTTATCATAGAAATAGTTTTGATTGGTGTCCAAACGCCTCAAACGAAAGCCCTCCAAAGAAAATGGTTCAAAGGTGTAGACCAGTTGGGAATTTAAAACGGCAACGGCATGTAAAATGTTCCTTTGCCAAATATGTTGGAAAAAATCACCAAGTAATTTCATTTTATTATTCCCCTCCAAAAGCCACACGAATAGATAACGATGTCCCTGCTTCCAGCGCTGGCGGGGATTTAAAAATGCCACCACCTTTTGGGCTATTCTTGCCGATGTTATAAAAAATATATTCAAACTTCCCCTAAAACGTTCTGGCTCATTTCGAAATGTATCCAAATTTCTTATTGTTGTGGGCAATTCAGCCATACATTGATGTAAGAAATTCACATTGATTCTCTTGTAAACAGCTTCCATTTCTTGGGTGCTGGGTCTGGAATTTGTGTAGATATAATTTATTTACGCATTTCGTTGCTGGGCCACATCACAAATTTTCGCTGAGAATTGTAATTTTTCTTCACTATTTTCAAATTCTACGGTATTCATACTTTGCCACAAGTTGGAAGTTTTAGCGTTAGGCAATGTCAAAATTAAGCTTAAAATTATTCCGATTTGATGTTTCATGTTGAAATTTTACCTAAGAACTGTAAAGCAATCTACTTGTGTGGTATGCTCATATAACATCACAAGGTAGACGACTAAGAACTTGTTGCATGCCACTCAACAATTTGTCGTATTTGTTGTAGCCGGTTGTTTGCTTAGCTATGGTGTAAGTGAATGCGGGAATTAGTGTCACACTGTGTGACAGGTGAAGGTGGTGGTTTATTTAATAAAATATAAATATTTATGATCTTCATTTGGGGAATATAATTGAAAAGGGCTATTAATTGTTATACCCTCAGCCTTTAGGATAAGGAGGGTATATACACTTTGATACGATGAAAATGTGCCTCATCGAAATAATGGTTTTAGACCCCAAGTATGTTTGGACGAAATGTGTTTCAGACAATTTGGAGTCGATCTAGCCATGTCCGTCCGTCTGTCTGTCTGTCTGTCCTGCTGGCTGGAGCGCACGATAACTCTCGAACAGATGAACCGATTCGGTTCAAGTTTTGGCTTTCGTAATATTTTGCCCAAACTTAGTTTAAGTTCGAAGATGGGCCATATCGGTCCACTCCTTCCGGTACCTCCCCCACAAAAGTTCGAAAATGTTCGGAAAGTTTGTGCACACGATAACTCTTGAAGGGAGCGACCGATTTGGTCCAAACTTTGTATAGCGAAAACTTTCTACCAGAGTAATATAAGGTTCCAATATAGTCTCAATAGGTCCACTCTTTCGGGTACCTCCCACACAAAATTTCGGAAAAGTTCAGTTTAGGGCCATCTCTCGAATCGCTTTGATTTTTGTTTTAGCAACTTGTATTCAATGCCCTCCATATGACGGTACAAGTTTCATCAGGGGCAAGTCCATACTTCCTGAGAAAATAGCATGAAAGTTGCAAAAAACCCGTATGACACCGTGTGGGGTGGTTGGAGCTCAAGATAACTCTTGAACGGATCCGCCGATTCGGTCCAAAATATGGCCTTAGTAATATTTTGTCCAAACATATTTTAAGTTTGAAGATAAGCCATATCGGTCCACTCCTTCAGGTACCTCCCCCACAAAAGTTCAAAAATGTTCGGAAAAATTGTTCGTTCGGTAACTCTTGAAGTGAGTGGCCGAATTGGTCTATACTTTACACATCCTAATATATTGATCAGATATAGATCAGGTTCAAATATGGACTATATTTGTCCACTCCATCCGGTACCTCCCAGACAAAATTTCGGATAAGTTCACTTTAAGACCTGATATCGAATCACTTTGATTTTTGCTGAAGCAACTTGCATTCGCTGCCTCAATTACGATGGCAAAAGTTTTTTTAGGGGCAAGTCCATACTTCTTGAGCAAACAGCCCGAAGAGTGTAAAAATCCCCTATGGCACCATATGTTGTGGCTGGAGGTCCACTTCCATAACGGTCAATGTCGATCCTAATCAACATGTTTGTCGGTTCAAACAACCAAAATTTTTAAAACCCCCTAAATACATACGTATTTTGGGAAAAACATTTTTCAATATACTCAGGCTGAGGGTATATCTCTGTCGGCAAGGCCGACTGATACTTTTTTTACTTGTTATTGTTTGAAATTGGGGAGTTAGGGACGGGGGGCTTTTTTGCGCTTTAAACAACATATCAAAAATATATAAAAGGCTATTATAGACAGCGGGACCCACCAGGTAGTGTGGTGTAGGGAACGACTAAAGCGTACAAGGATTGTACGTTTGCTTTTGAAAGAATGGCCATTACTTCAAAAGACATTAATTATATCGCTGTAACTACAACGAGTTCCTTCGATCGTAGCATATTGGTTGGGCGTGTGGGACTTCGCTCGATTAATTCAATTAGATAAAATCAATTTTTTAAAATGAAATATCGAAAATATCTAATGTTGGGAATATCGACAGTTTGCCAGCACTAACCAGAAGTTGTTGCAAATAAATACCTTATAGAAACCTGATTTACGTTTAAAAGAAAATTTACAATATGCAAAGTTTCAACTAAGTCGGATACTCGTTCGTTCCCACGCCACTCGTTCGTTCCCACGCCACATAGAGTTTATCAGTTTAAAATGACTGATAACACTATGCAACAGTGAAAATGCAAACAACTTCTAGTATGCATTTTTTGAAAGTACATATTTAGACTACAAAAACCCTAGTAGGGTTTTGTCCTGTCAGATCCAGTTCGGATTTTACGGCCTCATCTAAACCGGGCTAAATCTACACTTTTTTGCATTTATCAGGCCTTTATCTCAGAAACGAATTAGAATTTGACCTTGCTGTCTTTAGCAACATTATAGCCCTAAACTAGTAGAACTTATCTTTTGAAAAAACCACATAAGAAAAACTCCATCTAGAGCATCAGAATCTATAAAATATAGAAAATTTTACATAATTCCTGAAATTCTGGTCAGTATCGGCTAAACTATTGGGAGTTGAACCAAGTAACCTTTTGCAAAAATCTGCCAAATAAAGTTCTCAACAATTCTTTAGAACATTCTGAAACTCTAAAATGCTTGCTTCATGTTGTTTCAGCGGTATTTTGCATCATATCTTTTACAACACGTATTTCAAACACAGTTCACACCAACAGTTTTCTCTCGCATTTCGGAGTTCACCACATTATTGACTTATTTATTAAATGGTCGTTGAAAAACGTGATAGAGGCATTTTACAGCAATGAGATGTTCTAAAGAGTTGTGTATTACATTCCAGGGAAGATTTTTTCAAAAGAAAATATTCAGAAAAAATTAAAGGTTTTGGAGATACGGTACGAAATATATAAAAATTGTGGAATTTTTGCATATATTTTGAAATTTGAGGCAATAAATGTAGTTTTTCGAGTTCATTATTTCTCCAAATATTTTACTTTTGTCCTTATCTACGAATTTGCTTCATAGATCAGAAGAAGATTCGCATTGGTTTCAGAGATATAGCCCCGAGTTTCTTTAAAAACTCAATATTTAACCATGTTTAGATGGGGCCATAAAATCTGAGCTGGATCTGACACAACAAAACCCAACTGGGGTTTCGTGTCGTTTGGGTCTGTACTTTCAAAAAATCCTCAGTTCGAATTGTTTGCACAAGATCACCTTAAAAATGTTGCACAGTGTAAACACAAAAGGATTGCGGAGTAGGTACTTAAAGAAATGGACCGACATAGACCATTATGGAAGTGGATCTTATTTTGGGATCTTATTTTCGATAGATATCGCGTCCACTAGTCATTTCAGTTGGTCATCGTATAACTTTTGCACCAGTATTCCAGGAAGCGTGGACTTGTCCACGGAAAACATAATATCCCGAAGGAGACAAAAAATTTAGACAAAATATTGCGATATCCCATTTGGTTGCTCCGTTCAAGAGATATCGTTAACACCATTTTAGTTGCATTTTTTAAATATTTGGGGAAAGTACCGGAAGTTATGGAACGGTATTGCCCATCCTCAAACTGAAACCTATTTTGTACAAAATATGACGAAGGCCAAATTTTGGACCAAATTGGTTGATCAGTCCGAGAGTTATCGTGCTCTCCAGCCAATACATATGGTGCCATAGGAGTTTCTTACACCTCTCGGTCTGTTTTCTCAAGAACTATGGACTTGCCCCTGAAAAAACTTTTACCTTCGTAATTGAAGTGAACTTCTCTGAAATTTTGTGTGGGAGGAATCCGAAGGAATGGACAAATATAGTCCATATTCTGATGATCTATATCTGGTAGATATATTAGGTTGTGTAAAGTACGGACCAAATCCGTCATTCCCATAAAGAGTTATCGTGCGCACAATCTTTCCGAACATTTTTAAACTTTTGTGGGAGAGGTACCTAAAGGAGTGGACCGATATGGCTTATCTTCGAACTTAAACTTTGTGTGGACAAACTATTACGAAGGCCAAAGTTCATACCCAATCGGCAGTTCCGTTCGAGACTTCTCGTGCGTTCTAACCACTGCACACGGTGTCATAGGGGTTTTTTGCAACTATCAGGCTATTTTCTCAGGAAGTATGGACTTGCCCCTTATGAAACTTGTACCGTCCTATAGGGGGTAGTGAATACAAGTTGCTTACTTACTTAGCTGGCCCATTACAGAACAGTTGTTCCATAGACCGAACTAAGAAAAGATCTCCAATCCTCGCTGTTTTTTGCTTCGCTTTTTAGAATACCGCGCCTTTTCATTTCTTCATCCACTTGTATGCACCATCGAAGCTTAGGCCTGCTGATTCTGCGTGCATCGCCATGTGGCATGTATTCATACGCCTTTTTAGCGGGTTCATCATCGCTCACTCTTATGATATGGCCTAGCCAACGCAATCGTTGCATCTCGATACGTTTAACTGTATTCATGTCTTTATATAACTGACATAGCTCGTGGTTCATACGACGTCGATATTCACCGTAAACGCAAATCGGTCAGTAGATCTTTCGAAGAATTTTCCTCTCAAACACACCAAGCACTGCCATGTCTGCTTGCGCAAGTACCCATGCTTCGGAGCCATACATTAGCACGGGTAGTATCAGCGTTTTGTATAGTGTTATTTTTGTTTGACGAGATGTGGCTTTGTTTTTAAATCGCTTACTTAAACCATAGTAGCATCTGTTGGCCAATACAATTCTTCTTCTTATTTCACAACTGATGTTCTTTGTTGTGTTTATGGCAATGCCGAGGTAGACGAAGTCTTTAACTACCTCAAAATTATAGGTACCAACTTTCACAGTTGGTCCGAGCTCTATGGACGCTTTGCGAGTCGACACCATCAATTTGGTCTTTTCGCCGTTTACCGCCAGACCCACTTTCACAGATTCTGCTTCGACCTTCCTAAAGGTATCAGTTACTTCCTTTACTGATCGTCCCATGATGTCTATGTCATCAGCATAAGCAAGTAACATGTGGCTATGGGTGTAAATTGTGCCATTTCTTTTGACATTTGCATCTCGTATTACCTTTTCCAGCAAAATGTTGAATAGGTCACACGAAAGGCTGTCTCCTTGTCTGAAACCTCTTTTGGTACTGAACTGTTCGGAGAGGTTCTTTCCAATTTTAACTGTGGACCTAGTATCAGTTAAAGTCATCTTACAAAGCCGGATGAGCTTTGCGGGGATACCAAATTCAGACATTGCATGGAATACCTTTGATCGGAGGGAACTGTCGAATGCTGCTTTATAATCGACAAAAAGGTGATATGTGTCGATCTGCATCTCTTGGGTCTTCTCCAGGATTTGCCGCAAAGTAAATATCTGGTCAATGGTGGACTTGCCAGGTCTAAAGCCACATTGGTATGGTCCAATTATTTCGTTGACCATTGGCTTTAGTCGTTCGCACAATATCCCTGACACTATCTTATAGGCAATAGGTAGAAGACTTATGACCCTATAGTTGGAGCCTACAGTCTTATCTCCTTTCTTGTGGACGGGACACAGGATGCTCAGGTTCCAATCGTCGGGTACGCGTTTTTCCTGCCAGATGGTGCTAACTAGCTGATGCATACACCTTATCAGCGCGTCACCTCCGGTTTTAAACAGCTCGGCTGGTAAGCCATCGCCTCCTGCTGCTTTATTATTCTTCAGCCGCTTGATTGCTGTTTTTACCTCATCTTGGCCGGGCGGTATACATTCAATACCATCTTCTGGGATTGGATCTGTGGTATCATCGTCTTCGCTACTATTGGATACCAGTAGATTGGAGAAATGTTCCTTCCATATCCTGAGCACGCTTTCTGTATCTGTTACCAGATTACCTTGCTGGCCTCTACAGGAGGATGTGCCTGTACCAAAGCCATCAGGTTGATGTTTCACTCTTTTGTAGAATTTTCGGACTTCATTCTGGCTCCTGTATATCTCGATTTTTTCTCACTCCCGCTTTTCCATTTCTCTCTTTTTCTTGCGGAAAAGACGTTTCTCTTCTCTCCTTTTCTCCCGATATCTCTCTCGTGCGCTACGCGTTGCTACAGATTGTAAAGTAGCTCTATATGCCGCATTCGGTAGCAGCACGACACTCTTGGTCATACCATGAATTCCTTTGTGGAGGTCTCTGGAATCCAAGTATGGATTTTGCGGCTGTTTGTATGGAGTGGGCAATATGTTGCCATTGTGTTGTTATGTTATCGGGACAAGGAGTGCTCGTATTAAGCAATTGGGCTAGTTGAGTGGAATATGCTGTGGCTATCTGTTGTGTTTGCAGCTTAGCGATGTACACCTTCCGCATTGTGTCTGTTCGTGCTTTATTTGCAACGTTTAGACGGGTACGTACCTTTGCTGCAACAAGGTAGTGGTCCGAATCAATGTTTGCGCCTCGGAACGATCGTACATCCAACTCGCTCGATGAATGTCTTCCATCTATCACAACATGATCAATTTGATTACTTGTTCTTTGATCTGGAGACAGCCAGGTGCCCTTATGAATATCGAGATGATTAAATCTGGTACAGCTAACTATCATGTTTTTTGCAGCTGCAAAGTCTATCAGCATCATACCATTGTCAGATGTTTCACTGTGGAGACTGAATTTCCCGACATTTTGGCATTAAAATCGCCTAGAATGATTTTAATGTCATGGACCGGGCAACGGTCACATGTTTCTTCTAAGCGCTCGTAAAATATATCTTTGGTCTGTTCGCCCTTTTCTTCAGTGGGAGCATGAGCGCAAATAAAGCTGATGTTGAAGAATTTAGCTTTTATTCGAATTGCAGCAAGTCTTTCATTCACTGGGGTGAAGCTGGATACCAGATATTTTAGTCTCCGACTAACTACGAATCCGCAACCAAACTCATGCTTTACGTCATGGCAGCTATAATACAGTGCGTCACCTTTAGGTGTTGTTGTGACGCCTTTCCCAGTCCATCGTATTTCCTGTATGGCAGTAATATCGGCCTTGTACTTTTCAAGTACGTCTGCCAATGCGAAGACTGCACCTTCTGTATAAAGAGTGCGAACATTCCAGGTGCACATTCGCAGATCATGGCCCTTAAAACGTTTGCGGGGTTCGTCAACTTTAGAGGCGTTTGTTTTTCTTTTCTTTCGTTTTTTCATAGTAGGCTGTTTCTTCTAGGGGAGGGTTACTAACCCGACGCCCAAACCCAAGCTTTTAACGTTCTTATGGGTGAACGCGCGCACATGTTAGCTCACTACCTTTAACGGATTTTGCCCAGGTGACAACACAGGGGAGGTCAGTGTCCACCTGAGGTGAAAGAGGGACCAAGATAAATCCTGGGCTTTGCCATGTTAAAACCGGTCAGGACCGTTGCTTGGTATCTTCCATCCCCTACTTCCCCAAGTTGCTACAACAAGAATTAAAGCGATTCGGGAACAGGTCCTAAACTGAACTTTTCGGAAATTTAGTGTGGGAGGTACCTGGACCGATTGAGTCCATAATTCTTATAAATTCAAATTTGGAAAATCATTTTGTGTGTGAGCTTTTTCAACTGATCACCTTATCATTAAAATTTTATATAATCTTATGTAGAAACTCATCACGCTATGATACAAGGATATGAGGTTGTATAAAAGTCATAACCCTAGTGTGCATACCATTGAACCACGGTGGCACCCAATACCACTGGACAAAAATTCAAAAAAAATCGGAGAGTTTTTGTTGGAGTCGTTCCCGTTAGGCTTTCGATTAAACATGTGACTTAAATGAGAAAATTTGGCTTAAAATTACTCTAACATGTTATGGCTCCACTGAACAATCTACGATTTTGTCAGTTTCTCCCAGTTTTACCCAAAAGCATGCCTTATTGACCATTCAGCCAAAACTCTGTTAGCCTTTCACATGTTCTGTGCCCTCATTCACATTGTGTACATATCCACGACAAAATTTATCCATGATAAAATATAGTTCAATAAATTGAATTAAATCAAAATCCAATTTTGTCAAGAATATTGCTGTTTTAAAAATGTTTCGCCCCCCATCATTGTTAAATTTTGTTAATTAATGAAAAAAATATCCTTTCGCAACATAGGGTGATAATTGTGTTATCAACTATTAAAAGCAAACTTGTCAGCCATGTGTGTGATATCAAAAAATATCTCATAACAAGAGTATATATCGCCAGTACAAACGTACAGACAACTTGTTGCATGTTGTCCAGCAATTTAGTGGAACACAATGTTTAACAAAGAGTATCAGTATTGTTGTTGCTTTGCTACCTTTTTTTTCGTTACTTCCTCCCTTTATATAACAATGGCAAATATTTATCTATTAATTAATTGTGTTAGCATAATAAAACGTAAATATTTATAGAGTTCAAGGGTGGGAGAAGAACTTATTTTGTTTATCTGCGTTGCAGGTGATTGATTGTTTCATTAAACAAGAGAAAAGGTGCTTCACAACACGTAGATAATTATTCATATTAGGATATGTTTGATATTGAAAGGTTAATTAAAACTAAAGCAAACCCAAACTTTATGTAATGAATTACACGTGAATCTCCCTAATGCTGTAAGTACGTACATACCTAACTTTTTCTGAGTGGATATAAATTACTGAGTGGTTTAAGGGTTTACTAATACATGTAGTAAAAAATTTAAATTTAATTGCATATTATCTATTCTATCTATCTTAAGCTTTTAGTACAGATTAATTACATATTTAATGAACACAAATTAGTTTATTTATTTTTTTCAACTACCATTTGTGGCAGTTTTTTTAGCATTGGATAATTGACATTTTTTCCAACACAAAAAAACTATCATTAACGAATATTCATTTGGTATAGGGATGGCGACGCCAAATCCCGAAAACCCGGGATTTTTCGGAATTTATGTATTTCTTTCGTGTCCCGGAATTTTATAAGATTCGTATTTATGGCTTTTTATTCACATATGGATAAATAATCATCTGTAAAAAGAGTTGTTGAAAATATAATTTATCAATTACGCCACGAAGGGTATAATTTAAATACACTTAGGACATGTTCCATAAATGAATACCTCAAAGAGAGTTTTAAAGAAATACTGAATGAAAATTTTACTTTTAAAAAGAAAGAAAAAGAAAACGATGTGATAAATACTTCAAAGCAACTTGCATCTAAGACATCCACTAATACAGGTTATTGGAAATACCATATGGGTGCTATCCGAATTATAACCCTAGAACTCGCTTCTCGTTTTTAATCCAAAAAAATCAACTCAAAATGAAACGAGGCAAGGTGTCTACAAGGAACATCGGAAATCTAACGACGCACATTGAAAATGGGTATTAACGTGGGTACTTAAATAGCACAAAGCTCTTAGCGTAATAAAAATATTGTACGAATTAGCTTTTTGGTAAGGGAGTAATTTATTTTTCATATTATTACCTTATTTTTTATTTAAATACTATTTTAATTGGGCCAATTTATTTCAGTTTTCAATAAAAATTGATTTTTTTACTTTACAAAAAACTCCTATAGCGGCAAGTCCCAACAAATCTCGCACTTCCCGAAAACCCGGGATAACGAATTCCGAAATCCCTAATCCGAGGATTTTTAAAATGCTGTCCCGTTCTACCCCTAATTTGGGATGGCTTTGTCATATTTTTTCACATACACATTTCTTTTTGAATGTGTACAAAATGTTATAGATGTGACTAAAGATCGAGATGCATACGAGTCACAATAAACTCAACAACTCCAACAATAGTTTTTGTCAACTGGACAATATTTTTCAGATTTTTTGACAATTTTATTCTCTTCTCACGGTATGACCTTTTTACAATCTCGTATCCCTGTTCTATATTTTGAAGAATTTTTACCTAAGATTAGATAAAATATTAAGGTGATTCGATGAAAAAAGCTCACACGCAAATTCGTTCGAAAATTGTCCCTCATATCCTCGAGCAGATAAAATAATTTTCCGGAACGTTATCACAGCTGCAGCCTCTCGCTACATAACTGCTGGTCGAATACCCGAAAGTAAACCCAATTTTCTAGCAGAGGCGACGGTACTAGGAAATGAGTGCTCTTAAATCAACTTTAAATGGAAGGTGCTTACACCTGGGAAGTTTTTGCGGATTCTGAAACTACAATGTTCATACATAGATGAGAAAAAGCAAAAAAAAATATTTTTTTAGGTTTTCACGATTTTGCTTGAAAACCGCAAGTCCTATCGAAATGGGACTTAAGAAAATGAGATAGCAGTGAAAATTATCTAGAACATTTTCTTTAAACCTGTTTCTATAGGACTTTGCGTTTCCAAGCAAAATCCTGAAAAACTAAAAAAATATAAAAATGTGAACTTTCACCGCTATTTATTTAAAAATCCCTCCAGTGATTTTTTCTTGTTTTTGGATTTTTTTTCATCTATTGACATTACTCTTTCAAAATCCGCAGAAACTTCCCAGGTGTAAGTGGTTTTCATTTAAAGTCAGTCAAGGTGCACCCTACATGGCATTGTTTTATAAGGAGGCAATACCGTCAGTGACCCAATTTGAACTTTTATATCTCAAAAATGGTAGAACCTACGAAAATATCATAAATGCCAATCTTGTAGATAATTGTCATTGCTATAACATTTTCTTTAGTTTTATTCCGATAGGGCTTGTGGTTTCCAAGCAGAATCGTGAAAAATGTCAACTTGAATATCGATTTATTGAAAAAGCGCTCAGGCGATTTTTTTTTATTTTTCTCATCTATGAACGTTGTATTTTCAGAATCCGCAAAAATTTCCCATTCCCTTCCATTTAAAGTTGATTCAAGAGCACTGTGAGTATGATGAGCTTCATCGTAAGAACCTTGAAGATCCAAGAGTTTGGAAAAATAGTCTTGAAGTCAATTGGCTAGTGGGCTAGACCACCCGAAACAATGCAACATTGTTGCAGGACTAAGAAAATTGTGGGCAACGGTTAAATAACTCTCGAAACCGGGAAAGAAGAAAGAAGTGACAGATCTGAAGAGGTGCACTTATTATTTTAACCAGCAATACCATACATCACCCGTAAAAGAGCTCCCTCGACCGAGAAGGAATCACCGTAATTTACGATTTGCAGACGGCATCCGAATTTCAATGGAAATGCTTAAGTAAGTGGATGAGCCCGGAGTTGAGTATTTGACGACGGACCTCAATCTATCGTTAGCCACCAATACTGTACCAGAAGACCGGCAAGTTTGCAGGACGGTCTCATGATGAGAAACAGCATTACATACTATATCCACATATATCAGCCGTGGACTGAACCAGAACAGGCCATGTGACCGAATTTTCAAGGTGGCTCTTGATCTATCGAAGGTCGTTAATTTGCCAAGCTGTTAGCTAAGTTGGAGAATATATAGTATAAAAAAAACCCTCCAGCCGTGTTTGAAACCATGGACTATCAACTATATTTGAGGGCCCCAGAAATGAAGCTGCCCTTGAACATACTGATCGATGGTATCCTTATTTCGAACAATAATCACCACAAATATTGAAAGTAACATGTTTAAGTCGTCAGCGCATTCCACAACCATTTGCGACAAGATCAGAAGTAGGAACCATGTCCTCAAGTCGCTCTCCGGGTTGCTGACAAAGAAATCCTTTCGACTTCGTATAAAGCAATGGACCGGTCTGTTAACGCTACGGTGTGGAAGAATATTCAAACCTGCCATAATGCCGCCCAGAGTACTGCAACAGGGTACCTCTCCATGACACCAGTGGATCACCGAAGGTAAAAGCAGGAACCTTTAGATCAACAAGCCTATCAAGCAGGCCTGAATATACTCGAGAAATGCCGCCAATTACGCTGAGGGCTTTTGAAAATTTTATGTTCTCTGACTTTTGAATTGAATCCGGACATTCTGCGTGCATGGCAGATGTTCTTACCGTTGCACCACGGTGGCTCCTGTACCGTAGAACTACATGATGTACGAATTTCAAAACTGTCTAAGACATGACCTTAAATTGGACTTTTGCAAAAAATGTTAAAATTTTTTCGGAAACCTCGAAAAAGTGGTCCAACCTCATATATGTTTGAAAATACTAAAACTACGTGCAAAGATAAAACCACATCGGTTACTCCCTTCGAGAACGCACCATTTTAGTGAAAAATTTTGAGGTTTTGAGGGGAAGGTATGTGAAGAATTGGACCAATATGGTCCATTATCCAACTTGATCCAAGCTTAGACAAAATATTACTGCGTACAAAATTTCGACCAAATCGGCTGATCCGTTCGAGAGTTATCGTGCTCAGTAATCAGACAGACAAACGGATGGGACCAAATCGACTGTACATTGTCTGAAACGGATTTCGTCCAAACATACTTGGGGTCTAAAACCGTTATTTCGATGAGGCACATTTAACGTGTATGTACATCGTTACCCTAAAGGATGAGAGTATAAGAACAAAATTACCTCCCGAAATAAAACAAGTAAAAAAGCGGTAAGTTTTGCCGGGCTGAACTTTTTATACCCACCACTATGAAATACTCTGATCGGTCGGTCGGTACCGTTATATGGGGGATACAATAAAACATGGACCTATGTCCATAATTATACCCTACACCACACAGTGGTAAGGGGTATTATGTCTTTGTGCATTTGTATGTAACATACAAAAGGAAACTAAATAGACCCATAGTTCCTTTTGGGGACATACATATAATCACTTTCTGAGTCGATTTATGCATGTCCGTCCGTCTGTCTGTCCGTCTGTCCATGTATTTTTGTTCGCAACGTACAGGTCGCATTTTGTGTCCGATTCAGCTGAAAATTGGGGACTACAACTTTTTTTTCCATAGGAAGAACGCTATTGCTTTTGGTGAAAATCGGTTCAGATTTGGATATAGCTCCCATATATATTTTCGCCCGATTTCACGTATTTGCTGCACCAAACACGCTATATACGTCCAATTTTGATGAAATTTTGAATGTGTGACTGAATTCGGTCTACAAATAAGTGTGCCAAATTATATCGAAATTGGGTCAGATTTGGATATAGCTCCCATATATATTTTCGGCCGATTTCACGTATTTTCTGTACCACACACGCTATTTATGTCCGATTTCGATGAAATTTGGAATGTGTGACTGAATTCGGTCTAAAAATAAATGCGCCAAATTATATCGAAATCGGTTCAGATTTGGATATAGCTCCCATATATATGTTCGCCCGATTTCAGGTATTTTCTGTAACAAACACGCTATATATTACCGATTTCGATGAAATTTGGAATGTGTGACTCAATTCAGTCTAGAAATAAATGTGCCAAATTATATCGAAATCGGTTCAGATTTGGATATAGCACCCATATATATTTTCGGTCGATTTCGCGTATTTGCTGCTCCAAACACGCTATATAAGTCCAATTCAATGATATTTGGAATGTGTGACTGAATTCAGTCTGGAAATAAATGTGCCAAATTATATCAAAATCGGTTAAGATCTGGATATAAATCCGATTTATATTTTACATATTCACAGTGGTGTAGGGTATCATATAGTCGGCCCCGCCCGACTTTGATCCTTTCCTTACTGGTTTTTGTTGGAGAAGTTTCTTGATCACTGGAAACCATAAATGACAAATTATAGCTAATTCGGTCTGCAAATGTAGCTAAAAACGTCAAAATACTTGAAATCGGGCGGTACCGTTATATGGGGGCTATACCAAAACGTGGACCTATCTTGACAATTTTTAGTAGAGAAGCTTTTTGGTCATTGGGAACCTTAAATGTCAATTTTGAACTAATTCGGTCAGAAAATGTAACTAAAAGCTTCAAAATACTTTAAATCAGGAGGTATCGTTTGGGACCTATACCAAAACGTGGACCTATCTTCACCATTTTTGGTGCAGAAGTTTTTTTAACTCTTGAAACTCCAAGTGCCAAATTGGAGGCAATTTGGGAGCAAAATGTAGCTTAAATACTCAAAATACCTTAAATCTGGAGGTACCGTTATATGGGGGCTATACCAAAACGTAGACCGATCTTGACAATTTTTAGTCCATTATGGGCCATTATTACATGTGTTCTTTTACTATCTGATGGATTTGAAAATGCAAAATAAACTAATTTGGAGGCATTAAAAATATAATTTTCACATTGAAAGTTAATGACAAGATGCTCCTCCTTGAAATGCAATCATCACTCTTAGCTTTAAGTTAACCGGAACGCTATAAATCTGTTCGGTAAATCCAAACTATAACAAAAGAAGACTCATAATAATGGGGGTATGAGTCTCAATTTCTAAATTTCAGCTAGTTTGGTCAAAAAATGTACATAAAATCCTCCTAATACCTTAAATCGGGTGGTACCGTCATATGGGGGCTATAGCAAAACGTGGACCTATATAGCCCATCTTCGAACTTGACCTTCCTATGGAAAAAATACACTCGGGTGCAACATTTTAGCGTTGTATCTCAATTAGTGCGGACGTTAGAGTGATTACAACAGACCGACAGACGGACATGGCTAGATCGTCTTAGAATTTTATCCTGATCAAGAATGTATATACTTTATAGGATCGCAAAAGATTAGTCCAATGTGTTACAAACAGAAAAACAAACTTACTATACCCTCCGTACTATGGAATATGCGAACTATACATAGTTCAGCTTATTGGACAAATGTTCTGTATCGACTACATAAGTGCGTAAGTATTATAATATCCCACAATCCATCCATGTTGTATTGAAGGTTATAAAAATTAAATTTCTTAACACATGTATTTATTTAAGAAAAACATTTTGATGGATTTATGTCAATGGGATATTGTTAGTAAAATGTACAAGGGTATTATTAACCATGTTGCCCCCACCCCTATTTAAATAGTTTTCATGTCAATATGGATGACATCACAAAATCACTTTTAATAATCAGCCATCAATAAACCAGCGGCCGCCACCACCAGAATCATTGAAGAATACATCAAACCTCTCTCATTATCGATGTGTGAACTTTTCATAAAAAAATTCCTGCACAGTGTAACAAGCAAGTACATCCGAACTTTTCTATAACGTGCTGCTTGGGACGAAAAAACACTATGTAATAGAGAAAAATTTTATACACAGGCTATTAAATGGAACAAGTCATATCTGTACTTTGTTTAACAATTCGTTAGAGAAGTTCTTTTGGACTTTCTTTATTTCTTGCTGGGAAAAGTTCGGTATAACATTACACTGTGCAACACGAAAATTATTAACCATATTCTGACACCGCAGTGTGGTAGAACACCAAAAATGAGAAGACACGTGTCTCGCCGTTTTTCCCTATCTCATCAACTTTCGCGGTTATAGGCCTCCAAAGGTTTGAGGCTTTGATGTAAAAAGGGTCATTTAGTCAGGACTATATCTTCCAAACCGTTAGGAAATTTTAATTTATCTCAGAGGCAAAGTTGTAGCTCTTGTCTTAAAGAACAAAAATTGTAAACACATATAACCCATCAAACTTCATCTGCTAGGTCAAAATCGCCATTGTCAAATTTCTTTTAAAATATTTCTCTAGTTTTGTTATACAGCTATCAAACCGGTCAAATTTGAAGCAAACAACCAACTACAAAAATTTACCTCAGATCTCAATAAACATCTTCCTAGAATATACGAACCTTGAAGGAACAGGTCTTAATGGTGAAAATAGCAAAACAATTACGATTTTTATCCTCTTTTCTTGGCTTCTGCTCCATAGATATTAAACCGTTCAAAATTCAAGAAAACAATCGACCACACTAGTGTAGCAAAGGCTTCAATAAACAACTTTCTGGAATATGCGAAATGTCTATGAACGGTTCTTAATGGTAAAAATAGCAAAAATCTTTTGAAAATATCCAATTTTTATACTTTTTTCTCCGACTCTGGTACAAAGATACACAACCGCCCAAAAATTAAGGATACATTCAACTACAAAAATGTACCTTAGATTTCAAGAAACAAGTTTCTAGACCAAATGAAGTTTCTAGGAACGATTTTTTAATCTCAAAATTCGATTATTTTAAATCATTCTTTCCTGTTCAGGTCCGTAAATAACAACCCTTTCAAATTTCCTTGAGTTTTTAACAGTCTGTTATTTCCAAACCTGAGCAGAGGGAATGTTAAAAATAATTTAATTGTTCGTGAATTTCAGCCCTAAGAATCATTCCTAGAATCTTTATATGTTCTAAAAAGTTGTTTGTTGAAATCTTAGGTACAATTTTGCGGTTGATGATATCCTTAAATTTTGGGCGATTCGGTATCTGTGGACCTGAATCGGAGAAAAAAGTGTAAAAATTGAATATTTTCAAAAGTGTTTTGCTATTTTTACCATTAAGAACCGTTCATAGACATTTCGCATATTCAAGAAAGTTGTTTATTGAAGCCTTTGCAACACTATTTTGGTATATTGTTTTCTTGAATTTTGAACGGTTTAATATCTATGGAGCACAATTCTAGAAAAGAGGATAAAAATCGCAATTGTTTTGCTATTTTGACCATTAAGACCTGTTCCTTCAGGGTTCGTATATTCTAGAAAGATGTTTATTGAGATCTGAGGTACATTTTTGTAGTTGGTTGTTTGCTTCAAATTTGATCTGTTTGTTAGCTGTATAACAAAACTTGAGAAAATTTTAAAAAAACATTTGAGAATGGCGATTTTGACCTTGCAGATGAAGTTTGATGGGTTATATGTGTTCACTATTTTTGTTCTTTAAGACAAGAGCTACAACTTTGCCTCTGAGATAAATTCAAATTTCTTTACGGTTTGGAAGGTATAGTCCTGACTAAATGACCCTTTTTACATCAAAGCCTCAAACCTTTGGAGGCCTATAACCGCGAAAGTTGATGAGATAGGGAAAAACGGCGAGACACGTGTCTTCTCATTTTTGGTGTTCTATCCCACGGTGGAGTCAGAATATGGTTAATAAAACATGACTCAAAAAATTACACACAGTGTTATTAATTCTATTCAACCAAAATTTTAAAAAAATAGAAATCTTTCCATACTTCTTGACACTGTGCACCACTTTGTCTAATGAGGTCTATCTGTGGCAGGGTGTGTAAAATGTAATTAATCTGTCAGTTTCTAAATTTATGTTCTTCATTGATTGTTTTTCCACCGAAATGATCTCTTTTTGACAAACAAACTTTTGGCAGAGCAAACAATTAAAATTAAATATTTTCCCCCTCTCCACATCATAGCACCCACATCACTTAAATACACTACCGAAACCTATTGGATGAAATTAAAATTTTTTTTTTCTAAAAATATACATTTTACAATATGCAGTAGAATACAACAATCAAGCACGGATATTACTAACAAATTTTATTATTAATAGAAGTCTCTCACACATTGTATGTCAAGGACGATTATTGATAGGACCTTTACGAGCAAACTAGAATAAATAATTATTTAATGGCGTTAGTTATAACACTGTTTGACTGTATTTGTGTATGTTGCACACATAAATTCAATTTTTTAACACACTACATATGTAATAAATATGCCATGCACGCACAATGATTTCCATTCTGAATTTAGTTAAAATATGGATCATTACAACAGTATGGCAAATATTCTAAATGTATGTCACTGGGTTACTACAGCGATGCACCCAACCACTCAACGCCATCTCGCCAGAATCCATAAACAATGAACAAATATTGTTCATAGACCAAAAATTTGTTATTTGTTCACTCATTATTTTGTTCTAATTCCCTGTTTTTTGTTTGTTTGTCAACTGACGTGGAAATGAGAATTTTTTATATTTTCCACATACCGAAGAAAGTGGGAAAAATAGATTAAGTTTATACCTCGAATTTTTTCATTTAACCAGTTAATCGCCTGGCAATATTAAACAGTTTATTTTCATATAATGTTCATTAATAAATATATGTTGTTGTTTATAAAGAACTAGCAAAATGTCCGCTACTTCGTATGCGGAAAAGGAATAATATACATATAAACAATATAAAGATTTTGATGTACTAATACCTTTTTGAATTGATATTAAATTTTATTTAAGTTGTACGAACCTTTTGTTCGAATTTCAAACCAGTAAGGAAAGAATCAAAGTCGCGCAGGCCGACAATATGATACCCTACACCACTGTGAATATGTAAAATGTATGTATATGGGAGCTATATCCAAATCTTAACCGATTTCGATATAATTTGGCACATTTATTTTCAGAGCGAATTCAGTCACACATTCCAAATTTCATTGAAATCGGACTTATATAGCGTGTTTGGTACAGAAAATACGTGAAATCGGCCGAAAATATATATTCGAGCTATATCCAAATCTGAACCGATTTCGATATAAATTGACACACTTACTTCTAGACCGAATTCAGTCACACATTCCAAATTTCATCAAAATTGGACATATGTAGCGTGTTTGGTACAGAAAATACGTCAAATCGGCCGAAAATATATATGGGAACTATATCCAAATCTGAACCGATTTTTACCAAAAGCAATAGCGTTCTTCCCATGGCTAAAAAAAGTGTAGTTCCCAATGTTCAGCTGAATCGGACAAAAAAATTCGACCTGTACGTTGCGAACAAAAATACATGGACAGACGGACGGACATGTATAAATCGACTCAGAAAGTGATTATATATGGGCAATATTATTGAAAATTTAACATCGTTGAAGCCAAGGGTTACCCGTTTATAACTCGCGAATAGTGGTTGTATATTGTACAATTTACATGCTTTTAGATAAAATGAAATGTTTTTAGACTTGGCAAAAAATATTGGCCTTCAAAGTTGATTTGCGGGGAAGCTGTGGCTATATTTATGTTGAAAAATGGCTAAAAATGGGTTGAAGCCAACGTGTCTTTTTTTGTTTTCTCTCGATTTGTGATTAAACCACACTTATCACGATTTTCCCGTTAAAGTGAAAGTAGAAGGCAACTAAATAAGGATCATCTCACTAGTGTATAACTTCTCAAAATTTGATCTGCGTCTACCATTAAATGATGCTGACATTTTGAAGCCAGATTTTAAGTGTTTTTTGAAATTTTCTTATAATTTCGTTCCGCAAACAGGTTTTTCAAAAAATCATATGTAGAAATGAAGAACTCACGATTCTGATTTATTTGATATATGTGTCGTGAATGTAGCCTACACAGCTTCAGAGAAATCTGTATCCAAATACGAACATTTTGTGCGAACAAATTTCTAAAAATCATATATTTCGGGTCTAATTTGTACAATTGACATTCGATTTACTCGTGCATGATTGCAAATTTTGGATTTTTACGTTGCGGATCCAATAAATCATTATTCGTTAAAATCCATCTACTAAAACGCGAGATAGGAGAAATTCCAAGGTAGGAAAATCACCTAATGTTGTTTCCGAAAATATCGCGCATTTTATCGCGTATTCTGTCGGCCGCTTGCACTACTATGAAAAAACTAGTGCAGCATCTTCCTTTTTGCGGAAACAGAGATTTAAAAACTTCACTGATAAGGGAACTACATTCATTTTATCCCAAAAATAGTGTGTGATGCTACATCCACGGTTCTTGACTGATTGCCTTGAAATAGGTATATATCGATGCAGATTTTCATGGTGACACTAAAACCGGATGCGGAACGAAATTGTATGAACTTTGCGCAAATTAGCGATGTTTTATAGGTTTTTTAATGCTAAGATGCAGCCGATGCTACATCCTAGCGTCCAAAATTTATTTCGAAAAATATATACAAATTAAAAGATATGGTCTTGCTGTACATGAAAATCACATGCGGACAAAACGATTTTGATAATTACGCGATTTACACATATTTTAATAATGCATATAAGTTAAAGCGGTTTATTTGAATTCTATTTCCGTTTAAGAATTCTAATGATTTATTTCAACAACCCGATAACTTTCCTCAATGGGTAACCTTCTATGTGAATGTAGATAAAGCAAAATCCGCCCATTTCCTTGAGAGTTTCAAGAAAAATAAAAGAAGTACCCCTATAGAATTTTTCCAATATTTTCGACTCTAGAATGCATGTGAAAACCATTATTCCAAACCAAAATTAGTTTTTTGTAACACAAATATGTGCTAATTTTGGCTATAATATCCTAACTACTATCCCGATGATTATAAGTTTGGTTTCATTTGACTCCCCGTGAAGTCTTTATTTAAAACTGTTACTTTTTTTGTAATTTTTGATGGGTAAATGGTCCTATATTTTCAAAAAATTCGGATTACATTTAAAATTTTGTCAATTTTTTGTAAATTCCGCGAATGCTGAGAAACATTTTACAAATATTATGCAATCTACTTCATGACGTCACTTCGTGATAACTTTTTAGTGACAATTGTGCTCAATAAAATAATTAGCGTTTTTATAATAATTTTTTCTTAAAAGCAGAAGTAAAACCGCGATAACATTTGTCCGCAACAACCAAAAATTTGCTCGCGAGCGGATTTGTACTGGGGAATTTTTTCTTAACCTATGTACCAAAAATCGTTAATGTAGCGCGAAAAGAAAAAATTCAATTTTTTGGAAATGGAATATTAAATAATTGGCAGTTTTGCCCATATATGTATATCCCCAAAAGGAACTATGGGTCTATTTCGTTTCTCTTTGTATGTTACAAACAAATGCACAAAGACATAATACCCCTTACCACAGTGTGGTGTAGGGTATAAAAAGGCCTTATCGCACCTCTACACTTCAACAGCGACCTACATTTGAAATTCCAGTAAATTTTTTAGTAGAACGGTATGGGTATTTTAAAAACTGTATCCACATTTTTATCCCCATTTTCGAACCGAATTTTGGAATTTGTAAAATCAAAATGTAGAAAACGTTTGTTCAAAAGATGTTAGCCTATATAACAGTTAATGTGTGAGTCATTGTATTTTAGGCCTTTTTATTCTCAGGGTGTAAAAACCTTCTTGTAAAGCATTAGCCACATCGATCTACCTTTTAAAATGAACTTACTATAACATTCAGAATAGACAACAACAATAAAAACAAATTTTGTTGAAACGATGCGTTCGTGTTAACATGAAAACAACAGTACACTGTTCAGTACAACTTTTAAAATTCAGGAACTTAGCTCAAAATTTTCAGTTTTAGTTATAATTGTTCACCCAAAGCCAATGGTAATACATGTGGAAACCTTTCATACATTTAAAGGCGGATTTTAATAAACATTCTGATCTAATCTCAACAGAGATTCTCATAACAAATTTCATTTATCGATTCTCTCAATACCAGTGCTTCAATATTTAGTATTATTTAATACTTCTAGTACACTTATTGTACGATCACTTTCAACAATGAACCTGACAAATAAATAATAAATCAATTTTGTTTTTTTATATTGGAACTTTATAATTGTTTGAAATGAAATAAATTGATCAAGCTCGAGGTCTAGATAAATAATAAATCGGAATTCCACTTCTATTCCGTGTCCCAATAACAAATTTATTGCAATCTTGTACTTTCAACACTTTAATTATATAATTCCAGCTTCATTGCTACACCCAAGGTCTCATAACAAATTTCATTTATCGATACACTCAATACTAGTGCTTCAATATTTAGTATTATTTAATACTTCTAGTACACTTATTGTACGATCACTTTTAACAATGAACCTGACAAATAAATAATAAATCGGAATTCCACTTCTATTCCTTATCTCAATAACAAATTAATTGCAATCTTGTACTTTTCACACATTAATTATATAATTCCAGCTTCATTGCTACACCCAATGTCAAATTTAATATCATTTAGTACATTTTGTATTTCTTAATAAATCAGCCAGCCCTCAGCCTAATTTCAGAATTTGTATGCATTTCAAAAAATCTTTATCTAAACACCAACACAAACCCTCGTGCAACAATTCGAAATTCCAGCTATATCCCTTCATGCAACATCAAACTGGTACCGTATTTAGCACTTATAATATATATTAGTTTCATAAATTACTTCATTATATCCAAAACATATACATAAGTTCCAAAACTTCCACTCAATCTCCACTCTAAACGTCAACTGCTATACTAATACCGAATTTCACAATTTCAGCACGTGAACAGTTTGAACCAAATTCTGTGCCATTTAGTAGTTTTCGTACACTTATCAGGATTCCAGCTCTATCTGTTCAACCAAATCCAAATTGATCCAAATTTTGTACCATTTATTACTTTCCGTACCCATAAGTACGAATTTCCAAAACCACCTCAAACCTACACTCTAAAAGTAATCTTAATTTCAAATATCAGGATTCCAGCGCTACCCGTTCGCCCAACTCCACATTGTACCAACTTTAGTACTTTTTGTACCCATTAGCCCATAACACTTCCCCAATACTACACTTCAACAATAAACTAAACGCAAAATTTGAAGATTCCAGCTGTATCCGTTCATCCAAATCTAACTTGTACAAAATGTAGTACCATTCAGTACTTTCCGTACCCATAACTACAAATTTCCATAACTACCTCAATCCTACACTTCATAAGTAAACTTAATTTCAAACTACAGGATTCCTGCCCTATCTGTTCACCCAAATTAAAATTGTACCAAAATTAGTACCATTTAGTGCTTTCCGCAACCATAAGTACGAAATTCGGAACTATCTCATATCGCAATCCTATACTCCGTCAGTAATCTTAATTCCAAATTTCATGTTTTTAGCTCTATCCGTTCACCCAAATCCAGATTTAGTACTTTTCGTCAACATAAGTACTACGAGTAAAACTATCCCATATACCAATCGTATACTTCAACAGTTATCTTAATTCCAAATTTCAGGTTTCCAGCTCTATCCTTTAACCCAAATCCAAATTGTACTAAATTTAGTACCATTTAGTACTTTTCGTACACATGAGTACGAATTTCACAAACCATTTCCTTTTATAAACACCGCTTCCCAACCTTCATTCCCATACCAAATTCCAAGTTTCTAGCTAAATCCGTTCAAAATATACAATTGGTACTAAATTTAGTACTTTTCGTACCCTTTTTTTTATAACGGTAAAAGTAGTGAAAATCTGGGTTTCTTATATTTTCTAATTTAAACGGGCATATCATATTTTTTTCACAACGGATTTCTTTTGATCCTTCTTCCTTTTAAAAGGGGTGTAATATCTTTTGAATAAGCTATTACTGTTTTAAATCGGTTAACAAATGGCTAAGTTATAGTGGTTTAAGTCTGAAAAAGCCCACAAAAAACCTATAACTGAATTTCTCATAATTTTCAAAAAATATGTTTTTTGTTTTGTTCAATATTTATTTTGAAAATTGTGAGAAATTCAGTTATAGGTTTTTGTGGGGTTTTCAGACATAAGCCACTATAACATAGCCATTTGTTAACCGATTTAAAACAATAATGGCCTAATCAAAAGATATTATTCACCCCTTTAAAAGGAACAAGGATCAAAAGAAATCCGTTGTGGAAAAAATAAGATATGCCCGTTTAAATTTGGAAATATAAGAAACCAAGATTTTCACTACTTTTACCGTTATGAAAAAATAAAACGAAGTGACCCAAACGAACTAAAGACATTTTCGTTCTCCATGGATCCCAACACGATGGAATTTTGCATCAGAACGCTTGAATATTTTTCTGATCAACTTTTGTAGCACAGTGCCATATATCGACATTTTCCGAAAAGTTTGCACCTTCTCAAGACCAAAACTGGCTGAAAAAGTGTTCCACTGCTTTTGCGATGTATTAGAGAGTTCTTAATTACTGCCTTGGCTACAATTTTTGTTATAACTGTTATAAAAAACTTAAAGTCAAAATCGTGAGGCTCGATTTTCATCGAAGACATATGGTGCAGTAGACTTTTTTGCTCAGTTCAATCCCAGGAATCTGAAACGCGAAGGGCCAATTAAGGTTTTTTTCCTTCCACACAAATCGCCCCGGCCTATGTAACATATTTTAAAAAGTGGGCGTGTTCAAGCCTTTGGGACCACAATTGTCTCGCAAATTTATTTTCAAACCGATACATTCGTCATTATTGTAAATATAGCATTTTTAAAGAAATATGGTATAGGGGAAGTACCCCGCCCCCTCCGAAATTTTGCCTATTTTCAACGGAGGCCATTCGTAGTTTTGTAAAAAATATTGAAATTGAAAAAGTAGGTGTAATAGTAGGCGTGGCCAAATTTACCTTGCATAAAAACCTAAGTTGGGTTGTGACGAACATTTCAAAAAAAAAAAGAGTTATCCAAATCGGTATAGACGTTCTCAACTGATGCCATTACAAACGAATGACATTTGATTTTATATTTTTTATTTATATTTTATATTTTACATTTAGAATATTTTATATTTTATCTTTGATATTTTATATATTTTATCTTTGAAATTTTATATGTTATGTTTTATATTTTATATACTTTTTTTAATATTTTATTTTTATATGTTATAATTTACATTTTATATTTTATATGGTATCTTTGAAATTTTATATTTTATATATTTTATCTTTGATATTTTATTTTTTATATTTTATCTTGTATCTTTTATATTTTATATTTTATTTTTGATATTTTATATATTTTATCTTTGATATTTTATATTTCATATTTTATATCTTATATTTTTTTATATATGTATATTTTATTTTTTATATTTTATATTTCATTTTTTACAAAACGCGTTTGTTAATATTTTTCATCTATGCACCCATTACAATAGGCACTAAAAATATATACACCTTTTTCAAATACACTCTCTTCACTCTTAAAGTAAATTGACCAAATTTGGAAAATAAACATCTTCATTTTACAAATTTTATTTTCGCAATAAAGTTTTCAAGATCTTTGAGTGTCTTCTTATTTTTGTTGCATTGTTTTACACAATTTCACGTGAAATCACAAGATTTTGTTTTTCTTTAAATAAAATTGTTTGTTTTTCTTTTTCTAATCCAAAGTCAAATAGATTTAATGGTCTCGCGAACAAATGATATTGAAAATTGACAAGATAAACAAACGTGTGTGTTTTCAATACAAATATGTACTAACAATGGGGTATAATGAAATTGAGAACTTTTACAAACGTATGTGAGAAGGAAAAATAACAAACTTTATGGCTGCTCCAGAACCTTCAAGATGCTACTAATTTTAACTACGATAACATTTTTTTGTTTTATAATATCAAAAAAAAAAAAATTCAATTCGATTGGTCAACTGCAACTGTTTTAAAAATGAGTTACCAGATTTGAACAAAACGGACACCAAAGCAAGTTAAATAAAACACTGCACTATAGGTAATTTGCCCAGTTTTTGAGGCAAAAAGTCGATTTTGCAACTTTTAATAATAATAATTTTTTAGTTGGCATTGAAAAAAGAACATGTACAAATTTATAAATATGAATGACATTTTTCAAAATAGCGCCATTATCGCGGTTTAAATTGCAGTCAAAGTGAGAATTTCGAAGAAGAAATAAAAAATATATATATTGTAAGGCATATTTCAATGTATTTAAAACCGCGGAAAAATAAACCAAATATAAATATATGTAAAATGGAATAGATTGGCAATTGCGAGAGGAATTTATTTAATATATAATATAGTTTAAATATTTTGGGTAGCGACCAAAAACACAAAAAGTCAGAAATAAATATTTTATTTTTCTTAAACTCATTTCATATAGACTTATACTAAATTGGCCGTGTTTGGCTTTGATTTTGCCACCTAGAACACATTACTGAAAGTCTTCTGCATTGGTATTACTAGGTTTCAAAACCCGATTTTGCCCGTTTTTTGATATGTATGAGATTTTATTAGGTTACTTCTCAATAAAAAGTCTTAAAATTGTGGAAGTTTGGTTTGAAAAATTAAAAAAATATTGTTGTTTACAATTTCATTGCAAGTAAAATAAGTAATGGCGACAAATTGTTCGGTATATCCGTGGTTTTCTATAAACGGTGCGGCGGTAGTAAGCTTTATTTTATCTCTCTTTTACATATTAATCACTGATACGGTTTAAAGGAGTACTAAACTCTTCCTTATTAACGTATTTTAATAAAATATAGAAAACTGTAGTAACAATTCGTTGGAAAATCTACTCGCGGGGACAAAATTTTTGTTATTTACTACCGTGATCGTTTTCAACAGTTTGTTGTGTATAAGAAAACTAATGAAAATGACATTGGAAAAAATAGCTTAGTTCGTTATATGCGTAGTTCCTTATAACCGTTGTTCCTTATATCCGAATTTATCTGTAAAAATCTTTGTTTTATCTCACTTTTGCACATAAATAATTTAAAATGTTAAAAAATCCTTTAACTCCGCTGTTATTAATTTTTGCCTCAAAAACAGGGCAAATTACCTATAGTGCACTGTAAAAAATAATAAAAATTTGTAGCTTCTTGCAGGTTCTGAAATAGAAATTTTAGTTTTCGATATAGGATATTTTTCATTATTTTGTTTGCTTTTATATAAGAATGAAAAATATAAGCAAAAGTTAAGTTATATATCACAATTTCATTTAAAAAATATAAACCAATTCTACCTCGTGACACCCTTTTATAAAATATAGATGTGTACATTTGAAATCTATTTCCGTTTGAATGCTATTTTCCCAAAAAATAAAACAATAGCAAAAAATAAAAACCACAAAACATTGTCATTTCCTCTGTGAGCAAAAAAAACGAAAAACAATTGCCAAGTATCGTATTTTTCGTGTGTCGTCGTCGTTGCTGCTTTTCTTTGGTAATTGATTTCGTCATTTGGTATTAACCTTTCACAAATCTTAAATAAAAATGATTTCGATTTATTTGAGAATCAAAAAAAAAAGAAATTGTTTTATTTCGATTGTCTTTCCGTTTTTTAAGGGAAAACTTCTCTAAACGGATTTGTTTTTTTTTTTTTTTTATTTCAATGAAAATTTTCATGTTTGCTGTTGCTGAGCATAAAAATAATATATTGCTCCTCTCTACTGTTGTTGACGTTTTATTTTAGTTCATGTGATTTTCCAAACGCGCCAAGACTGTGGTTTTTATAGGTCAGCAGACAGTGTTTTTTTTACCATTAAAAATACATAAAAATATGCAAACACACATCATATGCTCCCGTAATTTTATGGTAACACGTACAAGTAGGCGGAGGCCATAGTGGGGGCGGATCCACCAGTTTGTACCCTTTATCACACTACACCTGATATTGACATGTTTTTTTATGAAAACCTGTTTTCTTTTAAATGAAGACCTGTGATCTTCTCTTTGAAGACCTGTGGCCATCCCTATGGAGACATTCTATCAAGACCAGTGGTCTTGTCTATGAACGTCTAGATAAAGACACGTCTAGATAAAGACAAAATTGTTTTCTTTAAGAGATAGAGTAATATTCGTGCTAATGAACATTGGTTCGATTGGCGTTCTATATCCTGTCCTATAACTACAGTCTTCTCCATCGAGAACTAGAAGTAAAGAAAACACATGACACGCTCGTGTAAAATTGTCGAGTTCAAGAGTTCGTGCCAAAACAGGTACGTGCTCGAACATGCATATGCATCAAGCTGGTTTTGGCAAGGCAATAAGGGCAGATAACAAGGGATATTTCGCGGTTTATTCATATGATTATCAAGTAAGCAAGAAAAGTACCCTTCGTTAACACAAAAATATTCCTATTTAAACCACCGTACGACAAGAGGCCAATGAATGACAATTTATGCAATGTCTAGCTGATGCAGCGGCAGCAGCACAAGTGCATGGCGTCAGTCAGTTGTGATGCTGTTTAGGAAACGGGTAGATAAATAGATGGATGGGGCACTGCTGCCACTTGGAGTAAAGACAGCAACTGTTGCAATTGTTAATATGGTGTTATTTTTGTTCTTAGCTGTAGCATTTGTGAGGAGGTTGTAGTAAATGCTCAGTTGTAGCAGTCGTCGTCTTTTCAAATTGCCTCTAAGAAATTGTATTTTCTTGCATAGAGTAGCATTTTCATCATCATCATCATCATCCGCATCAATGCTGCAAGCTTGAATACTTTGGGTTTTGTTATTCCACTCTTTCTTCCCATTACAAACAAAAATAAAATACAATTTCTTATTTTTTCCCGAGGAGTGTTCATGTTATTTTTAATTCTATTGCATATTTTAGAATGAAAAGAAATTTATAAAAAAAAAAATTATTTATTTTTTCATTTTTATATTTTTCTGAAGTACTTGTAGATATGGTAGAATAAATGCATGTACAAATGTATGTCGATTTGTCGTGCCACTATTATGCATTGTCATGTTTGAAATTACATCACATTCGGTTATGTCTGGGAATGAGGCCTCTTGCATTCTTTTCCGGCGTTCTCAAAATGTTTTGTTGTTTGGTTTATTAAAAAAAATGGGAAGAAAATTAAAAATAGTTTTTGTAGAACGATTTTAAATTCTTGAGATATTAAGGAAGTCGTAGAGGAATTTAAGGAGAATATGCCAGTGTTCAACGGGTGCAAAAATATTCCTCAGTATAATGTCGGCTACTTTTTTTGGTGTCTTCAGATACGCCGTTTAGACACGATTACAAGAAGTAGGTCCCATACTCATTCAGAAAAACTTTCGGCAACGAGTATAAAACTTCCCTTTTTAATTCCGAGAATTTCAAATATAAAAACATTAGCAGGAGCGTATGGACTACTAGCCGACCTGTTGAAGACTGGCGATGACGGACCAAAAAGAAAAAATATGTAACAGCCGGGTAACGAAATCCGGCTGGAGAAACCCAACCTGGAGCCTGAGGCTCCGGCTGCTATGGTACCTCAACAAAAAGAATTCCAATTTCAGCCTAGTTATTTTTCCGACTCTGATTCCGAGGGTAATTTCCTCTTTCACCACTCAAAATAAAAAAAAAGTTACAACTTCTCAACTTTTTCCTAAGGTATGCTTTGCAAAGAATATTCGTTCGAAAAGAACACTCAGCTACCGAACTTTAATACGACGTAGATTGACTACATCGGACGACTCTTTCGGATACCTCCCACACAAAGTTTGGAAAGAGTGCAGCGTAAGGACTCGTCTGGCATCGTTTTTAAATTTTTGGCAACATGTAGCGTAGGCGGCCCTAGTAACGACGGTACATTTTTTTGTAATGTCCACAATTCCTGAGAAATAGGCTTAAAAACTGTAGGCATGCAAGGATGCCAGCAAAGGTGAATCGTTTCACCTTTGTCACCCGTAGTTCTACTCCTCTCCAGCATCAGAAATATAAATATAGTTACATAAGCAGCCAGCGGACTTCGACTAAGTTTGAAAAATTGGATAATTTTAAATTATATGTGTTGATGCCAGTCGTACCCAGAATTAAGGAAAAGAAGTTGAAGCCTCGTAGAGTGAAAAAGAGAGTTCCGCAAGATGAGATGATACCTCAGGAACTGTTTAATCACTACCCCACCGGACGGCATTGAGGTCGTAACGTATGCGGATGACTGTACGATCTTAGCGTCAGGTACCTTCAGTAATGTCATTTTTGAAGGTCTGAGGAAGATTCAAAAATTCGCCACTAAGTCTGGGGATACAGTTCACCACATGAAATGGTAGAAAAATTTCGACCACCAACTACACCTACATGTTCACTTTGTCGGCGCATGTCGAAGCTATATGCCACAAGCTTAGACGTAAGAACAATAAAAATATAAATTTTTGTTCGTTGGTGTCGGGATGCATTTCTTACTACGTCCCGGATACATGGGGGTAACAATCAGGTATGGAATTGTCGAGGTAAATTTGCTTAACGTATAAATCCCGCCGATTAATATATGGACTTCAGACTATAGACTCAACATTAGCGCGCAAAAACGAGTGACCTTAGGGGCCTTTAATGTTCACCATGACTTGTGCCATTCGGTTCTAGGTAATAACCGGCGTATCTCTTGGATCAGACTATCTGCCTATAATTGCCTAGATCAGCAGACCGATCGATTTCATCACCTCTGAACCCCGCACTTTCATTAATCATAGAAACCCTTTTCGTTCCGATGTTAAAGCACCACAAGTGAATCGTACAGGCCGCTTTCGCTTTTGTCACCGGTAGCTCTATTCCTCCCAAGCGTCAGCAATAGAAATATAGTTACGTAAGCAGCACATCACTACAACATCGCTGCTCTCGGTCTCCACCCATATTAGTTGAGGAGTCAACCATCATAATAAGCCGTGCAATGGGCCAGTGTTGGTGGCGCTCAAAAGCCTTTGATACTGTCAAGCACTCTTCGCTGTTTGAGGACATCGAGCGGACTCCGACCAAGTTTGAAATGTTGGATAATTATAAACTATATGCGTGGACGCCAGTCGTACCTGGAATTTATTAAGAAGAAGTCGACAGCAAGTAGAGTAAACGAGAGAGTACCGCAAGATGAGATGATATCTCAGGAACTGTTTAATCACTACCTTTCCTGTATTCTGCACCTCAGCACGGCATGGAGATCGAACGAGTGTACGATCTTAGCGTTAGGTACGATCGGTCCACTGCTTCGTGTACCTCCCCCACTAAAATTCAAAATTGTTCTGTAAAATAGTGTAAACGATAACTTTTGACGGGAGAAATCGATTTAGTTCAAATTTTGTACATATTATTATTCTTTCCAGATTCCTCCTACTCCTTCGGATACCTCCACACAGCGCCGAGTCCTTGCGGCACCCTTTACGACGGGACAATTTCTTTCGAGGACAAGTCCATTCTTCCTGAGATAATGGTGTAAAAACTCCATGGTGTAAAAGCTGCCATCATGATGGCAAACCCGTAAGGTCCAGACGTTCTACATCGTATTATTTCTTGCAGTCTCGGACGTCCGAAAATTGACTACTACGGACGACTCTTTCCGATACCTCCCATACAAAGTTTGGAAAGAGTGCAGCGTAAGGACTCGTCTGGCATCGTTTTTAAACTTTTGGCAACATGTATCGTAGGCGGCCGTAGTTACGACGGTACATTATTTTTTGTCATATCCACAATTCTTGAGAAATTGGCTCAAAAACTTTTGGCAACATGTAGCGTAGGCGGCCCTAGTTACGACGGTACATTATTTTTTGTCATATCCACAATTCTTGAGAAATTGACTCAAAAACCCAAAAACCCCCTGTAGACGTCAGAAGTATTGTGTTCACCCGAAGATGGGCCATATCAGCATGCCCATTAAGAAAAATTCGTGTTTAATTAGCAAAGACACAAACCACTCTAGTGAAGACACAAACCACCGCTCAGCAAAAGCTTCTGCTAACAGCGCGTTTGCAGAGCACTGTTGAAGTTAGTAGACCTGTTCAAAAATGTTTTTCTTTGTAAAAATATTCTTTTTAGGTCCTTTAAGGAAAATTCTGCCAGGACAACATGGGTACCATTGGAAAGCTTATCGATACAGCTATCCCCTGAGCCAACAAAATCTTTAAAAAATATTGCCCGATATCGCGATATTTACCGTTTTTTGGGAATGACCCTGCAATAAGGGTTTTTGATCACAGATCCTTTAAGGAAAATTCTGCCAGGACTACAAAATCATCAATGATAGAAATGATAATTGACCTGTCGATGTGCCGGGACGTCATCACAACTTCAACCGCTCGCATGCCCAATATTAGAAATGAAACCAAATTTTCCAGCAGGGGCGGCGGGCATAGCAGATAAGCGTGATGAGCTCCGTCGAGCCAATCGTAGTGAGCCCAAGCTAGGGACATTACACTGGAAGGTTGATTTATGAGAACAATCGGAATAAGTGGCTAGATCATTTTAAGGATTGCAACATTGAAGACTGAAAAAGTGAATTGGCGTCAACATCGAACCCTGAAAACAAGGTAGCTAGGACTAATACGAAGCGGTGCACCAGATAGGATTGATACGAAGCGGTGCCACAATTGTATCCGAAGTCTGGAAAATGGGCAGAGTGGTACACTACTGTAGGCAGGCAAGGATGCCAGCAAAAGTGAATCGTACAGGCCGATTTCTACTCCTCTCCAGCGTCAGAAATAGAAATATAGTTACGTAAGCAGCCAGCCGGCTTCGGTTAAGTTTAAAAAATTGGATAATTTTAAATTATATGTGTTGACACCAGTCGTACCCGGAATTCAGGAAAAAGAAGTCGAAGCCTCGTATACTGAACAAGTAAGAAAAGCGTTAAGCGTTTTTATACCCTCCACCACGAACTGTATTGAAGTGAATTTCAAAAATTCCGAAAATTGATATCGTCGTATGGGGGCTATATGATGGCGTTGACCTATACCGACAAATTTCAGGTGGAAAGTTGTATACCCTTATCGAAGACTAACTACCAAATTTCAGTCATTTCGGTAGGATATTGAGGTCACAACCTTCAAAATACCGAAAATCAGGAGGTACCGTTCTATGGGGGCTATATGAAGACACGGACCTATACCGATAAATTTCAGGTGGAAAGTTGTATACCCTTAACGAAGACTTATTACCAAATTTCAGTCACTTCTGTGGGATATTGAGGTCACAAGCTTCAAAATACCGAAAATCAGGACGTACCGTTCTATGGGGGCTATACTAAGGCGTGGACATGTACCGACAAGTTTCTGGGAGAAAGTTTTATACCCCCAACGAAGACTAAATACCAAATATCAGCCATTTCTGAGGAATATTCAGGCCGCAACCTTCAAAACACCGAAAATCGGGAGGTAAGTTCAATGGGGGCTATATAAAGGCGTGGACCTATACCAACAAATTTCATATGGAACGTTTAATACCCCAAATGAAGACCAAATACCAAATTTCAGCCATTTCGGTGGATTAATGTAGCCACAACCTTCATAATACCGAAAATCTGGAGGAACCGTTCTGTGAGGGCTATATGAGGGCGTGGGCCTATACCTACAAATTTCTGTGGAAAGTTTTGTACCCCCAACGAAGACTAAATACCAAATTTCAGCCATTTCGGTGTGATAATGAGGCTAAAACCTTCAAAATACCGAAAATCGGGAAGTACCGTCCTATGGGGACTATATCAAAACGTGAACATATGTAAATTTTATGGTAGAAATGTTTCTTAGCCTCTGGAAACACAACTGATTCTGTGGTCAAATGGGACTAATACATGCAAAATATCGGTATCCTTCGGATACTTCCACACAGCACCTTGTCCTTGTGGAACCCTTTACGACGGGACAATTTCTTTCGGGGACAACTCCATTCTTCCTGAGATAATGGTGTAAAGGCTCCATGGTGTAAAAGCTGTCATCAGGACCAACTTAAATGGCAAATCAGATAGGTCCAGACGTTCTACATTGTATTATTTCTTGCAGTCTCGGACGTCCGAAAATTGACTACATCGGACGACTCTTTCGGATACCTCCCACACAAAGTTTAGAAAGAGTGCAGCGTAAGGACTCGCCTGGCATCGTTTTTAAATTTTTGGCAACATGTAGCGTAGGCGGCCCTATTTACGACGGTAAATTTTTTTTGCCATGTCCACAATTCCTGAGAAATTTGCTGAAAACCCCAAAAAAACCCCTATAGACGTCACAAGTATTGTGTCCAGATGGACCCTATCGACATGCCCATTAAGATAAATTCGTATTTAATTAGCGAAGATACAAATCACTCTAGCGAAGACACACATCACTTCAGCGGAGACACAAATCACTCTAGCGAAGACATAAGTCACTCTAGCGAAGACATAAGTCACTCTAGCGAAGGCACAAATTAATCTAGCGAAGACACAAATCACTGTAACGAAGACACAAACCACTCTATCGAAGACACAAATCAATCTAGCGAAGACACAAATCAATCTAGCGAAGACACAAATCAATCTAGCGAAGATACAAATCACTCTAGCGAAGACATAAATCACTCTAGCGAAGACACAAATCACTGTAACTAAAACACAAATCACTCTAGCGAAGACACAAATCACTCTATCGAAGACACAAATCACTCTATCGAAGACACAAATCACTCTATCGAAGACACAAATCACTCTATCGAAGACACAAATCACTCTATCGAAGACACAAATCACTCCAGCGGAGACACAAGTCACTCTAGCGAAGACAGAAATTACTCTAGCGAAGACATAAATCACTCTAGCGAAGACACAACTCACTCTATCGAAGACACAAAGCGCTCTGTTAACGCCTTTGCTAACAGCGAGTTAGCAGAGCACGGTTAATGTTAACAGAGCTATTCAAAAATGTTTTTCTTTGTTAAAAAATATCCCTTTTAGGGTCTTTGCGGAAAATTCTGCCAGGAAAACATGGGTACCATTGGAAAGCTTATCGAGACAGCTATCCCCTGCGCTAATAAAATAAATAATGCGCGATGTCGCTATATTTACTGTTTTTGGGATAAACCCTGCAATAAAGATAAATATTATGACCACAGATCCTTTAAGAAAAATTCTAAAAATGTTTTTCTTTGTAAAAAAAATATCGTTTAGGGTATTTACGGAAAATTCTGCCAGGAAAACATGAGTACCATTTGAAAGCTTATCGAGACAGCTATCCTCTGCGCTAGTAAAATCTTTAAATAATATTGCCCGATGTCGCGGTATTTACAATTTTTTGGCGGTGACCCTGCCATCTGCACAATTATTTCGACCACAGATCCTCTAAGGAAAATAGTTTTGATTTTTCTTGCACTCAAGGCACCTATCACGATGCTACACGTTTTTTGAGTGGCAAGTCCATACTTCTTGAGAAAATGACCCGAAAACTATAAAAAAACTCCTACGGGCAGCAAGTGTAGTGGCTGGTGTGCACGACAACTCCCGAACCGAATACTGCCTTGGTCCACACTTTGCATAATATTTCTTCGAACATTAAATGAAATTCGAAGATGGTGCTTATAAGTCCACTCCTTTCGATACCTTCCCACAAAAGTTGGAAAATATTCGCTAACATGGTACACTTACCATACACTCAATATCTCATAAACGGACCAACCGATTTGGTCCAAACTTTGGATTTCGAAATGTTTTGTCGAAACTTAGTATATGTTTAAAAGTGGGCCCTATCGGTCCACGCCTTAGGGAATCACCCACACAAATGTTCCACATTTTTGTTTAAGTGCGGATCCTTTGGAAATTTTTATTTTTTTTTTAGTGTTCCTGTTTATAGTGGGGAAGTCCATGTTTATTGATATAGTGGTCAGAACGTCTAAATCATATGGTGACCAACTGGAATTACTGGTGGGCGCCATATCAATCGAGAGGAATGACTCCCAAAATAAGACCCACTTCCAAAATGAACTATGTTGGTCTATTCCTTTAGGTATCTCCCCAAAAAAATTGTTGAGCTTTAATTCAAATCCTATATTTTTGTGGGCAAGTTCATACGCCAAAAATTCTGAAAACCCCCTAAATGCATAAATTTTTTTTTTTTTTTTTTTTGGAAACAATTGTTTCAATACACACAGACTGAGAGTACATCTCTGTCAGCAAAGCCGACTAATAACGAGGGTATATCAACTTTGATACGACCAAAAATGTGCCTCATCGAAATAATGGTTTTAGACCCAAGTTATGTTTGGACGAAATTCGTCTCTGGCAATTTGGAATCGATTGAGCCCTATCCCTTTCGAACGGATCAACCGATACGAACCAAATTTTGCCCAAACTTAGTTTAAGTTCGAAGATGGGTCATATCGGTCCACTCCTTCGGGTACCACCACAAAAGTTCAACATTTTTCTGTAAAATCTAAACTATGAAGATCGTATTATAGATCGGGTTCAAATATGGACTATATCGGTCCACTCCTTCGGGTACCTCTCACACAAAACTCGGAAATGTGAAGTTTAACAGCTCCTCTCGGGTCTTTTTCACAACTGTTTCAACAGCTTGTCCTTGCGGCCTCCTTTACAACGGGGCAAGCCCATACTTCCTGAGATAATGAAACCCAAACGCCACCACCTAAAATGGCAAATCCGCAAGATAAATCTCGCAGTTATTTCTGATTCCACCAAACTTTGAACATCATATTATTTCATCAGGTTGGAATATGGAATATTACGGTCCCGTTCTTCCGGTAGCTTCCACACACAATTTTGGGAAAAGTGCAGTTTGAGGATTCGTCTCGGATCTATTTGAAAATTTTTTCAGATGTTTTTTTCACGATTCCTATTACAACGGTATAATTTTATTCCGGTGCAAGTCCATACTTCCTGAGATAATAGCCCAAAAGCTCAAAAAACCCCCTGCCGGCACATTTTTATCTTTGCCTAGTGTGCAAAGATAACTTTCAAACTTATTCAAAAATTTATTCCAAACATAGTTTAACGTAATTGAATATTTCGTGTTCTCTGTGAATCAGAATTTTGCCAACCAAAAATTGTTGGTATAGCCTTACTACAGATTCCACGTATTTTGAAGCAAATTCGTATATTCTTTTGTGGATCTGGAATATATCAAATAGCATTTTCAGCTCTTCATTTTCCATATCAACATGGCAATTTATTTTCAATATTTTGGAAAACTTCCTCGTATCACTCTCGCTCTCTTTACCGACCAACAAAATGCATTGATTTTACTTTTGAACAAAAACAAAATTGAAGGCAAATAATGACGATGATAATTGCCGTTCAATGAAAAGCCAATAGAATGTTTATGGGGTTGTTTTTTGCAAAGATAAACAAATATCGAACAAATTGTTTTCAAATTCTTTTTGTTTTTCATAAGTTTAGTGATAGAGATCGAAGCATATTGGCAGAGAACATGTTGGTCATGCTCTCCTTCAAACACATGTAAGTATACATACATATTTAAAGAAGTAAATATATTTACTTTAAATTAACTTTGATAGTGGCAATAGAATTATGTTTTCATTTTTTATTGATTCACTAGAAACATTTCACTTCATTCACTAAATTTATTTGGCATTTTTTTCACAAATATTTCATTATCGATAACTTTCGCCTTAAAATTCTCAGAAATTTGTATTTGAAATTATTTATTGTTTTCATCAAAGACAATCTTGCCGACGACTTTCGTTTTCATTCACAGAAATTCGATTCTTGTTTGCATTTTCACTTCCACGAACAGGAGGAAATTTTACGCTTCGTTGTCGTTTTTCTTTGCTTCATCCATTAATCAAAACGCGTTCGCGTACGCGTTGTATGTTCACCACAAAGGAACAAAATTAAAATTCAGTCGTCAAACGTTACCGCACAACTGAATATTGCAACACAAACAGCAACACCGCGCCACCATATTCAACGACGAGCTATGATTCCTCTCGAGGAAACAAACATTGGAATGGCAGAATTCTTTTTTTTAAAGCTCTTGGAACAAAGAAAATTTGAGTTTTGTTCTCTGACCGACCATTTGTTTGGGTTTTGTTTGCTCTTTTTTTCGTTTCGGTTCAATTGCGTTTAGGTCTTTTTTTGCGCTATCCAAAATATGTACTACTGTGGCGGATCACGATGATGATGATGATCATTGAAAATACTTTTCTCTGACTTTTTTCAAAACAAAAAGAAAACAATAACAAAACACTTAAACAGAGAGCTACTCTGCATTGAGGCGATGGCAGACGCCCCAACAGCACTTGTAGGGGTAGCGACGACGCACAGCATTTCTAGTAGCGACGCACAAGAGTCAAAATAATTAAGCAAATTGTGATCGAAAACAAAAAGAGTTCAACTACATACATGTGCCTTGGCTTTGCATATTCTAACACTGCCATCCATGGGAAGGATAAGTGAAAATGTTTTTTTTTCAGTAACGGTTTCATATACGGTCCCAAATCGACGATCACCTCACCTCAAAACTCTCCGAATTTTCTGAAACTTTTTTGCAGAGGTAGATATTGTTGCTTTGATCGCGGGAACGTATAATTTGGGGAACGGACCCGGTTACCCGGTTATTGGACCCCAAATTCGGTTTAGACTCGGCTCAACTAAACCTACTTTTTGAGGGTTTTATGAAAAAATTCGGGTCCAAAAATCAGTTTTTGGGTTATATACCCGAAAATATGACAACTTGTTGGATAGGTATTTCCATAAGTTTTCCAATAATACCAATTTTCTAGCAATCGGGCTCAGTAGAGCCGGGTCTATCCCGGGTTTTGTACCCGGACTTTCGTGTCCAATAACCGGGTAACCGGGTCCCTCCCCCAAGTAAATTATACATTCCCGTGATCAGCGCAACAATATCTACCTCTGGAAAAATTTTCAGAAAAATCGGAGAGTTTTTACTAAACTGGAGTTAAGCCCAAGCGAAGAGCATTTATCTAAAAATATGTATTATTGCAGCAACCAGATATTTTATTGCGGAATATAAGGTTAAGAAAACAATACGTGCGTGAGAAATTTTGTTTTATCGGAGTATACTTTTGTACACGCAGAGAAAAAAATATGTTTGATCCAACAATATTCCAAGAGCAAAATATGTATTGTTAACATATTGTTGGATTCCTCATGTAGTATTGTAAATCCAAAAATAGTTTGTGTCAACTGAACAATATTTCTCTCTTTTCATCGAAAATTTGTTTCTCTTCTCTCGCTGTTCGATGCCGTGTTGAAAAAACAATTTTGGTGAGTTGTGGTGTGTTTGTATGACATGCTGCCTTTACCTTTGTTTTTGTGTGTATGTACTTGTGAGAATCTTGTTTTTATTTGTTTCTGTTTTGTTTCATTCTTCTTTCCTTTTCATGTTTGTTATGGTGTTTAATTATTCCTTATGCTGTGGTGGGTTTTTGTGGCTTTTTGTTTGTCTTTGTTGTCAGCCAATGCAGCAAACCATGTATTGTGTTCATCAATGATTGCAATATTATACGCGACATTTATATCCAAGTTATGCGAAAAGTGTATATGAGAAGTATATGCACTCAAATCAAAAATTTCTGGGCTGGTTTTCTGTATTGACAATACTTTTTGTAAACAAAATTAGATTATGATAGTTCCTACAATCGGTATTGTTAACGATTTTAACAATATTGCGGAAATTCGAAAGTTGTTTTTGTTTTCTATGTTTGGAACAAAAGATGGTATTTTTGGATTTGGATTACAATGTTTGAACAAAACAAATACATTTTTGGAACCAAAACATATATTTTTGTTCCAACAAAAGCGAAAAATATTTTTTCTGTGCGTGTAGTAGAAAGTTTTGTGGTAGAAATGATCACTCTATGATGCCATTCAATTTAAAATATTTTCAAAGATATGAGTTTTCCTTATGGTGGAAATTGATCACATATACTTTGTGTATTCTAAATTGATGACAACTCAGAAAGAGAACAAATCCCTAACTGTGATTAATCAGGCAATGATAACGATGGTTATATCAACGTAAAAATTACTCACCAATATTAATTTTATAGAATTCAACATACCTGGAACATAGAATAAATAACAATTAATTTAAAACTTTCAATATATAATTACAATTAATTAATAAAAAATGGTAATCTTATATTTAAAACTGAAATGACGTTCGTACGAGTATCAAAAACTAAACAAATTACAACCGATTTATTTTTTAAAACAACTATACTGGAACTATACCGACAAAATTCAGGCGGAAAGCTGAATACTCCCAACGAAGATTAATTACCAAATCCAGCCATTTCGGTGTGATAATCGGGAGATACCGTTCCATGGGAGCTATATTAAGACGTGTGCCTATACCGACAATTTAAGGTGGAAAGTTGTATACTCCCAACTAAGATCAAATACCAAATTTCTGTTAGATATACTTGTTTGAATTTACTGTTTGTCAACAAAATATTTTTTTTATAAATCAAAGTAACATTTGAAAATGAACATTTGCATTAGAAAATTTTTTCAATAAATTTTATTCATTCTGTCTTTAATTCTTGAACCGACGTGTAGACATTTTTCCTTGAAATCTAATAGGTTATGGGCCCAGCCCATTCGCCGATTATAAAAATATAATTAATTTGTGTACAGATATTCGTGAGCATTCGGAATGGAGCAAAAAGTGATGTTTCCGTTGTTAAATTCCTGTAATTATTTTAAATGGAAATTTAAGATGCAAATGTATTTAATTCAAATGGATTTGTGGGATATTGTGGAAAAGGATACGCCAAATCCTGTTACAGTGGAGTTCAACAAACAAGATCAGAAAGCCAAAGCAACTATAGCAATGTGTGTGGAGAATTCGCAAATACATCTTATCAGGATGTCAACAACAGCAAAATCCATGTGGAATACATTAAAAAGGACCTATGAAAGAAAAACTATGACGTCTAAGTTACATTTGTTACGTCGGATATATGACAAAAGAATGACAGAAGGAGAAAATAAGCAAGATCACATCAATAGTTTGAATGTTATAAGGGCACAATTGCTAGATATGGGCGAGGAAGTCAAGGATAGTTCTATGGTGGCCATTATGTTGAATAGTTTGCCGAAGTCTTTTGGGGCATTAGTTACATCAATTGAAGGTCAGCCGGAAGAGTCTATCACACTGGAATATATTCAAGAAAAACTTTTGGATGAATGTGAACGCAGATGTGAAACTGGAAATTCCAATAATATGGCAGAAAATGAAGCCTTAAAGACACAACAAGGAAAGTTCAAGAAACGTAAGCCCATTAAGTGTTATCATTGCCACAAGCTGGGACATTTAAAGAAAGATTGTTTTAAATGGAAAAAAAGGAGAAAGACGAAGAAAGCAAATTGGTATCTGGTCAGGTATGTTTGAATGTTTCTAACAGCACGAATGGATGGGTTATCGATTCCGGAGCATCCATTCATATGACTAGTAATTTGGAATTCTTCAATAAGTTGGAGACCAGGAATAGTAAAGTGTATGTAGCTGACGGAAAGGCTTTAGATGCAGAGGGGATTGGAGAAGGCTTAATAGAAGGAAAACACAATCAAATCCTGCTTCAAAATGTGCTATATGTTCCCGGTCTCAATGGAAGTCGAATGTCCGTGAAAGCTATGACCTCAAAAGGATGCACGGTTATATTTAATGAAGGCAAATGTATCATCAAAAAGGGAGGAAAGTTCCTAGCCGAGGGTTTAGCAACTGAAAATCTCTATGTTTTACAAGAAAGAAATCAATACAAACAGAATACAACTAAAAATCATTCGTTAGCATGTGTTCATTTATGGCATCGACGCTTAGGTCCCCGAAATATTGCTGATTTCAAGAAATTACCAAATTTAGCTGAAGGTATTTGTATACAGAATTGTGAAGACAATAAATTTTGTGATATATGCACAAAATCCAAGATGACGAGGATTCCATTACCAAAAGGGAGCGAAACTAAGGAGGTATTAAAGCTCGTACATTCGGATGTTTGCGGACCACTTCAAGTAAGCTCACAAACTGGAAAGAAATATTTTTTGACTTTTATCGATGATTTTTCGCGATATACGAAAGTTTATCTTTTATTGAAGAAAGATGAGGTTACTTTAAAGTTTAAAGAATTCGTTGCTGAAGTTCAAAATTTTACTGGAAAGAACTTAAAAATTCTTCGATGTGATAATGGAGAAGATTTTCTACTTCATCAAAATGAGAAGATATCAAAATTGGCAATTGAGACGAAATTAGAAGAAAAAGCAAATGTTCGCAAATTCCAATGGATCCAGAATTTCCCAAGATTGTGCACGAAGATAACCTTTTACCAAATAATGATAGATACCGATCAATTTTAGAAATGCTTCTTCATCTATCAATCACTGCAAGACCAGACATAGCCGCAGCCGTTTCTATTTTATGTCGAAGAGTTGAAACGCCAAGAAAATGTGATTGGAAAGCTGCTAAGAAGGTCGTTAGATATTTGAAGGCATCAGCACAAAGTAAATTAGTAATCAGATCGGACTCGGAACTTGAAATCAAATGTTACTCGGATTCAAATTGGGCTGGAGATCATGAGGATCGAAAATCAACAAGTGGTTATCTAATTTTGCTGGGCGACAACGCAATTTCTTGGTCTTCAAAGAAGCAGTCAACAATTGCACTATCATCTACAGAAGCTGAGTTTATAGCGGCGTCGTATGTAGCACAAGAACTATTATGGATAAAGCAATTACTACAAGATATGGCAATAACAATCACATATGCAATACCTATGTATGAAGACAACCAAAGTTGTATAAGGATTATAAAATCACCAAAGTTTAGTTCAAGAACAAAACATATTGATGTTAGGTATCATCACATAAGGAATTTAGAAAATGATGGTGTAATTGATTTATTGTATTGTTCAACCGATCAACAACGAGCTGATTTCTTAACCAAACCTTTGGCTTCATCTAAGTTTAAGTTTTTAGTTAAGGATTCATTTCGTTGAGAGGGGATGTTAGATATACTTGTTTGAATTTATTGTATGTCAACAAAATACTTTTTTTATAAATCAAAGTAACATCTGAAAATGAACTTTTGTATTTGAAAAAATTTTCAATGAATTTTATTCACTCTGTCTTTAATTCTTGAACCGACGTGTAGACATTTTTCCTTGAAATCTAATAATTTCAGCCATTTCGGCGTGAAAATGAGGTTAAAACTTTCAAAATACATAAAATCGGGAGATACCGTTCTATGGGGGCTAAATGGATGCGTGGACCTATACCGACAAATTTTAGGTGGAAATTTGTATACTCCTAACGAAGACTAAATACCAAATTTTATCCATTACGATGTAATAATGAGGATAAATCTTTAAAGTACCGAAAATCGGAAGATTACTTTCTATGGGGGCTAAATGAAGGCGTGAACCTATCCCGACAAGTTTCAAATGGAAAATTTTATATTCCCAACGAAAACTAATTAAAGCTAAAACTTTTCATACCACCAATGAAGACTACAAACTGAATATTAGCCCATTTAGGTTAGAAAATGCGGCTCAGATCTTCAAAATACCGAAAATCGGGAGGTACCAGTCTATGGCTATACCAAAACCAAAACACTTTTTGGTAAAAATATTTTTTAGCCTCTAGGAACACAAAATGCCAAATTACAACCAATTCGCTGGCCAACAAATAGTATTAATACACGGAGAAAATAATGCACCCAAACATATTATATATTTGTTGCATTTATTTTTCTGTGTGAATATGTATGAGAGCTATACCAAAACATGGACCTATATAGTCCATTGTCAATGCCATACGAATAGATTTCACAAACATTTTATGCACCTACTTTAGTCCGTTCGGACGGTTTAGTGATCCACAGACGGACAGACGACGGACTTCGATATAACGATGTAGAATTGCAAGCTGATTCTGAATATATATACTAGGGTTATGACTTGATTTTTCTCAAAAATGATTTACTAAAATAACCTTTATTCCATTGAAATATAAAAAACTTCACGCACAAATAGATTGTAAAAATGTATATATTTTAAATGTGTGAAAAGGAAAAAGTTCTCAAAAATTATTTCCTGTTGCACGAATGAACTTAAGCCTACTAATAAGTCCATATTTACATTACGCAATTTCCCTTGCGTTTATTGTCAGTTTGAAGGAGAGAGAGGTGAGGCATGTGGTAACCCTTTACCTCTCAACACCCTCTCTAGCCGACAAAATGACAATTGAAAAAGGTCATGCAGAAACCACTTTGAATTTTTTTTAATTATACCTTTAAAAAGGTTTTGGACATCTATCCTCATGACGATTCTCAGAATTAAAGAAAATTAGTGAAAAGAAAATGTTATGTCGCCCAACAAAAAAAGTCATTACCAAGTAATGACTTTATTCAGTAAATTTTGGCAATAGTAACTACTTACAAATTTACCGTAAAAGTCATTATTTTTCAATGAACGTAAACAAACAAAACGATTCCCGTACCAATCACACAAAGCCACAAACTTTTCAGCTTCTCTGAATCGTTTCATTTTCATAACCAAAATAAAACCACAAACTTTTCAATGTAAAAAGATGAAAACCGTACGATTGCCCAAATGTAATTCGGCTATACTTTGCCGAGTTGCTTCATTCACCAGCGGAACAAAAAGAATTTTTGGCAAACGTTTGACGTGCGTTATGGTCAATAACACACTCAGACACACACACACATGTGATTGCTTAACAACCCTATAAACTAACATCAACATACCACAGTGAATATTTTATCAACCACCAAACGTTTTTATACCCTCAGCATTTATGCTAACGAGGGTATATACACTTTCATACGGGCAAAATGTGCCTCATCGAAATAATGGTTTTAGACCCCAAGTATGTTTGGACGAAATGTGTTTCAGACAATTTGGAGTCGATTGAGCAATGTCCGTCCGTCTGTCTGGCTGGCTGGAGCGCACGATAACTCTCGAACGGATGAACCGATTCGGTTCAAATTTTGGCTTTCGTAATATTTTGCCCAAACTTAGTTTAAGTTCGAAGATGAGCTATATCGGTCCACTCCTTCCGGTACCTCCCCCACAAAAGTTCGAAAATGTTCGGAAAATTTGTGCGCACGCTAACTCTTGAAGGGAGTTACCGATTTGGTCCATACTTTGCCCATCGTGGAGCATGTACCAGACTTAGATCAGGTTTTAATATGGACTCAATCGGTCCACTACGTCGGGTACCTCCCACACAAAAATTTGGAAAAGTTCAGTTTAGGACCATCTCTCGAATCGCTTTGATTTTTGCTTTAGGAACTTGTATTCACTGCCCTCCATACGACGATATAAGTTTCATCAGGGGCAAGTCCATACTTCCTGAGAAAATAGCCTCAAAGTTGCAAAAAACCCCTATGACACCGTGTGGAGGTTGGAGGGCAAAATAACTCTCGAACAGGTCTGGCGATTCGGTCCAAAGTTTGGCCTTAGTAATATTCTTTCCAAACATAGTTTAAGTTCGAAGATAAGCCATATCGGTCCACTCCATCAGGTACCTCCCCCACAAAAGTTCAAAAATGTTCGAAAAAATTGTGCGTACGATAACTCTTGAAGAGAGTGGCCGAATTGGACCATACTTTACACATCCTAATATATCTACCAGGTATAGATCAGGTTCAAATATGGACTATATTTGTCCACTCCATCCGGTACCTCCCACACAAAATTTCGGATACATGTTCACTTTAAGACCTGCTTTCGAATCACTTTGATTTTTGTTGAAGCAACTTGCATTCGCTGCCTCAATTACGATGGTAAAAGTTGTTTCAGGGCAAGTCAATACTTCTTGAGCAAACATCCCTGAAGTTGTAAAAAACCCCTATGTTACCATATGTAGTGGCTGGAGATCCATTCTTTTTAGTATCTCCTCCGCACAACTTTTGATCTTTAATCCTAATCAACATTTTTGTCAGTTCAAACGCCCAAAATTTTTAAAACTCCATAAATACATGGTTTTTTTTGTGAAAAAAATTTTTTCAATATACACAGGCTGAGGGTATATCTGTGTCGGCAAAGCCGACTGATACTTTTTTACTTGTTGATTTATTCACATGTGTTTAGTACTATTTAGTTTTCTATCTGCTCTTTTGGAGTTGAGTACTTTTCGCTTATCGTTTGTTCGCACTCACGAATGTAAACAAAACGAAACTAAACAGCGAACTCCGCCAGCTTGGGTTATGTTTCGTTTTGTATTGTTCCAATGGAAAATACGAAACAAAACGATTGGAAATGTTATTTAAAGTATTTTTACGTACGCTGTTATTTTTACATGGGGATTTCATTGGCAGGTTTTTAAGTACATATTTAACCACATTCCGGTAGTCGAAAAAGAGCTATTTAGCTCATACGAATGTCACTAAAAACCCTTTTGACAGATACAATTGCACAATGTTTTGGGGTAAATTGCAATATTTTGTTGAATATTATTATATGAGGATGTATATCCGGTCAAATAATACCCAAATATTGCCTTTAACCAGAATAAATAGTTTAAAATTCTATAGTTATTGCCATTTTAAAAACTGACTCAATTCCCACTCAGTGAGAGGATTTCTTTGTCTACACTTTTGTTCAGGGGTGCCAAGTTGGTGGTTTTCCCGCTACATGTGGTGATTTTTGATGTACAAAAACCACTGTTCAAGCAGGAATGTGATCTGTTTCAAGGTAAAAATCGCTACAAACCTATGGTGCGTATGTGGCTGTAGCGATTTTTGCCTCAGAACAGTTGGCATCCCTGCTTTTGTTAGTATATGGCAGAGCTGGGCAAAATCGAGAGAGATAGAGGCAAATTTAAGGGAGAATTAATATTTAATTTTTCTTGATGTGCCATTACTTATTTCAACATTTTTTAAAATCAATTTTGTCTAAAATCGTCCACAATGCAAATTATTAAAAAATATAAATAAAAAATTGCATAAACTTTTAATTGTTTATGGTTCACAAAAAACTAAGAATACGTTTTCACAATTTGCTCACCCCTGGTCTATGGTGTCACCAGGCGTAATTTGAAATTTTTTGGAAAGATTGACAGATTTTAGCCTAAGCGTACTCAGGACAGTTTCGCATACGACCATGTGTTGAGTTCTTTACAGTGACTTTAAAAAATCACTTTGCAAAAATTTTTATAATTTTTCACAACTTCACAGCAAGAGTGCATCGATCAACTTAAATCTTTGTATATCGATAAAGGACCATCCTCTAATAATTGTTCCACAAACATCCCTGAAAGGACAAGGGTGACTTCTCTCATATCAATGAGTGCACCCCGATTCATATTAGCTCACTATAGCACTATGAAGAACTGGTTTAATGAATTTAATTGTGACCGACACTCGCCAAACAAACGAAGTTCGTGAGGGACGTCCAAAAACGGCCGTTGTGCCAGAAAAAAATAAACCGTGCGTGAACGGATGATGCAAGAACGCAGTGCTATATACCGTGAGATAGAGGCATCCTTGGGCATTTATTCCACCAACTTACATTTGATATTGCATGAACACTTGGCGGCAAAAATGGGTTTTTTTCTCGTTGGATCCTCTATCGATCGGAGCATGAAATTTCGAATAAATACGATCGCGGCACTTCAAAAGACGTTTATAAGATGGATCCTGTTGACGAATCATGGTACTATGCGTAAGAACCCGAAAATAGCAGCAATCGCCAGAAGATGCTGTTAAAACGTTCAAAAACCATGTTTTGGAGGTGTCTCAATCAAAGCACTGTAAACAACACAACGCATGGTCGTATGTCAAACTGTCCTGAGTACTCTTAGGCTAAAAACTGTCAAAATTTCCAAAAAAAATATCAAATGACTTCTGGCGGCACTGCGTGTTGCCTAGGCCAGAAGGTTTTTAGTGACCCTCGTATGTTCTATTTTTACAACAATTGGGGGAAATTATATTCAAATTCAACAATCCACATTTTTTGTTTTTTCTTTTATTTCGCTCCCTGCTGGTTTTGAACACACGAACTTCTGATTTGTAGCCAAACACACTGCACTACACGTCCATGTACATCAACATTTCTTCGTACTTTTGTGAACAAAAATTACCATGCCGAAGTTGAGCTTTGAACACACAACCCTAGAATTTGTTTTCGGACACACTAGCTCTGTGCCACCGTACTGATTACTAAGTAAGCAAGTAGTAAGTAAGGAAGTAATTAGTTATGTGTAAACCATTATATGTGTACTGCCTGATAATGCGGAGTTTAACGAACACTCATTACTCGGTAATGCATGAAGTAGTGACATGTGCTTACCAAATGTTTGCTGGGAAGGTACATACATATATTTTCACGAAAAGCCTCTAAAGGTCGCAATTATGGTTCATTGTTGTGGCTAAAAAACTATTTTTACAAAAATGTATGACGATCGGTTACGTCATTATTATTTTTTGACATGACCTTACCAAAGTAATCAGGACCAATGAACGTAAACAAACAAAACGATTCCCGTGCCAATCACACAAAGCCACAAACTTTTCAGTTTCTTTGAATCGTTTCATTCTCACAACCAAAACAAAACCACAAACTTTTCAATGTAAAAAGATGAAAACCGTACGATTTCTGAAATGTACTTCGGCTATGCTTTGCCGAGCTGTTTCATTCACCACCGAAACAAAAAAAATTTTTGGCAAACGTTTGCTGTGCGTATGGTCAATGACACACTCAGGCACACACACACACATGTGATTGCTCAACAGCATACCACAGTGAATTTTATCAACCACCAAACGTTTTTGATTTATTCACATGTGTTTAGTACTATTTCGCGTTCTATGTGCTCTTGTGGAGTTGAGTACTTTTCGCTTTTCATTTTGTTCGTTCTCACGAATGTAAACAAAACGAAACTAAACAGCGAGCTCCGCCAACGTGGGTTACGTTTCGTTTTGTATTGTTCCTGTGGAAAATACGAAACGATTGTAAATTTTATTTAAAGTATTTTTACGTACGCTGATCAGGGCATATGGGAAAATGGTCTCTCGATCACAATATGTTCCGTCGCCAATAGCCATATCCCCAATTCATATAACACAGCACAAAAAAAATCCAACTTATTTTCCCAGTGTATTGTACAAACATTTCTCATAAAAATTGACCGGAAAAAATAGGCTCGCAAAATGGGGGGATGGGGGTGATGGCCGAAGGGATGTTTAACGATCGCCACCGCCTATCATTACGCATTCCGCATAGTTTTAATTATGAACAATGTCTATCATGCTTTCATTTTATAGCTCTGAGAAAAAAAAGACAGCACGAATGTTCGTAGCTGAATTACTGCCAGGCATTTTTGTCTCTTCGTTTAGTGTTTGTAATAGCCCAGCACTTTGTTGTTTGTGCCAACTTGTTATCTAAATATTTTGAAATAAAATGGATAGATCTCTTATAAAAATCATAAACACTCTACACATACATATGTATGCATATACCCAGCAAACCAATCGTACCGACATCTTAACGAAATCGGAACAAAATTCGGACGATACGTCCGATATCTGATACGAAATCGTAACGATATCTTAACGAAAGTTGTATGAAGTGGTTGACATAATTTCGGAACGAAATGTCGGAGCGACATCGGATCGATTTCGGTCCGATTTCGTAACGAAATCTGAACAAAATCCTTGGGAAATTCGGAAAGGAAATTTCTTTCCGACATCGGAACGAAAACGGTACAAAATCTGATCTATTTCCTCTACGAAAAATCGTTTAGATATTGTTCAGACGTGTCGGACATCAGACATTTGGTTTGCTGGGTAGGGACAACATTGTGCGTTAATTAGAATACACAATACACAAGCAATAATAAACTGAGTATTCAGAATTAGCAAACAAATTAATTTTTACTACAACCACAGAAGAATCAGAATTTTGTCATGTGGAAAAATAATCAAAGAAAATATTTCGCAATGATTTTTCTACGTAAAATAATTAAAATTGCAATATTGATGAAATGAAATGATTTTCAAAGAAGGATGCGATAAAAAAACATTGTAACTTCTTACTTTGCAACATGAAGTTATTCGATACAACGATTAAATAAAAATAAGAAATTTCAATATAAATTTTATATATATTTTATTGTTTTTATTGATTGATTTATTATTTATTTTAATCAATAAAAATTTAAAGTTAAATAAATTTACATTTCAAAAGCCCTGAATAAGATAACCAGCGACATCTGTTATAAAACGCTAACATTTTCAACAATATTTGTACATATATGTGAAAGCTTTCAGCAAAGCATAACGTTGCCACATTGTAGTAGAATAATGAAATCGCAAAGAAAGCTTTCTATCCACGAAACCAAAAACACACAAACATTTAATGAAACATTTCCTGAGTTTTCAGAGAGACCAGATGTAGAACGAGCTATTTCTTTTCCCCCCTTTTTTTTGCCAATAAAGTTATATGAAACTATTAGTATAAAAGATAGGCATATAAGAAAGAGTATAATAGAGTGTTTGGGTAAACAGCGCATGTCAGCGAAAAAAAAACAAGAGAGTTTATTACGTATCTCACATGTCATATTCACGGAGCTCCCAATATTAAGGTCTGTTGTGCCGGCATTTGTAGTTTTTTTTTTTTTTTTTTTTTTTTTTTTTTTTTTTTTGTATACACAACATTTGCATTACTTAGGGATGGCGATTTTTAATAAATTAAAGTCCCCACAAATGTACCATATACTCTCCAAGCATACTGTTAATAACATGATACGAAGGCATGCAAAACTATTAACCCTTAAATATATTTTACTTTATTTAATTTTTAATAACTGCTATCTGATTTTCTTTAGTCCCACATGGTGCTCTTCAAGCAACTTTAAATGGAAGGTGCTTACACCTGGGAAATTTTTGCGGATTCTGAAACTACAATGTTCATAGATGAAAAATCAAAAAACAAAAAAAAAATCGCCGAAGCGCTTTTAAAATAAATCGCGCTTCACGTTGACATTTTTAGGGTTTTTTTAGGTTTTTACGATTTTGCTTGGAAACCGCAAGTTCTATCGAAATGGGACTGAAGAAAATGTTGTAGCTATGAAAATTCTCTATAAGATTGGCCTTTATGGTATTCTAGTCGGTTTTACCGTTTTGTAGATATAGAAGTTCAAATTGGGACAATTCCAATTCAATTCTGTATCAATATACATACAATGTCATGACTGCAAATTCCAAACTTAAACTTATATATCTCGAAAATGGTACAACCTAGGAAAAAATTACTAAAGTCAATCTTGTAGAGAATTTTCACAGCTAAAAGATTCTCTCCAGTCCCACTTCGATAAGACTTACTGTTTTCAAGCCAATCGTGAAAATCATAAAATTTCGATAGAACTTTCGGTTTCCAATCAAAATCGCGAAAACCTAAAATAAACCTAAAAATGTGAAATTTGACCGCAATCCCTCAAGCGATTTTTTCTTGTTTTTGGATTTTTCTCACCTATGAGCATAGCTGTTTCAAAATCTTCCCGGTTGTAAGCGGTTTTCACTTAAAGTTAGTTAAGGTGCACCGTACATGACATTGTTTTATAAGGAGGCAATACAGTCAGTGCATTGCCCCAATTTGAATTTCTATATCTCAAAAATGGAAGATCCTACGAAAATATCATAAAGGCCAATCTTGTAGAGAATTGTCACTGCTATAACATTTTCTTTAGTCTTATTCCGATAGGACTTGCGGTTCCCAAGCAAAATCGTGAAAACCTAAAAAACTCCAAACATGTGTACTTGAATCGCGATTTATTTAAAAAACGCTTCTACGATTTTTTTTTTTATTTTTTGATTTTTTTGGTTCAAGAGCACCGTGCAGTCTGTAGGCTAAAGATGTGCCTCATCGAAATAATGTTGTTTGGACGAAATTCGTTTCAGACAATTTGGAGTCGATTTAGAAATGTCCGTCTGTCTGACTAGTTGGCTGGTGCGCACGATAACTCTCGAATAGATCAACCGATTTGGTTCAAATTTTGAGTATCCTTATATTTTGTCCAAACTTAGTTTACGTTCGAAGATAGGCCATACCGATTCACCTCCTCCGGTACCTCCGCCACAAAAGTGAGCATCAAGGGTCGTAACTTTGCTTATGGTAATGTGCAATTTTCCAGGCATGGATCGGGTTTGAATATGGACTAAATCGGTATGCTCTTTCATGGACCTCCCATACAACATTTGGAAAAAGTACAGTTTAACTGATATTGATAACTGATATATTGAAATTTTTTTGCAACCTCGGCCCTGTAAAGATGACTCATTTTTTTCAAAGGCAAGTCCTACTTCAAACAAGTAAGAACAGCGTTAAGTTCGGCCGGGCCGAACTTGTTATACCCTCCACCACAAGTTGTATTGAAGTAAAATGGAATAATTAGTTTCCTTTCGTGTATGAAGAAGACTTAATACTAAATTTCAGCAATTTCGGTAAAACAATGTGAGGCACCGTTCTATGGGAACTATTTCAAAACGTCGATCTATACCGACAAATTTCTGACGGAAAGTTTTTAGACTCAAAGAAGAAAAAAATACCGAAAATCAAGAAGTACGCATCTATGGGGATATAGGAAGACGTGGATCTATACTGATAATACTCTTCTGGAAGACTAAATACCAAAATTCAGCCATTTTGGTGGAATATTGAAGCCACAACCTTCAAAATACGAACAACCGGGAGGTATCTTTCCATGGGGGCTATATGAAGGCGTGGACCTATACCGACAAATTTAAAGGGGAAGTTTGAGTACCCCCAACGAGGTCTAAATACCAAATTTCAGCCATTTCGATGGAATATTGAGGCCACAACGTTCAAAATACCGAAAATCGGGAGGTACCGTTATATGGGGGCTATATGAAGGCATGGACCGATACCGACAAAGTTCTGGGGGAAAGTTTTATACCACCAACGTAGACTAAGTACCAAATTTCAGCCATTTCGGTGTGATAATGAAGCTAAAACCTTCAAAATACCGAAAATCGGGAGGTACCGTTCTATGGGGGCTATATGAAGGCATGGACCGATACCGACAAAATTCTGGGGAAAAGTTTTATACCCCTAAAGAAGACTATGTACCAAATTTCAGCCATTTTGGTAGGATAATGAAACTAAAACCTTAAAAATACCGAAAATCGGGAGGTACCGTTCTATGGGGTCTATATCAAAACGTGGACCGATATATCCCATTTTCAATACCAACCAACCTGCAAGTAATAAAAACTTCTATACCAAATATTGACTCTCTATCTTTAAAATTGCGAGCTGTATCTTGATTTCAACAGACAGACGGACGGACATGGTTAAATCGACATAGAATTTTATGCTGATCAATAATATATATACAAACGGAATGACAAATTTAATTATACCCTCCATATGGTGGACGGTATAAAAATCCAGCCGGCACCATTTAAACTGTGTACTCAGAGGGAAAAATGTCAATTCGAAATCAAGTCAGTACGGTGTTAAAACATGGTATAATTTCTTCTCTGGGTGTAGTACGTAAGGCAACACTCAAGGGAAGAAACCGATTTGATCTGAAGGTTGAACATCGTATTATTTCTTACAGACTCGGATTATGTCCGAATATTGATTACGTCGGACCACTCTTTCGGATATCTTCTTCACAAAGTACAGAAAGGGTGCAGTTGAAGGACTCGTCTGGCATCGTTTCCAGTTACGACGGTACATTTTTTCGAGGGCAAGTCCATGTTTCCTGAGAAATTGGCCAAAAAATTAAAAAAAAACCCTAAAATAGAAATCGGTGATCACAAAACATTGTGCGGAAATTGTGGAATAAATATATCAACCTACAACAATAGGACCCCTGAATTTTCTGTCAATAATAATAATAATAATAATAATAATAATAATTTATACTACAAGGGTGACAAAAGTACTAAAAATTTTACCATTTGTTTGACTGACCGACTAATAATCCACTACCTGACGAAACGGATAAAGCTAGAAACTTTGGGAGAGGTTCTCTCTTGGTCGAAGCTATCAGATTTGGCTGAGATTTTGGAAATTCGAACTAGAACGGTACGAAAAGTACTAAAAGGTGCCAAATATGGTACCATTTGTATATGGCGAACCGGTAGAGTTAGAAATCTGAAATTTGATATGAGAGTCACTGAAGGAATATAGGATGGATGTACGAAAGAGTTTTAGAAAGTCGAATCGTAAGTGTACGAAAAGTACTAACATGTACTAAATTCGGTACCATTTGGTGTTATGTGAACGGATGGAGTTAATAGCTTGAAATTGATAGAGTTGATAGGGTTGCTATAAAGAGGTGGTTTTGGAAATGTATACCCATGTACATATATGAAAAGTACTAAATGGTACTAAACTTGATGCATTTGAGTGAATCGATAGAGCTGGAATCCTTAAAATTGAATTTATGGTTGCTGTTAGAGTGTAAGGTACTACACCCAGAATATAAGGTTGAGATATGGAGTAATTTTGGAAATTCGTACTTTAGTACTAAATGGTACTAAATTTGGTACATTTTGGATTTAGGATAGAGGTGGAATCATGAAATTTAGAATTGAGACTACTGTTGGAGTGTAGGATTGAGGTAGTTTTGAAAATTCGTACTTACAGGTGCGAAAAGTAAAAAAATGGTACTCAATTTGGTACAATTTGTATTAAACACGTGCAATGGTATAACTGTTTATATCAACAAAACAGATATATCATATACATAACAGATATAATATGATATAAATGTGGGAATGAGTGTAACAGTTATGATATTGTTTGGGTTGTGTATACTCACAATAACATAACTGTTAGAAACAGTTCTGTGTTGTATATGAACGAGTGAGAACTTTATTTGTTTTTTCGTTCTCAAGTATCTGTTGTACAACAGATATTTTTCAAATACTACAGATACCAACAGATACTATAGGTGTAACAGGCTTGTGTGAATAACTTCTAAGGAAAATTTCATAAAAAATAACATTTTTAAACATTTTTATTATTTAGGGGATAAATAAATATTAAAGCCATGAACTGTTATAACTGAACGCATCAATTCGAATGTTTTTCTGGGTTCAGTGAGTGGAATGTACGAGGGCTACAGAAAAGTTTCCGACCTAATAATGAAAACGCGAATATTTATCAAAAATAGTTTTATTACATTCCAAATATTTACTGCAAACAGTTTTGTTATATTGAAGCGTTTTTGTGGTTATTTCAAAACTAGGTTTAAAATACCTTTAAACCAATTTATTTCCCGCAGAGAAGTGTTAGCTTGTTACATTTTTAATTTGGTGTGGTACTGATTAAAAAGAGAGGGAGATAGAGAGAGTAACATATTTGCTTTCCTATGGTTAGTTTAAACAAATACTTACATATTATATGTGCCTACAACATCCCGGAAGGGAGAAGGCATACTTCTTCCATATCAATGAGTGCCCAGCGATTCATATTGGCACAATGATATGGGACCTACTTTTATCGTCGAGTCCGAACGGAGTATCTTACGACACAACTTGTAAAAAAGTTTTCATGGAAGGGAAAGGGGATACTTCTTCCATATCAAGTCCGAGCCCGAACAGAGTATCTTACGACACAACTTGTAAATAAGTTTTCATGGCTGAAATACTCAGGCCACCACCGCCGAAAATGTTGTTGTTCTGGTCGGGGATTGACCGTAAGAGAATAATACCTTCAAAAGCCCTTAAAACGACGCGTCACTTCGGAAGGTAGGGGTTGTTCCAAGCTGAATGGACCTACAATACATTTACCGAAGTATTATCCACCTACATACTTCAGACCAGGGCTTCGGAGTCGAGCCATTTTTGGTCAGACGCCGACTCCAGTCCAATTTTTTTCTCGACTCCGACTCCAACTCCGGAGTCGACTCCGAAAATAGATAAAATAAAATTCACAACTTAAATTATCAGTTTGAACTTTGAAGATACATTACATTGGGAGGATACCAAAACATAGACCTATATTGTTCGTTTTGTTCTCGTTGACAATACGGAATACAAAGTAACAAGCACTTCAGCATACTTCACACTTCAGAACATGTAGCAAAACCCTTCAAAGCAACTGCAATCAGACGGTATCGTTACAAGGTTCCTCTACCTAAACACCGACGTACGAGTATATTTACAATTTTCCGAATTTGACTTATGTACCCAATGAGACACGAAATACCAAATTACCAGAATTACTGACCGGTAACACTCTTTGTAATTTTTTGAGTTATGGAAAATAAATGATATTTTAACACCGCAACGTGATAGAAGACCAAAATAGCGTATTTCCCCTTAACATACACTTTCGTGGTTAAGGTTACTTGAAACCTTTATGTCAAAAGGGATCATTTTCTTCAAACCGTTAAGAATTTTGATTTACACTTGTAGGCCTTTGCCTACATAACTCTTCATCTTCAAGGATAATATCTCGGATTCTTGTACGTCCATAGTTATTTTTTACGTATTGCACTACGTAATGTGACAAAAGAAACCCTTTGAAATACATAAAATCGGGCCGTGCCGTTATACTAAATCGTAATCCTATACCGGCAATTTTACATCTTTATACTTTATAAAGTTCCCGACGAATATTTTGATGTGTTTCAAACGTAATGACAAGTTAGTATCTTATGGTAGAAAGTCTCTTTTGTCTACCACCTCAAAAAGAATACAAGTAAAACCAACGTTTAGTACGGCTAAGCCGAACTGAAAATCGAGTGATTAAATTGTTCTAGAAATTTATATATCCACAATCCTGTAGAGGCAATGCTCATAATTTAACGTCAATTTGTTAAATATTTTTCACTCCTCAGCATAAATATATTGACAAATTTATCCTAGATGCATGACTTAATCGAAAAATCATTTGATCTCTTCTCATCGAAGAACAACAGTGCTATCCTGTTGTTGGAATATCCCCTTAAATAGAAAGAGAAATGGTTAAGTAGGTTTACTTATAGATAACCACACACTATTCTATTATAAAAAAGCAGACTTCTTTATAAAAGACGCATGGTTCTTCAAAAGACCGAATATGTCGTTTAGAAAATAGCAGGAACATCGTCTTTAAGAAGATTCTAACTTTTCTCATACAAATTCAGCAAGAAGTCTAGTAGGTCTTTCGTATGATTTCCCTTAAAGAACTACAAGGTCTTTCATAGAAGTCCAACAGGCTCTTTCGCAGCAGACATAAATAACTTCTAATAAAAAACAAAAAGAGAAGACCAGTGAGTCTTCTATAAAATGGCCTGTAAATCTTCTAAAATATCTTCCCAAGGTATATTTGGAACATGCAAACATTATTCCAATCAATTGACCCAAAAATGTTTCCGATATGCATTTTGTAGTCAAAATAGAGATTAAGAGTTTTTTAAATTATGATCATTTAAATAATTTAAATTGATTTGACAAATTTTGATAAATGTAAAACAGATTGTTGCCCGGAGTCGGAGTCGAGCTTTTTTTCACGACTCCGGCTCCGACTCCGACTCCAGCAAAATTTGCTAGACTCCGACTCCAATTCCGACTCCGAAGCCCTGCTTCAGACATTAAAGTCATTTCCACAGAAGTACAGTCATGGGGCTATATCGGTGTAGAAGCAGGCTGATGAAGAACATATACACTTTATATCGACGCCTCCAAACAATAGTATGCTAAGTCGACTTAGCATGTTTTCAAGTTCTCTACATTTTTATATTTAACGTCCTTTTACTTAAATTCTGTCAAATTTTGGTAATAATCGGACAATCCGAACAGAAGTTATAAACAAAAATTTACTTAGCATTGTACTGAAGGTCAAAGAAATTTCCAAACTTTTAGAGCTTGTCCTGCAAAACTCACTGTTCAGAATTAGCAAACTATTATTTGGAGGTGTCGAACATCCTTTAACTTAAATTCTGTCAAATTTTGGTAATGATCGGTCAATCCGAACAGAAGTTATAAACAAATATTGACTTAGCATAGTACTGAAGTTAACAAAAATGTCCACACTTTGAGAGCTTCTCTTACAAAACTCACTTTTTAGACTTAGCATACTATTATTTGGAGGTGTCGATATGATCTTAAATTATTATTTCGAGGAGTTACAAACAGAATGACAAACATAATATACCCTCCATAACAAATTAAACGATTTTGTTATTCCTAATGGTTTTCATAATGCAGAATTTTTTATTCGTCCATGGAATGATTCTGAAGAAATTCGAAATTCATTTTGATTTAGGAACGCGATATCTTATAGAGAATTTTACGGTCGTTGTCTTTTGCTTTAGTCACTTTTTGGTAAGGCTCACAGTTTTTGAGATATATAAAAAAACCCAAAAATATGACCTATGACCATGAATAACTTTCTTCGCACGCATGGGACCAACAGAGATTTTTAGGACCTCATTTGTAATGACAAATCCTACATTTCCACCAAAATTCAGTTCTGTGGGAATTTTTCTATTTCAATTCCTATTTTGTTTGGGCTACATACAATAAATACTTATTGTATCACACCAATATCCATTTATATCAGTTTGTACAAACCAGATATAAACAAATATGTTCCTTTTTTTCTGTCTATACCAACTCATATCATACCTGTTTGAAAAAGTATCAGTATCAACTTGTAACTGAAACTACATTCTACATATCCATACTCACTCAATGTTGAAAAATGTCGGAACTGATATATTCAGTTGTATCCATGCAGGTGTTTAATTTGTATATGGCTGAATGGATAGAGCTGGAATCTTGAAATTTTGAATTATGATTATTGTTCGGATATTTTAATTTGGGTGGTCGGATAGAGCTGGAATCCTGACATTTGGAATTGAGATTACTGTTGGAGTGTAGGATTGAGGTAGTTTTGGAAAATCGTACTTATGGGTACGAAAAGTACTAATTGTTACCAAATTTGGTATAATTTGGATTTGGGTGGTCGAATAGAGCTGGAATCCTGAAATTTGGGATTAAAATTATTATTGGGATATAGGATTGGGAAAATTTTGGAAATTCGTACCAATGGGTACGAAAAGTACCAAATGGTACGACATTTGATACAATTTGTATTTGGGTGAAAGGATTGATCTGTGATCCTGAGATTTGGCATTAAGATTACTATTTGGCAATTCGTACTTATAGGTACGAAAAGTACTAAATACGAAGCAAACAAATCGTACCGACATCGTAACGAAATCGGAACAAAATTCGGACGCTACGTCCGATGTAGGATTGGAAATCGTAACGATATCTTAACGAAAGTTGTATGAAGTGGTTGACATAATTTCGGAACGAAATAGGAAGAAAATCCTTGAGAAATTCGGAAGGCGAATTTTTTCTTCCGAATTAAAGAATAGATTGCAGACTTATGGACTCTTTCACTAAGACAGTTCGAATACCAATTCGTTCGAACTACTACCAACCATCTGTTTTTTGCAAAATATTTGATACATTTTTGTTTTAAATCAAACAAAAAAATGTCTACAACAATAGGAGTTTGGTCGTAATTCGAACGAATTTGAATTCAAATCGTCGGCCATTAATGCCAGAGTTTCGAACTCACAAACTTTAGTATTCAATACACCATTGTCCCATCGTGCCACCCACAATAAATAAGAATTATTTTAATAAAATTTTCAAACCACAACTATTCAAGTAACCCCATAAATAAACACAAATTTACTACGTAAGTAAAGTAGAATAATTGCGTAACAAGGATGCTATGTTTGTACGTCAAACAAATCTAAAAATATATGTATGTGTGTGTGAATTTACGTCAATCCTCCTTCCTTGATGTAAAAGAAACGATAAACAGAATATTTCAAAAAAAAAAAAAAATATATATAAAAAGTCAACTAAAGTCAAGCACAACGTTGACAAGAGTGTTGGGAACTTGTCAATCATGTAACTGTGGGGAAACGTATAAACACATTTTTGCTAAATCCCATAACATTTTGAGAAGAAATATTTTTCATTTAGGAGACGACATAATGTCTGGAACATTTGGTAACAATTGATGTCAAGCGTATGTGTGAATACATATTTTGATTGGGAGAAAACTGAAAATGGAAATGATGCTAAACAAATGTGGCTGCGATTACACCATGCAACAACAATAGCAAACTCATGTTTTGAGGGTAGCTATTTCCATTGGAGATGAAAATCTTTGTTATGTGTATTAAGCAACGGAAAGGAATGAAGAAAGGATATGGCGTCCATCAAGCCCTAAGTTAAAAAGTGCAAGCATTGATAAGTCTTCGCTTTCGAGTTCTTAGGTACCTCAAGAATTGAGAGGACAATTTGATGTTTTGAGTCACTCCATACAATATTTATGGTGGCCACTAGCTATTTTAGTTAGTCACAGAAGGATTTGTAGAGCTACGAGGGCAGTTCGGAAACTTCTTAGCATAGCACAGAAAAAAGTTAAGTGTTTTGGAAACTTCCATCTCTGTTATGAACACATGTTAAATTTTGTTTCGATCTGGCAACTCCTTCATATAGAAGACCTTGAGGAAAACTATTTTAATCAAGGGATAGAATTGCTAGAAAAGCATTGGACTAAGTGTATTGAAGTTTCAGGAGATTATATTGAAAAATAAAGAAAGAAAGAATGTGCAAACTCGATTTAAGTTTCAGAGACATAAACTTCTGAAAATTTTGAACATTTGTGAGAAGGTAAAGAAGGAGCTGTTTGATATTGTTCTATTACGATACGCAAAATTTCGGCCAAATCGGATGGTCAATTCGTAAGTAATTGCGTACAACAGTCATGTTAGTTGGTGCCGACAGTGCATTTTACAGCCTTTAACGACATGTATCGGATCGCTAAAATTATATTTTCCTCGTCCTCTATTACAACAACAAGATTGTTTTCGTAGACATGTCCATACTACTTGATATAATAGGCATGGAAGTATGGAAATGTCTCCGAAAAACATTTTGCTGTCTTAATAGCAGCATACATGTCGTTAAAGGCTGTAAAATACCCTGCCCTTTTACGAAACAATCTTGCCTGTACCCACTAAATTGGGTAGTACGCAAGATAACCTTCGAAGGGAGAAACCGATTTGGTCCAAACGTTGTACATCGCATTATTCCTCAACGGCTCGAATTATGTCCGAATATCGACTACATCGGACCACTCTTTTGGGTGCCTTCCACACAAAGTTTAGAAAGAGTGCAGTTCAAGGCTCGTCTGGGATCATTTTTAAATTTTTGGCAACATGTTTTGTATGCGGTACTACTTAAAACGGCACAATTTCTTTCGGGGGCAAGTCCATTGCTTCATGAGAAATAGACTCAGAAGTATTGTCTTTCCTCCGTTTGAACTTAAGGAATATAATGAGGCTGAAGGCATATCTCTATCGGCACAGCTGACTGATACTTTCTTACTTGTTGTCGTATCAAAGTGTATATACCTCCGATAGACTAAAGGCTGAGGGTATACAAATATGTTGTGAGATAGACTAAAGGCTGAGGGTATACAAATATGTTGTGAGATTTTGATTATTATATTTATTTAAGAACAAATCCTTAAGCAGGTAAGAGAATCAGATAACTGTCACTTTCTGACCACTAAACAGACGTAGGGGATGAGAGATACCAAGGAACGGTCCTGACCGGCTTTAACATGGCAAAGTCCAGGATTTATGTTGGTCCCTCTCTCATCTCAAGTGGACACTGACCTCACCGTAGTGTCACCTGGGGAGCTGCCTATAACACCCGTTAAAGGTAGTGAGCTAACATGTGCCGCGCGTTCACCCATATGAACGCCTACCCTAGAAAAAGGACCCTACTATGAAAAAACAAAAGAAAAGAAAAACAAATCCCTCTAAAGTTGACGACCCCCGCAAACGTTTTAAGGACCATGATCTGCGAATCTGCACCTGGAATGTTCGCACTCTTTATAGGGAAGGTGCAGTTTACGCATTGGCAGATGTACTTGAAAAGTACAAGGCCGACATTACTGCCATACAGGAAATACGATGGAACGGGAAAGGCGTCACTACAACACCTAAAGTGACGCACTGTATTATAGCTGCCATGACATAAAGCATGGGTTTGGTTGCGGATTTGTAATTAGTCGGAGGTTAAAACACCTGGTCTCCAGCTTCACACCCGTGAATGAAAGACTTACTACAATTCGAATAAAAGCAAAATTCTTCAACATCAGCTTTATTTGCGCTCATGCTCCCACTGAAGACAAGGACGAACAGACCAAAGATATATTTTACGAGCGCTTAGAAGAAACGTATTACCGTTGCCCTGTCCATGACATTAAAATCATTCTAGGCGATTTTAATGCCAAAATTGGAAATTAGAATATCTTTGGCCCAACAGTCGGAAAATTCAGTCTCCACAATGAAACATCTGACAATGGCATGAGGCTGATAGACTTCGCAGAGGCAATCAACATCCATAATGGCACCTGGCTGTCTCCAGATCAGAAAACAAGAAATCAAATTGATCACGTTGTGATCGGTGGAAGACATTCATCGAGCGTGTTGGATGTGCGCTCGTTCCGAGAACAAACATAGACTCGGACCACTACCTCGTTGCAGCAAAGGTAAGCATCCGTTTAAACGTAGGAAACAAAGTACGAACAGACAAAACACGAAAGTTAGACATCGGCATATTCCTCATCCCGATAACATATCAGGTCAATGGCAAAGTATTGCCCACTCCATGCAAACAGCCGCAAAATCAGTGCTTGGATACCAGAGATCTCCACCAAGGTATCCATGGTATGACCAGGAATGTCGTGCTGCTACCAAAGAGAAAAATGCGGCATATAGGGCTACTTTACAATCCGTAGCAACGCGTAGCGCACGAGAGAGATATCGTCTTTTCCGCCCAGCCAAGATGAGGTAAAGACAGCAATAAACTGGCTGAAGAATAATAAGGCAGCAGGAGACGATGGCTTACCAGCCGAGCTGTTCAAAACCGGAGGCGACACGCTGATAAGGTGTATTCATCAGCTAGTTAGCACCATCTGCCAGGAAGAACGAGTACCCGACGATTGGAACCTGAGTATCCTGTGCCCCGTCCATAAGAAAGGAGATAAGACTGTCGTATGCTCTAACTATAGGGGCATAAGTCTACTCCCTATTGCCTACAAGATCGTGTCAGGGATATTGTGCGAAAGACTAAACCCTATGGTCAACGAGATAATTGGGCCATACCAATGCGGCTTTAGACCTGGCAAGTCTACCATTTACCAGATATTTACCCTGCGGCAAATCCTGGAGAATACCCTACCTACCTACCACCTTTTTGTCGATTATAAAGCTGGCTTCGACAACCCACTACGCTCAAAGGTATTCCATGCCATGTCTGAATTTGGTATCCCCTCAAAGCTCATTCGGACTTTAACTGACACGAGATCCTCAGTTAAAATAGGAAAGAACCTCTCCGAAGAATTTTGTACCAAACGAGGTTTCAGGCAAGTAGACAGCCTCTCGTGTGATCTCTTCAACATCCTGCTAGAAAAGGTTATTCGAGAGGCAAACGTCAAAAGAAGTGGCACAATCTACACCAATAGCCACATGTTACTTGCTTATGCTGATGATATAGACATCATGGAACGATCAGTAAAAGAAGTAACAGATACCTTCATGAAGGTCGAAGGAGAATCTGCGAAAGTGGGTCTGGCGGTGAACGGCGGGAAGACCAAGTTGATGGTGTAGACGCGTAATGCGTCCATAGAGATCGGGCCAACTGTTGACATTGGTTCCCATAATTTTGAGGTAGTAAAAGACTTCGTCTATCTCGGCACCGCCGTAAACACAACTAACGACAGAACATGTTTTGGCGGCTTTGTTAAAACTACATTTTTTAGCTAAAACTCTGTCCCTATTGCAGATTGTCAAACGCTCTGAAAAATATAAAACCTAAAAAAAGAATTTTCAACTTACCTTCATTTTCGCTCCTTCGTCTACGTGGCATACTGTGATAATACTGCTGTTGCATTTCCGATTTCTCGGTCGATTCATTTTCCTGTTTCTCATCTTCTGTGTGTACCGGTGACGATGGTCCCGACGATGCACTGGCTCCAGGCGAGGCTGCTGAATTGCTGCTACCACTTAACAGCCCATTGGCACTGGCTATTGAGGCGCTATTACCGGCACTGTCAATTGAACCACGTTTGGCGGCATGAACATAGCCCGGTGCCTGCAGGGTTGGCGATGAGGGTGTTATGCGTTCCTCTGTCTCAACCAAATCAATGGATTTTTTACGTGGCTTTTCGGGCGGTATTGGTGCTATGCCATTTTGTTCATCTATGGAACGTTGCTGGGCTGCAGCTGCGGCGGCAGATTTTGCAGGAGGTGGCGGTGGTGGTTCGGATATTTTTGTTGGAGATCGAACCCTTTCGGGATTGAATTTGACAGGGCTAACATTTTTCGGTTTGACAGCCGGTATGGGTGGCAAGGGGGGTGATTTTACGGGGCTACCAATTTTATTGCTGCTACGAGGTTTTATTTCTGGCGGTTGCACGGAATGCCTAATAGGAGGACTGGGAGGTTTATCCTGATGCGATGACTGTAAACTGGCCAATATGGGAGAACGATTTTCGTTGATTTGGTTATTTTGTGAAATTTTGTGATTCAATGGTGGCGAAGTCGTTGTATTCGCCGTGTCTTTCATTTGTATGGCTGAACTGGGAATTAGGACCGTGCCCGGTCCGGTACGTATGATGTCGCAACGATTGAGATCACCGTGAGATCGTGTGGTCTTGGTTTTGGTAAAATGTGATGTCCATTTCTTTTGTTTTTCAATTAATTCCCGCGAATTGAATTTACGTTCCGGTTTCTCGGGCTTATCAATGCCACCAGCTGATCCTGACAAAATTGCACTTACACTGCCCACTGCCGAGGAGCTTGATGAACATGAGGTAACATTATCCTCGGATTTTAACCTTGAAATGTTGTGTTGAAATTTTGGACTTGGTTCCATGATGAATTTAGAATTTGCCAAGGGCGGAACTATGCCACCATTCAGCTGGTTACTGTTATTGTTGGCCATTGAGGCGGCCACCTGACAACCGGACGGAAATGGCGAACGTCGTTTGGGTGGTGATATAGAACGATCCGAAGAACGAGAAGATGAACGATCCGAATGATTGATGTCACCGCAAAGATTGTCTTCACGCGAACCCGAACGTTTGACACTAAGATTGGAATTGCTCTCTACACCCAGCTTTTCGAAAAGCGCTCGTGCGTTATTAAACCGTGCCGAATGTGATTCTGTGCGTACAACTGTGGCGGGTGTACCGGATGTGTTTGCGGCAGCGGCGGCCGCTGCTGCTGCTGCAGCTGCTGCGGCGGCGGCAGCACTCAATTGTTCGACCGGTTGTATTTCAATGGGTTTACGTTGGAAAAGATTCGCAATTTGCGACACCTTACCAACAGGTTGCATTGGTTTCTCCATGTTGATGGCGGCGATGGCAGCAATTGTAAAATAATTTCTCTAGAAAATTACTTTGTGGCACAAGAGATGATGTCTGTAAGAAAAGAAGAAAGAGAGGAAAAAGATATGAGTGATAAGAAATCAACTAAGAAACAAAGTTATTAAAATTATTATTAAAGAAAAAGGGGGAGTAAAAGGGAGGGTCGTATAGCCTTTTAACTACCCCAGCATTGATTTATTCGCATTTGTTTTACAAAGGTCCAACATTCTGTCATCTTTGGGGTAGGTCATTTAATGTGAAATTTTGTGACCAACTTAAAATCACTTTTGCTTGACAAATAACAAAAAAAAACTTTCTTCTGTTTTTTCTACAGAGACTTTACCATGTTTACACAGTGTCTACGAAAATACTGCCAAATCACCACAAAGGTAAATACTAAAAAAAAAAAATAGAACGAACACCAGCAGCAGCTGCAATCAAAACACACAAAATTATTGATGATAAAGCAAAACAGCGTTTTTCGTGTTTCAGTTTCTCTCTCGGTTTAATCAAAATTCAATTTAATGTTTTCTAAAAGAACTTTACAACTTTCAACGTGTAATACCATCAAAAAGCCGATTTGGAAATTAGTTCCACAAAAAACTTGACAATAAAACACGATTTTTTCTGTAATTTCCGTCTGTTAGCGTTTTGTTTTTCTTTAAAATCGCAACGCGTTGCTGAAGAAGAGCAGCAATGAGAATACAATTTCGAACTAAATCAGAATCGGTTTCTTTGGTTTGGGCCCAATCAGCGCAGCAACCTCTTGTCTAGCCTAAATGTTTTTTTTTTTTCTTTGTTGGTATTGCTTTTATTTTATCAGTCAGCTGGAAAAGTTTGAAGTGGAACAAAACGTTGATGACGATGGCAATGTCAACTAAACCCACCACCACCAACCAACCGCCGCCATCGTCAGTCAGCGGCGACGTTAATAGTTTAGAACACAGCAGAGAAAAATAATAACAATAAAGAAGAAAATAACGATAACAACAAAATAATAAATTACATTTATGACAAGAAAAAAAGAAAACTAAACTAAAACTACAATAAAGAAATTAAAAAGAGGTATGGTCGAAGATTTTGTCACCATATCCAATACGCATTATTGAACACTTTTCAAACGAGTAAAAACGGGAGAATTTTAGATAGGGTCGAGGATATCATTAAAATTTGGAAATATAGACATAACCACAGGCAAACAACAAATATGGTCAATGTAAACATATTTTGAGAGGATAATAAATATGGTAAGTAAGAATACGGGGGCCACCGTGGTGCAATGGTTAGCACGTCCGCCTTGCACTCAGAAGGTCTGCGGATCGAATCCCAGGCCAAGCAACATCAAATTTTCAACGATGGCAAAATTCCCCCTCAGTAATGCTGGCGACATTTCCTGAGTACTTAAGCCATGCAAAACTTCTCTACAAGTGGTGCCGTAAGACACGCCGTTCGGACTCGGCAATAAAAAGTAGGTCCCATATCATTGAGCCAATATGTATCGGCGTGCACTCATTGTTATGAGAGAAGTCTCCCTTGTTTGTGGAACTATTATTATAGTAAGAATATGTTGTTCCTGTAAACATACACATACGGCCAATAATAAGTACATTATAGTTTTTGTTTGATGTCGTGCCTCACTATCACTTTTTTCTCTAGAAAGATGTGAACTGCGTTACATTTCGAAACTTCTATTTGTAACCAATGATGCAACAGGCAAAAATTGGTAACATTTTGTCATTTTTGTCTAAAAGCCCTATATTTGGTTGACCAAAAAAAAAATAAGGACATTTTGGATTTTTTATTATTTACATACCTATCACTCATTTACTCAAATAGTGGCATAACTCAAAAAACGGTTTTTTTGAGTTAGCAATTTCTATTTTTTCTACGACTTCTATTTTATCTTGTGTGAAATTTTCATGTTGATATCTCTAAAACTCAACGAGTTACAGCTTGTTTTCTAAGAGTTTGGCATTAATCAACAAAAACATTTTTTTGAGGTTATGAAGCACTAAAACATTTCGAATCATGCTTGATCTTGCACAGAAATTTAGCACCGATATCTGGCAAGATCTTTACAAAATATGATCCCAATAGTTGTTTTATTTTTTGTGTAATAACCTTTTTAAGTTGGGAAGTCAAATTTCATTCCGCAACTTAAAACGCGTTTTTCTCGAAACTTGATTTTTTGAAATCTGTCACTCTTTGAGTAAATGAGCGATATACCCCCATTATTATAAGTCTTCTTTACTTAAAGTATGGATTTTACGAAAAGATTTATAGCGTTCCGGTTAACTTAAACTTAAAAGTGGTCATTATTAGGGTTATGACTTTTTGAAATTTTTCCTCAAAAATGATTTCCTGTAGCAGGTATGAATGAACTTTTGCCTATTAATCACTATGCTATCGTTTATTCCATTGAAATATAAAAAAAGTTCACGCACAAATCGATTTTAAAAAAATAATTTTTTGAACAAATATATGAAATGAAATTTTTTTTTTTCAAAAAATTATTTTTTGTTGCACGAATGAATAAATATGAACCTACTAATAACTATAATAAAGTTTATTTCATTCAAATATTAAAAAAGTCGCGAAAAAAGTCACTTTGAAAAAATTTTAAATTTTTTGATTTTTGTTAAAAAATTATATTTTTTTAATAAAAGCGTTTACGACATTTTTACGATTCTCAGAATTGAAGACAAATAGTGACAAATAAATTTTATGTCATTTTAATTATCTCATGTGGCTCTAAACTTTATTTTCAATTATATATCTGTTTTCAGTGACTTCAAAAAATTGTCCATAATTTTGATAAATTCAAATTTTAAAATCATTTTGTGCGTGAGGTTTTTCACCGAATCACCTTATAATTAAGATTTTATGTAATCTTATGGCAAAACTCATCACGCTATGATACAGGGATATGAGGTTGTAAAAAAGTCATAACCCTAGTCATTATATTTCAAAGAGCGCATTCTTGCCATTAACTTTTAACGTCAACGTTTTATTTTTAATGCTTCCAAATTTGGTTTATTTTGTGTTTTCAAATCCATCCAATGGTAAAAGAAGACATGTAATAATGACTCATAATCGAGTAAATTTTAATAAGTTTTGGTTAGTAGTTTAACTGAGCTAACAATATTATACAAAAATTAAATAAAAATTACTTGATGGATGGGTCGAAATAAGCTCTATTACCCTGAAGAGAGGGGATTGCCGTCGAAATTATAAAATGAGGGAAAAAATCTTCAGTAAAAGCCAAATCCCTGGAAAGGCCGGTGGGTTTTGTCTAAAACACATTGAAACCAAATCAAAACTGAAGAAACAAGGTGTATGTCTAAAGAGACAACAAAAAACAAACGATAGCCCCATTGTTGTTCTTGCTAAAGAGACCTATTAAATTCATTTTGGGTAATTACTGTTGACATAGGTTAGGTTAGGTCAGGTTGAACAAAGGGGCGATATAAGAATCGCCACATACCCGTATGGACATACACTTAAGCCAGGATAGGCCTGTTGTGCGTTCTATTTGCGGAAGCCTAAGGGGAATAAATTTGTTATTGCTTAATTTATTAAAAGAAAATAAATTTATCAGTTAAGAAATTCTGTGCCATTGATATAATCTCTTAAGTTTTTGAACTCGCTTGCCCTAATATGGTGGAGTTCTAGTGTAGTGTTATTTCCTAGAAATAGGTTTCTAAGCGTCGCGAAGGCTGGGCAATGACAGAGATAGTGTTCCAACGTTTCGTCGTCCTCTCCGCATGCTCTACATTCGCTGCTTTCTGCACAACCAATTTTGTGCAGGTGTGCTTGTAGCCCTAGGTGTCCTGTAAGGATGCCTGTCAGTCTACTAATGTCCTTTTTAATCTTTAAAAGGAGTTCCTTTGTTTTATCCTCGTCTGGGTTTCCCCAGAGGATTTTTGTATTTTTCCCTTTCCCTTCAGTGTTCCAGAGGGATGTATGGGCGTTTTCAGCCCATGCCTTTAACTCTATACGCGCCGCTTTTAAAGGCTTAGCATTATCTAGGCTTATCGTAGTTTGCTCCCTGGCTTGCCTTGCCAAGGAGTTAGCTATCTCGTTACCCCTAATCCCTTTATGTCCTGGTACCCATATAATGTTAACCGAACCATGGTGGGAATAGTCGTTGATTGATTTTTTACACTGCAGGACAGTTTTTGATTTCACCGTCTTGCTTTAATTGCCGCTTTACTGTCCGTTAGGATGTTTACAGTGATTGGCCTTGTGTTAGCTTTAAACCAGTTCAGACACTCTGTGATCGCTCGGATTTCGACCTGTAGGATCGTATTATGATCCGGCAGTCGAAGGGAGATTCTAGTTTCCTGGTCTTCGATATATATACCCAGACCCGTTCTCCCCCCCTAGAACGGCCCCATCTGTGAAACCACAGCTTCCAGTTGGCATCCGTTCCAGGGTTCCATCGATCCACATGTCCCTGTCCGGTATTAAAATTTCACACAAGACGGATTCAATTTTTTCAGGTATACGGTCTGATACAATATGATCTATTGACTCACCTGTTGTAACCTGTAATATGCTTTGGTGGTATGTTTGGTGGTCTCTTCGGATCCACTCGCTCATCGACTTAAGTCTTATAGCTGCGATGGCTGCCTCATACCTTACCTGAATTTCTATTGGGTGGACAAATAAAATTGTCTCTAAAGCCCTAGTTGGTGTAGTCCTCATTGCGGTCTAATTAAGCTTCTGTATAACCAGTGTGTCATCGTAAGATTGAAACCCCATTTTGAGCCTATAGCCCTTCTGCAGGTTGACCAACAACTGTGGGCTTTATTAGCCCTTTCTTGCCATTTAAGTTTCCTGTCTAGAATTACTCCCAGGTACTTAATTGTTGGAGAAATGTTTATCATCTTATCAAGGAAAACGGGTTCTTCTAAGCTCCTATTTTCGTTTTCCTAGTGAATAGACATAGTTCTGTTTTTTCCGGCTTGACATTTAGACCTCTCGGTCTAGGCCAGCTATATGCTATTTTTAAAGCCGTTTCGGCCCTTCTACAGAGTATATTTGGATTCTTTCCCCTAAGAAGTATTATAACGTCGTCTGCATAGCAGATGGGTTCAAATCCCTCGTCGGTTAAGATCCTTAGTAGACTATTTATGGTGGTAACCCATAGGAGAGGTGATAGTATTCCTCCCTGTGGCGTCCCCTGACCAACTTTGTCTCTTTTTGTTACGTCTTGTAGCGCTATTCCCATCTATTCCTTAGCTTGTGGTCTATCCAGTGCCTCAAGACCCGGTTTACCTGAAACTCGTCTAAGGAGTGGATTAGCGTTTCGGTGCTGAAGTTGTTGAACGCTCCTTCGATGTCGATGCAAACTGCGTCAACTTAATCTCGAAGGTTCTCTCTATATGGTGTACTACCTCATGTAATGCGGTTTCCACTGATCTACCTGTTGACATAGGTAATGTTATATTCACCCGAATATCTCGGAGAGTACTAGAGACTACCAAATTACCAGAATAATTAATAAAGTCGTACAACTGTTTCGGAAAAAATATTTGTTAACGAGGTCCTCCTTCGCTAGCAAGCTTATAGGTTGGCCCGGAAAAACGTACATCAAATTGAAATGAAAATAAATTTATTTATTAGTCCATATTTACATTAGGCAATTTTCCTTGCGGCAATTGTCAGTTTATCGGTGAGAGAAGGTGTTGAGAGGCAAAGGGTTACCATATGTCCACCTCTCTCACCTTCAAACTGACAATTGCCGCAAGGAAAATCGCCTAATGTAAATATGGACTTATTTTCAAAAAATTTTGTTACACTTTAACCGGACTATATACGTTTGAAACTATAGGCAAAATGGAGTAAAAAGGCAATTTAGATTTTTCGTTTTCTCATCGTTTTGACCTTTTAGAGGACATTCAAATTTCAAAGGTCAACATTTTTCACCACACTTATTGTCCAATCGATGAAAACAGTTTACCAGTTCTTTGTAGTGGCTAAACAAGTAATCCTACAAAAAATTTTTGAAAATCGGGTCCGATTTTAATATTACCTATATAAAGGGCCCATGGAAAGCTTGAGGCCACAGTGGCACGTGTTAAAATATGGCGGTTGAGCTCAAACTTTGGTAATCTTAATTTTTAACAAAACTAAACAAACAAAAAATTTTTGAAAATCGGGTCCGATTTTAATATTACCTATATAAAGGGCCCATGGAAAGCTTGAGGCCACAGTGGCACGTGTTAAAATATGGCGGTTGAGCTCAAACTTTGGTAATCTTAATTTTTAACAAAACTAAACATTTTAGGAGGTTGCCGCATAAAAAAACCGACATCGATTTTTTCCCTTTGAGTTAAAACCAGTCTATTGGATATGGATAAAGTTAAAGAACAAAAACTTATTGGTATCTGCTCATGTATTTACAGAAATGTAGTATGTGCATGCAACACCTAGGCATACCCGCTGACGATATGTAGATGAGTGGTTAGTGCTGATTTCTGCCGCATATATAGGAAATCGTTTAAGAGAACACACTCATCATACGCCATGTCTGTCGTCCAAGCATATCTGACGTGCCAATTACTATCGCTGCGTTATCGTGAAAATGAATGGAACCAAGAATAGAAAAAAAAACATGGAATTGATTTCAACAGCAACAAAACAACAGAATTCAACACTCAGTTCCAAACACTAGAAAGTGTTTGTATTTCATTCTACTATTTTGTTTTGTTATTTTGTTTGTTCAAAACAAAATCGAAATTGACAACAAAAAATAACAACATTCTAAGGTGGTGGATAGTGAAAAAAGACAAGGCGAACATGGAAATAACAATAATAAAGAAGGTTAAAAAATATATTTTGAGGTATTGATAAAAACGAAAAACCCTGATTTGATTCATCGTCATGTTGCATCTGAGAAGATAAACGGCTCATAACAAAGTGTTATAACCAAAGTGTCATACTTTCATAATAAAAACAAGTAAAAAAGTATCAGTCGGCTTTGCCGACAGAGATACACCCTCAGCCTGTGTATATTGAAACAATTTTTTCCCAAAAAATATTTGTATGCATTTAGGGGGTTTTGAAATTGTTGGGCGTTTGAACCGACAACAATGTTGATTAGGATTAAAGATCAAAAGTTTTGCGGAGGAGATACTAAAAGGAATGGATCGATATTGACCATTATGGAAGTGGATCTCCAGACTCTACATATGGTGCCTATGGGGTTTTTACACCCATCGGGCTGTTTTCTCAAGAAGTATGGATTTGCCCCTGAAAAAAAAACTTTTACCATCGTAATTGAGGCAGTTAATGCAAGTAGCTTCAACAAAAATCAAAGTGATTCGAGAGCAGGTCTTAAGGTGAACTTATCCGAAATTTTGTGTGGGAGGTACCGGATGGAGTAGACAAATATATTCCATATTTCAACCTGATTTTTATCTGGTAGATATATTAGGATGTGTAAAGTATGGACCCATTCGGCCACTTCCCTTCAAGAGTTACCATACAAACGATTTTTCCGAACATTTTTGAACTTTTGTGGGGGAGGCACCTGAAGTAGTGGACCGATATGGTTTACCATCGAACTTAAACTATGTTTGGACAAAATATTAATAAGGCCAAATGTTGGACCGAATCGGCAGATCCGTTCTAGAGTTATATTGCGCTCCAACCACCTCACACGGTGTCTTTTGCAATTTTCATGCTATTTTCTCAGGAAGTATGGACTTGCCCCTAATGAAACACTTACCTTCGTATGGGGGGGCAGTGAACACAAGTTGCTAAAACAAAAATCAAAGCGATTCGAGAGATGGCCCTAAACTCAACTTTTCCGAAATTATGTGTGGAAGGTACCCGAAGGAGTGGACCGGTTGAGTCCATATTGAAACCTTATTTAAGTCTGGTACACGTTTCACGATGGGCAAAGTATGTACCAAATCGGTTACTCCCTTCAAGAGTTATCGTGCGCAAAAATTTTCCGAACATTTTCGAACTTTGGTGGGGGAGTTACCGGAAGGAGTGGACCGATATAACTCATATTCGAACTTAAATTAAGTTTGGACAAAATATTACGAAAGGCAAATTTTGAACCGAATCGGTTGATCCGTTCGAGAGTTATCGTGCGCTACAGCCAGCCAGACAGGCAGACAGACGGACGGACATTGCTTAATCGACTCCAAATTGTCTGAAACACATTTCGTCCAAACATACTTGGGGTCTAAAACCATTATTTCGATGAGGCACATTTTAACTTGGATACCAAAGACCTCCACCAAGGAATTCATGGTATGATCAGGAGTGTCGTGCTGCCACCGAAGAGAAAAATGCGGCATATACGGTTACTTTACAATCCGTAGCAACGCGTAGCGTACGAGAGAAATACAGGGAGAAAAGGTGAGAGGAGAAACGTCTTTTCCGCAGGAAAAACAGAGAGATGGAAAAGCGGGAGTGTGAAAAAATCGAGATGTACAGGAGCCAGAATGAAGTCCGAAAATTCTACCAAAGAGTCAAGCATCAAACTGATGGCTTTGGTACAGGTACATCCTCCTGTAGAGACCAGCAAGGTAATTTGGTAACTGATACAGATAGTGTACTCAGGATATGGAAAGAACATTTTTCAAATCTGTTGGTATCCAATAGCAGCAAAGACGACGAAGATACCACAGTCCCAATCCCAGAAGATGGTATTGAATGTATACCGCCCAGCCAAGATGAGGTGAAGACAGCAATAAATCGGCTGAAGAATAATAAGGCAGCAGGGGCCGATGGCTTACCAGCCGAGTTGTTCAAAACCGGAGGCGACACGCTGATAAGGTGTATTCATCAGCTAGTTAGCACCCTCTGGCAGGAAGAACGAGTACCCGACGATTGGAACCTGAGTATCCTGTGCCCCGTCCACAAGAAGGGAGATAAGACTGTATGCTCTAACTATAGGGGCATAAGTCTACTGCCTATTGCCTACAAGATCGTGTCAGGGATATTGTGCGAACGACTATAGCCTATGGTCAACGAGACCATACCAATGCGGCTTTAGACCTGGCAAGTCCACCATTGACCAGATATTTACCCTGCGGTAAATCCTGGAGAAGACCCAAGAGATGCAGATCGACACCTACCACCTTTTTGTCGATTATAAAGCAGCCTTCGACAGCCCGCTGGGTTCAAAGGTCTTCCAAGCCATGTCTGAATTTGATATCCCTGCAAAGCTCATCCGGCTTTGCAAAATGACTTTAACTGACACGAGGTCCTCAGTTAAAATAGGAAAGAACCTCTCCGAGGAGTTTGGTACCAAAAGAGGTTTCAGACAAGGAGACAGCCTTTCGTGTGACCTCTTCAACATCCTGCTTGAAAAGGTTATACGACAGGCAAACGTCAAAAGAAGTGGCACAATCTACACCAATAGGCACATGTTACTTGCTTATGCTGATGATATAGACATCATGGGCCGATCAGTAAAAGAAGTAACTGATACCTTTATAAAGGTCGAAGGAGAATCTGGTAAAGTGGGTCTGGCGGTAAACGGTGAGAAGACCAAGTTGATGGTGTCGACGCGCAATGCGTCCATTGAGCTCGAACCGACTGTGGAAGTTGGTTCCTATAATATTGAGGTAGTAAAAGACTTCGTCTACCTCGGCACCTCCGTAAACACAACAAACGACATCAGTTGTGAAATAAAAAGAAGAATTGTATTGGCCAACAGATGCTACTTTGGTTTAAGTAAGCAGTTTAAAAACAAAGCCACATCTCGTCAAACAAAAATAACGCTCTACAAAACACTGATACAACCCGTGCTGATGTATGGCTCCGAAGCCTGGGTACTTGCGCAAGCAGACATGGCAGTGCTTGGTGTGTTTGAGAAAAAAATTCTTCGAAAGATCTACGGACCAATCTGCGTTGACGGTGAATATCGACGTCGCATGAACCACGAGCTGTATCTGCTATACAACGACATCAATGTAGGTTAGCAGCGATTGCGTTGGCTAGGCCATATCATAAGAATGAGCGATGATGAACCCGCTAAAAAGGCGTATAAATACGGACCGCTTGGCGATGCACGTAGAATTGGCAGGCCAAAGAATAGATGGCGCAAACAAGTGGATGATGAGATGAAAAGGCGCGGTATTCCAGAGTGCGAAGCAACAAATAGAGAGGAATGGAGATCTCTTCTTAGTACGGCCTATAGAACAAATTTTCTGTAATGGGCCAGCTAAGTAAGTAAGTACATTTTAACCGTATGAAAGTGTATATAGGCAGAGGGTATAAAAAAACGACGAAGAAAATTTTGAGTGTGAGAAAATTACTCCGGTAAGAGCACACAACGATCTATTGGACAGCTATCGGCTGCGGCGCGCGTCTTTTTATTTACCCTCTCAAAATGAAATTTCGGCGAAAAATTCAAATTGAAAATATTTTGATTTTTAACCAATAATAAAGAAGCCAGTAGAGTCTACTGAGTAGACAGTCTTTTAAAAAAGTAGTGGCGGCTGCTCCCCGTCGCACAATGATACAGGAAATACAAATGGAGTGTTTACTTTTTCTTAGACAAATAGATACATCGCAAGATAATGACTCGAAATTAAAAAAAAAAACAAGTAAAAAGTCGTTAAGTTCGGCCGGGCCGAACTTTTTATACCCTCCACCATAAAATAGTCTTAATTAAAATGGAATAATTAGGGTCCTTTCACCATTTTAGGTGGAACAACTTTTCGACAATGGATAGACGCCTACTGCCTCCCACTATTGCATAAATTACACTGTGAACACAAATGTTGGGGCAGAAATAATTCCTTTTGGAGATGAAAGCCCTTGGTGTGTGTATATTAAAAATCCCGAAGGACAGATGCGCCGTGAGTCGAACTTCCGCGTTAGGGCGTGATGAAGTTTTTGCAAGAGACCCTGTAAGCCATCATGAATTAGCATTATATATTTGTTTGTTGATTTTGTAGAGCACTTAAGCAACAGTGAACAAAGATATAAGGCTAATTCCTGATGGCCTACAGGGTCTCTAACAAAAATTTCATCACGACATAACGCGGAAGTTCGACTCACGGCGGATCTGTCTTTCGGGGTTCATAATATACTCACCAAGGCCTTTCTTCCCCAAGAGGAATTTTCCGTGCCCCAGACTTTCACCTCCATTTTGTTGCACAGTGTTATCTAATCTAATCTAAAAAAAATGTGTTCAGCTAGGTGAAAGGTACAACCTACGGGGCTATATCAAAGAGTCAACGTATCTTTAAATTTTTTGGCGAAAAAGTTTTATAGCTGCAGGGAACTTCAAGAGTCAAATTGAGGGTAGTTTCATCAAAACAATGTAGACCCTCAAAAATGGACCTATGTTGACGAATTTTAGTGAAGAAATTTTGTGACCACTGAAAATTCCCGAAAATCGGGTGGTACAGTTATATACCAAAACATGGACCTATGTTGACGATGTTTCGTTGGAGATGTTTTATGACCACTGAGAACTTCAAATGTCAAATTACAGCTATTTCGGTTAAAAGCTGTAGCTAAAATTCTCAAAATACCGAAAAACGGGAGGTACCGTTATATGAGGGCTATACCAAAACATGAACCTATGTTGACGATGTTTCATGACCACTGAGAACCTCAAATGTCAAATTGCAGATAGTTCGGTTACAAATTGTGGCTAAAATTCTCAAAATACCGAAAATCGGGAGGTACCGCTATATGGGGCTATACCAAAACATGAACCTATGTTGACGATGTTTGGTGGAGATATTTCATGACCACTGAGAACCTCAAATGGCAAATTACAGCTAGTTCGGTTAAAAATTGTAGCTAAAATTCTCAAAATACCGAAAATCGGGAGGTACCGATATATGGAGGCTATACCAAAACATGGACCAATGTTGACGATGTTTCGTGGAGATATTTCATGACCACTGAGAACCTCAAATGTCAAATTGCAGATAGTTTGGTTAAAATTTGTGGCTAAAATTCTCAAAATACGGAAAATCGGAAGGTACCGTTATATGGGGTCTATACCAAAACATGGACCTATGCCCATATCCTTTGGGATATAAGTTTGTTGATCACTAGGAACCCTAAGTGCCAAGTTATAGCTAATTCGGTCTGCAAATGTGGCGAAGAACGTCAAAATACCACAAATCCGGAGGTACCGTTACATGGGGGCTATACCAAAGAGTGGACCGATATATCCCATCTTCGAACTTGACCTGCCTATGGAAAAAAGACCCTCGCGTGCAAAATTTCAGCACTCTATCTCAATTATTGCGGACGCTAGAGTGATTACAACAGACGGACAGACGGACGGACAGACGGACGGACAGACGGACATGGCTAGATCGTCTTAGAATTTTATCCTGATCAAGAATATATATACTTTATAAGGTCGCAAATGATTAGTTCGATGTGTTACAAACGGAATGACAAACTTAATATACCCTCCATACTATGGTGGAGGGTATAAAAATACAGCTACAAACCATACTGATATTTGCTTATACTAAACACGTGCAATGGTATAACTGTTTGTATCAACAAAACAGATATATCATATACATAACAGATATAATATGATATAAATGTGGGAATGAGTGTAACAGTTATGATATTGTTTGGGTTGTGTATACTCACAATAACATAACTGATAGAAACAGTTCTGTGTTGTATATGAACGAGTTAGAACTTTATTTGTTTTTTCGTTCTCAAGTATCTGTTGTACAACAGATATTTTTCAAATACTACAGATACCAACAGATACTATAGGTGTAACAGGCTTGTGTGAATTACTTCTAAGGAACATTTCAAAAAACAAAATTTTCCACAATTTTTTTAGGGGATACATATATTAAAGACATGAACAGTTACAACTGAACGCATCAATTTGAATGTTTTTCTGGTTTCAGCGAGTAGAATGTACGAGGGCTACTTCCGCCCTAATAATGAAAATACGGATATTTATAAAATATAAAAGTTGTTATATTCCAAAGAATTCTCCAGCTTGATTTATACACTTTTTCACGCGCTCAAACCAATTGTTGAAGCGTTTTTTGTGGTTATTTTTTAACTAGATTTAAAATGCAAATACATTTCTCACCATAACATATATGTCAATGGTATATTTGTTTTGTTAGCAGTTGCATATTTGGTGGAAAAGTTTTTAATCACTGAGAATCGTTAATGCCAAATTACGGCCAAGTATTTTGAAAATATTGATAAAACGTGAAAAATGTCAAACATGGTGGTACTGTTATACGGGATGTGGACCTATATAAACTAGTTTTTGTAGAAGCGTTTTTAGACTTTGAAAACACAAAATAAACGATTTGGCAGTCCAATAGGACTACCACCATCATCATTTTTATAGTGACGCTTCGATTTATATGTGCCTATATAAAAACGTTGACATAATTATAATACCTTCAAAAGGCCTTAAAACGGCTCGTCAATTTGGTCCAAGTTGAATGGACCTACAATACATTTACCAAAGTATTATCCACCTACATACTTCGGACACTAAAGTGATTTGCACAGAAGGACAGGTATGACTATGTCTGTGAAAAAGAACGCTGATCAAGAATATATATGTACATATTATATGATCTTAAATTATTATTACGAGGGGTTACAAACAGAGTGACAAACTTTATATACCCTCCATTACATCATGCAGAATTTGTTATTGGTCCATGATTCTGAAGAAATTCGAAATTCACATTTTTGATTTGTAGTAGTCGGCCCAATAGAACCAGGTCTAACCAGATTTTGTATCCTGACTTTCGAGTCAAATATGTTATATCTGTTTTATATGTGCATATCATTATTACGAGACTTTTAGGAAAGCGATATCTTATCAAGAATTTTACGATCTTTGTCTTTTGTTTTAGTCACTTTTGGTAAGGATCACCGTTTTTGAGATAAAAACAAAAAATAAAAATATGACCTATGATCATGAATAATTTTTTTTCCACGCATAAGACCAACAGATAATTTTAAGACGTTATTTTAATGACAAATGTACATCTCCATCAAAATTCAGCTCTGTGGGAATTTTTCTTTTTCAATTCCTATTTTGTTTGGGCTACATACAATAAGTACTTATTGTATCACACCAATATCCATTTATATCAGTTTGTACAAACCAGATATAAACAAATATGTTCCTTTCGTTCTGTCTATACCAACTCATATCATACCTGTTTGAAAAAGTATCAGTATCAACTTGTAACTGAAACTACATTCTACATATCCATACTCACTCAATGTTGAAAAATGTCGGAACTGATATATTCAGTTGTATCCATGCAGGTGTTTAGCTTATACCCAGCCAGCATTTTTAATCAAAATTTTAAATGTAAATTTTAATCAAATTCGAGTCTTTTTTGATCCGACTGCACGATTAAAAAGCTGGAATATGAGCTCATTTTCTGATCATAAATGACTCCTTTGTCGGGAGGAAAACTTAACCTCAGGCGACTCTTCTAAACAAATCACAAATGAGTCTTCCTCTGCATTAGTTTCGAGTCATTTTTGCCCATTTTCTGATGGTATATAAAGTCTTTTTCGAGTCGTATTTTAATCATTTATTGGTGATTTGTTGATTAATTTGGGACTATTTTTCGAGTCATGTTTATTATCGTTTATGAGTCTTTAGGGAGTCATTAATGAGTCTTTTTATTAGACGAAAACATTAAAAGAATTTTCCTTTTATTCTTCTTTTTTTTTGTTCTTTCCTTTGTTGTGTTGTGTTTTCTGCTTTGCTATGACTTTTAGTTATCCCCTTTACCTGAACATGTGTTGTTTTTGTCTATACTCTTAATATTATACGTTACATTTATATCAAATTTTTGTAGAAAGTGTATATGAGAATTATTTTCAACAAAACAAAAATAAAACAAACAATCAGTATTTAATCACTTATCTGTTCAAAATATGATCAGAAGATACATAATTATAATCACTTTTCAAACACCTGAATGACCATTTTTCAATCTTCTGATGATCAAAATGTGACAATAAATAACAAAAAAATAGTCACATTTTAAACGCCTAAATGATTTATTTGTGATTACTACACATTTGTTGTTGTATTTTAATTTGAACTCTTTTCAATCGTTACAGGGAGTCACTTTCGAGTCCCTTTCTGATCATACAAGCGACTTAATCATTTTTTGATCACCAAAAGGACTCTAAAATGACCCTTCAATGTGATTTTTGAAAAAACAATCTTCCAAATGCTGGCTGGGTAACCTTACACGGTGCTCTTGAACCAAATTTAAATGGAAGGTGCTTACACCTGGGAAGTTTTTGCGGATTCTGAAACTACAATTTTTCTCATCTGTCCGCAGAAATTTCCCAGGTGTAAGCACCTTCCATTTAAATTTGTTTCAAGAGCACCGTGCTTAGCCTTATGGCTAACTACACCCAGTTTGTTTCGACGAAATCTCCGTTAAACCTCGGAAAGACAAAAACTCACGGGGAATTTTCCTTCGGAATTATCCCCTAAAGGGAATCCATTTAACCATGTTCGTCCATCCGTCCGTCTTGCTGGCTGGTTGCTGGGTGAGGTACAGACAAAAGATATTTTATCTTATAGGATGTTTATTGACATAGTTTTCTTTTTTTATACTTATATTTCTGTCAGCAAAAAAACGATTTGCACTTTTCTGATTTTGTTAGACAAATCTACATACCTAAATTTCACAAATTGTACTTCATGTTGACCACTATGAATTTAAATAATACTGCCAACATATTATTTTTATAATTACAAAAAAATTTTAAACAATTTATATATGTATGTATATTTTTTAACTGATTTCAGCTTATTATTTTTAATTGTGTTTTCATACTAAATTTATTATTTGCGTTTCGCAAGTGGGAATTTATTTTTTCCAAGAATTTTTCACAAATAAACACGACTGCACTTAAACAACAAATTGCACTTTAAATAGACATATATTTTTTTAATAATTTTTCTCACAAATTTACGAAATTCAATATCGTCGCACTCGCGCCTACTGCGTTGAACTAAATCTCCAGTTCACTACGAAAGTGAGTAATGAATGAATGACAACAACTACACTAAACAACAAAGAATTATTTTTTTTTCTGTTAATTTGTATACCCTAGGCCCTATGGCTAAAAAGACATGTTCTATGCTTTGATAAGGTCAGAAGTGTGTCTCATCGAAATTATGGTTTAGGCACCACATGTATTAAGACTAAATCAGTTTTAGACAATTTGGAACGGATTAGCCCATTCAGATGATTGATAGATTTTTTGTTTAACGCATATAGTTCCACATCCATTACTTCGAGAAGTTCAAGCTTATGGAGAAAAAAGAATAAGTCGTCGGCTTTGTCGACAATTAAATTCCCTTATACTACGACTGTGCAAAAACCAATAACATGGTATGTGGACCTAATGACCCGTAAACTGAATCCTAAATTTATAAAGACCACGTAAGAAAGTATCAGACAGCTGTGCTGACGGAGATATACCCTCAGACTCTAACCAAAAAGAAACAAACGCTATTATTATGCCGTATATAAAATATATTGTTTTTATACCCTCAGCCTTTAGCCTAACGATGCGACCAAAAATGTGCCTGATCAGAATAACGGTTTTAGACCCCAAGTTTGTTAGAACCAAATTCGTTTCAGACGATTTTGATTCGATCTGGCTGGGGCGCACGATAACTCTAGAACCTATCAACCGATTCCAACCAAATTTTGCACTTCGTAATATTTTGTCCAAACATAGCTTAAGTTCCGTCGGGTACCTCCCCAAAGAAATTCAAATTTGTTCGCAAAAATCATGCGCTCGAAAACACTCGAAGGGATTAACCGATTTGGTTCATACTTTACACTTCGTAATATTTCTACCACAAGCAGAGAAAAAATATATTTTGCTTTTGTTGGAACAACAGTATCTATTTTTGTTCCAACAATTTATTTGTTTTGTTCAAGCATTATAATTGCAAATCCAAAAATACCATATTTTGCTCCAAACATAAAAAACAAAAACAACATGCGACATTCCGCAATATTGTAAAAATCACTAAAAATACCGATGGTAGGAACTATCATAATCTGGATTTTTTGCAAAAACTATTGTCAGCCCAGTAAACATAAAAAACAAAAACAACATGCGACATTCCGCAATATTGTAAAAATCACAAAAAATACCGATGGTAGGAACTATCATAATCTGGATTTGTTGCAAAAACTATTGTCAGCCCAGTAAACCTGTCACTGAAATTTTTGATTTGATTATATATAATTCTCACATGCACTTTCTACATAACTTTGGTATAAATGTCACGTATAATATTTCGAGTATTGATGAACGCAATACATAGTCAACTTTTGCTGCTTTAACTGACAACAAAGTTAAACATAACCACACATAGATAAGGAATAAAAAAACATAAAAATTTGAAAAGAAAACACAGATTACCTGCCTGGTCAGGTTTCCTCCCAACAACACTTCCAGAAACTTGTTGTTGGTGGGGTAACATACACAATAAAACAAAGAGAAAATCATCCTGTCATACAAACGAATCTCACCAAAATTATTTGTTCCCTACGACATCGAATAACGAGAGAAGATAATAAAATTGCCGAAGAAAAAATTATATTGCCCAGTTGACAGAAACTATTATTGGATATAACAAAAACAATTGTTGTAATTGACAACAAGTAACAACGGCTTTAAGTTCGGCCGCGTCGAACTTGTTATACCCTTCACCACGAGTGTTATTTAAATAAAATGGAATAATTAGTTTCCTTTCATTTATAAAGAAGACTTAAAACTAAATATCAGCAATTTCGGTAAAACAATGTCGTTAACCTTCAAAATACCGAAATTCGGGAGGTACTGTTCTATTTGGGCAATATCAAAATCTCGATCTATACCGACAAATTTCTGGCGTAAAGTATTTAGACTCAAATTTCCGATATTTCAGTAAGATAATGTGGTTAAAACCTAAAAAATACCGTAAATCGAGAGCTATGCTTCTTTGGGGAATATTGGAAGACGTGGACGAATACTGCTAATTCTTTTCTGAAAAATGTTATAACCCCATGAACGACTAAATAACAATTTTCAGTAATTTCGGTGGGATATTGACGTCACATCTTTCACAATTACGGAAGGTACCTTTCTATGGGGATTTTTACTTCCAACGTAGACTAAATACCAAAACTCAGCACTTTCGGTGTGTTTGTGTGGCCACAACCTTCAAAATACCGAAAATCGGAATGTACCGTTCTATGGGCGCTATATGAAGGCGTGGACCTACACCGACAAATTTCATATGGAATGTTTTATGAGGACTACATACCAAATTTCAGTCATTTCGGAGGAATATTGAGGCCACAATCTTCAAAATACCGGAAATCGGGAGGTACCCTACTTTGGGGCCTGTATGAAGACGTGGACCGATACGAACAAAATTCTGGGGGGAAATTTTATATCCCCAACAAAGGCTAAGTTCCAAATTTCAACCATTTCGGTGTAATAATGAAGCTAAAGCCTTTAAAATACCCAAAATCGGGTGGTACCGTTCTATGGGGGCTGTATTAAGGCGTGGACCTGTACCAACAAATTTCCGGGGGAATGTTTTTTTACCCCCGACGAAGAATAAATACAAAATTTCAGCCACTTCGGATGAATATTAAGGCTACAAGCTTTAAAATACCGAAAATCGGGAGGTATCGTTCTATGGGGGCTATATGAAGGCGTGGACCTGTACCGACAAATTTCGGGGGGAAAGTTTTGTACCCACAACGAAGACTAAATACTAAATTTCAGCCATTTCGAAAGAATATTGAAGCCACAACCTTCAAAATACCGAAAATCGGGAGGTACCGTTCTATGGGGGCTATATGAAGGCGTGGACCTGTACCGACAAATTTCAGGGTGAAAGTTTCGTACCCACAACGAAGACTAAGTACCAAATTTTAGCCATTTCGAAGGAATATTGAGACCACAACCTTCAAAATACCGAAAATCGGGAGATTGGGAGGTACCGTTCTATGGGGGCTATATGAAGGCGTAGACCCATACCAATAAAATTCTGGGGGAAAGATTTATACCCCCAACGAAGATTAAGTACCAAATTTCAGCCATTTCGGTGTGATAATGAAGCCAAAACCTTCAAAATAGCGAAAATCGGGTGATACCGTTCAATGGGTGCTATATCAAAACGTGGACCGATATAGCCCATTTGCAATACCAAACATCCTAGGAGTAATAGAAACTTAAATACTAAATTCCAAAGCTCTATCTTAAAAATTGCGAGCTGTATCTTGATTTCAACAGACGGAGGGACGGATAGACGGACATGGTTACATCGACTTAGAATTTTACCCTGATCAAGAATATATATACTTTAGAGGGTCTCCGATGAATATTTCGATCTGTTACAAACGGAATGACAAATTTAATTATACCCTCCATATTATGGTGGAGGGTATAAAAACGTTTGTTGCAGTCACAATACTACATACGTAATCTAACAATATCTTTACAATACATATTTTGCTCTTGGAATATGTTGGATCAATCTTTTTTTTTGTCTGTGTGCAGTCATACATAATTTGAATATGGACTATATTGGTTCACTCCTTTGGGTACTTCTACCACACAAAATTTCGGAAAAGTGCAGTTTAAAACAGTGTTCACCAACAACTACAAATGCAACCGCTCCGTTTGTGTTGGACACACACACGAGATTATCTATCCCTCTCTAGATAAACATCGTGTGCGTTAATTTATTGCTAAAACAAAGAAGATAATCGATGGTGAGAGTAACGTTGAAACCCACCACAATTTAGATTGTGTGTGTTCACACAGACACGGCTCGCGAGCCCAGTGGTGATTAACACTGGTTTAAAACCTCGTCTCGAATCGTTTTTGTTTTAACGCCTTGTATTCGCTGTCCCCATTACGACGGTACAAGATTTTTCACGGGCACGTCTATACTTTCTGGAAAATGGCCCGAAAACTGTAAAAACCCGCTAAGGAACCATGTGTAGTGGAAGCAGCGCACGATAAGTTTCCAACGGAAAAATCAATTTCGATCCAAAATTTGGTAGTCTGTGTGCTGGTGGTCTTCAAGTACCATCAGACGGGTGCACATGTCATGAGTCCACATCTATGGTTTTTTGAGGAAGTTCATTCTATGGGACCAAAAAAACCCTATTTTATACCCTCACATTCCATGTATTGGCCTTTGGTATAATAATTTGAAAGACTAAATTCCATTATATTTCAAAGAAAATACCAATCATATAAGTTGTTGTCCAGTGTAAATTCTAAATCTTATCTCCCATTTAAAAAATACACACATATTTGACTTATATTTTCAACATACCTGTTGGTGGTACTGATACCAGCTAAGAAGGAACAAAAAAAGTGGATAATAACAACGACAATGTCAACGAATACGACAACGATTTTGACTATCTTTAAAATGCCGCAATTAGTCACAATCAAAGCATGTTATCTATAATGGGTATGGGTGTGTGAGTGTGTTTACTTTATCTTACATAAGTTATCTCTGTGTCACTTATCTTGACCGTAAAGAAGTAGAAAAAATAACTCGAATCAGTGATCGAGTTTACTGCCCACCCCCACTCGCAATATAACGTGGTCTATAACAGCAATAACGTATGCAAATGTTTACCTATTATAGGTGTTGTTGTTGTTTTTTTTTTGCGTTTCATGCATTTGGCGATTAGATAAGTTGATTTTTTATCTCATTGCCTTAATTTCTAATTTTATAAAATCAAAAATAAAAGTTCTGTTAGATAATTTTAGCGCAGTTATTTCCGCTAATTTTAATCAATCAATCATAAAATATTTTCATTTTCTTAGAAAATTATCTGTCGGTATATTGAGTTGGTTTTTCAGGTAAAATTGGAACAATGCAGAAAAGACACTTTTATTATAACAGAAAAAATTGTACACTAAAACTGGGGGCCATAATACCAAAAACAAATGGTATATGTGGGCCGGTAGTAGGTCTCTAAAATTTTATACGGATTCGTCTTTTGTTTGCAGACAGATCAAGTCCTAAGATGGGCTATAATCTTTGGACTTGACCTGCCATCAAACAAAAGACGAATCCGTATAAAATTTTAGAGACCTACCTTAAATTGTTTGGATGTCGGTTGAACATTTCTTTATAACTTTATACGGTCGCAAATATTATTTCAATGCATTAGAAACAGAAAACAGAACTTTATAACATAATAGAAAAAGAAGGTACGCTTACCTTTGCGACAACTCTCTCACAACCCATCCAGTTAAATTATTCAACAACATAAAATGTAAACCTATTCCGATGTAAGGGGGTGGATTTATATTTTTGTCCCTAAAAACTGTCAATCTAAATCAATGACTATTTCCAAAATGCCAGAAAGCATTTTAATTAAACTTTTCACATCAATGAAAATCCAAATATAAAACATATTTTTTATTACCAACTACCCACAAATCAACCATTCCAAAAACCTACGCAATGATGCATGCTATCACGTCCTGCATCCAATGATTGCTAGTTCAGGTGTACTATACAAATACAAGTTCAGCATTGCAGGATATTTTTAAATTTGGCCATTTGTTGTAGGACGACTTATGAAGGTTATCGTTGTGCAAGTGAATATGATTTGTTGTCACATTCGAATTCATTGGAAAAATACCAAATGGAACGACGAAGCAAGTCAAAACCAACCACACTCAATGGTAATTGCATAATGCAAGGTATGAAAATAGAAGCTGTAGATTGTTTGTCGACATCAATGATAGAATTTGTGTTCATATTGTCCTTCAGTGGCATTTAGACGTTTGGTCATGTGAATGATGCCACGGCAAACATATTGATATTAGACACCATTGTCGTAGGATGACGACTTAAAAGACCTTTAAATCTCCCATAGGAAGACATTTTGTTCTTTTATTGGAAGACCTCTAGGCCTTCTATAGGAAGACATCTAGGCCTTCTATAGGAAGACATCTAGGTCTTCTATAGAAAGACATCTAGGTCTTCTATAGGAAGACATCTAAGTCTTCTATAGGAAGACCTCTAGGTCTTCTATAGGAAGACCTCTAGGTCTTTTATGGGAAGACCTCTAGGAAGACATTTTGTTATTTTATTGGAAGACCTCTAGGCCTTCTATTGGAAGACCTCAAGGTATTCTATAGGAAGACATCTAGGCCTTCTATAGGAGGACATCTAGGTCTTCTTTAGGAAGACCTCTAGGTCTTCTATCGGAAGTCCTCTAGGTCTTTCATAGAAAGACCTATAGGCTTTCTATAGGAAGACATCTAGGTCTTCTATAGGAAGACATCTAGGTCGTCTATAGGAAGACATCTAGGTCTTCTATAGGAAGACCGCTAGGTCTTCTATAGGAAGACCTCTAGGTCTTCTATAGGAAAACCTCTAGGCCTTCTATAGGAAGACCTCTAGGCCTTCTATAGGAAGACCTCTAGGTCTTCTATAGGAAGACCTCTAGGTCTTCTATAGGAGGACATCTAGGACTTTAATAGGAAGACCTCTAGGTCTTCTATAGGAAGACCTCTAGGCCTTCTATAGGAAGACCTCTAGGCCTTCTATAGGAAGACCTCTAGGTCTTCTATAGGAAGACCTCTAGGTCTTCTATAGGAGGACATCTAGGTCTTTTATAGGAAGACCTATAGGTCTTCTATAGGGGTTCTATAGGATGACCTCTAGGTCTTCTATAGGAAAACCTATAGGTCTTCCATAGGAAGACCTCTAGGCTTTCTATAGGAAGACCTCTAGGTCTTCTATAGGAGGACATCTAGGTCTTTTATAGGAAGACCTCTAGGTCTTCTATAGGAAAACCTCTAGGTCTTCTATAGGAAGACCTCTAGGTCTTCCTATAGGATGACCTCTAGGTCTTCTATAGGATGACCTCTAGGTCTTCTATAGGATGACCTCTAGGTCTTCTATAGGATGACCTCTAGGTCTTCTATAAGATGACCTCTAGGTCTTCTATAGGCAGACCTCTAGGAACACATTTTGTTCTTTTATTGGAAGGCCTCTAGGCCTTCTATAGGAAGACCGCTAGGTCTTCTATATGAATACCGCTGTCTTCTATAGCAAGACCTCTAGGTCTTCTATAGGAAGACATCTAGGCCTTCTAAAGGAGGACATCTAGGTCCTCTATAGGAAGACCTCTAGGCCTTCTATAGGAAGACCTCTAGTCCTTCTATAGGAAGACCTCTAGTCCTTCTATAGGAAGACCTCTAGGTCTTCTATAGGAAGACCTCAAGGTCTTCTATAGGAAGACTTCTAGGTCTTCTATAGGAAGACCTCTAGGTCTTCTATAGGAAGACCTCTAGGTCTTCTATAGGAAGACCTCTAGGTCTTCCATAGGAAGACCTCTAGGTCTTCTATAGGAAGACCTCTAGGTCTTCTATAGGAAGACCTCTAGGTCTTCTATAGGAAGACCTCTAGGTCTTCTATAGGAAGACCTCTAGGTCTTCTATAGGAAGACCTCTAGTTCTTCTATAGGAAGACCTCTAGGTCTTCCATAGGAAGACCTCTAGGTCTTCTATAGGAAGACCTCTAGGAACACATTTTGTTCTTTTATTGGAAGAGCCTCTAGGCCTTCTATAGGAAGACCGCTATGTCTTCTATAGGAAGACCTCTAGGTCTTCTATAGGAAGACCTCTAGGTCTTCTATAGGAAGACATCTAGGTCTTCTATAGGAAGACATCTAGGCTTTCTATAGGAAGACCTCTAGGTCTTCTATAGGAAGACCTCTAGGTCTTCTATAGGAAGACCTCTAGGTCTTCTATAGGCAGACGTCTAGGAACACATTTTCTTCTTTTATTGGAAGGCCTCTAGGCCTTCTTTAGGAAGACCGCTAGGCCTTCTATAGGAAGACCGCTATGTCTTCTATAGGAAGACCTCTAGGTCTTCTATAGGAAGACCTCTAGGTCTTCTATAGGAAGACCTCTAGGTCTTCTATAGGCAGACCTCTAGGAACACATTTTGTTCTTTTATTGGTAGGCCTCTAGGCCTTCTATAGGAAGACCGCTAGGTCTTCTATAGGAAGACCGCTATGTCTTCTATAGGAAGACCGCTATGTCTTCTATAGGAAGACCTCTAGGTCTTCTATAGGAAGACATCTAGGCCTTCTAAAGGAGGACATCTAGGCCTTCTAAAGGAGGACATCTAGGTCATCTATAGGAAGACCTCTAGGCCTTCTATAGGAAGACCTCTAGTCCTTCTATAGGAAGACCTCTAGGTCTTCTATAGGAAGACCTCTAGGTCTTCTATAGGAAGACCTCTAGTTCTTCTATAGGAAGACCTCTAGGAAGACATTTTGTTCTTTTATTGGAAGACCTCTAGGCCTTCTATAGGAAGACCTCAAGGGCTTCTATAGGAAGTCCTCTAGGTCTTCTATAGGATAACCCTAGGCCTTCTATAGGAAGACATCTAGGTCTTCTATAGGAAGACCTCTAGGTCTTCTATAGGAAGACCTCTAGGTCTTCCATAGGAAGACCTCTAGGTCTTCTATAGGAAGACCTCTAGGTCTTCTATAGGAAGACCTCTAGGTCTTCTATAGGAAGACCTCTAGGAAGACCTCTAGGTCTTCTATAGGAAGACCTCTAGGTCTTCTATATGAAGACCTCTAGGTAATCTACAGGAAGATCTCTAGGTCTTCTACAGGAAGACCTCTAGGTCTTCTACAGGAAGACCTCTAGGTCTTCTACAGAAAGACCTCTAGGTCTTCTATAGGAAGACCTCTAGGTCTTCTATAGGAAGACCTCTAGGTCTTCTATAGGAAGACCTCTAGGTCTTCTATAGGAAGACCTCTAGGAAGACCTCTAGGTCTTCTATAGGAAGACCTCTAGGTCTTCTATATGAAGACCTCTAGGTAATCTACAGGAAGATCTCTAGGTCTTCTACAGGAAGACCTCTAGGTCTTCTACAGGAAGACCTCTAGGTCTTCTACAGAAAGACCTCTAGGTCTTCTATAGGAAGACCTCTAGGTCTTCTATAGGAAGACCTCTAGGTCTTCTATAGGAAGACCTCTAGGAAGACCTCTAGGTCTTCTATAGGAAGACCTCTAGGTCTTCTATAGGAAGACCTCTAGGTCTTCTATAGGAAGACCTCTAGGTCTTCTATAGGAAGACCTCTAGGAAGACCTCTAGGTCTTCTATAGGAAGACCTCTAGGTCTTCTATATGAAGACCTCTAGGTCATCTACAGGAAGATCTCTAGGTCTTCTACAGGAAGACCTCTACGTCTTCTATAGGAAGACCTCTAGGACTTCTATAGGAAGACATCTACGTCTTCTATATGAAGACATTTTGTTCTTCCTTAGAAAGACAATTTTGTCTTCTATAGGAGACTATTTTGACTTCTATTGAAAGATCTTTAGTTCTTTTATAGGAAAACCTATAGGTAATCTGTAGGAAGACCTATTGGGCTTCTATAAAAAGCCCATTTGGTTTCCTATAGGATGACATATTGGTCTTATATAGGAACACGTTTTAATTTACCAAATGAAGACCCTTAGGTCTTCCTTAGAAAGAACTTTATGTCTCCTATAGGAAGACCTTTGGTCTTCTATATGAAGATCATGGAAACACTTTTGGTCTTCTATAGAAAGATCTAGTAAACCGTTTTGTTCTTCTATAGGAAGACATTTTGTTCTTTTAAAGGAAGTCGCTTTGTGGTCTTCTATAGGAAGACCTTTTGGCCTTCTATAGGAAGATCTTGGGGTCCTCAATAAAATGATATTGTAGTCTTCTGTAGTAAGACCTATTGGTCTTCTATAGGAAGACCTTTTTGGTCTTCTATGGGAAAACTTTTTGTTCTTCTCTATGAAGACCTTATGTTCTTCTACTTGAAGACCTTCTGATCCTCTATCTATCTAATCGTCTACTACTGGAAGACCTTTTGGTCTTCTATAGGAAGAAGACCAAATCGTCTTCCATAGGAAAACCTTTTGGAGTACCTTATAGGAAGATTTTGAAGTTTTCTATAGGAAGATCTTTTGCTCATCTATAGGGCCTTCTATGAACACCAATGGCGTCTCTATAGGAAGACCTTCGGGTCCTCTATACGAAGAAGACCAAATTGTCTTCTATAAGAAGACATTCTCGTCTTCTATAGGAAGACCTTGTCGTCTTCTATAGGAAGACCTTGTCATCTTCTATAGGAAGACCTTGTCATCTATAGGAAGACCTTGTCGTATTCTATAGGAAGACCTTGTCATCTATAGGAAGACCTTTTCGTCTTCTATAGAAACACCATTGGGAAGACCTTCGGGTCTTCTATAGGCAGACCTTTTTGTCTTCTATAGGAAGAACTTTTGATTTTCTATAGGAAAACCTTTTAGTCTTCTATAGGAAGACCTTTTGGTTTTCTTAGAAAGACCATTTGATCTTGTACAGAAATCATCTTACTATAGAGACCAAAAGGTGTATTAAGGCCTGCATTCTACATAAGACCATAATGCCTACATTCTATAGAAGTCCATTTTGCCGGCATAGGCCCATAAGGCCTACATTCTATAGAAGTCCATTTTGCCTTCAATGGAAAACCAAAAGCTTTTGCTACAGAAGATTTCAATTGGAAGCCTATTTGGTTTTCCATAAGAATACCTATGGAAAAAGGACCTTTTGCTTTTCTATATGAAAACCTTTTGTTCATCTATTGGATGAAGATTTTCTATAACTTAAACTTTTGTCCACATTGAATGCAGCAACCACTAAAGAACCTCACACATTATTTCCATTCGTAAAAGAAAATGAGAAAGACTACAATTAAATTGCTTTATGGAATGTTATTTGATTTTGTTTTTTTAATTGCATCCATAATAGCAAGGACATGCAATCATAATTTTTAATTGCCCCCAATAGATACTGCTCAGAGGATAGGCAACATTAAGGAGGATATAAACAAAGTATAGACATTTGGCTTTTTGCTATGAAAACATTTAAGGCAACCATTGCGCCTGTTAGTTGGAATTTGTATACCAGCCAAGTATTCCAATGCCAAGGATTGACTCAAAAGAAAGCTGTTTCAAGGGCATATAAATCAAAAAATCAATAGATATGACAAATCTTCTAAGGGGTATGGTCTTCTTTGAATTATGGAAACATTAGAAGGCCGTATAATTTTTTAGTCTTTATTTCATTGTAATGTGAAATACGAGTTTGAAAATCATGCCAATGCACAGTGTCCGATTTTCCAAAAAACCTGGTCAAAAATCGAAAAAAAAAATTATCAATTTACACTAAAAAGGGTCAGATATTGTTTATAGAATCCCAGTGCGTGTAGTTATTAAAAAATATATACATTTCTTGTTTAATAAGTGGGTATAAAAGCAGGTCGAAGTGACCCTATATGGAATTTTTTTCTTTTCAATATTTAAGTTGTTTATAAATCGTTGATAATATGCAAAATAAACAACGGTTATTAAATATTTTCTTTTTGTAATTGTAATGAAAGGTATGTGAAACGTATTTAAGATGTTCAGTGTCGCCAATGAATTGTGTGTTCTTTGATAATTGATGTCCGTACTTGTTAATTTTTTTCAAGATCAATTTTCACAATAAATTATGAAAATAGTTGTGAGTAAGATCGAGTTGGGCCGTGTAATTTATCATTTCATAAAAAAGGAAGGGATTTTTCCCAATTTCCATCGAAATATCCTGCACATATTTGCACTTTTTGATTTTATGTGATATTTTGTCTTGCAGGTATGTACAGATTTTCTTTCATTCAGAATGTCAGAATATAGTATAGGGTCACTTTCTGGCGTTTGGGTATAATTTGGAGTTTTGGTATATTCTAAGACCTATAGTAAAATTTTATGGCGAATAAATTTGTATAATATTTTGGTCTGATCCGATCACATTTTATAGGAGATTTTAAAGATTTGTGGAAAAAGGGACCAAAAGGACCCCTTTTATGACTCGCACGAGGGTTAATTTTTTTAAGAAAAATATTCCTCGCATTCTTGTCAAGTCAAGGATTCCAAGTGATCTTAACTCAAATATTTCCAAAACTGTAGAAATGGTGGAAGCTCGCCACCATATTTTAGTTTCTTGGTTTTTTTTGGCAAAATCGATACCGATATTTTCTTGGTATGTAATGCAAATAGAGATTTCTTTTCTTTGGTAACTTATAGTGAAATTTAGCAGAGAAGATTTTTGTCTTTGACGGCATTCTTCTAAAATGATGCTTTGTATGACAATATTGCAAAAACTCACATGAAGTACGCCCTTAACCCTAAAATGTGTTTATAATTTTGCATATTTCTGGAGTTTAGGTAAGGTATAGAGTTTTGGTGTATTCCAGGACCCATAGTAAAAATTGATGGCGAACAAATTTGTAGAATATTTTGATCCGATAAGATCACATTTTATAGGAGGAGGGACCAAAAGGACCCCTTAAATGACCGCCTGAGGGTTAAATAATATCAAAAATGTAATCAGCGGCCGGAAAAACATAAGAACCAAAGGTTTGGTCAAAATCTATTCATTTTTAGAGTTTTGGCCAGGTTTTTCGGAAAATCGGACACTGTGCAATGCCACAGTTTTAGGAATCTCCTATAGGAATATCATCTTAATATTCAGGTACAGAAGAAGAGTTAACACATAATCCCATGGCCCACAACAATCGAATCTGTTTACTTTATTGTTGTTGCTGTTTTTTTTTTTTTTTTTTTTTTTTAATTTAAAATATTGATTGTAGCGCCTTTGCTCAATATTTTATGACCACATTAATAGTGACTGTGAGAAAATCAAATTGTAAAACACTTTTATCAAACCCATTATTGCCATAATTAAGAATAATAATTGGTAACAGAAAATTGTCTTCTAGTCTCATTTAAGACCATTGAAATAATTTTCTTGTCTGATTTAAATTGTTTATGTTCGTCGGAGTCAAGCGTTGATTGGCCGTTATTTTTTTAACAACGACTACTAACAAAGTTATGAGCTGTGCTGCGTCGTCTATCAATGAATGAATGAATGAGCCGGCAGTTGTTTGTGGTCTCGACCACCGACCATGAAATATTGCGCATTGCTGGAGACAATGTTAGGTGTTGCTATTTTATGACAAACTGTGCAGATTTATGTCAGAACAAACAATGCCAACAATCAATTTGTAATAAAATTATTTTACCATAATAAGAAACTGGTTAATAAAAACATTCTTGGCAACATTATTCACCCAAGAGCAGCGTTGCCGATAGTTTTTGGTCGGAAATCGTAAAAAAAATCGTCAAATCGTCAACAAAATTTTTAAAATCGTCAAAAATCGTCAACATGGCCCAGAACTGATTTTGGTTACCGTTTAAAACTAGTTGTTCGTTGATGGTTTGTCAATTAGGCTGACAACCTAAGATATACAAACTACAGCAATAAATCTAACCCAATTTCACTTAAATGCCGCTATAAAAACAGCATTAAGATTATAGTTTTCCCTATGGTAAAATCAGGTTTGCAGTAATGCAGCAAGTTAATGCTGGGTACACATTGCCAGTTTTGCATGACAGCTTAGCTTAAATATCGCTTGACAGTGTGTCCGTCTATTTTGGTTATTGAAAATCTATAAAAAACTGCCATTTATAACTGACTGACCCCTTAAAGAGGGCAATAGTAGGAAGTTTAAAAAGCTGGTATCCTAAATTTTCTTCATAACGATATATATATATATATACAGTTGAACCTCGATTATCCGTGAATCGAATATCCGGGAACCTCCATTATCCCATATAAAAAAGAAATGTTGCTGTTTTCCCATTTCCTCTATTTTTCGTTATAAACTTCATTATCCGAGAGTAAAAGCACACCTTCCAATTAATTTGATTAAGCAAACAAAAGGTAAACCATAGAAAACTGGTAATTCTCCCATATTACACAATTTGTGTATTAATGGTATGACAAAAGCCATGGGACAAAGTCAATTCAGATGAATCTTATGATGATGATATCATGTATCCTTCTAAGATTTGGTGGATTACATTAACAAATATTATAAAAATTGCAGACTTTATTATTATTGTACAATACTATGCAATGTTTACTTAAAAATGTCAAAAACTGCATAAAAACGCTGCCTCCATTATCCGGGAATATAGATTATCCGTAATGGCTCCGGTCCCGACCATCACGGATAATCAAGGTCCGACTGTAATTCCTATATTATCTCGAAAAAAATTTCAAGAAGAATATCAGCCTTATATCAGGCCTGTACGATAACTTTCCCAGCAATAATCAGCAAGTTCCAACAACTTTTCTCAGTGAATTTTACTCAAGCAAGCAAATTGCAGAAAGTTATCGAACAACATTTTGCAAAAACTTGCAAGAAAACCAGCTGTTTCCGAAAAAGTATGAAAATTGTTTTTGTTTTTTTTATATTTTAAACCAAACGGAACAAAAACATAATTTTTAAAATTGCATTTGACTTATTTAAAGCTGCAATCCTATCCACAACGCTTTAAAATCTAAAAAAATGTGAAATTTTCTTGATCAAAAATGTTAACATTTCAAGTTGTTTACATTTAACAGCTGATTGAAAGTCAGCTGGCCGAACTTACAAATTTTTACGGGACAAATTTTCCCAGCAAAAATTTACAAGTTCTCAGTCACAAAACTCTCCAAACTCGATCCTTTTTGCTGGACAACTTTGTTATCGAACAGCATTCAGTAAAAGTTTGTACGAATTTGTACAATTTTGTGAGTTATAGTACAGACCTATAATTCGAAGGTGATGCAGAAACTGTGTTCCATAATATGGGCGTAAATATGGCCAAACTGTCTGGAAATTCTATAAAGCATTAACAAAGCCCATAACATCGAGTTTGCGACAATGTTTTCCTTAATAAAGTCTTCCGTGAAATTTTGGTAATTTCTTTTATTTCATGCAATTTTGGCTTACGTTAAAAATCGTCATTTTGGACCATAAAATCGTCAAATCGTCATTTTTTCAATTTTGGGCCAAAAAATCGTCAAAATGACGATAAATCGTCAAATTCGGCAACACTGCCCAAGAGCCATGAGTTGGTGTGCCAAAAGAACACAAGATCTTTTTTTTTTGTTTTTGCCTTATTAAGGCGAAGGTCATTTTTAGAGTGATATTTAAATTAATTCTCTTTCGAGTTAAGCTATTTTGACCTAAGAGGTACATTGAAAAATTAGGAACCCACGAAGCCCCACACATTTAACCACTATGCTACGTTTCACGGGTGGTTAGACCGATTATCAGGCATATTGAATGGTGTTTTAGTGGGTGGACGAAGGCTAAGCTTGGGAACTAGCATTTGTATCACAAATCATTCGAAATTTGTATATTCGAATTATTTATTTTATTTTAATGTTAATGATTTAATTCCAAACCTTTCCTATAGTCCGACTTGGCTGGTAACCCTATTTTTCAATGCTTTATTACAAATACTAAGGCAGCTTTTTTCCACCTTTATTTTATTTGTCCTTCTGTATCAGAAGATTTTGATCATCAATATTTGTGATCGGAATCTTTGACAAGTTGATGGTGGCTTAGAACGCTAAGATCTTTTGACCTTCAATAAGAAAGTTTTTGGTCTTCTGTAAGATGCTTTTTTGACATTCTATAAAATACCTTTTGGTTTTTTTAAAGCAAGACATACAAGGGTTGCACGATAACACTTTGGCCTAACAATGAAAACGCGAATATTTACCATCAAAAAAAGTTTTATTGTTATTTCAGGGGGTACAGACTAAGAAACTCATTTTTCATGATTTTTTTTTTTTTCAAAGAAACTACCAATATTTTTATATGAATGAGCACATCTTACTACGTTCGACATTTTTATACCCTACACGACCCTGTGGTATGGGTATTATGTGTTAGTGCATTTGTATGTAACATGTCTAAGGAAACGAGATAGACCCATATTTCCTTCTAGGGATATGCATAGAATCACTTTCTGAGTCGATTTATGCATGTCCGTCCGTCCGTTCGCAACGTACAGGTCGCATTTATTGTTCGATTTGGCTGAAAATTGAGGAAGATCATTTTTTTAGCCTAATGAAGAACGTTATTGCTTTTGGTGAAAATCGGTTCAGATTTGGATATAGCTCCCATATATATTTTCGGCCGATTTGAGGTATTTGATGCACCAAACACGCTGTATCTGTCTAATTTTGATGAAATTTGGAATGTGTGATGGAATTAGGTCTATAGATAAATGTGCCAAATTATATGGAAATCGGTTCAGATTTGGATATAGCTCCCATATACATTTTTGGCAGATTTTTGGTATTTGGTGCACAAAACACGTTATATATGTTCGATCTCAATGAAATATGGAATGAGTGACGGAAGTTGGTCTAGAAATAAGTGTGCCAAATTTTATCGAAATCGGTTCGGATTTGGATATAGCTCCCATATATATTTTCGGCTGATTTTTGGTATTTGGTGCACCAAAGATGCTACGTATGTCTAATTTTGATGAAATTTGAAATGTGTGACGGTGTTTCGTCTAGAAATATATGTGCCAAATTATATCGTAATCTGTTCACATTTGGATTTAGCTCCCATATATGTATATTTTACCTATTCACAGTGCACGGCGCTCTTGAAACAATTTTAAATGGAAGGTGCTTACACCTCGGAAATTTTTGCGGATTCTGAAACTACAATGTTTATAGATGAGAACAATCAAAAAACAATAAAAATCGCCGGAGCGCTTTTTAAATAAATCGCGATTTAAGTTGACATTTTTAGGGGTTGTTTAGGTTTCCGCGATTTTGCTTAGAAACCACATTTCCTATCAAAATGGGACTAAAACAAATGTTGTAGCTATGAAAATTCTCTACAAGATTGACCTTTATGATATTCTCAACGGTTTTTCCGTTTTTGAGATATAGAAGTTCAAATTGGGACAATTCAAATTCAATTAAATTCTGTATCGTCCCCTTATAAAACAATGTCATGACTGCAAATTCCCAACTTAAACTTATATATCTAAAAACATGTTACAACTTAGGATAAGTTACTTAAGCCAGTCTTGTAGAGAATTTTCACAGTTTTAAGATTTTCTCAGGTCCCATATCGATAAGACTTACCGTATTCAAGCAAAATCGCGAAACCCTAACAAAAAAACCTAAAAATGTAAACTGAGTTTCATTATCTCAAAAATGGTACAGGCTGGGAACAAATGATAAACGTCAATCCTATAGAGAATTTTCACAGCTACAACATTTTCTTTAGCTCCATTTCGATTGGACTTGCGGTTTCCAAGCAAAATCGTGAAAACCAAAAGACCACCTAAAAATGTGAATTTTGACCGCGATTTATTCAAAAATCCCTACAGCGATTTTTTCTTGTTTTTGGATTTTTCTCATCTATGAACACTGCTGTTTTAGAATTTACAAAAACTTCCCCTGTGTAAGCGGTTTTCATTAAAAGTTACTTAAGGCACACCCTTCATTGTCCCAATTTGAACTTCAATATCTCAAAAATGTTAAAACCTACCAAAATACCGAAAAGGTTAATCTTGTAGAGAATTTTCATAGCTACAACATTTTGTTCAGTCTCATTTTGATAGGACTTGCGGTTTCTAAGCAAAGTCGTGAAAACCTAAACAACTCCTAAAAATGTCAACTTGAATCGCGATTTATTTAAAAAGCGCTCCGGCGATTTTTTTTGTTTTTTAATTTTTCTCATCTATGAACATTGTAGTTTCAGAATCCGCAAAAACTTCCCAGGTGTAAGCACCTTCCATCTAAATTTGATTCAAGAGCACCGTGGGGTATATGCACTTTGATACGACCAAAAATGTGCCTCCACAAAATTACGCTTTTAGACCCCAAGTATGTCAGGACGAAATTTGTTTCAGATAATTTGGAGTCGATTTAGCATTGTCCGTCCATCTGTCGATAGCTCTCCGCCAGCACAGCCGACTGATCCTTTCTTTTTTTCTGCACAACGGCCGTTTTTGGGCGACCCTCACGACCTTCGTTTTTAGCGAGTGTCGGCCACAATTGAACTCTTGCCATCATTATCCACGTCAAAAGTTGTAAAAATTATCGGAAATCAAGTATGGATTTGGATTAAAGCTCAAAAGTTTGGGGGATGTACATAAAGGAATGGACCGACATTGTCCATTTCGGGAGACATTCCCCTCAATAATATAATTTATACTTTTGGTCAATTATATTAGGAAACACATAAAAAACATATTATCTTTGTAAAAAAACATTGGGTACCAACGTGGTGCGATGGTATGCACGCCCGCATTGCACGCAGAAGGTCGGGGGTTCGATTCCCCGGCCAAGCAACATCAAACATTTTTTCAAAGGTGGCAAAATACCCCTCAGTAATGTTGGCGACATTTCCTGAGTATTTCTCCATAAGTGGTGTCTTAAGACACGCCGTTCGGACTCGGCGATAAACAGTAGGTCCCATATCATTAAGCTAAATATGAATCGGGGTGCACACATTGATATGAGAGAAGTCTCCCTTGTCCCGTATGGGATGTTGTGGAACAATGTTTTTTTTTTTGTGTATCTTTCTAAACAGGGACACCTGGAATACCCTCGGAAATTTTTTCCAAAGGATCCTCGAACAGACCCTTAACCGCACTAAAACAAAAATGTTGAAACTTGTGTGGGTGGTATTCCAAGGAGTGATCAGATAGGGCCCACTTTTGAACATAAACTAAGTTGAGACACAATATTTCGAGATCCAAAGTTTGGACCAAATCGGTTGATCCGTTTATGAGATATTGCGCGTACCATTTTAGTGAATATTTTTGAACTTTTGTGGGGGAGGTACCGGGCGAAGGGACCTATAAGCACCACCTTCGAATTTTATCTAATATTCGAAGAAATAGTGCGATATTGCAAAGTATTCGGTTCGAAAGATGTCGTGCGCACCAGCCACTGCACTTGTTGGTTATAGGGGTTTTGTACAGCTTTCAAGAAGTATGGATTTGCAACTCAAAAAATTGTACCATCGTAATAGATGCCTTGAGTGAAACCTGTTGCAACAAAATTCAAAATGATTCAAGAGGAGGTCTTAAACTGCACTTGTCCGAAATTTTGTGTGGGAAGTAACCGCAGAAATGGACTGATATAGCCCATATTATAACCTGATCTATGTCTCGTGGAAATATCACGATGTGCACAGTATGGACCAAATCGGTTACTGATCTAAGCGCACAATATTTCCGAACATTTTTGAACTTTTGTGGTGGAGGTACCGGAAGAGGGGACTCATAAGCATCAGCATCGAGTTTCATATAGTATTCCAAGAAATATTACGATATGCAAAGTGTGAACCAACATAGTTTGCCAACTACACTTGCTGGCCGTAGTGGTTCTTACCACTTTCGGGCCAATTTCTCAGGAAGTGTGGACTTACCCCTGAAAAAAAAACTTTTATTGTCGTAATGGGGGCAGTTAATACAAGTTGTTACAACTAAAATCAAAACGATTCGAGAGGAGGTCCTAAACTGCACCTTTCCGAAATTTTGTGTGGGAGGTATCCGAAGGAGTGGACCGTATAGTCTACATTCGAACTTAATCTAAGTCTCGTAAAAAATCTCGTATGGTACGCATAATTTTACGAAAGCCAAATTTTGGGCCAAATAGGTTAATCCGTTCGAGAGTTATCGTGCGCTCCAGCCAGCCAGACAAACGGACGAACTAGGGATAGGTAATAATCGCATAATCGATTTTCTGCGGTAATAAAAAATCGAAAGTCGTGTTGATGGCAACTGAAATAATCGCCAGACTCAAAATATACTCAAAATACAAACCCAACATACCAGTACAGAACTTGTTAACACATATTTATTAGAAATTTTAATAACTACGAAAAATTTGTATATTGGGTAACTTGAAAAAATGTTTATATTTTGAAGCAAATACAATAAGAAAAATGGCACCTTATAAAAATTGAATGTTTCATAATTTTTGGTTTTTGCTGCAATGGTACTTGTTCCAATACCATTCAAAGGTTACGCTTTCTGATCTGGTGAAGCCATTACAGCGGATAACTTCTGACATTTGTGAATTTATGGACAGTTGTGAACATCTAGTAGACTTTACTAAAGAGTATTAAAGAAGAGGGCCGAGGGCTGCTCTAAAGTTTTTTTCAATTAGATATCTGCTTACAGTGACTTTCAAACAATTACCCATAATTCTGATATATTCAAATTTTAAAATCATTTTGCGTGTGATGCTTTTTTACCGACTCACTTTATAATTAAGAGTTTATGTAATCTTATGTAGAAACAAATCGCGCTATGATACAAGGATATTGTGTTGTAAAACAGTCATAACCCTAGTGTATATACCCTAGTTAGAATAAAAGCTGAGTAAATTCCATTTTTCCGCAAGTTGATTTTTCCAAGTCACTGTAAACAACACAAGATATGGTGGTTTGCCAAAGTGTCCTGCGTACGTTTAGGCTAAAAGCTGTAAAACTTTCCAAAAAATGTCAAATGGCGTCTGGCAACGTACACTCCTACCTAGGCCTGACAGTTATCGTGCAGCGCTCGTATTGGTCACCTATTTCTCCTTTATAGGATGCTAGTTTGTTTTTCTATGGTAAGAACTTTAGGCCTTCTGTATTGCTCACTTTTCTATAGAAAAACTTTATAGTATTTTACAGGAAGACAGTTAGGGCTTTTATCAGGCCTTTTTGTTCTCTGTGGTAAAATGGTAACATTATTTTACAGGAATATCTTTTGAAAATTTTCAAATCCAAATCAATCAACAAAAATCATAACCACTAGAAAATATATGAATGTGTGTGTTCTGACACAAATTATGCCACGTGCAAACGAAAGTATGCAGTTTAGTGGGCTTGTTCTTAGCCAGAGAATGAATGAAATTGAAATTCTTTTAAGCCGTTTATGGTCGAACTGCTAGTTGTTGTATTGTGCGGCTGGGTGGCTGCTGGCTGGCTGGTTGGTTGTCTATCATTTCGTTCATCCGTCATGGTCAGCTGCAATCAATGTTGGTGTTACAAGAATATTTTCCCATAACACCTTAGCTGGGGTATGAATATTCAAATATGTATGCACATAAGGATGATGGATGTTGGAATTGGGTTTTGTTGTCATTGTTATTTAAATGCTCTGTATAATAAGCGAGCGGATTGCAAGCGAACATATGGAGTAAAACGTAAAAGCTGAGAGGAAAGTGTGTATGCAAAGATATTTACATGCATTTATTTATATCAAGGTCAATGGCAATAATTACAATAAAAATCGAACAAGAAGAAAAAATACATACGTTACGTGTATGGGGTAAAACGAACTGGTTTCGTATTTAGGTTTAAAAAATCGATGCAAATCAAAAAGCAAGAAAATTGTTCTACAATTCCAAGTTTTGCTACTTTTATAAAATGATGACGCATCATTTCATCTTTCAATAGAATTTTGGGAGTTATGAAGTTAGACATGGACATAACGCTCAAAACTTTTGGGACTTGCGTTCACCGCGATATAGGGGATATAAGGCGCAATGAGAATTTTGTCCTTTTTTCAAATTTTAATTATTTCTCTTTAAGGAGTTTCTTTAAGACATTTCACTGTTCTTATTTATTGAGTGTACGTAACGTTTTTTTTTTTTATAAAAAAACACATGTCGATATTGCTTTTCAAAAATATTTGTATATGCATTTGTGTATATAAATCTATCATATTCACATCCCCTCTTTCCAATTAACACTGAACACTTACAAGTTTTGCATGCAAACACGAAACACTTATTAAATCTGACATTCAAATTGTGAAGCCATGATTTGTAAAGTGTACAATGACAGTGAAATAAATTTGTAAGTTGTTGAACCCCATGCTTTTTTTGACCACAGAGGAAGTTACTTTCCCTTTTGTTGTTGTTGTTGTTGTTATTGTAGTGTGAAGTAAGTGTGATGGACCATGCCACATCGTAACAAAAGTGATTCGGCAACTTTGAATTATTTAAGGCAACAATTGTTTAACAAACACCACTTCTTGTGGGGAGAGTCCATTAAAAAGATGAAATATTAACATTAGCATCAAAATGTGTAAAAATCGAAAACAATGGCCATTATGTAGTATCCAGTTTGTAAATTTTGCTTTGAATTTAGGAAGTATTTTTTGAGGAAATATTGTAATGTGTATTTTCTCCCATTTCCTTTTACAATGTGTTGGAAGTCTCAATAAAAAATTAGGAAATTCTCAACAAATTGTATATTTTATATTTTATTTTTGCCTTATTAAGGCGAAGGCCATTTATAGTGATATTTAATTAATTCTCTTTCGAGTTGAGCTGTTAGGCTTTTAGAGATACATTGAAAAATTAGGAGTCTACCAAAGTCCCACGCATCCAACCATTACACTACGTTTCACGGGTGGTAAAGCCGATCTTCAGGTGTATTAGGATGTTGTTGTTGTGACAGACGAAGGCAAAGCTTGGAAACTAGTATATATATCGCACTTCATTAGATAAATGTATATGCGAAATTATGTCAGTTAATTGAAACTCCAAACTTTTCCTAGTATTTGTGAACATTGAAAAATTGGATTACCAAGCAGGACTATAGGAAAAGTTTGGAGTTTCAATTAACTGACATAATTTCGCATATACATTTATCTAATGAAGTGCGATATTTATACTAGTTTCCATGCTTTGGATGCGTGGGACTTCGGTAGACTCCTAATTTTTCAATGTATCTCTAAAGGCCTAACAGCTCAACTCGAAAGAGAATTAATTAAATATATTTTATATTTTAAACTTTATATTTTAATTTTATGTTTTTTTTATAATTTATGTTTTATATTTTAAATATATATTTCAATTTTATATTTATTTTACATTTTATATTTTTTTTGTAGTTTATCTTTTATATTATATATTTTTTACTTTATATTTTGTCTTTTATATTTTATCTTTCTTGTATTATTTTTTATATATTTTATATTTCATTTTTTATATTTTATACTTTATATTTTGTATGCTAAATTTTGTATTTTGTATTTTAAATTAAATATTTTATATTTTATCTTTCTTACTACATTTTTATCTATTTTATATTTTATTCATTGGGTGCCATCGTGGTGCAATGGTATGCACACCCGCCTTGCACACTGAAGGTCGTGGGTTCGATTCCCCGGCCAGTCAACATCAAACTCTTTTCAACGGTGGCAAAATACCCCTCAGAAATGTTGGCGACATTTTCTGAGTATTTCAGCCTTGTAAAACTTCTCTACAAGTGGTGTCTTAGACACGCCGTTCGTTTTTTATTTTATGTTTTATATTTTATAATTATTCCACTTTTATAATGAGAAAAAACCGTGATTTTTCGGAATGGCGCAAACTTATATCAAAAGTTATGGTACATTCTGATAAATAGGAGCCCGGCTTATAAGATAGACCAAAAATTAGTGTTGGCAAACGTTGTCAGAATATTTTAATTGTTTTACATAAACTATTCCAATTTTACTCCTTAAAAACACGTGATTTTTCCGAATGGCGCAAACATTTATCAAAAGTTTTAATTTGGTCTGATAAATATATGAAAGATCAAAAATTAGTGTTGGCAACCGTTGCCAAAATATTTTTTTATTTTTTTTTTAATTGTTTTACATAAATTATTCCAATTTTACTTCAGA